>NC_143132.1:61527500-62152500 GCF_059928025.1 Delphinapterus leucas | reverse complement strand
TTAGGCTTGTGCAAAGTGTCCTCCATCATCTTTTCCTAGCTTCCTGTCCACCTTAGATTATCTCAAGCTGAGACACACCAGTGTTCTGAAAGGACACTCATGAAGAGCCCCACTACCCTGTGAGATGCTCTCTTCTAATCATGATTGTCTCCCCATGACTCTATTGATGTCAAGAATTGTCATTTTAGTACATCAGCCTTGGCAGCCATGCACCTCATACTTGCTATGGAAAACGGCCCCTGGGGGTATGGCCCAGCCGGGTGGAGCTCATTGGCCTGATTGCACACATCCTATTCCATTGAGTTGAAAAGCCTGAATTGTAGTAGAAGATCCAAACACCTCAGTTCCGGCATGAGTACAGCATGTCAACATCATCCGTTTGCTTAGCTGTCTCTCCAATAGCCTGTGATCGGCCTAAAGGTGGGAGCACACATTTTATTTACTTTTACAACTCCTCTCCCTCAAATAGTACAGTGCGTGGGACACAGTTACTGATGCTCCAACTGACCAAAGGATTTCCTTGCTGAAGTATATACAGGGCATGACCATAGGATTGGAAGCCTTAGCCACGAAGTGACACACTGGTGGCAGCAGAACAAAAATACAACAAAACTTCAAAATGGGTGGAAGGAGAGAGATGTGTTAAAAATCTAGAGACTTCTCTCTGCTGCCAGTCAGGAAGGGATGCCTTTTATGGAAGAAAATACTATACTCTGGGCTCGTGTTCTTGATGAGATCGGCACATAATACTGATAAGATCTGAGCTACATTGTCGTCCCTTTCTCATTTTTCATACATCGCATTCATGTATAAATGTTTGAAAAAGAAAAAAAAAAGCTACTCATTTTGAAATGTCTGTGAATAAAATATGTACATGTATTCAAGACTCGGTTTGACACTACAACAGTATATTTAAGATAAACTATTTATCTTCCACAAACACATTTCACTGTTTTAACACATCCATTTGTTTCTGGAATGAAGGCAGAGGCAGGAGGGTGGGAGGAAGCGGGGGAAGGAGGGCGGCAGGAAGGAGAGGGAAACAGTAAGGGAGCTTTGTGTTGTGGTATTTCAGCTTTCCTCTTGACAGCAAAATCCTAACTGGAATATGGTTTTGTTATCCCCAATGTCAGTTCACAAATCATGAATTAAGCAGCTCAAGCCAAGTGGCACCTAGCAGTAAAACTGGCATTTCTCAAAATATTGGCAGATCGAGCGAGCAACTGTTGATTTTAAATGTTTAATGAGCAATATGTTACTTATTCCGGTAATATTGTTGTGTTTGCCTAACCTTTCTCAGACTGCCTCCTTCTGCTTTATTGCTGGAAAGCTTCCAAAAAGGAAGGGGTGAGTTAGGGAGGGGAGAGAGTGTGGACAGAATGAGGAAGAACTATAAGAAGAAAAAGCTAATTAAGACTGCTCTCCTGATAATGGGGAATGATCCGTGTCTTCTCAGTTCATAACTCAGGGACTTTATGAAATCCCAGCCTGTTGTTCCTCACATGTTTATGATCACAACGGAGTGAAAAAAATAAAGGAAGAGAAAAAGAGAACGGAAGAAGGACAAGTAAAACTGCCGGGGTGGTTGAAATGAGCAGTCCAGGGTAACTGGGAAGCCCTGGGTGAGATCTTGAGAGTGAGATCAGGATGGAAGGAACGTGGGTGAAGTCACTACACACATTTGTGATGCAGGAGTCTTGGTCCAGAGAATGGACCTGTGGCAGGATTGCAACAGAAATCAAATCAATGGAGCAAAGGAATAAGAGAAGAATCGATAGTAACTTCATACTATGTGGCAGAAAGCATCTGGCTTCTTGGGCCCCCTTGTAGTTAAACACTGCCAAAGCATGCTCATTTCTTAGCAGTACCGATTGGTGAGTCTGAATGCATAATTGGTCAGTATGTGTAAAATGCCTGGTGGAAATTAAACCTTCTTCCAGGTAAGTTTAATGAGCACTATGAAACTCTGCGTATCATTTGTTGCTCAAAAAACAATTAGCTTTCTTTATCAGAACCATTTCTTTGAGCAGAAGTGAATGAGGAACTCAAGACATTACTGAATAAGTTTGAAATCCTCTACAGAGCTAAGGCAGATAATCCATGCAAAAGATCTGGATCAGTAAGGGTGTGAAAGTGGAGATAACCATATGACTGATTAGCATAAAAACTTAGCTACAGAGACAAATCTCCCAAACAGAGCCCTCATTATAGTTTGGAACAAAAAAGAATTCCTCAGCGCTCTAAGAATTCAAATGAAAGAAAAAAAATCAATCACCTGTTTGTGGACTTTAGGGGAGGATTTAACCTTTATACAAATATACCAACAGCCTGTTATCATGCTTCTTACAGCATTAGGAATATCGTTCCTAAACTTCAGAAGAAAAACACTGTTGTATAAAGCTCACCTGGGGTCACATTTTGTAAAGTTCCTTCAAAATATGTGCACATTTGCACTCTTCCCTGGTAGTGATCCTGTAGAGAGGAACTGGAATTTTCCTTAATGCAGTCATAAGGCCAATTTTTGGCATTGGGTTCAAAAACCCTGGGACTGATGCTAATGAGGTCAGAACAAGGACAGTTTCCATAATCTAGTGAGCTTCACTTTGTCCTCTGACCACAGTATTTAGCCCTAGCAGTGAACCCTCAAATAAATATTGTCACAACAGCAATGGCTTGTCACAGAAAAATCAGAATCATCATTAAGTCACCATTTATTGAGTATCTACTGTGTGTCAGGCATAGTATACAGTGATATTTGGGATAATATTAAATTATTCTGGACCCTCTAGTAATAGGTGTCTATTTATAGAGATATGGCTACAACCCATCATATTTGATAAAATGAAACACTGCAACCACTTATAAAAGCCATACTCTAATCTCTCACTCAAATATTTCAGTACAGATTGGTGAGGGTATGAAGAAATCTTATTTGGGAACTGAAGATTAAAAATACAATTGGAACAAATAAATTCAAGTGATAGATTAAGATTACTTGGCTGGTTTTCTCTGATAGAAAGGAAAAGGATAAAACCTCTTCTGAGAAAAATATTTGGGGGAGGATCTCCAGAATAATTTATAATTTGGACTGCCAGTAGACAGTTTGTGTTACATTTGACTCACTGTCTAATTTCTAATCTATCCATTTTGAAGTTGTTATAAAAAGAAATAAAAGCAATAATATTCTCTTGTATGGTTGTTATGAGAATTACTTGAAATAATATATGTGTGTATAGAAAGCCTTAAGTAAATAAGTTATTTCTATTAATCTTATTTTTCATTTGAGGAGGCCCTTCATTCATTATTTTTTAATCACCTACTATGTTCTGTGAACTCCTTACTTGTTAATAAAACATTTATTCTTGAGATATCAATTTAAGTGTCTTTTTCTTAGGTGATTTTGCCTTCTTAGCACTGACCAGGGTTGTAACTTAGATTTAATCAAATAATCTCACGCACACACACACACAAACACATTTGAGAGGCAACCTTCATGATCATGAAAATGGGCTGGTTTTATTCACCTCTGTGTCCTTAGCACTTAGCACAGTGTCTAGCATGTGGCAGGTATCCAATAATATATTTAGTTGAAGGTATAAATAAATGTACAAGTCAATGAACAAGTTGGGGTCAGAGATATAAAGATAAATAGGCGCAGAGACCTAACTTTAGGAAATTCATAGTCTGGTGAGGGAGACAGAAATGTATACAAGTGAAGTCAGTACAACCTGATGTAGGCCACCATAATTGCATGAACAAAATTACTGGAGAGTATAGGGAGACCAAAAAGAATTTAGGCTGAGAATAGGGGTAGTTTCAATCAAGCATTAGGAGGAGGAGACAGAAGGGAGGATGCTGAGAAGGACTTCATTACGGAGCTGTCACGTGGACTGGTTCTTGAAGGCTGATTTAGAAAAAGCCCAGACAGAGAGGAGAGGAATGTCTTTCTGGAGGAAGAGGGACAGCACGTTTTGTTTGCATTAATCTGTGCAATGAAAACTAAAAGCTCTGACTCCATATGTCAAACAAAACAAACGGACGTTTTACAATAGTCAGAGGCAGTATTCAAAGCTTGGTTAGATTTAAATATACAATAAAAATTCTGAAACGTCTCCAAGAGGAAAGAATAAACCTATAAGATGGCAGAAGCTCAGAGTGTAAAATATTTCTAAGTACATGCACGCTCTGGCACATGCAAATGGGTAGTGGTCAGCTCCTTTGGGCAAATACCTTTACTGACTGATTCCTATGTGGAAAGTGGAATCCTGGGATAAACTGCAGAGGGGAAAAAGGAGCAAGCTGGAGGCTTTCCAATAGCCTAAGACAAGAATATTATGAAATTTAACTGTGTTCATTTACTTATAAAGATATAGTACTTGGTAATTTGCATATATTACCTTTTTTGAACTTCATGGCCATCTTATAAGGTCATCAAGAAAGGTATTATAACCTCTATTTTACAGATGAGGAAAGTGAACTTTGGAGACTTTTAATCACTTGCTCAAAGTTAACGGCAAAGCTATAAACTCAGGATCCCTAAATTCAGTTCCAAGATTCTGTTATACTTACTTATTTTGTAAAACAGAATGAAACAAAACCGGTAAAATAAGGTAGAATGACCAGAAGAATCAATGTAAATGTTAAATTTTCTGAATCTCTTGCTATATCAAAAAGTTTTAAAATCTAATCTAACTATATTTGATCTACTCACCAAATATCTCATATCTTAGAATACATATCTCTCTTTTTTCTTTATTTTCTGGATTTCTTCTCTCTCAAGCTATAGATCTTTTTTTTTGTCTAGTCTCTTTTCCCTATTTCTGAAACAGAATTGCTGCTCTAGTTAAAAAAGCATGAACTTCAGTGCTAGACAGAGCTGAATTCAAATACTGATTCTGTAACTTATTTTCTTTATAATCTTGAAAAACTAATTCTGGTATCTCTCTGTGCCTTACCATATCTCTAAATATATGTACATGTTATATATTATATATATGTTATATATGATATGTATAAATCATATATCTATATATACTATATATGGATATTATACTTCCTGAATTAACAAGTTAGTATGTGTGGAATTGTTTAGCACATACCTGGTTCACAGTAAGCTCTCAATAAATATTTGTTTGGTGAACCAATATTAGTTCTCTTCTCCTTCCCCACTATCAGTGTGATCTTAGGCCAGATACTTAATAACTAACTCTGAGCTTCAGTTTCCTCATCTGTAGAGATAATAGTACTTGTATTACAGAGTTTTCAAGAAGGTTAAATAATATAATTCATGTGAGAGTCCTTAGCACATAGTTTTCACTCAATAAATACTTGTGACCTTTCCTCTTCCTTTTTTAATTTGCATTTTGCACACCATTTAAACTCTTCATTTTTCAGTCCTCAAGAATCTCAGTTCTGTTTACTTTCCCACCTTCTATTGTTGTCCTTCTCCTGGCTCTCATACCTCTCCTCTTTTCCAGGTTTCTACTTCCTCTTTTCTCCCTCACCCTCTTCTGTGGTCCCCCTTCTTAATCCCTGATTCCTTCTCTCTTGCCTTTGCCAACTCTTCGAGAGCTAAAATAGAGACCAGGTGATGTCTAAAGGTGGCAGATGGAGAAATCCCACCCGCCCAGAGGACTTCTCAAGCTGTTCCAAGCACTGAAGAATAAATGATTTAGATGTCTTTGATTTGGGAGAATGGAGAAAACAAAATGTTTTGAACAGAAGGGATCCTCTTATTCCTCTACTTCCACATTTACACACACACACACACACACACACACACACACACCCCTGCATGAGCCTACTCCAAAAGTATGCATGTGATCACTTCCTCACTCATTCTTGTGAGTCCTTTTATCTTTGTATTTATATTGAATTTTTCTTCACTTATTTTCAGGACTTCAGAAATAATTGAGTATGTAAATCAATAGAAATCTAAGAAGAAATAAAAAAGGACCTAAAAAGGGAGATGCTGAGATATAAACAACAACTAGACATGAACATTTTAATACTTTTAGAACCAGCATCCTCTTAGCTGTATCAGCCAAGCTGCACACTTGTTCTGAGCAGCTTATAACTCTTCCTTCTCACAAGGCCCTTGGCTGCATAGTATAGGGATGTTTCTGGGTCCAGCAGGCATTGCTTCATGTCCTGAGGGAAAAGGATTGACAATGTCCGCCATACTTTTTCTAGCTTGTATAAAGCAAATGCTGTTCCTACTTTGCTTATTCACATAAATGTTTATTTCTTCCTAGAATCTTGCAAAGCATCAACAGTATCCCAGGAAAGTCAGACAATAGGGCATCTTCAGGTGGGACAGAGAGAGAAAAATATAAAGGAGTAGGAAGCTGAAGACACGTTCTCTCTCCCTCTCTCTCTCTCTCTCTCTCTCTCTCTCACACACACACACACACACACACACACACACACACATATTACTTTCATGTTGGTTTTCTTTGGGTAGAGTTGCTCTTTGTGCACTGGAATAGTTTAAACAGGGGTGTATCCTGTCTTTATACCTTCTTTATTTCAGCACTGCACTACTAACATTTTTTTTTTCCTTTAAGTCACTGCCTTTCCTGAGACCTTCTAGGGACTTTGGAATCTTCTATAAGTAAGGATGATTTCCCAGGGCTCCACCTTTCTAAGGTTGATTGTCTTCTGATTCCCTGTAGCCATTCTTTCTCTGTCCCTGCTGAATAGGCTTCATCTTAGTCTTGAGCCTTGACTCAGGGCAAAGAGGACAATTTAAAAGGGGGGCGGGGATGAATATCTCTATGTTTCAGGGTCTAAACCATTTGGCCATTCCAGGCTGCCGGTCCCCATGAAAATGTCATGCCATTTCCGACATGGTCCATCAATTTTAAGAACTCCCAAGCAACATAAAATGAGAAAGAGGTTTATTGTGAATTTGGGATAATACTATTCTCAATGGGGAAAACTTTTCAACTCTTGGAAATCTAATTTCTAGTTTCATAATTTGAAAGCTCTGTGACCAATTCTTGACCGTTTCTCTCCCATCTTGTTGTTGGGCGTTTGTGTGTGATTTCATATAATGGCTTTTCTCTACTGTGAAAACCCAAATTCTGTGTACCTTATGGGCTTGCGATCACTGTCTCTTCAGCGGGCAAAAGAAATGCCTGGGACCTTTTCAGGTTTTTTGGAAAGAAACAAGTATAATGCTGTTAGTCTGATTCTAACTTTTACTGCATTTCTCCTGGGAGCAACTCCGTGGCAAGTGCAGAACTCTCTTCCCTAGAAAGTCTTAGGATGCAAGATAAAATATTTCTGTTCAGACCTGCAGCCAGAGCTTTGAAAGCTTTTTTCACATTGTGGCTGGTTTGCTGAGTCCGGGGCAAAGGAACCTGTGAACCGGGGTGCCTTTGTGAAGCTTTTGCAGTGAGAGTGTACATCTGTATAATCCTCACAGTGTTAAAATGCAGATTCCTGGGGCTCACTGCAGACCTACTGGACTGGAACTTCTTGACTTGGGCCTAATAGTCTTCCTTTTTAAGGCATTCCCCAGATGATTTTTTTCTAGTTTGGAAACCTCTGGTTTAGAAGGATATTTAAGATGACCTAAAAAGGAAAGTGTACTCAATACTGATACTGCAATGATTTGAAAATAATTGTTGTACTCCTAGATCATAGAACATTTCTGAAATATAATTTTTCTGTCATCTATTACATTCCCCAATTTTTTTAAAATGGGAAACATAACAGCCCAAAGAAAAATGCAGTTCTCCAGACTAACATGTTAGAATTTGTTCCTTTATACTAGAGGTTGCCAAATATTTTCCATAAAGGACCAGGTAGTAAATATTTTAAGCTTTGCAGGCCATATGATCTTGTTGCAACTAAACCCTGCTGTTGTGGCTGATAGCAGTCATAGACAACAAGTAAATACACGGGCATGGCTGAATCCCAATAAAACTATTTATGAACACTAGAATTTGAATTTCATATGATTTTCATGGGCCACAAAATATTGTTTTTGTTATAGTTTTTAAAAAATATTTTAAAGTGCAAAAACCACTCTTAGTTATGGGCTAGAGAAAAACAGGCACCAGGTCAAATTTGGCCCATGGGCCATAGATTGCTAACCCCCTCTCTGTACCTCTATTGGTTCCAATTTAAGACAAACTTGAAAAAAAATAACCACAATCTCAGGAAATATGTTTTTCAAAAGCATTTTTGGTTATCAATAAAATAATAGGATGTATATAGATATAGATGTCTAGATATATGCCATCAATGAAAGAGTTTTGTTTAGGAAAGAAATCTGTGTTAAATCTCCATTCTTACATTTCATAAGTGGTTCATCAGATATAGGGCAGGTTATGCAGAGTCTAAGAGGTAAAAACTCTTTTATTTTAAATTTAAAAAATTTTTTAACACCTTTATTGGAGTATAATTGCTTTACAATGCTGTGTTAGTTTCTGCTTTATAACAAAGTGAATCAGTTATACATATATATATATATGTCCCCATATCTCTTCCCTCTTGTGTCTCCCTCCCTCCCACCCTCCCTATCCCACCCCTCTAGGTGGTCACAAAGCACTGAGCTGATCTCCCTGTGCTATGTGGCTACTTACCACTAGCTATCTATTTTATGTTTGGTAGTGTATGTATGTCCATGCCATTCTCTCACTTTGTCCCAGCTTACCTTTCCCCCTCCCCGTATCCTCAAGTCCATTCTCTAGTAGGTCTGTCTCTTTATTCTCATCTTGCCCCTAGGTTCCTCATAACCATTTTTTTTTTCTTTTTAGATTCCATATATATGTGTTAGCCTACAGTATTTGTTTTTCTCTCTCTGACTTACTTCACTCTGTATGACAGACTCTAGGTCCATCCACCTCACTACAAATAACTCAATTTTGTTTCTTTTTAGGGCTGAGTAGTATTCCATTGTCTATATGTGACACATCTTCTTTATCCATTCATCTGTTGATGGACACTTAGGTTGCTTCCATGTCCTGGCTATTGTAAATACAGCTGCAATGAACATTTTGGTACATGACTCTTTTTGAATTATGGTTTTCTCACAGTATATGCCCAGCAGTGGGATTGCTGGGTCGTATGGTAGTTCTATTTTTAGTTTTTTAAGGAACCTCCATACTGTTCTCCATAGTGGCTGTATCAATTTACATTCCCACCAACAGTGCAAGACGGTTCCCTTTTCTCCACACCCTCTCCAGCATTTATTGTTTGTAGAGTTTTTGATGGTGGCCATTCTGACCGGTGTGAGATGATATCTCATTGTAGTTTTGATTTGCATTTCTCTAATGATTAATGATGTTGAGCATTCTTTCATGTGTTTGTTGGCAATCTGTGTATCTTCTTTGGGGAAATGTAATTTAGGTCTTCTACCCATTTTTGGATTGGGTTGTTTGTTTTTTTGATATTGAGCTGCATGCGCTGCTTGTTAATTTTGGAGATTAATCCTTTGTCAGTTGCTTCATTTGCAAATATTTTCTCTCATTCTGAGGGTTGTCTTTTCATCTTGTTTATGGTTTCCTTTGCTGTGCAAAACCTTTTAAGTTTCATTAGGTCCCATTTGTTTATTTTTGTTTTTATTTCCATTTCTCTAGGAGGTGGGTCAGAAAGGATCTTGCTGTGATTTATGTCATAGAGTGTTCTGCCTATGTTTTCCTCTAAGAGTTTGATAGTGTCTGGCCTTGCATTTAGGTCTTTAATCCATTTTGAGTTTATTTTTGTGTATGGTGTTAGGGAGTGTTCTAATTTCATTCTTTTACATGTACCTGTCCAGTTTTCCCAGCACCACTTATTGAAGAGGCTTTTCTCCACTGTATATTCTTGCCTCTTTTATCAAAGATAAGGTGACCATATGTGCATGGATTTATCTCTGGGCTTTCTATACTGTTCCATTGATCTATATTTCTGTTTTTGTGCCAGTACCATGGTGTCCTGATTACTGTAGCTTTTTAGTATAGTCTGAAGTCAGGGAGCCTGATTCTTCCAGCTCCAGTTTTCTTTCTCAAGATTGCTTTGGCTATTCAGGGTCTTTTGTGTTTCCATACAAATTGTGAAATTTTTTGTTCTAGTTCTGTAAAATATGCCAGTGGTGGTTTGATAGGGATTGCATTGAATCTGTAGATTGCTTTGGGTAGTAGAGTCATTTTCACAGTGTTGATTCTTCCAATCCAAGAACATGGTGTATCTCTCCATTTATTTGTATCATCTTTAATTTCTTTCATCAGTGTCTTATAATTTTCTGCATACAGGTCTTTTGTCTCCTTAGGTAGGTTTATTCCTAGATATTTTATTCTTTTTGTTGCAGTGGTAAATGGGAGTGTTTTCTTAATTTCACTTTCAGATTTTTCATCATTAGTGTATAGGAATGCCAGAGATTTCTGTGCATTAATTTTGTATACTGCTACTTTGCCAGATTCATTGATTAGCTCTAGTCGTTTTCTGGTAGCATCTTTAGGATTCTCTATGTATAGTATCATGTCATCTGCAAACAGTGACAGCTTTACTTCTTCTTTTCCGATTTGGATTCCTTTTTCTTCTCTGATGGCTGTGGCTAAAACTTCCAAAACTATGTTGAATAAAAGTGGGCAACCTTGTCTTGTTCCTGATCTTAGTGGAAATGGTTTAGTTTTTCACCATTGAGGACAGTGTTTGCTGTGGGTTTGTCATATATGGCCTTTATTATGTTGAGGAAAGTTCCCTCTCTGCCTACTTTCTGGAGGGTTTTTATCATAAATGGGTGTTGAATAAGAGGTAAAAATCTCTTAAAGATTGTTGTGACAGAAAGAAAAAGAGGAGAAAAAGAAATTAACTTTTAATGAGTATCTACTGTCTCTGGGCACTATTCATCAGATTCAAAAAAAAGGAAACTAGAACATCCCAAAGTAGTGAATATCTACAGTTAAAGCAAATTTGTTATTATTAATTAATTGTTATTAGTATAATGGTTTCCTAAATAGTTACGTCCTCTTTACATTTTAGTATTGTCTTCTTATGCTTTGTTGTATCTTGCCAGCACATTGCCGTTGGTGTAATACCTATCAAATTAAATTCTTTACTATATTTTTTATTCTGAGGAGCTGGTACTCATTACAAAGGGGAGGCACCCTTCCTGTATTTGTTGTCTCTCTCTCTCTCTCTCTGTAGCATGAGATAGAGTTCAGCTTTATGAAGAACCTAAGGATGTCAATTGCCTGATTGTATTTGGCTTTTCACTTATTAGTCCTTTGGAAGCTCTTCAATGGTTTTGAAACTATGTGCTAAAGAACACTGATATTCCAGAAACTGAACTTAGTGGTTCTGCTGCTAAAATAGAATATTGGCATTCTTTTACTGATTCGTAGAAGGAAAATATTACTGAATAAAATATAATTTTATTGATTGAAGGTTGTCCCATAAAATATTCTCAAATTTTTTGATGTCTACACCATTTTTTTCTGAATTAAGATCTAACAATCCAATGTAGGTGTAGGATAAATACAAAATCACATAATCAAATATTTAACTTCTTATATTTGGATTATATTATTAGAAAAAGAGTACTATGATTATCCAGTGCTCTGCTACCTGAAAACTTTTGAGAACTTATGTCCTGGATTGTAATTTGGCAAAGTTATTTGTGTCTTATCCAGAAAGGAAATTAAATCTATACAATTAAATTTATTGAAATTACTTTTAAACTTTCCTTCAGCTAAACTTCATTTTGAATATGTTTGCCTCAAGTTTTATATTTTCAACTTCTTAATGGAAAATATATTTTTTCCAGGTTAGGAAATAATTCCACGTTCCTGCTAACCCAAATTCTGTCACTTACCTTTCTCCATTTGTCCCTGAATATATATGTTTTACACACACACACACACACACACACACACACTCTCTCTCTCTCTCTCTCTCTCCTTTTCTTCCAAATACGTTTCATTCTTAAGGTGCTTTAAGATATTCCAACTCTGACTCCTCTATGGAAAGAGGGATAGATTGCTCAGTGACCGGTGATTGGATTGTGGAAGGGGGACGTCAGACATCTGACAGTTTTGGAATTGTGTTCTTTTGATTAGCAAGAATCTAATCTTGCCATGCTCTAACCAAGGTATAATTAGGACATGCAGTTCATATGTAGCCAGCACCCCCTTTTCCCACGCCAATGGCAGATAGCGCTCATCTGTGACAGCGTTTAACAGTCCTCTAGGTAGACATTTCATTAGATAAGTGTTGAACATAGGGACAAAACTTTTTCATTATCCCTGATGTGCAGAGACTGATTTGATAGCCTGCCCTTAGACCACCTGGGACTATATCAAGACCAGGGATATTGGTTAAAAAAACTAAACTAAACTAAAATAAATGGTTTTAGCCTCCAGTCTTTTAAAGAAGACTAAAGTTTATTGCTATGTTGTCAGGAATGACCACTCCAAACTTTTGTGACCCTTAATCTTTCCGATACCCAGCCACGTTTGCAGTCATATGCTCATCTATTCACTTACTCTCAGAAGTATAGAAATATAGGTAACCGCTTCTCAGCATGGTGATTTTATGTCACATCCGAAGGAAGTCTTTTTGTGAATAGGCTTAGGTTCAACCAACCAAAACGAACCTATCTGCCCTGACTGCCAACAGACTGATTTTTGTAGGTATCTGTGAGTCTACTCTAGGCTGTTGTAATTCTGATATTTTCTTCCTGCTCTTTTTCTTCCACATGGTCTGATTTGATGGATTTCTGCCTATGATCTCCATGTGCCACACTCTATTGCCTTCTTGTTTGCTACATGACTTCCTCCCCATACTTTCCTGCCTTCACATCTTCCCTGTGCTCTCCTCTGCCCCTGAACACAGCAGGTTGGACAGTGTTGCCTGAGAGCCACTACTAAGTTTGCCTTCAGGTGAAACCATCTGTCCAAAGGTGGTGATTTGAGGTGCTTAACTTTTTTCACCTTGAAATAGCAAGGTCTTCCAGACCAAGAACCTAAAGTTTCATCAGTACATGTTATGTTGAGATATCGATATAATCGGGTTTAGCGTTCTGGAAACCAACAGTATTTTAGAATAATATGCAAGGAAGGGGAGGCTGAAGAGATGTGAGAGCCTAGTGATTTTTTGAAGACATTCCAAGACCTCCTGCTTAGAATTTACCCAATTATCTTCTGAAAACTTGGACATTATTGCTCTCATCAAGATATGGATCAGCAAGTTTAAAAGACCACCTAACATGACCTCAAGTGAACCCAAAGCCTGTTAGCGTGTTTTATACCTATTCCAAGATTGACTTATTTATAGATATCATAAGCCATGACCTTTTAATCCCTATGTGCAGCTAATTTCACACCAAGACTTAGATATTGGTGAGAATGATTTTCTGTCTCAGTGTTACCGCCAACATTTAGACGCACTAAGCCAGAGCGTATTCAGTGTGGTATTGAACTGCGACTCCTCTTTCCCTAGCAGTGCCCTTTTCTTCCAGTCCAATCCTTCCAGTTCTTCAGAACCTCTTCCCACAGCTACCTATCCTGATTGCCTGCAGGCTGACAAGTCCCTTAGATGTTCATTGAGAATTAAGACATTAGCTGATAAAAGGTATAACCACATGCATTGATATTTACATTGTAAAAGGAGTCTTAATGGGAAAATAATTAAGCTTTAATGTTTGATATCTTTGAGACAATTTATCCTGCCTGGCAGCCTGTCAAATCTCACCACACAGGCAGCCCCTTCTTTGCATCACCTTATCTGCTTACACCTCACGCTGGCCACATGTAATTTCAATGTAACTCTACAGCAAGACTACGAGATTACGGGGTAGGATAACTCAGAATCCTATGTAACATGATCCAAAGAAGTTAAGTCTCTCATCTGTTTACAAATTAATTTACTCTTAGAAGATCTTCTAATCCTTGATAAGGCCAGCAGCCATCCATCTGTCATTCTTCAAGTTCATGGATAGCTTATCCACTGATCAAAAGTGCTTTTATAATAAAATTCATGCATAATGGAGGTAGGAAAGGCAGTTTGCATTTTCTTGTCCAGCTTTGCATGTAAATGACCTATGCTTTGTGATTTTTACAATATGAAAATCTAGCGATCATGCCAGGCAAAACACAATGAACTGCAGGAGAGAGAGAGGAAAGTAAAGGACAGCAGACAATTGGGCTGGGACCTAGGCTTTTAGAGTTCCAGGCAGGCCAGCAAGTAGTCAGCATTGGCTTTTATCAGGAACCTAGTATCTAGTACTTCTACGCAAGATGGAAATTAGTCCTAGGAATAGAGCTGAGACTTTTAAAATATGATCTAATGGTTAAAAACACTAGGGTCACACAGACATCTTGGCTCTGCCATTTACTCTCTGTGTGATGTTGGGCAAGTTTCTTAACTTTGCTAAACTTAAGTAGCTTCATTTGTAAATAAAAATTTAAAAATATGCCTATGTAGACAGATGAACTAATGTATGTAAGGAGCCCGAGTGTCACAAAGTGGTACTAACAATAAGAGGAATTGTTAGCTCAGTGATGGGACTTGAGTGTCAAGTTCAATGCAAAACATTGATTCTTCTCTTGATAATTCAGCTTTTCCCCTTCGATCTCCCCTGACGTAAAAACTGGATTGACCCCAAATCCCAAGCGAAGGTTAAACCTGTCAGCTGCAGTTAATTGAAGTCCCTTGAGAGAAGAAAGGGATGTGCCTCTGAATGTCAGACTACTAAGATCAACTGCGTGGGTACCAAATGTAGGTGTGCCCAAGCATCACCTCGGGAGCTTTATGAACACATGGATTCCTGGGCCTCATCCCAAGCGGTTCTGACTCATTAAGTCTGTGTAAGGGCCCAGTGATCTGCCTGTATAATAAGCTCCCAGGATGGTTCTTACATAGGTGGTCTATGGATCACACTTTGAGACACACTGGAATAGATGCTGGCAGGAACCTGAGATAAGCTGATCACTACACCTGGGCACAATATTTGCACAATTTTTCTAAAGTGAAAACAAAAGGGATAAAACATTGATTCACATAGCTATTTTTTTAATTTCAAAAATAGCAGCAAGAGTTTAAAAATTTGTCGAGCAGACATGATCTTCTGCAAATATCTGATGCATGAGGCCATTTGTAAAGGGTATTGAGTAATGTATTTGACAGCATATTTGACTGAAGTTTGTGAAATACACAGAAAATGTGTTCGAAGGGGTAATTTTTAATAGTCTTTATAAAAAAAGTCTATGGTCTCCCTTCAGTGAAGCCATTTCTAGGTAATAATTATGGTCCAAGTTGCCTGCTTTCTAAATATGTGATCCTTGGATAGACCCCAGAGCCTCTTAAATAAATGGATAGTAGCACACTGAGTAGAGAGGCTATCTCAGTCAGTTCAGGCTGCTATAACAAAGTATCAAAGACTGGGTGGTTTAAACAACAAATATTTATTTCTTATAGTTCTGGCAGCTGAGAAGTCCAAGATCAAGATGACAGCAGATTCAGTATCTGTTGAGAACCCATTTCTTGGTTCATAGATAGCAGTCTCCTTCCTGTGTCCCCACAGAGCAGAAGGTGTGAGAGAGCTCTCTGAGGTCTCTTTTATAAGGGCACTACTCCCATTCATGAGAACACCACCCTCATGATCTAAGCATCTTGTAATGGCCCCACATCCTAATACCATCACACTGAGGGTAGGATTTCAACCTATGAATTTTGGGAGGACACATTCAGTTCCTAACAATATGTCTTGCAATTATCAAGTGTCTTCAACAAGCATTTGACAGTTTCGAGATTGAAATCCCTTAGCAACTGAATTTCTGTATATACAGTTATCTTGTGTGGTTGCAGTGAGATCCTTGTAAGATAAGAATGGGAAGTGAGGAATGAAAACCTTTTAAGCAGACTGATCAGCTTCCTAGAGTGAGACGAAATGGCTTCAGCACAGGGCTGGGAAATTGTCTGATATAAATAAATGATTGAGTACATTTATGTGCTTGGTTGAGATACAAAGTTCTGTGCTATATACTGTGGAAAAAATTACTGAGCCTAATATTTTTTATATGACAGGTATTAGTACTTGCTCTCTCCATCCATAAAAGGTCTCTATATAGATCCTATAAATTGTATACTTTTAAGGAAGTAATTTTGTGGTTCTTACCTGTTAGGCCCTGGGAGGCCTAAGCCAGTAGTGAATTTAGAAGTTCCCAGGGAGAAAAAAAGGTAAGTTGAGTTTTGCTTGGGCTAAAGGAATATAAAAGAAGAAACACACTAGAACAAGGGATGGGTTCTTTCTACCTGATACCTGGGACTTCCTCACCTCTTCTGGAAGACTCATAGTTCATATCATTATGGAAAATCAGGTTGGGATTGTTCTCAGGATATGCAGATCCGATGGCTATGATGATAGCAGGGCACAGAGATTTCTGGGTAGTGGTGCTGCATCAAGGCTAGTAGGCTATTAATCAGTGACAGAAAGAGAGGATTTAGAAGCCTCCAGCCTCAGAAGAATGGAGCTATTGACAACTAGATTATGGGTCAAGTTCATAGTCTAGCCCTACTTTAGCTCCAGCTGGGGACTGGAGTGCAATCTGAGTGCCAGCAACAAGGACCAAAGAGCAGTCAAACAAACTGGTACATAGGGTGGAGAACAGGAAAAGAAAAGGTATCTGACTGTGCATACAGGTGCCTTCCACCTTCAGGGTCAGCATGGAAGTCCAGACCCCTCTCAATAGTGGGCAGAGAACTTCTAACAATTAGCCAGGCTCAAGTCTCACTGCTTCGGGGTGGAGTGGGCCTGCAGGTCACAATTCTTTAGTAGACACAGTGCAGGAGGTAGAGTGAAACAGACAGTACCCACGTACAGTCATTAAAACTCCTTATTGCCAAGCTAATTAGAGAATTGCTCTGATTTTATGTGGTATCAACTTCCTTTCTACCATTCCTCCTGGCATTTGGTATTGGTGTCTTATTTTCCTATTAATTCTTTTTTCATTATGCCAGAAATAGAAAAATCTCAGAGATTTTCTTTTTCATTATGAGAAACCTGCCCTGAGGATACAGCCACAAGGGTGGGTATGTCTTTCCCCTGTACTGAAATTATTAAATCCAATTCCATTTTTAAGAAACTTTTAATATAAAAGTAACATATGATCTATGTCAAAAATTCAAGCAGTATAGCAGGGCATAAAATGAAGAGAAATTCCGACCACACACTTCTGGCTCTCCTAATTCCATAATCCAGAAGTCAGACTGTTACTAATATTGGGTAGACATTGTGTATATGTAAGCAAATGTGTTAAAAAGCATATATATGGAGATTAATCCTTTGTCAGTTGCTTCATTTGCAAATATTTTTTCTCATTCTGAGGGTGGCCTTTTTGTCTTGTTTATGATTTCCTTTGCTGTGCAAAAGCTTTTAAGTTTAATTAGGTGCCATTTGTTTATTTTTGTTTTTATTCTCATTACTCTAAGAGGTGGGTCAAAAAAGATCTTGCTGTGATTTATGTCAAAGAGTGTTCTTCCCATGTTTTCCTCTAAGAGTTTCATAGTGTCTGGCCTTACATCTAGGTCTCAAAATCCATTTTGAGTTTATTTTTGTATATGGTGTTAGGAAGTGTTCTAATTTCATTCTTTTACATGTAGCTGTCCAGTTTTCCCAGCACCACTTGTTGAAGAGGGTATCTTTGCTCCATTGTACATTCTGGCCTCCTTTATCATAGATTAGGTGACCATAGGTTCATGGGTTTATCTCTGGGCTTTCTATCCTGTTCCATTGATCTATATGTTTGTTTTTGTGCCAGTACCATACGGTCTTGATTACTATAGCTTTGTAGTATAGTCTGAAGTCAGGGAGCCTGATTCCTCCAGCTCCATTTTTGTTTCTCAATATTGCTTTTTCTATTCGAGGTCTTTTGTGTTTCCATACAAATAGTAAAATTTTTTGTTCTATTTCTGTGAAAAATGCCATTGGTAATTTGATAGAGATTACACTGAATCTGTAGATTGCTTTGGGTAGTATAGTCATTTTCACAACATTGATTCTTCTAATCCAAGAACATTGTATATCTCTCCATCTGGGTCATCTTTGATTTCTTTCATCAGTATCGTATAGTTTTCTGCGTACAGATATTTTTGCCTCCTTAGGTAGGTTTATTCCTAGGTATTTTATCCTTTTTGTTACAATGGTAAAAATATACAAACAGCTCATGCAGCTCAATATCAAAAAAACAAGCAACCCAATCAAAAAATGGGTGGAAGACCTAAATAGACATTTCTCCAAAGAAGACATACAGATGGCCAAGAAACACATGAAAAGATGCTCAACATCACTAATTATTAGAGAAATACAAATCAAAACTACAATGAGGTATCACCTCACACCAGTCAGAATGGCCATTATCAAAAAATTTACAAACAATAAATGCTGGAGAGGGTGTGGAGAAAAGGGAACCCTCATACATTCTTCGTGGGAATGTAAATTGATACAGCCACTATGGAGGACAGTATGGAGGTTCCTTAAAAAACTAAAAATAGAACTACCATATGACCCAGCAATCCCACTACTGGGCACATACCCAGAGAAAACCATAATTCAAAAAGACACATGCACCTCAATGTTCATGGCAGCACTATTTACAATAGCCAGGACATGAAAGCAACCTCAGTGTCCATCAACAGAGGAATGGATAAAGAAGATGTGGTACAGATATACAATGGAATATTACTCAGCCATAAAAAGGAACGAAATTGGCTCATTTGTAGAGACATGGATGGACCTAGAGACTGTCATGCAAAGTGAAGTAAGTCAGAAAGAAAAAAACAAATATCATATATTAACGCATATATGTGGAATCTGAAAAATTTGGTATAGACAATCTTATTTACAAAGCAGAAATAGAGACACAGACTTAGAGAACAAATGTATGGATACCAAGGGAGAACGGGAGGGGTGGGATGAATTGGGAGATTGGGAATGACATACATACACTATTGATACTATGTATGAAATAGATAACTAATGAGAACCTGCTGTATAGCCCAGGGAACTCTACTCAATGTTCTATGGTGACCTAAATGAGAAAGAAATCCAAAAAGGAGGGGATATATGTGTACGTATAGCTGATTCACTTTGCTTACAGTATAAACTAATACAATATTGTAAAGCAACTATACTTCAATAGAAAAAGCATATATATGAATATATGCATTTATGTATGTATATAGCTTAACACAAAGCAGATGTACTATACATAGTATTTTATAACAAATATATCTTTTATATGACTAGATAGCATTATATTACATGAATGAAATTTTCTTAAGTGAATACGTTTATATGAAAAGCATGACACATAGTAAGGACATAATAAATACTAGATATAATAATGTGAAATATTTTGTGATAATCTTTTCCTTGCTTTGGTTTGTAATTTTACAATTATACAGCATTCATGGAAAAAAAAATAGGTTAGTTTTGCTTGTCTGTAACTTTCATAGGAGAGGATTTATACTGTATTGATTGTTTTATTTATTTCACACCATATTATGTTTGGGAGATTGCCCATGTTGCCACATAGAACTGTCGAATTTTCTTTACTGTCTGGTATTCTGCTATATGAATATGCCACAATCTATTTACCCTCTACACAGTGTGGGTACTTCCAGTGCTGCTATGAATATCTCTGCACATAGTAGTGGAATTGCTGGATCATATGCACATCCTCAGCTTTAGTAGATATTGTCAAACTGTCTCCCAAAATAGTCAGTTCAGCCTACTGACTTTGAAATTTCAACTTTTTAAGGAGTTTGGCCCTTTTATGTGATATATATTTTAAATACATTTTTCATCTTATTATTTATGTATTAACTTTGTTGATGAAGGTTTTGTACTGTGGAAAATTTTTTACTTTTTATAGGTAATCAAACTAATAAATCTTTTTTTCTTCATGGCTTCTGTGTTTTATGACTTGCTTAGAAAGGTGTTCCCTTCTTCAATATTATCAAACTCTAGCCTTTTCTTTTAATACTCTTATAGTTTAACTTTTAATTTTGAATCACTTGACTTACCTGAATTTGTTTTGGTGAATAATACTTTTTTTTCAAAATTGGAATAGCCTGTTGTTTCCAACACGATTCTAGCAACAATAAGAGAAAAGATAATTCAATAAGTAGTTAATTACACTATTGACATACAAAACTATGTTTTTTCTAAATGTGACTAATACCAGTTAGATAATGACAAAAGAACCCTATTCTCTAGAAATAAGAAAATATAAAATATATGAGAATAAGCCTAATGCAAAATTCCTAAGACTTAGAAAGAAATTGATGGATAAAGAAGACTTAAATGTGGTATCTTATTCTTGCATAGAAAGAATCAAGATTGTAAAGATATAGATTTAACCTATAAATCTAATATAAACCCAATAAAAGACCAAATACTTAGTTTTTGTTTGATTTAAAAGATGAGTCTAAAGTTCATGTTGAAAAAGATAGGTGAAACCAATCAGGAAAATTCTGATAAATGACTATTCATCTTTCATTAAAATGTATTAAAAGCTATGGTAATTAGCATAGTAAGAGATTGGCCTAGGAATAGTCAAAAGGAATCCAAAAACAGAACAGAATCAAGAAACAAACCAAGTTGTAATTAGGAGTAGCATTTAAAATCATTGAAAAATAAAATAAAATAAAATAATTGAGAAAATATGATTAATAGTATTACTAGAACTAGTCCAAGTATATATGAATATAATTCCTGAAGCCTTTAATCCATTTTCCACTCATGTGCAATAAAGTCAACTCTTTCCAGAGCTGTTTAATTGTATCTACCCCTGATGAGAATGTGAGTTCCATAAGAGTTAGGAATAATATCTTTCATCTACTTCCTCTGTTTCTTGTACTTCCTGTTTAAATTACTGGCTGGCACATGGCCATGCTCTACTCTTCAGATCATAATCCACTTGCATATGTATTTTTAAGCATTTAGGTCTTATTATACCAAAAATGAATATTTTGAATTGTTATTCTTATTCAGCATTGAGTTGCCCCGTCTCTATCCCCTTTACTCCCTTGATGTTAATTCCTACTTTTTGTCTAGTTATCTTCTTCTGTTTATAAAGATCTCAGAAAATAAATGAACAGGTAAAGAAATGAAGTGTTAAAAAATAAGTAGTTTTATTCTTCATCTATATCCAGTTGTTTAGAAGAAATCTCCACTTGCATGTCCTTTAAGCATTCAAATTCAACATATGAAAACTCATTTTATGACCCACCTCCCCACCACATAAAAATATCACCCAGTCCACAAATCAGTCAAACCAAGAATTTCGGGGTCATCCCTTTCCCTCACTTGCCACTTTAATTAGAGTTCAGTGTGTGAAAGTAGCGCCCACCCATCAGACTAAGGCAGTCTTGTGGGCTTTCTTCATTTCAATCATTTAAACCACTGTGGTGGCCTTTTTCTCTCCCCTTGTTTTTATTTAAAAAGAAGTGGAGGAAACATCCTTACGCAGTGCTTTTTAAATGAAGTGACTTGTCAAGTCAGAGGCTGTGGCAGTAATCTGAAATGCAGTAAATTTAGCGACTCTCACTTGCACTGACAGCCTGTCATGCGCTTGAAACGTAAATAGCAGTGGAGACAAATCGCTGCTGTTTTCTTATTAAGCGTTGGCCCACTGGCCTGGTAACGTAGCCTTCCAGGAGCGCCTGGGCCCAGCCTGGGAGGGCGAATGCTTTCCAGAGCAGGCGCAAGCTGCCTCCCGGTCTCTCCCACTCCACCTCTCCAGTGTACCCGCTACGCTGTAGCCAGGACCCTCACTCCCACTGCAATCCATCTGCTTCACAGAGAGGCTGAAAAACCCCAGCCAGGATTGATGGGTGCTGGTCCCCAAACTGAACGTTGATGGGGTAATTCCTAATTCATACACTTTGGTCGAAAAGCAAGAAACAAATTGCCAGGCTCCGTACCTGCTTAAACTATTTTATCTCTTTTTTCTTTTTTTTTTTCCATTTTCATCTTATTCACTGGGTTTTTATTTTTTAATTATTTTCTTAATTGAAATATAGTTGATTTACAATGTTATGTTAGTTTCTGCTCTTCAGCAAAGTGATTCAGTTTTATATATATATATATATATATATATATATATACTATCTTTTTTACATTCTTTTCCACTATGGGTTATCACAGGATATTGAATATAGTTTCCTGTGCTCTACAGTAGGACCTTGTTGTTTATCCATTCTACATATAACAGTTTGCATCTGCTAATGCCAAATTCCCAGTCTATCGCTCCCCTCCCCTCCCTCCCCCTTGGCAACCGCAGATCTGTTTTCTGTGTCTGTGAGTCTGTTAAAGCATTTTCTTTTCTGGCCTACCCCGATCCCTACCCCCTATTTTTCTCTCCGTTACTTGTTTACTGACTCTAAGAAAGAACAGGTCTCTAAACTGGATCGAAAGGTTCTTTCAGCAGTGAGGCTAGCTGAAGGAATGAGGCTGAGATTTGGGGGTGAGCCCCACTAAGGTCACTGCAACATCAGGCCTGGGATGAAAGGACAGAGGGCCAGATGGGGTCATCACCTGCTTTCTTTTAATTACCTTTCAAAGGCTTCTCGGCAGCCACAAAATTATGCCCAGCAATCCTTGCACAGTGCAGTTGCCCTGCTGAGTTTAACACGTTCACTTACAAAATGCCAATTGATTTATGTGACTCTTGAAAACAGCAACTGCTGCTCTCACCTCTCTTGATATTTAATCCTCAGCCAAGGCAGAATCGCTAATGATAGGTCGTGGAAGACCCCTACAGTTCTGATGACAATGGTGGAAGATCTTGTTTGTTGCTGCCTCTGACCAGCAACTCTAATCTCTGCCTCACCCCCTTCTTGGGAAATAGTCTAGAAAACAATCAACACCTGCAGGAATTTTTAAATCTATTTTATTCCAAAGGAGTCTACGAGGTATTTGGGGGGGGGGGTTTGTCCAGTTTTACCTCTTTGCCTCTTTTTCCCCTCATCCCAGGATAATAAAAAAGGAGACAGTGAGGGCTTCCCTGGTGGCGCAGTGGTTGAGAGTCCGCCTGCCAATGCAGGCGACACGGGTTCGTGCCCCGGTCCGGGAAGATCCCACATGCCATGGAGCGGCTGTGCCCGTGAGCCGTGGCCGCTGAGCCTGCGTGTCCGGAGCCTGTGCTCCGCAACGGGGGAGGACACAACAGTGAGAGGCCCGCGTACCGCAAAAAAAAAAAAAAAAAAAAAGAAGAAGACAGTGATTCCTTGCTTTATGACATGATGCTACATCATATAAATGTTCTGTAGTCCCTACTATGGTGGCTTGAATTACTACCAATGTATATATTCCATGTTTAATCTACATTTAGCCCTAGTCTTTTGGCAGCTCCATATTTTTGAGTGCCTATGAAATGCACTCCCCGGGATATTTCAACCTGATACCAACCATGTCAAGAATGAAACTCATTATCTTCACTCCAAAATAAGCACTCTATTCTGATTTTCCGAATGGTACAAACTGCATTCAAACCCAGGAAGTCACTAGCTTTCAACCTACATGCTGTATTTAGGATACATTTCTTTATACCCAAAAAAACTCAGGTGGACTACAAGAGACCCCAGGGCAGGTGAGGGTCCAAGGATGTGCACACATTCCCTTCTCCTGCCCTCATAGACGTTGCCACTCTTTCCCACTGAGCCTAGACTCTGCCTCAGCATCCTTCTCAATGTCATTCTCCAGGTAGCCACTGCCAATTAGTCAGGGTTGATGATGACTATTTGACAACCTTGTAGAGCCATCTCCGCTTTCACAGCAGTTCACAGGGCAGCTTATTACAATACATGTTGGGACTCAGTGCCAAGAAACTGGCACCAAGAGTAAATGGTGTTGATATACAAAGGACTTTAAACAAATAAAATTTCCATGGAATTCCATGCTTACACACCCTGTTTTCTCAAGAAAGGAAGTAAGGAAAGATGGAAGGAAGAAAGCTTAAAACAAATTTTTTTTAATTTTTATTTATTTATTTATTTAATTTATTTATTTTTTGGCTGCATTGGGTCTTCGTCGCTGTGCACAGGCTTTCTCTAGTTGCGGTGAGGAGGGTCTACCCTTCGTTATGGTGTGCGGGCTTCTCATTGCAGTGGCTTCTCTTGTTGCAGAGCACAGGCTCTAGGCATGTGGGCTTCAGTAGTTGCAGCACACAGGCTCAGTAGTTGCAGCACGTGGGCTCTACAGCACAGGCTCAGTAGTTGTGGCGCATGGGCTTAGTTGCTCCGCGGCATGTGGGATCTTCCTGGACCAGGGATCGAACCCAGGTCCCCCACATTAGCAGTCGGATTCTTAACCACTGCGCCCCCAGGGAAGTCCCAAATTATTTTTTTAAATGTCATTTTACTCAATACCTTATGGGAGCCAGAAGGCTCCACTGTGTCTTCACTGGGATGCAGAGATACTGAACATAGCAAATCCAGAATCTTCACACCACCCCTCACACACTAGCCTATGTCCTGCTGTCATATCACGCTGCTCATTTCTCCTGAATGTGGAGAAGTCTATTTCAGGCAGGATAACCAAATTGCCACACCCTTTTACAATTTGCTGGCTCTGATTCTCTCCACTTGTGTTTTTCAACTTCCTGAAATTTCACTCCTCCCAGTAAGTCTTTCCTAATATAAGTGCATTCTACACTGTTCCTGTAGCTCCTTTGCTGTTTGTTGGCATTCATGTGCAACCATCATTTTATATTGCTTTTGGAGGGACCTCTATAAAAAAGTGAGTGAGTCTAAACTTTTAAATACCAGCTTTTTTCTCAGGTATTGCTTTATTTATTTCTCTTGATGAGGAAATTAAGTAGACAAATCTTATAAAAGCTGAAGGCTGCCTTTTTTACTTTCTTTGTGTATAACTGAGCTACACTGTTTTGGAAATTCCCCAAGTGTCCCATTCTCAACCTCACATGTGTATTCAGAAGACAGAAATAGAGCAGATTCTGAGAGCTAAGAATTCAGCTAACTAGAATCTCTAATAATAAAAATAGTCATGCTTAGTTGGGAAAATGGGCTCCAAAAGTCAACAGACCTGGTTTAAACCTCTGCTCTTCCTTAATATCATTATAAACTCAGACAAGTTCCTTAAAGGTCCTCTCTAAACCTGGATTCCTCATCTTAATGGTATTGTGAATTAAATAAGATAATGTCTGAGTCATTTAGCAAAGTACCTAGTTTGTGTTTATTAAGTGGTAACTCCTTCCACCCTTCCTCTGCAAAATTTCTTGAGCACTCCAGCATCCAGCATCATGCTGAGCACTAGGGGTACAATGATGAGCAAAACCAGATGTGGTCCCTACAATGGAAGGTTAGCTGTCATCGATAGCGTTCCCCTTCAGAGACTAAACATAGGGGATCTTGATTCCAAACCTAGCATCTACAAGGGCAGAACGGTTTCTGAAAACTGACACCAAGTAGGGGATAATGGTTAAGTATGCGTACAATAACAAAATGCCACGGCCCAGGACTGAAAAGGATGTGTGGATGGCATCTTCCGGTTGGATGCCGAGCTCAAACTGTCAGCTAGCTGACTTTTTTTTTTTTTTCT
This sequence comes from Delphinapterus leucas, assembly GCF_059928025.1. NCBI lineage: Eukaryota > Metazoa > Chordata > Mammalia > Artiodactyla > Monodontidae > Delphinapterus > Delphinapterus leucas. The sequence goes on along the minus strand of NC_143132.1, from coordinate 62,126,945 downwards.
TGCGGTACGCGGGCGTCTCACTGTGGTGGCCTCTCCCGTTGCGGAGCACAGCCTCCGCGGACGCGCAGGCTCAGCGGCCATGGCTCACGGGCCCAGCCGCTCAGCGGCATGTGGGATCTTCCCGGACTGGGGCACGAACCCGTGTCCCCTGCATCAGCAGGCGGACTCTCAACCACTACGCCACCAGGGAAACCCCACCTAGCTGACTCTTTGCATGTGAAAGCAAAAACACAAACCGTAATGAATTGGATCTTTCTGGATGCCAGGACGTTCTTCATTTGGCCCATATTCATTCATAGAGCCAAAGCCAGTTGTGAATGCTTCCTGGCATTGTGCTTGCCTCTGATTTCTGGGTACTAACTACACCCTTTGGGGCTACAGAAGGCATGGGGCCAATTTGCATAATCCACACCCTGTTGTCTTACTATTCAAATAGGGAACATTTCTACAGCAGAGTAACCAACCCCCTCCCTTCCATGTAGGCTCAAATATCTTAATAGTCAAATGCCTCTGTCTCTAGAGAATTCTCTATTATAATCATCCTCATTGTATCACTTCTCTCAGTCTTTTCCCCCTCATTCTTTTCAATACATTGCTCTCCCCTGTGTCTCCTTATTCTCCTGTGATTGCTGCTCTGACAACTGTGTCCACTGCCTACCCCTTCCTTCTTTCAATCATGGATCATTTACTACTCTTCACCCCTCCCTTGATGGGTGATGAGAGGTGGGGATGAGAAGCGGTTTCCACTTTTGGACAGAAAAGTTGTCAAACACTAAAGGGTCTCTCAGGTGGGATATGACACCGAGAAACAAAAACTTCAAAGGCTCTAGAAAGAGACATGGCTGGAAATATAAAAAGTACCTCATCACAAGTATTTTTTCTAGATTTCTTGTGTTTCTTTCTCTCTTCCTTTTTTTAGCATGTCTGTACAGAACGTGATGTGCAAAAAAAGTAGGGAAAGCAAAAACAGGAACAGGTGAGTATGTCCTTAGGCTAAAAAAAAAAAAAAAAAACGAAAACATGAAATGTACTGTAAGAACAGAAACTTGTTACAGTATTTGAAGTTAGCATAGGAAACTTCAAATGGCATCATTGATTTGCAATCCTTTTTTCTTTTTATTTTTAGAGGTAGAAGTTCATAGCTGGCTTTTTCTCACCCTCTTCACCCGTCTTTCCGACCACAGACTCACAAACACACACATACATACATATATAGCCTACAAGACAAGTGCCACTTCTTTGCTTTTCATTCATCTGTATATGTGTTTGTATTTATAGCCAGTGTGTTTACAGTCACTTATAAAATATTCAAATTTAGGTGAGTAAAGGGAATGTCAACCCTGTTTAAAACCCATGCTCCCTTCTGTAAAAGGATGATCTACAAAGACATTATAAGACTCTTCTCAGAATAGTGGAGAAAAAATGCTTCATCTATTTCCTAATATATAAGAATCCTTGGGATTCTACTTTAAAGTCATAAAACACTCAAATTTAACAAGTTTTCTAAATTTCATTTCCTGGATCTCAGATAAAGGAAAAGAAAGACAGATATCATAATGATTATTAGGATAGCAGTCTTTTTTTTTTTTTTAATTCCAAATAGGGTGTTGGATGTCATACCCTGGAGAATTTTCAATAATAAGCCTGCTGTGTTTAGTGAGCAAATATTTGGGTGTTAGTGAATTGACATGTTGTTTCCTAAAAGTTAGAGTGAATGGTTATATGTAAATAAATAGCTGTTTGTATGTATGCGTGTGGTTGGGGGAAGGAGGCGGCAGTGGGAGAGAGAGAGAGAGAGAGGAGGAAGAAGGAGAGAATGGGACAAAGAGAGAGAGAGACACGAAGGAAAGGTATTTAATTTCAAATGGCTGCTTGCTTCCAGATGCCTCGTTAACCTTGGAAATCTAAATAAATCGACATCTTGGATGTGAACTCTACAGGTTTCATCAAAGCACGGTCCTCTGAAGGCACTGCACTCAGGAGGTGGCACCTGGCATACTTTAATTGGCGTTATTCCTGGCTGATTTGCCTCTACATCAGGGAACACAGAAGAGAACACTTTCCTCTTGCCACTAGCTCGAGGCCCTTCTTTCTGACTTATGAAGAAATATTAAAAGAACTAATATGTAGAACTTGAGTAAACGGTGGCGAAGAGGCGATATGTTAATTATGTGAAGAGTTTGAAACGTGCATACACTTAGGAGGATGAGAAATTATTTAGCCTGGTAGCTGAATATTGCCAGGAGACACAAAAGCACAGTAAGCAAAGGGAGATTTAAACTAAACACTAGATCCCAGAACAAATATAACACTCGGCGACGTGAGCAAGCTTGTGGAAACAGGTTGAGATGTTTAAGATACCAAAATATTGAAATTTGCATTTCAGGTAAACATTTAAATAAGGGCAGAAAATAATAGATAGGAACAAGAGAAGGGCCCACGTTAGCCATACGGCTTTATGCCACCAGAGAATTTACCAACAGGTTGAATGTCAGATTCTGGCCTAAAAGTCTTCTCTTGAGAGAGTATAGGGAGATGGTGACAGGATCCCTGGGTTGAGAACAGCTAGTCAGAGGGAACTGAAAGAATGGAGAACAGGTGCCCTGATGTGGACAGAAACATGGGAGCCAAGGGAGAGGAGCAAGAGGACCTGAATGCATTTTAAAATTCTGCGACTCAGGGGCTTCCCTGGTGGTGCAGTGGTTGGGCGTCCACCTGCCGATGCAGGGGACACAGGTTCGTGCCCCGGTCCGGGAAGATCCCACATGCCGCGGAGCGGCTGGGCCCGTGAGCCATGGCCGCTGAGCCTGCGCGTCCTGAGCCTGTGCTCTGCAACGGGAGAGGCCACAACAGTGAGAGGCCCATGTACCGCAAAAAAAAAAAAAGAAAAAAAAAAAATTCTGCGACTCAAGATTAACGTGGTGTATTCCATGCCTTGAAACAAGAAACTGCAGTTGATTAGATGAAAGGAATGGCGTTGTGCCCATTTCCACCTGGGGCTCTGCTGGTGTCTGTACACCTTTTCCTGAAATAATAAATCTGCATAGCAGATACATTCTCAGGCCATGGCCAGAGATGCCCCGCCCAGCATTTCCACAGCAGAGTACTCAGCACACCCGTCCTTCCCCAGTAAAAGGGTGTTTTGTTAGGATCATTAAAAGGGAGAGGATTTATACGCCAGCTTCGATTACAGAAAGAACAGAAGGTACAGAAAGTACCTTTCAATACTTGGTCCTCTTAAGCTAGATGATGCGTTGAATCTGACTCTAGTTTTTGCTTGTGTTTCTTAATTCAGTTCAGCTAACTCAGCAAACATTTGTTGAGTAATGAATCTGTTCCAAACCCTGTGCTGTGCACGGGGATATTGCGAGACACAGTCCCCGAGGAATTTATAGTCTGGTTCTTTGACTTTCTAGCAGCACAAAAGTATCCCTTTCCTCTCAGATCACTGTGGATTAAGGAGGAATGCTCAAGTGAACCAGGAGAGATAATGTGTTGTGAGTGAAGTCTCCTGTGGGTGCACGAAAAATAGACTAGCTTCCTGGCACTTCTTGTGCCAGGATAAGAGTTTCAAATGAAGGGTCCAAGAGATAAAGGAAGAATGCAAGGGTCCAGAGGTATTGTTTAATATTTTAAATTTTTGTCAAGATTGTTGGATGAGGGAAGACCGGCTAGTTTCTTTTACCTATATTTGGTTTGCATCTTGAAACTCCCCTGCTTTAGTGAACCAACTGTGCACGTTGTATGCTGGAGATAAAGGTGGCCATCAGCGTGCAGGAGAGCTAGCATGGGAGAAACAAAAATGACCTTTCTGCCTTATGGGTGGGGCATTTAACGGAAAACTCCCCCTTCATCCCCATGTAGTATTGGGGGAAATTCTTCCTAGAGACATGAGATTGAAAATTCATCCCACGAAGATTTGTTTTATTATCTGCTTATCGGGAAAAAATGAGACGATGAATACCTACATTGGTATTCATGTAAGAATCCGAGGTCCCAAACCCAATAAATATTACTTTATTTTCTCTAGTTCATCTTAATGTCTACTCTCACAGGTGCCAGCTTCCCAAATGGGTAGGGCCTTGGTTTTTGCTAAAAAATCATCATTCCCATGCCTGGAACTGGTTTATACCTTTCAGAAATTCAAAATGCAAGGTAGGGATCCATTACCCAGCCTTTCTAGGTATTTCATGGGACGTGAAAAGAGTTCAGTGTTATTAGCCATCTCTAAGAAGATTATACTCCTTCTCCCTTTCTTCTACTAACAACGCTGTACCTACCTAGCAATAAAGTTGATGGATGCAGGAGCAGGGCAGGGCAGAAATCCTAAACCATTCTGAATTCATCTTTTACTCATTTTTCATCATAATCCACCATTATTCTCAAAATCAATAATGCTGTCTTACTGTAAATCCCACCTTTGCACTCCAGATTTTTAATGAGCTTTATCCTATTTTGGCCTGCAGTTGTCAATGTTGCCATTTGTCTTCAAGGTATTTATATTTAACTAGAAGATTCTTAGCATCACTTCGTTGGCATGACTCTCAGTTCATAGCTGCAAGTATGCTGGAAAGATCTTTTTTTCTCCTCCAAGTCCAAAGTCTTCCCAGCTAACCCAGTAAAGTGGACTATTACCCTTTCTAAGATTTCTGTTTTCTTTCCTACCACATTCTACTTCTGTAGCATGAGAAGTTGGGTCTGACTACTCGCATGAGTGTGGAGAAGAAAAAAGGTGAAAACACAGGCAGGAAATAAGATGGCCTATTATAAGTAATATGCAGCTCTACCCTTACAGACTAATTCTAAAAAGTTTTCAGTAGAAGCATGTGCTAGATAATGTGCAGGACTCCAAACCAAATAATTATAACTATTGCCTTTTTGTTGTTGGGATTTCAGAGTCTCCTCAAACTAGTGTTAGTGACAATTAACAGAAGACTTGAAGCTTGGAGTATTCCTGACAGTTGCGTTACAGAATGTTATCAAAGAGGCCCTAGGTTCGGGCTTCCCTGGTGGCACAGTGGTTGAGAGTCCGCCTGCCGATGCAGGAGACATGGGTTCGTGCCCCGGTCCAGGAGGATCCCACGTGCCGCGGAGCGGCTGGGCCTGTGAGCCATGGCCGCTGAGCCTGCGCATCCGGAGCCTGTGCTCCGCAATGGGAGAGGCCACAACAGTGAGAGACCCACATACCACAAAAAAAAAAGAGGCCCTAGGTTCTATTGGGAGCCTAGTTAACAGACTGAGTTGACATATTTAGGCAATGAATTTGTCTCTGTGCTGGCTGGCTGTTATGTTGATTTGGCCATCAGGCAATTTCCAGAAAAGGAAAACAGCTTGTGGCATGCGAACAGAGCTATTAATTGGTACCATTTAGTGTAGGATGACCAGGAGCAAGTTTTCTTCATGGTGGCAGGACTGTGTTATTTAGGACCCTTCCAGCTGCTCTGGCCTAACCCCACAGCAGTGGGGTTTGTAACTTGAGGGTGAGGGAAGTTGAATTTAGCTGATGTCTATAGGCCTTTCTGGCCAAGCTCTTCCCTGCTCTGTCCCCTTTCCTCTTCACTTTCTCTTTCCCCTTTTTCTCCCCCCCGACTCTCCACCTCCATGCCTCCATTTCCTCTCTCTCTCTCTGTCTCTCTCTCTCCAGAAATAAAGTCTTTTAATCAGGGGAATTAAACAAGCCTGCCTATCTTGACATTTCTTTATGAAAATGGAGACATTTTTATGCAACTTTCTAAAAAGGGCCTCCAGACCCCTAATCCCAACTGGTTAAGCCAATCATATTTAGCTCCCTAGCCCTCCCACGTGACAAAATGTGCCATCAGCAGCACAATCTCTTGGATCTGGTCCAAGGCCTGAAAGTCTCATTGGTGATGTAGTTTGACACTGAACAAGGAAGCCATAACTATAAGACAGGGTTTCGAACATGACCTTCGTGAAGAGAACTCCACATAATCTGGGGGAGAAGAGTGACAGTTTCTCAAAGGGAAGCCATGTGTCCTAATAACAACTTTAGTTGAAAGAGTGCTTTGAAGCATGGTCTAATCGATGATTCAGCACTTCAATGGCTGCCCTTCTGACCCCTTTACAACTTGCATGCCCCTCGCCGCGACTCCCACTTTGCTCTAAACCTTTAGCCAGTGACGGATGAGCGTGATGTATAAACACTCCAGCTTCTTGATTCTTGGTCAGCACAGCTTTGAAGTGGGACCTGTGCTGTGCTCAGAGCTCCCTGAGGGATTCAGCTGAGTTGCCATCTGTGGGATGAGACCTGGTGTTGCACCCCAGCTTGGCTCCTTTCTCTGCCAGATCCCATTTTCCCACTCCCCTACCAGTTTTTCCTGAGAACATTTCCTTCCTTAATCATCTTCAAATGACTTTTTGTCTTGGAGTCTGCTTCTGTAGAACCTGACCTCAGACAAAGAACATTGTCAAATTATTGAAAAGCCATGTGGATCTATTGCTTCTCAAAAGAAAAAAAGAGGTGATCTCCTGCATATTTTAAACTTAAAAAAAAAAATCATGGAAACCTCTGTTTTACAGGAAGAGAATTTGAAGGAGAAGAAGAATATCTGGAGATCCTCGGCATCACCAGGGAGCAGTCAGGCAAATATGAGTGCAAAGCTGCCAATGAGGTCTCCTCGGCGGATGTCAAACAAGTCAAGGTCACTGTGAACTGTGAGTATGGCAGGAGCCAGCAGGTGCCATGTGCCCAGGGCCCACCTCCACCTCCAGCGAGCTCTAAAGAGCCTATATCAAAAGAACATTGCATTTCAAGCAGATACTCCTCTAGTCAGGGATGCACATTTGTACACTGGACATATCCAAGGGCAGGACTTGGCCCTTGAATTTGATAAATCAACCGTACCAACTCTAAATATAACCTATAATGCATTTAACAATACGCTCTGTCTTTTACTTAGACTACAGAATTAAGAAAACATGATCAGACCACACTAGCACTTTAGGCAATCATCACTCTTCTAGTCTTTGTGGAGACCAAGGTCATACCACTTTGGAAAAAAACAACAACTCATAACTGCTTTAATTGGAATTTCCACCTTAATGTATTGTTTGTCAGAAGAGAATAATTCAAGACCATATTTTATCCTCCGCTATTGAACTAATTGGCCTTGGGAACAAATTTAAGCCACTGTGGTCAGATACCATGTGTCCCCGGTGGCTACGAGGGATACCTGATAAGTTAATATTGGTTATCTATTTGTCCCAAAGTATGGGCATTAGAAAGGAAGATTTCACTAAGATACATCGGTAAGTGGGCAAACTTTGAACTTCTCAGATGAAAGGATCCTTAGATGTAGTTCAAAAGGATGGGGGGCAGGGGCGGATCCATATGATGTGTCACCCAGCAAAGGAATAAAGAGAATTCATTTACCTTGTTCAGTGAGGAGTGACTGTCCACATCGTTCAAATTCAAGTTCCACATCACATAATTGTGGCTAGTGACAGGGATAAAAGGATGTCCTGACAGTTCTTCCTTCCTGTGTGTTTAACACAAATACACACACAAATACACACTCCACACGTATACATATACTCACGTGTGCACATATAACATACATACACACATGCACAAAGGCGCACAGACACACATGCACATACATCTTAACCCATGTTTCAAAATATGCTTTGGATGGTTGTAAGTTACTTTCCATTATTTTAAGCCTTCCATGTAGTCAAACTGTGTGCCAGTGATACTGTATAAAGTCCCTAGCAAGGTAGATATAATTGACTCCATTTTAAAGTTTGAAACACTAGAGCCCTAGGAGGTATAATTGCCTTTCCAAAATGACACAGAAAGCAAGAGTAAGAAAAGGGATGCAGACTCCAGCCTGTTTGATTCTAAAGCCCATGCTCTCAGGAGAAAGAGAAAGAGAAGTTTTCAATTCTTCGTACCTACTATGTGCAGCACTGATTAAGGGATTTACATTTGTCATTTAATCCTCACAGTAAACTCATGAGATCATCTTTAGTCTGACTTTAGAAATTTGGAAACTGAGGCGCAGAGAGCTGAGGAAACTTGACTTAAGTGACCCGGTCAATGCTGGACTGCACTATTTCCTGTGGTCTTGCTCCAGCCTGGCAGCCTTCTGAAACAGAAGGCGAAATCCCCTTCACACCCGACCTAGAAGAATCTAACAGATAGGATTCTGCTGTAGCATTTATGGCACTCATTTCCAAGAACAAGGGGATGCATTTGATGAGATCCGAAGTGCTTTTATCCTGAAGTGCGATTTTTTAAGTAATAGAGTTTTGAAATGCCAGTATTACTATTCTTTTCCAGTTCTGGGTGTGTTTCAAAGACACGTTAATGATCCCAGTGTTATAAAATGCTTTAGGACCTTTTTTTCACATGAAAGGCAATTTCTCTCGGTGTTTATATAAGTTTATAATTAGGTTAGTTAGCTTTTTTTTATGTACACACAGCTGTGCCATCATCTACCACCTCTTCTCTGACTTTCGGAGTTAAGATTTTATTTTCTCTTAATCGACCTTCATCTTCATTAGATTTCTGAAAGTCCGATCCTGGAGTACATAGAAAATATTTATGCTTCCATTGTGTGAAACATCAAAGCGGTCCGCATTGCAGATGGTTCCCAAGATCAAAGCCAGCCGCCTGGGTCCTATTATTATTAGCACAATTATTCTGACATTGCTCCTTCTTGACTGTCCCCAAAGTGTAACTTAGAACAGAAGAAAATACTGATAATTTTCAAGAAAATCCTTTTATAAAAATGTGAGCTTTTCCTCACGATGAGTGAACCACAGAAGAATATAGACAGACTCAAGATTCTAAAATGACGTCATAACAAATTACATAGAAAACTCTAATGAGCTTAGTCAGACAGTCTGTCCTAACCAGCAGCATCTAGCACATACCTGACCTTGTAAAAATTGCTCAGTAAATGTTTACTGAATGAATAGGTGAAAGACTAACAGATAAACTCTGCTCTTGTAACATTTCTCCAAACTTTGCAAATTGATGTATGCCACAAATCAGGAAGCATGTTCTAAATCAATGCCCTTTGGAATCACCTTTTTATCAACACTTCATAAGCTTTGTTTCTATTATATTAAAACAACTAGCCATTGCACCTGTTGTCCTATTCAAACAATTCACCCTACTTAAATGTAATTGTATCAAGTAGATGTAGTCTCCAAGATTAAATTATAGAACCAGGTCTGGCCAGCAAAGCTCATGCAAACTGAGAAATTTCCAGTTTGTCACTTCATATAAGCCTGCCTACTATGAAAGTGCCCCATTATTTAAGCTGATTCCTCTTCCTTTTCAAGACACAAGGTTTGGAATTAGGTCAGGGGATCAGGATGGCTAAGATAATTAATGGCTGAATAGATTATCATAATGAACAGATCCACAATACCACTAAAAAAAAAAAAAAAAAAATCCCAGTGCTGGTTATTTTCTCCTGCTAGCATCTCATTGACTCATTTACTCATTTGCTGACAGATATTTGTCCCAGGGCACTGAGAAGCTAGAGCAGTAAACAAGAGAGACAGAACAGTTCTTCCTGTTTAGCTTACAAGCTGGATTCTACAGTCTCTCCTTTTTATTTCTCTTGGGTAATCCTTCTCCACAGTTGGTCTACAGTACTGTGCATAGCCATTTGACATGAAAAATCTATTTTCTAAGTGGTAGGATGTCCTGGAGCTTACAGAAGCTAAATTATTGACCCGAAATCTCTTCAACTAAATAAGCTTAGTAAAATTTTGTACAATAGGCAGGACTTCTGTTTTCTTGTATCTTACAGGATGTTGCTAATTTCTTCCAGATTCCAGCCCTAGGGACAAGTGTCCTTTCATTTACAGGTTCTAGGTGTAATCCCTCAATTTCAGTTCTCACAGTGCATTAAAAGTAGCTACTTCTGGGTTTGTCTCATTCTAGTGCCCAGTATCCCAAGGATAATGTCTAGTGCATAGTAAGTGTTCAGTTAGTGAGGACTTAATTTTATTTGGACTCTTCTTATACTGGACACTTTTCCTATTCCTGGAGAAATTCTCCTCAAAAGCTGCCCCCAGCTCTCAAGCCTGCCCCCAAACCCCGCTGACCAGCTAATATTCCTGCCTTCAGCTTTCCCACAGCTCTCTCTCCAACTAGGTTCACATTGTCACGCTTTATTACTTGTTTTCCTCTTCTCATCTCCCTTTCAACTCAGCTCTGCCTCCACCCTGGTGTCCAGAGCTAACCAACCCAACATATATGCTGGGGGACATGGGACTCTGGCATTTCTAAAGCTTGCCCTTACTTTTGAGAGCCATTTATTTAGAGGAAGCAGAGGTTACCTACCATAGATTCCACAGTTGGGACTGGAGACATCTGTCGTCTCCAGATAATATTACTGTATTTTAACTGGACTTTTCAGTACTTTGATTCCAAAATCACCTTGAGGAAAATAATGGCTCAATATGGAACCAAACTGGCTACGTTCTCTAACTATTCATGGCTACACCTCTCCATTCTCCATGCCAACCTTTAGTTTACTCTTACATCTTTATTGATGATATCAATAAAGACACATGCTAATGTTTATGAATCTGTTATGGGATCATCAGAGGAACTATTCAATAAGAATCCAGAGTACTGCGATTTGCTACTACAACTTTGCAATGTGTACAAGAACCATCATTTTCTGAGTATCTCCAGAGTACCAAGACTCTATTAGAAATTTTGTATGATTCACCGTAATCATCCAACCAAGGAAAGAGGCATATGGGGCCCAGCCTGCCTCAGTAGGAGAAGTATTTACTTTATCACTAACATCGTTTGGTATGTTTGGTTTAGTATTGCAGGTACATGGTGATTTTTTTTTAAAAGACAACTTTTAGTTAGGTTTATTATTGTTTTTAAACTCTCTGGATACGATGCCTTTCTTATTGCCTGTGTTCCCTGCCTCCACCCCGTCGGTCCACCATCACACACTAACCCAGGAGATAATCAGATCATCTCCGTGCAGAGGACAAAAGAAAGCTCAGAGGATGTAAGCATTCTCTGCCACAAAATCAAAGAACCTGTGAGTGGGAGAGTTGAAGCTCTGCCCAGGTCTAATCCCAAAGCCCTCTTTCCTTCCAAGATACCATGTGAGTAATAGTAATAAAAATAATAAATGTAATCACTTCAGGTGTTAAATGTGCTCTGATATATGAGATTTCATTTGATCTTTATATCAAACCTGTGAGACAGGTAGGCAAGGCCTTATCACCTACATTCAAAGGTGAGGGACTCCAAGAAGTTAACATGTCACCTTCAAGAGGTGACAACATTAAGTGGCACAGGCAAAAATGGAGCCCACATCTCCTGATTTCTAATATGGGTTCATATCCACTATGCCAGTGCATGTTGTGCCATCTTGGGTACCTTTCAATAGAAATACGTAATATTTGCCTTTTAAACTACCAGCATACTCCCCTAAATGTTGTTTTCCCTTATTAGGAATTAATTTCTCTCTAAAGGAACTCACTCAAATGGAAACACAGGGAGATTCAGAGCATGGGCTTCAGAACATGGGTTCCAATATAGACTCCGTCAAGTGCTGGCTATGTGAATTTGCACAATTTACTAACCCTCTGCAAATCTGTCTTCTCATTCATAATATGGGGTTAATAATCCTTGTTTCCTAGGGTTACCGTTTGGATGAAAAGAATAAATAAAGCCTAGTAGAGTGCTGACACATGGTAAATGTCTATATATTGAATCTTTTATTAAGAATTTTTTCCTTTATACTATTATTCCAAACATCAGGAAGATTAAATGAATGATATTCTGTTTGCTAGGCCACTGTCATTGTTATCCTATTCATTCTAACTGAAAGAGTCTTATTATTGGTGATATAAGAAGAAAGCCCTTACTATTTTCAGAACCCAGAATTTTAAAGTAATAAGAACTGGAAGAGTCCTCTGACAATTGTAAGCTATTGTGAAGTCACGTAAAGAATAACAATGGACCTCTGTATAGCATTTTTATTAAGCCACATTTTAATTATAACCATATTTTGAGCAAAGGACATCTATTATTTTAACTCTACTAGGCATGCCACAATACGATTTATAATAACTTTTCTTAGCCTCACCTATGCAGAATTCATTACAAATGAATTTTGAAATGTTCATTCCAATAAGCTGTGGGACAGACCTGCGCCACTGTGTCATTTGAGAAATACTGGAAATAATGAACTCTTCATACATTTATCATTTTCTGTGACTATACCTTGGTACGAGAAACTTCCCAGATTTTCAAGGAGAGGAGCAAGTGTTTGGTCTTTGTAATTGACCAGTGTCATCCTGCCCCAAGATCAATGCATTTGAACGTGTTCAACCCTAGCTCACTGTCATCCTTCCCATGCTGTCATCTCTGAGACGCTAATAAATAGTACTACTTAGTTATTCAGGTTCTGAACAAAATGAGAAATAAGTAAAGGAGACATACACGAGGCCCAGTTGCCCCCATTGTTAGAGATCAAGATGGTTAGAGGTAGCAGCTTAGTGTGGCCAACCTACCTTCCCAATCATGCAGCCCTGGACGGGGGCAGGCCTGCCCACATGAGAGCAGGAAGGAAAGAGCCCACGTAAGACATCAGTGTGGAGAAGCAGAGGAGAACCTCTGCTCCCCGACAGAAGTTTGGTCCCAGGAGGAAGAAAGGGGAGAGATGAAGCAAACAAACCGAGTTTGCTCTTCCCTAATTTTTCAGTTAGAAAAATCACCCCCTGGGTTCCAGAGCAAGGAGGTTTAATAAATAAGCTCCCACCACATAGAAGGAAGCATCTAGAGTGAGGAAGAACTCACCCATAAAACTGTACAGCTGGGACTTGTGTTCCTGGTCCCATGGCGGAAGGGCTAGAAGACGTCCACCATGGATTATTATGTTGAGGTGCCCCAACTATGAGCCCCAGAGGTAGAGGTGATGGAAAATGTGGAGTCTGGCCCAGATTGGACCTGGTTTAGCAAAGTGGTAGTTATCATTAAGGATTTGTCAGTCTTAAGCATGCGGCTCCAGAAACTCACAAACACTGTTTAAAACTCATTTTACAAATTGAACAAACCAATTGAATCACAAGCAAGATCATCACTCTGGCCAACATGCTACAGATTGTAGAGTGGCAGTTTAAGAGCCTAGCCTAATACAGTGAAGAGGTGAAGATGGGAAACTAACATTTATTCAGTGGATGGCATCACTTAGATGCCCATGCTGGAAACATGGGTGTGATCCTTGACACTCCTCCTTCTTTCCCTCACTGTTCACACCTAATCTTGTCGATTCTGAGGCTCATATCTCTCAGTCTCAAATCTGTTCATTCCCTTCCAGCCCCTTTATCAAAGACCTAGTGCAGGCTATCTCTGGGTTCCTTCAGCAGTCTCCAAATGGACCTCCCTGACTCTGGTTCCAGCATTTTATAGATGAGGAAATTGAGACACTGTGATTCTAGACAAAGTACTGAGCTCTCTAATGATGAATGATAGTGAAGGACATAGACTGGATTTGAGCTCAGGTCTATCAAACTTTAAATCCAAGTTCTTAACCTCTACTCCATACCCCATCTCTATACAAATAGCTCCCCCATCCACACCACTACCACTAATCATTGCATTAACCATTGAACTAATGTGCTCTAATGATCTATATAACCAATCATAGAATGAAAGGATTTAAAATGGAAACTTGGTGATCATTTTAAGCTAACTTCTTCTTTTAAAGGATGAGAAAGAAAAAGCTCAAACTGATACAGACACTTGTCCAGGCCACAATTCTGGTTAATAGTCAAAATCAGACCTATGGTGTGCTGTTTCTGACTTCTAATCCTGACTCCCAACCCATGTATTAGATAAATGAGTTACAATTTTGAATTTAGCAATTTAAGGGTTAAGGGCTAAAGGAGTTATGGGTATAAAAATACACTTGGGTCCTAATGCTACCAACTGCCCATTTGTGAAGAATGGGCCATTTTGACTAGAATTGGTTTGGTGTGGGGGTTTTTTGCAGGGGTTGGCCACGCCGTGAGGCATGCGGGATCTTACTTCCCCGACCAGGGAATGAACCCGTGCCCCCTGCAGTGGAAGCACAGAGTCTTACCCACTGGACTGCGAGGGAAGTCCCCTAGAATTGGTATTTTTTAAGTTGGAAGGGATGCTATATAGATCGTTAATGTGTGGTTCCTTCATTTTATAGATAATAAAACCAAGGCTCAGAAAGATAAATTGTGTGATGGGAAGCCCACACAACCAAACAGAAACTAAATTCCAGCGCTCCTAGTTTCCAGTCGAGGGTTCTTTCCACTCATCTTCTTGCCTTTTTCCGTCTAAACAAAAATGAGCAGCTAAGTCTAAAGCAAAGCAGCCACCCACTCCGGCTCACGTTTACACACGGGCTGGTGGTGTTATCCAAATGTACTCTAACTCCCCTTCTCTGGGACAGTGATTTAAAGATGTCCAAACTGATGTGAAAATTAAATGGGGGAGAAAATTGCAGACTAACCTGATGATGCTTTTGTACATCCTTTTTAACTAGGAGGATCCAGGTCTTCTACAGGTAGAAAACTTGGAAAATAACTTTTGAATATGAAGACAAAAACCCGAAAATAAGTGAGCTGAACCAGGTGCTGAAGAGCAGAGATGTCAATGAATTTCGTATATTAGAGTTCACTTCACTAATTTACCTAAATAAGCTTTTTCCTTTATAAAATATAAACAGATGGTTTGGGTCTATTCTATCCATGTACACACAGCCAAGTTGCTGTTTTCTGGCAAATAACCTTTGGACAGAAGTCTTTTTCTCCTTGAGGGTCCATAACCTGCACAGACACAGCATCATCAAGCCCAAAGCTCAAGTTTACCATCGTCGCTCAGGTCCTGTGGACCTGGAAACACTTGTTCCGCTTTCCATGGGATTGTTTGAAAGAATCATGGCAAATTAGAATGTGTTTCTGAGCTCATTTCAAGCCCATTACAGTTTTATAGACTCAGTCCTAAGCAGAAAAAAAATCAAGTGCATAACTACCAGAGAGAGCAGAAGACTGGTACCCCAGGAAGGTGTTTATGCGCCACGATAGACTTCAAGCTGCACCCTCACACATAAAAGCAAAATTGACCTGGGTCATAGCAGTAAGGGAGCACAGAGGAGGGAAAAAAGTATAGCAATCGTCTGACATTAGTTTTTTTCCTGGATTGCTGCAACAATATCAGGCTAAGCCTGGCTGAGAGGACTTCGGTTCTCTATTATTTTCATCAGCTTTCTTACTGCCATCTCCAAAGGTAACAATAATAATAATGATAACGATGATGGTGAAAAAGAAAAGTGCTCAAATTATACACTTAAAATCCCAAGTCCTTTAGTATTACCACTCAATTTATGAAAAGCAATAAAACTATGCAAGCATTATAACCTATGATTGGAATAACGAATGGTCTATTGGAAGAGGGAAAAAGATATCCTAGGTTTCATTTCCATAAAGCCCCGTTAAGTGTCCCGTTTAAGTAAACCAAGTCTACAGTTTCATGAATCTCTTATTTCTATTTAGTTTTCTAGTGATCCGTGCCATTCAGCGGATCACATAATTCTTGTAAATGGAGCTTTAAGACCATTCCTGTCCTGCCTCTCTGCAATCAAATTGTCCTTCCTAATTCCTTCTTGTGTGGAAATTCTGGAGCACCATCCAAAGTTCATGTAAACTGTGTATCTGTCCTTCCTACAGATCCTCCCACTATCACGGAATCCAAGAGCAACGAAGCCACCACCGGGCGGAAAGCTTCTCTCAAATGTGAGGCCTCGGCAGTGCCTGCACCTGACTTTGAGTGGTACCGGGATGACACCAGGTATGTGCCAAACCTGCTGCACCTCCACTGCTCCGCCAGGTCTCCCCTGCTCAACAAGGGAAACCAGAAGCCCTAATGACAAAGCCAAGTCCGGCTGTAATTAGGTAGGCCTATCCGATTAGACTCTTTATTTTCCAAGGTTTTTTACCAAGTGCTTTGGGGCTGTAGCTCTTTTTTTTTTTTTTTTCTGCGGTACGCGGGCCTTTCACTGTTGTGGCCTCTCCCGTTGCGGAGCATAGGCTCCGGACACGCAGGCTCAGCGGCCATGGCTCACGGACCCAGCCGCTCCGCGGCACGTGGGATCCTCCCGGACCGGGGCACAAACCCGTGTCTCCTGCATCGGCAGGCAGACTCTCAACCACTGCGCCGACAGGGAAGCCCCGGAGCTGTAGCTCTTAAACTGAACCCCAAAGCACTCAGGTTACGTGCATAGGGTGAGGCAGGTGGTTCGGGGGTAGTGTCCACCTGTGCGTCTTTCTCTCCTAGAGCAGAAACCAAAGCCTGATGAAACTCATCCATTCCCGAGTCTTCTGCATCAATGGACTTTGATTCTGATTCTATGGGATTGCATGATTAAAATGAGGAATTGAGCAGTAACAACAAGCTCTACCTACTCCCTTTCTCTCCTTTTTCGCCAGTATAATGATGAAAAAGAAATTACTATACCAAGTCTTCATCAGTGTTTCTCTTTGCTCTTCTGTCTTTGAACGCTTAGGATAAACAGTGCCAATGGCCTTGAGATTAAGAGCACGGAGGGCCAGTCCTCCCTGACGGTGACCAACGTCACTGAGGAGCACTATGGCAACTACACCTGCGTGGCTGCCAACAATCTGGGGGTCACCAACGCCAGCCTCGTACTTTTCAGTAAGTATGCCAAAGCAGGGAGCTGCCTGGGAGACCAAGTTGATGGAGATCTCCTGTGGAAAACTCGAAAATCATTCCCATATCTTTTAAAGGTAAACTTAAACAAAAATCAGTGTATAGCCACTGAAACAAAAACACAGGTTCACAATCCCTCTGCGTAAAATGAGTTTTACAAGTGAATACCTCTCCTCTCTATTCCCTGGTGTACTTTTGATAACTGCCTTGTTTTTTTGTTTGTTTTTTTAGTTTAGTTGTTTTTTTTTTTTTTTTTTCCTGGTTGGTTAAACTGTAAGAATATTCAGAGAACAAAAATCTCTTTGGTGATGGTCTCTTTAAGGAGCAGAGATGGTGTAAGATCGTGGAAAGTGAATGGCACTTAAAAAATGGCAGTGATGGAAGTGATTGAGGGAGAAATATTCAGTGAGGATGGATAAGGTGCTGGGAGAAGGGAGAGGCTGTAAAAAGAAAGTGTATTTTTAACAACACAAGAGGAAGAGTGGAATGAATGATTAAAACATAATATAAAATCTAAGGGAGGAAAAACGTTGCAGAAAGGTTTCCATATGACAGCAGGAAACATTACTTGTCTGATATATTTTTGGAAGAGAGATGGGATGGTGAGAGAGAGGACCTAAGCTGCTTCTGCAAAGAAGGTCCTCAAGCAGACTAAGGAAGGACAAGTGATTTTAAGTTATTGGTATTAATAAGAAAGCCCACCTTAGAGCCTTTCCCTTGAGCGGCATGTTGTAGCCAGATACCTGACCCCCTGCCTTGTTGGTCCGGCAGCTATGAGCACAGAGTCAAATGCCTCCTGAGAAACAGAAGTACGATGGGTGAGATCAGGGGAAATGATGGCACTTAGAATAAGAAAGTGTTTATCAGAATAAGTAAAACAAACAAAAGTGTCAGCATGTGCTGGGCTAGACAGTTCATTTGGACTAAAAGAGAAAGTCCAACAAATTTATTATTTTGAAATAATAAGCCACTAGGAATTTATTTGTTTTTGTTTTTTTTTCTGCACAGGCTGAATTGGAAAATTTAGAAATACTATGACCAGGATAAATGTCTCCATCTTGCTTTATTCAGTTTAGATGAGCCTTCAAGAGAAAAGTTTTTAGGAGAAAAATCAATTTAAGTGATAGTTCCCTCAAAACATAGTATTAAAGCCATTTTACAACTGCTCAAGATCCAATCCACTTATTTAAAAAAAACACCACAAACTATTCTAAATTTGGCCTTCAGTTTCTCATTCATAACTCCTGTTGACTTCAGTCTGTAAGGGTGATGGGATACAGCTATGCTACAAATGCTGCATCAATATGAAGTTTAAAATTCATATCCCTGTTTACTTGTCTCCAAAGACCAAACATCAGTGTTCTTTACTTAAGCTAGATACGTCGATATCTCAAAACACTTGAGAAGATATTTATTAAGAAATGTACTTACCTGTTTCGTTCCTGACGTTAGGGATTCCATACATAGCGGGGAAAATAGCCTCAACTGTGAATTTGAGATTCCGACAAATCTAAGGTGAGCTGATTAAGTAGAACAACATACACTTAACAAGAGGTTTTGTAGGGATTGGAAAAGAGAAAATGGGATAATTGGATTAGAGAAAGAGAGCAACTGTAAATTTGCATTAAAGTATGCAAATTTTCTTTTCTTGTTATCCCACCCAGAAAAAGGACTGTGCTAATGACATTTTTCAAATAATAAATACAATGATACCTATAGACTGAGAGAGAGGATGGGGAAGAAGGATAGAAGGATGGAATAGGTTCTATGATAGCCTATTTTTCACAGGTGTGAAAGGAAGAAAGAGACACAGAGAGAGAGAAAGGGAGGAAGAGGGGGAAAGGAAACATTTGAGGAAGAGAGGAAGAGCATGGACTAGGTCAAAAATAATAGAGATACTGCTGGTCTGCTGGTGGTGATGAAAGGTAATCTCAAGCCCTGAAATACCATGGTCCTAATCACAAAAGTCCACTTAAAGTACACAACCCAGTAAGACTAAGAAATGTCAAGAATCTTATAGAACTTCTGTTTGTAAACTAAGAATCAAGAAATTGGGCAAGTATATCATGGTCATATTGCCCTTGATGATTTCATAGAAGTTACCCTTATTATACCTCTGAGAAGAGTACAGGGCCATGATTAATGATGTGCTACTTCGGTGGGCCCTCTTCGAGGCAGCCCACACTGGCACCAGCTCTGCACACCGCAGCAGGCAGAGGAGAGGAAGCACATGCCTCAGCGTTCGGCTTAGAATTGATTTCCCACCTGATGGGAAAGTTAGGAGGCGTAATACCTACAGAAGAATAGAACACAAAAGGTCACTGGGCTTTGAGGGGAAAAGAAGCTATTAAAATTGTCAAACATTAGTGAATCTACTCCTTGTGTAACAGGAATGGCAATTCCACCACAACTGCCTTGCCACCATGATTTGGGTTTGGGAGATGTGTAGTTACAGCCTTCATAGCTGGATCTTTAAGAATAAGGCTCTATGGTAACCAATTTACACAGGTAAAAGGTTGGCAGGAGAGCACACACAAGGGAGAGGAAGAGAAAAAAATGAAGAAAAAGAAAGTACGTGTGTGAGCAGATTGCCCATCACTTAGATTCAAAGTAGATGGGTTTATTGGGAAGAAGGAAGACACTGCTGGTGGCCGTACTTTTCCACAGAACAGGGTCAGGAGGGGAGAGATGCTTGGGAGGGGCAGCCATGGCCAGCACCCGTGACAGAGAGCATTATGTGGGCAGCGGGATGCTCTGCTGACCCAGCCGGTCCAAAGCAGACAAGCCAGCTGGTGAGCTGCTGCCAGCCAGAGGCAGCAGCAGGTAGAAACCCAGAGCCGGAGCCCCTGAAGAGTTCATGATTATCCATCTTCACTGGTGCATCAGCACATTTTCCATGTCCACCGCAGTGACGTGCTGACTTTGTACAGTGTCAGTTTGCGGTCACTGATACATCTTGTCCTCCATCACATACATACATATGCTTCTTCACTCTCTATTCAAATATTATCTTCAAAGGGGTCAAAATGGGGGCTTCCGGCTTCCCTCGTGGCGCAGTGGTTGGGAGTCTGCCTGCCGATGCAGGGGACACGGGTTCGTGCCCCGGTCCGGGAAGATCCCACATGCCGCGGAGCGGCTGGGCCCGTGAGCCATGGCCGCTGAGCCTGCGCGTCCGGAGCCTGTGCTCCGCAACGGGAGAGGCCACAACAGTGAGAGGCCCGCGTACCGCAAAAAAAAAAAAAGGTGTCAAAATAATTGAATGAGAGTGCAAGAATACCTTGTATTCATAGTCATTTTTCCTAAGCCAATGGAAGCATTCCTTTCTCATTTTTCTTGTCCTCCACACATTCTAGTATTCTGTTTATTAAGGATCCATTCCCTTAGCCTATATATCCAAGTAATGCCTTTTATATCTTTTTTTCATCCTTGGCAAAGTGTTACATTATATCATTTCTCTGTACACATTAATCCATGGTACAATGTATACAGTCAAGGATTCCGCTCCTTAGTTTTTGTAAGATGTGGGAATATGTATCACATGGGTGAAGACTTGGACTTCTGCATTGTCAGCATGTGTAACATAACAGAGTCCGTGTATCCACACTGGTGACTGCAAGGCATCCGCAAAGGAAACCTTATCTTGTTTTATTGCTTGCACTGAGTTATTTTTAAAGCAACAGGTAGGGAGGAAGAATAAGGGAGATGATTTTAACGTCATCACTTCTTATCAAGTGAGTATGTACAAGGTACTCTGCACATGTGCTGAACACTTAACATACGTGATCTCATTTAATCATCAGGACAGCCTTATTAGGCACTCGTATTTCTCCATTATACAAAGAGGTTAAGTAACTAGTGCAACTAAGTAAGGCTGCTGGGATTTAAATTCAGGTAATCTCCTTCCAGAGTCCAGGCTGTAAACCAACACGTTATCTAGATTTGTATATGTAGCGAAAATGTTAGTAGATGTATCTTTGGTAGTTTGGAGGTGAAAAGACATCTAACTTCTTTCTCCTTTTTTCACTTAATGATATTTTTCACTGACTAAATATTGTTATATTCCTTCCCACCGAGGGGCACTACTTCCACCACCTCCCACATCCATTTCCATTAACCCTCACCAGCCTGAGTCCACTAGATTAGTGAGACCATTGGTTCATCTTTGGCACATTGAGATTTTGAGCAGAGAGTCCAGCCTACTGCTCAGCTTTTGACCCTAGGCATGTCAAAAGAAGGCATTCGTGGGCTTCCCTGGTGGCGCAGTTGTTGAGAGTCCACCTGCCGATGCAGGGGACACGGGTTCGTGCCCCGGTCCGGGAAGATCCCACATGCCGTGGAGCGGCTGGGCCCGTGAGCCATGGCCGTTCAGCCTGCGCGTCTGGAGCCTGTGCTCCGCAATGGGAGAAGCCACAACAGTGAGAGGCCCATATACTGGAAAAAAAAAAGAAGGCATTCGTCATGTTAAAGGACAGTCCTATTTATCAGTTACCTTCTACTTTAGAGAAATGTGTGGATCGGTAACGTATTTTGAGGCTACTGAGTACAAAAGAATAAAAATACAAAGAAATCTACACTGAGCCATACCACATCTGTGTGTAGGAGGTTTTAAAATTTTCTTTTTAATTTTAAAAGATCATTGACCTGTAAACTTATACTTGATTAAATTTTAAGAACAACCTAAGCAACCCAGCACTGGAGAGAGCCCTTAAAATCAGGGCTTCCCTGCTTCTTCAGAAGTCGTTTTAAGTTACTTTTGAGGCCCAGCACTTAAATATACACCACGTGATGATGCTAGTTAAGACTTGGCAAAGCCTCTTAACCAGCTACTACTGGATGCCGCGTGATAAAGCAGTTCGAGCAGCTATTTGAACACTATCTATATGTAGTTTGAAAGCCCTCCTTTTGAGGGCTCTCTGTGGATACAGTAGGAAATAGATGGGCACCAGAACTAGTTTTAGATTTAAGAGTAGGCATTGAATACACCTACTTCCAGAGAGACCATTGACCATATCCAATACCCACTGGAAAATAAAAGAAAATCATATCTAAGTTAATAAATTACCTCTCTCTGTACACCCTCCTCTCAACCCCAGCTTTTGTCATTTAGGTGCTTTTAATTCAGAGGGGTTTCTTTCAAAGTGTTAACTCCAGTTTAACTGTTTTTTATGGTGTCCGAGCAGAATCAGCCAATAACACCCTCCACCCCATTTAGCAGATAAGAAACCAAAGCTCAGACTTAAGACTTACCAAGAGCCACAGCAGATCGTGTTGGGGTAAACCTTGCATTCCGTTCTTAAAACCTCCCAATCAATTGATAAGTTGTGTTGACCTCCTCAAATACTAGCAGGAAAAAGACAGAGCACAGAGCACCAAGGTTCCTGCTCTCCCCTACGTTTAAATGTTAAAAGTCGGAGATTTCTTTTTCACTTTAAGTGGTATTTACTTCACTTTACACTCTTACAGGAGCCCATAAACCCTGGCATAAACTACAAAATACAGCGAAATGATGGTGGAAGAATAAGGATAAAAAGCTAGGATGGGGAAGCATCTAAGAAATGATAAGCCAGTAGGATGAGATTAAGAGAACGAGAATAACTAATGGGGTGTGATGGGGCTAAGATGATGATAACAGGGTGGGACATCATTGAAGAGGCAATGAGAGGGGGGTGGATGAGATGTTTAGCAATATAAATGGTCTTGTCGAAATGAGGGCAGAGTGCATTTACCCAGCTGTGAACAGTGTGATGAGAAAATATTAAGCTGAGTCATTTAAACATTCTGAATAATAATTGCAATAAGAATAAAATAAGATAGATATAGTATAATATGGGACAGTGGTCTCCAGCTGCTCTATAAATGCTGAAAGCAGTTTAGCTATTTATTTTCAAAGCTGGAAACTTAATACCAAATAACCAGTTGGAGGTTTAAAACATTTTTCTCCTTGACACCTGTGTAACTAAGACACAGTTTTTCACTGTGCTATTATTGACTTGTTCCATCTTAATGCACTTAGAAAACTTTGGCATTTAAGCCACACCTTTCATCCAAGAAAGGAAAGCTCACTCTTCAAGGAGACTGGGTTTTCTTAGTGTCCAGATGTATTGAGTGCCCAAATTCCAGGCAAAATCTACTCTTCTAAGCTTATGACACAAGATGGCAGGCAGATCAGATTTGAATGTGCACATATGCTTTTCTTTTTATGGTTTTGATTTTTGTTGATTTTCATTTATCACTGGTCTTTATCTAACCAAGCTGCTAGGAGGAATGTAGAAAAGTATTAGGATTACATTACATTATAGGGTTTGGGGGTAGCAAGTAATGCATCCTATCCCTAATGCAACATTCTATCTTTCTGAAAGAGCCCTGGAGGAGGATTTAGAGTTAAGCCTGGGTTTTGATGAGACAAGTAGAGGATACCTTAAAGTCTGAACTCTTTCAGCACATTCAATTTATGGTCAGTAGCTTGGGGATGGGACTGCGAGCGACTCATAAGCTGAGACTCTAGCATTTAAAAGAAAAGCACGTCTTACTGCTGAACAGGATGTGTCATCAAGCAAATCTGACTGGTGATCAAACTTAAGATGATATTGTATTATCACAGGGGGGTGGGATGAAGGAAAAGACTAAAAATCAGATTTTATCATGCCAAGAAGCTTAGTGTCTTTGCATTACTCTTGCACTGATACCAGTAATGTGGAAGGAAAAATCTGAGGGAAAAATTGAATTAGTATTTACCAAAATAAATTTTCTAGATGCTTGGCTAAAGCTGATATGAACTGTAGGGCTTAAAGGGAGGAAAGGAGTCTTTAGTTACCACAGGTTCATCTTTCAGAAGTTAAAGAGCCCAGAACCAGGGCCAAGATGCATGACCTGAATTTGATCACTACTAATTTAAATACCCTCAATACCAACAGCCCCCAAAATCTGTAATCTTGGTGGATTTTCCAGAGGAGGGCAGGATCCTGTTTGCAAGGTTACCACAATAAGGTGTTATCCCCTATTCTAGCTAATTTTTTAAAACACTTTGGATGCTAAAGTTTACTAATAGCTCTCTGATAATTTAGTGTTGGCAGGAAGGACAGACAAATGCTTTACAGGAGATATGATCCCGTAGGCATGAAAATTCATCTGTTTTAAAATTGTGAAGCTAAACATGAGCAAGATATATCTATCTATATAAATTCTCCATGATGCTTACTATTTTTTCCCCTTTAGAGCGTGTTTTACCCACAATCCCCCACCCCATTCAAGGTCAGTATGATTTTTATCGTCGTAGTTCTGTTGCTGGGTCATTCTCCATCACCTATAATGTGCAAAACACAAAAAGGGGGAAGCACCTTGACAAAATTCGCATACAAAAGGAATCATTTTTTCCTTTAAACCTTCAAAAAAAGGTCAATCGATTGCCCTCACACTAGTTGAAAGGCAGGTAACTGGTCTGTCTGTACCTGACCTAACTTCAAGTTGGTCACTAACTGAGGAGACAGTGCTAAACTCAGACAGCAATTTTTTGTTCTATTAATACATATTACAGGTAACTATGAACTCACATATTTGGAACACAGCCGGTTAAATTCTGTAGCTCACAAAAATATGAATCCTGTAACTGACCACCTTATACAATCCAAATCTGAAGTCATTTGTATTACTTGTAAAAATGAATTTATCTATTACCAAAGATTGAACTCAGCCAGATTACAAGGACATTACCTTTTCTTAAAATCTTGGCCGATTTGGGGGCGTTTCCTTTTAAACATAACTATTTCAGAAAACACAAATAAGAAAACAAGGTAATCATTCCATATTCCTTCTCACAGAAATTTCTACACACTCAAATTAAATTTTGCCTTCTACATCACGGTTAGCTGCAAGTGCAGTGCAGCCCCGACCTTCTAGCTTAAGGGCATTTAAAGGCAAATTGGCAAATAAAATTAAAACAATAAAAAAACCTGAAATGAA
Organism: Delphinapterus leucas; assembly: GCF_059928025.1. Lineage (NCBI taxonomy): Eukaryota > Metazoa > Chordata > Mammalia > Artiodactyla > Monodontidae > Delphinapterus > Delphinapterus leucas. Next base: position 62,102,266 of record NC_143132.1, on the reverse strand, counting down.
ATCAACCTACCATTGAAATTAAATTCCAGAAAAGTGATTTGCAAATAACACTCAAAGACTTGAGAAAAAATGGAAAGTAGGCCATGTGGAGCCTAGTGTGGAAAAAATAAATCCAATTAAACAAGATTGTCGTATACACTCTAAAGGAAATGTGCTCAGAATTAAAGGTAGGAAGCTGCTGTTTTATAAGTTTGAAGATGGATCATGTTTCATTAACACTTGTCCAAACTAAAAATTAGGCCAGAATTGGGTGTAGATATGGAGAGTGTCAATAATGTGATGGTTTTGCATATGTATGTATTCACATATATGCAAACTTCCTTTAATTACATTAGAAATGAGAATTGCACGGTTTCAAGGATCAACTAGACAGCTTAATAAAAGAATTATTCTTAAATTTGAAGTAGGGGCCAAACTATTTTTAGAAGAACTCTGTTGAATAAAATTCTTCCCTAAAACATTGATGAAACCTGTTTCTTATCCCAGTCACTAAAAATAAGACTGTTAAAATGTGCCTGTTTTTTAGACTTGACAAGAAACTCAGTGTTCATGGAAAGCATCCCATTTTGAATTCCTGACATGCCACAGTCATTTTAAAACATTTATCTTCTACTGTTGCTGCAGAGATTGACACCATTTTATCATGTTGCCATCTTGCAAATGTCTTGATGTGACAAACATGCACATATGCGTTTGTCCCAATGCGTAACACTTTCAAAAAGGTCATGCTCCATCCAAGATGGGCTTTGTACAGTGTCACTATTGCTCGAGGTATCCTTTGTGAGAGCAGTTCTACAGCCACAAAGTCAAATATTTTATCTGATCACTCTTTATGATATATATAACATTGAACAAAATGAAGCCAGACACTGTTCACAAAGGACAGCTGTTTGATATTGAAAAACAATTTGGACCAGGATGGAGCATGTGGGATTTTGTTGAACTTGTTATTTTCCCACAAACAGAACTGTTGATTGGAGAATGACCCTAGTTTGATTTTACATTGTAGATGGACTGTTGTAGATAACTTCCATAGATCCAGTAGTTTTAGAGAATATAGTTTATCTTACTACTAATACTTAGGGCTTCTGCTTGTAGAAATTGAAAAGCTGTTCATGGAGACTTGGGGTAGCTGGTGAGAGAGGTAGTTATAGGAAGTGCCCTCTTAAGTTTCCTGTTCCTTACAAGGACTTTTACTTTCTAGAATCAAATCTGTTTTCTTCTCTTCTTTCCAATCAAGATGGCAGCCCATGGAAAAAAATACTAACATATGGGATCCTTAACCCTTTTTATAGTACCGAAATATCTAAGAAAAGCTGACTGCCTCACTGTGGTCATAACTATAACATGAGACACCTTCATTTAATTAAGTATTATATATTGTCATCATCTATGTGCAATCCTACCTTTCCCTCCTAAAGTGTGAAGATGTCTATAAGCAGATGGTTGATGCAAATGGCTTGAAGGATTTTGAGCCAATTAATTTTCATAAGGTGTTTTGAAAGTAGGAGAAAGTCCCCAAGCTCCTTTTCTCTCCTCCCATCATAAAAAAAGAGAACTTTCCCTCCTACTTTCCCATAACAGGAACACATGTTTAATTTCAGCTACTTCATTGTTAATATCTCTCTTTGGAGGGTCTCCCCTCCTACCCCCTCTCTACATGGCCCATCAAGGTGACTGGGGACAAACAGCAGAGTTGCAGCAGGAATGCCGTCCTAAACCTCTTCAAGCTGTGATTAAAAAAAAACAAGGCTCAGTAAATCAAATGTGTTTCCCTTGGGTTTCCTTCATCACATTGCTTGATTTTCTGCAGTGATACTAATAATACTGGAATTACACCAAAGGACAATTTATATTGTCTGCGGCCAATCAGAAATTTTCAAACTTCCTTTCCTCTTATGCCCAAAACAAAACAAAACAAAAAAATCAGGGTGCTTCCCTGCTCCTTAATTTAAAAGATAAATAAATAAATAAATAAATAATAAAATAGTGTGCCATTTTTTATCTGTTTCTGATAGGTGTTTTTTTCCATTAATTTTAATTTAGGTTTATTTATTCTGAAATGAGTCCTGAATTGCATATATTTTGCATAACTACCCCTGACTACATCGCTGCAGAAAATCCACTGAATTGTAAAATGAGGACAGAGCCAGCTCTAAATGTCTGAGGGAACTTTTCTCACTTTGTTAGTCTCAAATCATTTCCTGAGGGCTCTGAATACTGAGAATCGGGTAACATTGCTCCCGTCTCCTCCCTACGCACAGCCCCTCATGACGGACGTGCACCAGAGATGCTCTCACATTTAGAAGGACCGCAGGTGCAGAATGAGGTGATGAAACCAGCCTCCCGAAGTAGAAATAAAGGGAAAGAAGAGAAAAGGACAAGAACAAACCACCGTTGTGTGTTTATCACCCTCAAGTGAAGAATTCCCTCGAGCTCAAGGCTCTCTGGCCACAATTGCAGCCACTTAAAAAAAAAACAAAATTAATAACCCTGGAATCTGTCTACCCTGTTTGCCTCCTATCTGATTATTTATTCCAAGTGAACAGCCTTTCCATTCACTAACCCCGTGTGGCTAGTAGGTTTGGGAAATGTTTGAGATTATCTTCCAGGTTCAGGCACTGCACTGGGTTTGTTCACAGCTGCTTGCCATTCCGTTCCTGTTTTTCCATTGATAAAACACATTGTGCATGGCTGGGTTTGCATGATTAATACAGCTGTCTAAAGCTCACTCTGAAAACAAAACACGCCCCACAATTAAAGTAAAAAAAAAAAATTAATGTCCACAAACAAACCAGGCTTGCAGAAATCTGCACTCCTCCTGGCCTGCTTCCTCCCACAGGGAGACTGGTGTTGCTGTGGGTGCGCCTGGCATTTGAACAGCCAGATTCTATCTCTAGAAAGAGGAGGAGATGTACCTGTCCTCAGCTGGCACTCCCAGGAATGGGTTCTCAAATCAGACTCCACTGGCAAGGAAGGAAAGCAGGGAGAAAAATCCTACAAAGATCCCATGCTGTGAAGGTGGCTGGACTACAGCTTCATTTATTTTCTGTAGGATATTATCCCAGGGATCAATGAGAGAATGCTTCTTTTCAGCTCCTTATTATAACGGCAGTTTTACCTTGCCTAATAAAAATGGTAATAATAATAATAATAATAGCTAACATAGATAGTGGGCTTCTCATGTAATAGAGTTCTAAGGGCTTTTGCATGTATTAATCCAATTAGCCCCTACACCCCTAGGAAACTAACATGCACCTTCTCCTACACTTTTAATCATCAGCGTACACCCAAATTCCAGTCTACTCCTTGCTGCACCCAGGCACATATATAAATCTATAGTACATTATAAATAACCATTATGTATGCATTCATGGTCATTAGATATGTATTAGATATACCTGTCTAATGAATTTTAAACACTCATCTAATTTATTTTATGTATTATAATTCTTATAATGTATAATACAGTTGCCTTACAATCCATACACTTTTACAAAGTCCATTTCCAGACCCACTCAACACACAGAGTTGTATGCCCAACTCACGCAGAGATTTGAAAGCTTCCATCTTTAAAAAACATGAGCGGAGCTGTCTGGCATCGGCACATCTCATTTCACACACTTATTCAGGCTGATTTACATACACACCTCTATTAATCATGGATAATTACTAGCATTGTTCTCTTTAATTCAGTTTTTCCAACTGTGAAATGGGAAAGAAATTATATTTTTCATGCCTACAAGCTCAAATGGTGTTTTAAATAATATATAAAATAGAGCTTCAATTTCCTAGAAAGGAAGCATGTTGAATGCAAAATGATCATATTCAGATACACATATGTCTTATAATTTTTAAAGATGTACTTATAGTTAAAGATGTACTTGTATCATGTGTCACGTTGCCTGGATATTAGTTAGATAAAAGTTCGGTTTGGCTTCATTATAGTTTGACGTATTTCGGATTCTAGGGATGTCTGAGATGCCCACACTGCTAACAAGTTTAAATAGAGAAGTATCCCAAGGTCAGAGAAAGAAGACTTTTCATTATTTTTTCACCACCATCATAATACTACACTTAAGAGGAGCTGCCAGGTACGCAGTTCCCTACTGTGTGACACACACTCATACACTCATGCACTTGCTGTCGATGCCCGTATGCACATTGCCACCTGTCAGACTAATCCATAATGATCAATCTAAAGAACCTGCCCTTTATTTCTGCTCAAAGGTGTAAAGCATGTCCTAGGAAAGCCTTCAGTGTTTAAGTACATTTCTCCTTCCCCACTAGGCGATGGAAACAAGGGTCTTGTTTCTTTTAATAGAACTTAGGTAGCCACGTCAACACAAATTTACAGCAGAATCATGGGCCCTGATTAATACAATGAAGATGATTAAGAGTTGACATGAATACCTGACAACCACCCTCTGACTCCTTTAATGGGAACAGGAGTCTGACTTCCTCCCGGTCTATCCCAAGTGGGATATAGTTGTGCCAATACTTCACCTAGAATCAATACTGCACCAGCCAATTCAACGATTTAGACCCAACTGTAATACGTAGCCCAAACCACTGATTTAGATCCAGTTGTAACAAGCACTTCTCTCTGTTGAATCCACTTCTGTGTTTCGCTCTTTCACCTTTTCATTCTTCCTTCTGCCCTGTTTCCTAAACGGTTCTTGTTCTCTCCCTGTTAAAATTTTCTAGCAAGAATAATTCTGAAATTTATTCACGCTCTTATTTAAATGTCCAACAGAAGCTTGGAAGTGTTACCTCTCTCAGAATTTACATTTAGCTTCAAGCTAAATGGCTAAAAATCCTACAGCATCAATTTAAAGGAAGGAGAATTTTTAGCCCTGGGACTCTTTTCTGATGCCTTTTCCTATTTTCCTAGTCTGGATCTGCCTATATCAGTCAGCCTTTCCTGGTGATCTCCCTGTATTTATGCCTTGCTGTGCTATTTAGATTTCTAGAGCCAGCAGGGACTGGAAGATGAATTTTTTTTTTTTAATCCAAGCTCCCACTAAATTTTAATTTGATGGAAACATTTCTCTCCTATGAGCTTTATGAGAAAAGAATATCTTTCAAAGTAACAATTACATTTTGGGATTAAGTTTGAGTAATTGACAGTCTTGTCTTTTTAATTAAAAGGAAGAAAGCTGCCTAAGAAGAGCTCAGTGAGATTTGCAGCAGAAAATGTTAGCATGCTGCCCCAAAGGGTGAGAAGACCAGGATCCTGAATGGACAGAAAGTGCTGATGCAGGTCCCTCTGGTCTTTAGAGAGCTCGCCTCGGTGTTTGCCAGAGTGTGACATTTAGCAGGAGGTAGCAGTGTGCTGTGAGGAGCGTTGCTGGGTGTAGCCAGAAAGGAGGTCCTTTCACTGGAAGCTTCGCTCTAGGTTCAGAGACATGATACAGATCAAGAGTCCTTAAAGGATGTGGCACTACTTAAGAGTTAAAAAAGAAAGAATACATATTCTTCCAAGAATTCAATCATCAGTGCAGTCTCAGCCCCTGACAAATTTCATAGTATAGCCCTGCAAACGTATAATCTTTAATTTTCGTCTGCCCCATGGCTCCCTCTTTCCTTTTCACCTGAATTTCTTATTCCTGTTATCTGTATTTCTTGCTCTTCTTTTTCTCTACATTTTCCACCATATTCACCTTGCATTATGCATACACTCTCTCTTTGACATCCTTCAAATAAAACCATAGAAAAAGTTTTGATGTTGTTAACATTCACTTCTAAATACTGGTTACCAGCCATGCAAGCACCACAAAGCCATTATCCCATCTATCTGGAGGAAACATCTACTTCTGAAGAGGCAAGATACAAATTAACCTTAGTAACAACTTCTCTTACACAGTCACTCCGTCCCCACAATGTTCTTTCATCATCAAAAGTCATTTGTAGGTATTAAACAAGCACTTCCATAAGGGAAAAAAATCAGCTTAAGGGGTCCCACCTTACATCTCCCCTTGTATACTGTGGTGAAGAAACACACCTGCCAAGTCAGAACACAGCATGACATAATGAGTTTGGAATTCCAACTTAAGGTGTTCATTTGTACACAGATATATGATGGGAGTAGGCAGACCACTCACTAGGACTCCACTGTGCATTGTCAGCTATAGCCACCGCAAATCAGTAGGGGGGAGAGACCTTACAAGTCATTTATCATGCTTCCTAATTGGACCCTGGGGAGTCAAGCACTGCCATAGTTTACTGCACTATTTTACTCATCACAATGCTGATTGTAAAAGAAAACACTTCCGACATCTCTGTAACACATGTGTACGTTTCAATACCTAGACATTACCATTAACAGAGTGTCTTTGCTATAAATCACAGCTATCAGTCCATTCTACTTTATCTGTCCCATACTCACAAGGGAGATTCTGCCTCAACCACTCACCTCCCAAACCTTGCAGTTCCGGTATGACTTTTAACTGCCTAAAGAGGATATTGTTTGGGGCAACAGTAGCGTCCTGTGCTTTCAAAAGATTAAAAAAAAAAGCGGTAAGAGATAACTGTGCCTTGGCTGAGCACCCATTCTGTGCATCATCCCATCCCCTTTAGCCCACACGGCACCAAGCATCCCCAGCCATGTTCTATGTTGGAAAGTTTCTTGGCCATTCTAAAGTGCTTTCTCAATTGTCCATGTGAATGTTTGGAGGGCAGAAGCAACTAAGCAAAAAAGGAAAGAAAGAAGGAAAAGCAGTAGCTTGCACTTCTCTTTGTTGAATCGCAAGTTAGAGAGTAACTTGGGAGATTTGTTCTATTTTCTTCCCTGGAGTTCCTGAATACAGGTAAGTTCATTGTTGAAAGCTGCTTACTTCGTGTGGCAGTGCTGAAAAAGATGGCATGCTCTCATGCATTGGAGGTTGGTCTTCCCTAAGGATCAGCCCTCCCATTCTGTCATTAAATGAATAGTGTCACTTGTTCTGCATTTAGATGTACTCTCCACTTGCTTTTGCTTTGTCAAGTTCCTTTTAGAGTCCATGTTTTCTTTTCCTCTGATTTCTAACCATGAGGAACACAAGAAATTAACTTCATTCTCAATGAGCAGTGCACACTAGTTTCTGGCCCAGATGAAGTTTATTTAACAATACACGATATTTTGATTACACTGTTCATTCCCTCAAAAAAAAAAAAAGTACTATCCTAGTACTTTTTATGTGCCAAGCTCTCAGCTGGATCTTGGGAAACACTGTGGAGAGCAAGCCAGACACGGCCTCAGCACTAATAGAGCTTACAGACCAGACGGGGCAGTAGATGATGAATTAAGCAATCACAGGAAACTTTGCTATGTTGAGGAAACCTGTGTGGTATATGGGGAGCACAGAACAGGGGCACCTTAGCTAACCTGGACTGGTCAGAGAGGCTTCCAGGTGAAAGTGAAGTTCAAAATTAAGGCAGAAAGGAGAGAAGGGAGAGAAGAGCAGAACATCCCAGGAATGCAGAGATCTAGAGTCCAGAGAGAGCTGAACAATATGGTCTAATGAATTTCTAAAATCTGAAAAAAAAATACATTTTTCCCTAATAGTTTCCTACTTTTCCTTGTTTGCATCTGGCCTGTTTAAAAGAAAAGTGATAAACCAGTGGAGTTAAAAGAGAGGAGATGGGCATTTCTACCCCTGTTACACATTTAAGACAAGAAACAGCACCTGTCCGCCTGATTGTACAGATATGTACGGATAGCGTATACTGTATGGTAGGTGGTGTTATAGAGGTGAGTTTCCTGGAGGATGCTGAGAGCCTATTATCTAGCAGAACATCTAGAGAAAACTTTCAGCCTCTCAACAAGGAGGTTTGATAGTAGGTTTTTATTTTAGTTGTAGGAACGGTCAGGTCGTATGGAGCCATTTGCGTTTTCCAGCAGCTGCTCTAGAACCTGGTGATGATGCTATGTTTGGAGTCGGTGACGCAGCAGGAATGACAGATAAATCACTGAGGCGTCCTGGCGCTCCAAGTAGTACAGTCACTGCGGAAGGGCCCAGGGCAGAACCGAGAACCGCCTTCACCAAGTTCTGCCTTGCGGCGGTCAGTGCCGCAGATGCAGGCCCTAGGGTAACTCTGAGCATACCACCTTTTTTTAATCCCTTATCTTCCCTTATTTCCAATAAATAATCCCTTATTTCCAAGAGCCTTAACATCCCAGGAAATCTCACAAATTCACTTGTTATCTCTGCATTCAAATGCCATAGGCTAGTTACCTTGTCTCATGGTATTTGAATGTTTTTGATTTTGAAACTTGCAAAATGAAAACACATCTTACATGGATTAAAGACCATCTTGAATCCCTTAGAACTTAAATTTAAAATGTATTCTAAAACGGATCTGCAATTCACAATTTAGAGCATAGAAGTAGAGAGAAAGAAAACCAGACAGGAGGAAAATCTCTAGAGACCGACCCAAACCTGTACTTTTTAAATCCTTTTTGAGCAAGTTAAATACATGAAGGCACAAAAGGCTTCAAATATACATAAAATGTATATTTTTAAACACGGAAAATATAATCTACTTTGCCCCAACAATAAGTAGATTCGGGGCTGGGAGATAGCTCTTTATGAAATGAGATGACTGTTCTTTAATTCCATCGAGGGGCAAAGGCCAAGATTTTACCCACAGGTGCAATGGGCGTGTTCCAGGCACAAGGGCAGAAGCACGTGTTTCTTCTTTAAGACAGAAGGTTCATGTCTGGCCCTAATACCTTACTGATAGCTGATTCAAACAAATTTGCTTCTGGAGTTTTTCTATCTTATGCATATTTTCAGGTGGAGTGGCCCAGGGAAACTCCTTTATTAAACTTAGCCCATTGGGCATTCTCTAACATTTTAATTCACTGATTATTAAAAATTAAACCTCTCAGGCTAAATAAGAAATCTGCAGGATTTGCGAAGGCTGACTTTGCTGTAAGAGACTTAATGAAACCCTCTCTTTATGTCAGGAGTGCTTAGTGAGTCTGTACTCTCTGGAACCATCCATATCACAACTGAGCAGAGCCCGTAGCAGTTAAAGTGAATTCGTGCATCTCTACTCACTCTACAGGGCAATTACTTCAAGCGTGCAGTCAGAAGGACCTCATAGATCCATATATTACATTTCTCATTGCATTGTCACTTCAAGCTGTAAAGACGATGTTCCTTATCGAAGTCAGAGCTCACCTATCTTAGCTTCTCTTTAGTTTTACTGTATACCAGCCAACTAAAAAGTGGAGGAAAACATTCATTCTCTTTGTAATGATGTCAACCCAAAGCTAAAGAATCAGAAATTGATTACTTTCTTTTCCCCAGATTTAGAGGTTTTTTTTTAAAAAATGCATTGATTTGTTTTTATAAATAGTTTTCCATTCTGATAATAAATGTTATGTATTCTCATTATGGAAGAATATGAAAATATATGAAACTATAAAGAAGAAAATAAAGATTATATATAATCTCTCTCCCCAGAGATAGCACCATTAATAATGATATAAACAAATGTTTCGTCTGAATGTTGGAGCTGTCAGTGTACTATGAAATGTTCAGGTTAAAACACCTAACCCGTTCTCCTTTTTCTGCCCTCTCTGAGGCTGGGCCTGTTCCTGTGGCTTGCTCAGGGTCACAGAAGAGGCAGGTCCAGGAGCAGTGTTCCTGCCCTGAAGCCAGTGCTCTCTCCACAGGCACAAGCGCTCTCTCAACTCTTCCAGGTCCTAAGTCAAACCTGACTCGTTTTACAAGAGATTTCCCTTGTGTCACCTCCAGGATTTCCAGTAAGAGTCCTCCTTTCAGATGTGGGTCCTCCTACGCTCTCTCTCTAAATTGGGGTATTAATACAAATTTGTCTTTTTTGAATGAAATGACCTTTTATTTTAAAAATATTTTCTCCAATTCTCTTTAGTATCGAATGTTTAGTTAGTAGAGGGTCGGTTCACTAATTGATGAGAATAAGGAATGAGTCTCAATTATTTTACCATATAATGAGAAATTATGTCAGCATTAGTTTTGATTTGGATTTACTCATTCATTCACCACGGAGCTCTCACCATATGTCAAAGGTGGCAAAAAACTCGGTAAATCATTCATATCTCTGACTCACTCCAAAACAGCATCAAACATCTGAAGTTCATTCCTGGTCGCAGTCAACTCTAAGAGGAAAAACCCCTCGGAGCATTTGAAAGTCAAGTGTAGGATTCCTTTCTGACCCAAATCTAGCTAAGGGGGAGGCCAACTTCCTTTCTCAAATATTGATGACACGTTAAGACTTTTTAGTTTTCTCAGCCAGTTTGATGTATTTCCCTAGTAGTCAGGATAATGATCAACCTATGAAATAACTAAGAAAACAGGAATAATCTTAAATGTTGACTCTTAGAACCATTTGTGTATTTTGGCTTTTCCCCTGAACTAGTCGCAGAATGTTTACTGCGATTCTCAGAGAACATTACTCTAGAAACACTAGGCATTAGGGTTCATAAAATGTGAATATAGTAAAAGAGAAAAATTAAAGCTCTAACAATCCAAATAGAAATCATAGGCATATCTTTTTCCTATGTAAAAAGGAAAATAATAATAATACTTGTAAGTAGAAGTGCTAACCCCTAAAGCCTCCAGGTAGAGCAGAGAAACCATTGAGAAAGAAATTGACAACTTTCAGAGTGTGGCTTTGAAAATTGAATTAATAAAGATGTCCCCCTTTTAAGCTACTATAATAAAAAAAAGGTTTTATTTTTCAAAACCTTGACCAAAAAAAACCAAAAGAGCACAAAAAATCATAAATTCCCATGGAGGACACTTGAAACAAATGTCATGCTTCAGGTCCTCAGCATCAGTGAGGGAAGAAGCAGCAACATGTCGAATATTCTTATACATTAATTTCATTAAATTTCTTAATGATTTTAACTCTGTCCCTCTCTTACTTTTCCCAGGCAACTGGAGGATAAAATCTGTGTTGAATTTGGACCCTCCGTCTCCCCTGAACATACACTCTTATTCATTCTGGCCCAGAAAAAAAGTGCGATTAGTTACTTTAAGTCTTCTAACATGTCATTTTCAAAACCTGGGACATATCAGAAGATTGGCTTCATAGAAAGAGTTGTGCCATATGCAACAGAGAATTTCTCCTTGCTCCAATGGCTGTGGTGTATTGAAAAGTGAGCCGTTTACGTTCAAGTAAATACCCTGGAATTAGAACAATTGCACGAACAGTATAAACCGCTAAATTCTACATATCCTACCTGTGAATTAGAATGAATGCTTATAAGCATAGGATTAGAGATAAGTTGTTAAGAGTCAAAGTACTGAAAATCAATTCTTCCCCTCGTGGATTCGTTGTACCCTCACCTCCTCTCCCAGATAAAATTCAAAGAAGGCAAAATGCCAAAACAGCTCATAAATATAGATATGGAAATTTCCTCAGGTACTAAGGGAGTTACCAAACTGTAAACTCTAGCTTCCAGTGAAGCATCCCTCACCTTCACAACACTCACCCTAATTACAGAGAGAGAGAGAGAGAGAGAGAGACCTAATTATACCACATAATGGCAGATGAGAGGAAAGACTAAATCTTCTGGCCTTTGAACAAAAGAACATCTTGGGTTTTTATTTTCTAAGGTTTAAATTTCATGAGTTCTTAAATAAAGCTTAGCCCTCCAGAAAATTTTCTACCTGCCAGGGATTTGGGGACTAATGAAAGGACCTCCCAGCCCCATATGGTTCTTTAAATGACTGTGAATTCCCAACAATAATTTTGCCTTTGTGTTAAGGCATAGTGGTTTCAGAGAATAAAATTTCCCCCTACCTAGAATCTTAGGGAGGGCAGCTCTTAAGGTATTGATTGATTAATTCATTCACTCAGTCACTCATTCATTTATTCATTTATGTACTCAGACACTTATTCAGCAAATCTATTGAACACATACTCTGTGCTAGAGAAATAGTGAGCTGAGGCTACAGTAGTGAACAAGGAAGACATTGTCTATGCCAATGAGAAAAGCCCAGTCAGCTCTTTCTGATGCTGCACGTTTGTATAACACGGCTGGTTGTAAAGAATCTGAAAGTCAAAAGTCAAAGACAGATTAGCATAAATAAATTTGTCAAGGCACTTGCTTTTTCTAGTATTAAATTATTTTTCCTATCGCCTCCTTGTACGCCTTCATCAGGAGCTGAGGTCTAAGCATATGACAATAATGCTTCCGCAGAAGCCTAGAACTGCCTCTGTACTAGAACCCCCCAAAATTTTGTCCATTGTATTGCTGCAGTAGATTTATCTTTTTATTTTACTATTTAGACTGGCACTGCCATGCTTACTTTTTAAGTGTATTTGCTAAAGCAAGATCAACGTGTGTTGAGAAGTCTTCGAGAGGCATAAAAATGGTAGGTTTCAGGTATATTCTAATAGGTATGTCCAGGGAATCCCTACAGAATTGGTATCCCTGGCAAGGCAACTTTACTCAAGAACCTGAGATTGCCTTCACGTTGGAAAAGAAAGAATAATTTTCAGTTGTTAGGGACCAAAAAAAATTTTTTTTCTTGCTTATAATAGGAGGCTCCTTTTTGCAAATAACATTTCAGGCCTGCTCTGGAAAAAAAAAAAAAAATTTCTTTCTCACTACTGCCACCTCGTGGACAAAGGTGATTTACTTTAGACGGCGCAAAGGAACATGTCTTAGTATTACCACAAGATGGCAGCATACAACCAAGTTTTCAAAGAGCCCCGCTCAAAAAAGTCCGGGATTTTGCTCCTCAAAAGAGAATGTTCTATTCCAACAGAAGAGGATGAGTAGGAAATAATTGTACAAAATAAGCACTCTGTTCCCTTTTTCTAAGTGCAAATGGAATTCCAAGTGTTAAGATCATTAGTATTTCACAAACTAGTTCATTTATTGCAATAGGGAAGACTTCCTAAAATTTAACCGGTAAGCTAGTTTGCTTTTTAAAGATATTTTAAACAAGTACATATTTTTATCTGAATTTTTGTGACATTTTCTTCATAGAGTGTAGTATTTGAGCAATGTTTTTAAATTATTTTGTTTAACTCTTTTTAATTGATTAGTAGGGGAGTGTCTGTTTCCTAAGAAATCCACTTAGGACATATAAACTTTTGCCCAAGCCTGTGCCAGTGACTGGTTAACCCATTGCTAGTTTTCTCCTGACCAAACTGCTACCTAATCAGCCTGCATCCCTATCACTTCAGTGTGCTAGCGGTATCTTGTTTTGTTCATCCATAGTGTTGCAGATTTTTAAAAAGAAATTTTTTTTGAAACTGTATTGCTATGGCTTACTTTTAAGATCTGTTGTTCTCTTTTTCTGCCAAACTTTAACTGACAATCTTTCCTAGAAGGGATTTTTACCATAAACCTGACAACAACAACTCTTATTTATTGAGCATTTACTATGTGTCTGGCAGCATTCTAAGCATAGTATGATAATTAATTTAACCGATAGAATAAATGTATAAGAAGCATTTGATTAAACTTATTTTACAGTTGATGAAACTGAGGCAGAGAGAAATGAAGTGATAATTTATAGCTTAAGCAGAACTATTGGTTTCCCTGCTTGCCCATGTTCCTGAACAATTGCTTGGAATTATTCCATGAGGCCCAGGATGGAGCAGGGAAAAACAAGTGTTCTTTACATGAAGATGATTCCGTCACGGATCTAAGCCCCTTTGGGTGAAGAGCATCACTTTGTGACCTTGAGAGGTCCTTCTAAATTCTGAAGAATGATAAACCAAAAGGCTTGACCAAAGAAAGAAGTTGTCCTTTGCACAGAGCAGAGCCAAACTTTCCCCAGTCGATATTGAGTCATTTAAATGCCCCAGTGATAGATAACCCTAGAGTTATATAGGCTATGCTTACTCAGCTTTGCTGTCATAAAAATTCCAGAGGGGTATAGTGAATAATGTTCAGAGTTCTGGCTGGAGAACTGGGAGCCCTGAACTTCAGTCTCAGCTCTGCCTCTTGCTGTTTGTGTGACCTTGGAGAACTGATCAGCCTCTCTGGGCCTCAGTTTCCTCATATCACGATAAGCAATTCTCTACAGTGCCTTTTCCACACATTTTAAGGTGATATGCTGATTTCAAAGAAAAGTGGTGAGATCAGGTGTTATGAAAGAAAACAGGTGTCAGCGTGTTTAATATACAGTTGAAACATTAGTAGTCCGATGATCAGTGTGGTCAACAGGTGGAGACTGGCATTTTATATCTTGAGAGAATCTTGCTTCACTTCTAAGGTGAGAGAGACATCAGTTGCTGGCTTCTGCTAGGAGAGGAGCAGAAATCTTGCTCCAAGCTTCTGAATGGACTTCCATCCTGCTACAAGTAATGGACTAACTCTTCAAGGATAGAAGGGCAGGTGCTGATGGCCTTGAGTGTCTTCGGAAGTGCACCGGCACTCATGGTATAAAAGAACATTCACACGGGGCTCCCCACCAGCCCCCACTCCACACCTGACCAGTTTAGAGAAACTGTCCTTAGATGCACACACAGTCCAGCTGATACTAGTTTTGCTAACGCTGAATTGTAGCCAAACATTTTCAAGACTTCAGACACTAGGATAATTGTGCCCTTCTTGTTGGCATCATAAGAATGCTAGAAAACACCGTGCTGTTTGAGAGCTTCTCGTTGTGGTCTCCTTTGGACGGGCAAATGGAAAATCAGGGAGGGAGAGGCTTAGTAGATTGCTCTGAACCTCAGAAACTTTGCAGACCTGATTCTGAAGATCTGACCCCTTTGTGCTAAATCAGAGAATAAAGAGTTCAGCTACTCAGATTCTCTGTTGTCTTAACAGAGTCTCAGATCCTCTGTTAGGAGGATGCCTGGCATACCTTTATTTTTCTCACATTTCAGTGATTCTGCCCGTTCTGTTTTGGCCCGTTTTGCACTCAGAGTGCCGTCATGCATTTGCTGTGCTAAACAGGGAACAGTAACAGACTCAGCCTCTGCTTCCATGGAACTCAAAGTTCACTAGTGAAGATAAGCATTAATCAAAACCTCAGACAAATGCATTTGAAATTAAAACTGAGATGAGTGTTATGAAGGAGAACAGAACTTATAACAAAGGGACATAATTTTACCAAGGAGTCAAAGGAAGACATCTCTGTGGAATTTGTAACTGAAGTTTGAATGACGAGTGGGATTCCTAGCAGAGATATCATTAAGCCATAGGCCTCACAGCAGAGAAAACATGGTACCATGGAGCATCAAGACGGCTTGTGGGCTGGAATGCAGAGATGATAAACATTAATGAGGCTGGAGGGGTGAAAGGGCAGAGCCATGGATGTCATGCTAGGGATGTTAGCCTTTATCCCGGAAGCCATAAGAAAGCATAAACAAGTTTCAAGCAGGACAGTGAGGAGACTGGATGTCCAAATCAAAATCATCTCTTTGGCTTGAGAGTCCAAGTCACTTAGTGAAAGCATGCCATTCAGGGATGCAGGGCTACATGCTGATCTTCAAAGAGAAGAAAATCCCTATCCAGCAGCCATGGTTTGGGCTCCTATATCTGAGCAGTCATTCAGCTGGTCCTGAGATTCAAAGTATCCTATGGAAATGTTCCATATTTACTCCTAAAGATCTAAGTACTGTGGTTTAATTGATAAGGATACTTAAAAGAGAAGGCAAGTATTTGACCTATAGCAGCTCTTCCAACCCTGAGATTTATTTATACACTCGACAAATATTTATTGAGTACCTGCTGCATGCCAGGCTCTTATCGAGGCCCCAGGGATACAATGGTTGACAAGACATGCACTGTCGCTGCCTTCATGGCACATATGTTCTAACAGAGGAGATAAACTCTGAACAAGCAAATAAGTAAGTGTATGACATGATTCCAAGTAGTGATCGGTGCTCTTAATATTAGTAAATCAGGGTAAAATAATAGGAAGTAACAGAGGATACCATTTTTGAGAAGGTGATGAGAGAAATCCTTCCTGAGTTGTTGACATTTCAGCAGAAACCTGAATGAAGTGACTGAGTAGGCCAGGCAGAGGCCTGGGGAGGAACACTCCAAGCAGATGAAACAGCAAGTGCAAAGGTTTGAAAGTTGGAATGGATTGAGTGTATTAGAAGAAAAGGAAGAAAGGCAAAGGAAGAAAGGCAATTGGCTTGAGGAAAGCAAACCAGGATCAATATGGTAGAATGCGGTCGGGAGCCAGACACATCCTATTATTCCCCTAAATTGCAGTCAAGTGTACTTTTACATGCAGAGCTCTTGCACTTGTCTGCACACATCACATGTTACATCAAGTATTTGTAGTTGCAAATTGTTTTTGCCACCTCCAACTGCACATTTGTTCCAACAAAACAGCCTCTTTCCGTGTGCCTTTCTTTCCATCTCTACCCATATATGTTCCTCTGAGAGTGTTCTTCCCACCCTTCCTCTCATGCTCCTTTCAGTGGAGAGTACCAGACTACCTTTGTGCTTGTTCTCAATTGATACAGAACTTTTTACCTGTTTTTGTTTTGCTAAATGTTTCCTTTTTAGAAATTGGCACCACCGTGCACTTCAAGCAAAAAGGTATGGTTCTTATTTCTGATTACCTTCTGTATGTTAAAATTAAGATTCTACAGCAATACATCGGGGCCTTATACACTTTAGTTCATTTCAATAATCTGCGATAATAATTTCCATAACACATCTGCTACTATTTTTCCCAAATTGTGAACTTTCTCATTTGCAAAAAAACAGCCCCAATCCAACCCATGACCCCAATATTGCTTTTGACAGCTATTCATTTTTAAATCTCTGGAACTGAGCAAGTTATTCCCCCTCCCACTTTCCTTAAGTGCCCATGGTTAATTCTTGCAGAGCTGCACTTTGGGAAATGCCCAATGACAGGGCTCTCAGAAGAGCCAGAGAGTCTACTTTACCATCCCTTGTTGGCTGTTCAAGTAGATATATTGCTAAAGGAGATAGAACAGGGTCTCCTAAAATGAAGCACTTGAGCATTTAATATCTCCTCCTGCCTGAGCGTTCACCCAGGTCTTCATATACCCTCACCCTGCTACACTATACCCAGGCTGCTGGGATATCCCAGGATTTTGTACCCTCCAGCTGCCCCACGTAACTTCATCAGCCATGTGGCATATAAGTTGTATACTTTCCCCTACAAAGACAGTGCAATCAGTTCAAAGCTTCAGGATATGGACCCTAAGATTCAAACAATTTGCCAATTCTGAGGTGTCATCTTCACAAAACCAACAGAAATCCCTAACAGTGTCTGTCCCCAGACCAGAGTCATGGAAAAATCTGTTTGGCAGACACTACCCTCCATAAATCTTCATGGCCACCCACCTGGATTGGTAATTGTCTCCTATGAAGATGTCTTCTTCTCTGAGTTTCAAAGGGGATGAGACTACCAAGATCATTCTCAATAGTGAGAACCTGTTCTTGTGGTACTTAGAGCCTACCAGTGAAGAACCTCAGAGATTGTGGACACTTCGTTGGTTACACCCAGGAAAGGTCCAGCACCTTGTTTATGACCAGTGCTAGCAAGTCCTCACAGAATGCAGCAGGGAAGAGGTGACCAAAAATATGTACATAGGACCAAGATTATTTGGGGCAAGAAGAAGCCCTTCTTCCCTCTCCAATGCCATGATTATCAATTACATTTGAATCTTAAGTAGCTGGTGTTAGTAGAATTTAGTGATTGATACCACAGAGTTTTGGTGTGGAGGGGAAAATAGGGCATACGATTTTTTTTTTCAAAGACCAACGAGAAAAATTCCTCGTGTCATTCAAAGAAATTCTAAGTAATGGTCTAAAATTTCAAAATTTTTGAAGTCAAAATATTTGATGCTGTTTTGATGGAAAAAATATGATAATCCCACTTCACTGTGAGAATACTTCAGCCTTACCCAAGACTCACTTTATAGAAAGAGGAGCTAATGCATAAAGAATTATGGAGAAGGAACCCAAATTTAATTCTAAGACACACGGGTCAAAGAAAATATTAATATATCCCCTCTTCCAATCTGCTCCAGTCTGGAAATTATAGGCTGTCATCTCCAGTGGATTCATTCACGCAGAGAAAGCTGTACTGGCGGAGAGTGGAAAGCAGGTGGCGCCAAAGTCAGTCTTTTTCCCTTTAAACATGGCTCCCAGGACACTGAGGGGGGCCTCAGTCTGGGCATCTAGATACTGAGACATTTAGGAGATTATTTTTCTCCTTTGCTTAACAATTGTTTTGTATATCGTTTATATTTTTGTTTTCTTTTTAGTCAGTCAATCCTTAGTAATTCTAAGAAGAATTCAAACTTAAACTCATCTGGCCCTTCTTTTCTTGTATGGCTGAACTATGTACAGGAATAAAATTATAAATGACCTGGATACCTTAGTGGCTGGAAGGAATGCCCAGTGATCACTGACGGTGTGGTTAATGATTATTTTGAATAAATCTGGTCCCAAATCCTGGAAAAAACTCAAAGTATTCAGGAGAAGCAACAGAAATGTTGGCCACATTGAATCACAAAGTGTCTCCAAGCACACGCTCTCTAAAGCAGGTGCTGAAAAATCACCTTGTCCTTTCCTTGAGATTTTACTGAAAGACAAATCAGTTGGTTTAGCATCCTGCATCACATTTGTAGGGTAAAGACTTGCCCCCAAATTCTCAGATCTCGAAATTTCAGGATGTTTTATCAATTTTGCCCTTAATCACAAATTCCCTATGATAAGCATTGTCATGGCAAAGTGTGGTCCGGCTTCGACCCTGATACAGAGTCTCACCTATCATCCTGTCCTGGGGCTGAGAACCTTGACCTGGTGTGTTGACTCAAGATTCCCAGTCCTGCGGCAGCTAAATTTCACACCTTCAGGTCAAACATTAAAAGCCTTGATCCAGTTCACAAACCAATGCCTTTGATTCAGGTATTTCATGCCTTTCTGTAATCCAGACTTTTAGAGTTAATAACAATAATGATAATGCTACCGCTTATTGAATGTTTACTAGATAAACACATATACACATATAGGATGTGGCTAAATACCAAGATATGATTTTTGTCTGTTACATGAAAAACATGTAGCAATTTTTGAATTGTGGTTCTATTTGCGCATCTATTCTTAAGGCTAATTTATGTTTGCAGACTCTTGCTTTCATTATATCTGTCAGTATATAAAAGCACTTGCTGAGTGTGGCCATCTGGCGTGGGAAATAAGATTTATTATTTGCATTTCCATAAATAAGCAGAAATTTCATAACCATGAACTAAAACATAATTAATGATTTCGCTGATTACCCTTCCCTGAAATAGCCATTAACTGAAACAGTCTCCTATGCAGTCATATACATGTCTGTAATTGCACACACATTTGTGTTGATTCCGCAACTATCACCCGTTTACCCTTGTACTTTTTCAAGCCTATTTATTTTTTCTCAAAACCGGTTATGAAAAGAGGAAGTCATATAAGCACATCAAATAGCTATATGAGAGCACTTAATAAATAGTAATTGATAGAGATGAAAATATCTTTAACAGATCCACAAAATACATTTCAAATATGTAATAATAATTTTATTAGAGATAAAATTAAAGATTATTAGCACAGTTGTACTGGGATTCCCTATGTATAACATAGAATGGCATGTGAAATAACAGTGAATTCTCAATTATGTGTATTAAGAGACCTATAACATGTGTGTATATCATATGTGTATATATGAGTATGCATATAACAAATATACTCCTCTTGGTATCTGCATATATATGTGTGTACATACATTAGCAAGAGCGTTATATATGAAATATTTATCTAGGTTCATATACGCATATATCATATTTTTCAATGATGGCATTTTTGTTTTTTCAAATATTTACTACCCTTCAAATAAAATGGTAACACTAGACTTTTCAGACTCCCCCAGGTACCACTCAACTCCAAGATGTCTGAAAGATAATCTAGCCTGTGCCAGCGCTAAAAATGAGATTAAGAAAATAGGCAGAATTGAGTCTTTCTGAAAACTTTCTGTTTTCATACTATCCCTAGGGCAAAACAAAAATCATTCTTGCTTAACCCCGTATGGCCTCAACTTGTGTGTAGACTTTGTTTTGGAAGCATCACTGACACACTAATCCAAACAAATGTGCCACAGAACTCATGACATCTAAAGTCTAAAGAGGAATTAAAATGATAGGGAAACACATTGCCATCACGCCAGAAGCCCTGGGGAGATACCGTTAAAGGAGCTGAAAGGTCCCCAAAGGCCAGAAAGAATGGGGTGGGGGGAGATGAATTAGGAAGAACATTGAGTTAAGACTCAGAACACTAGGGCCTGGTCAACAATTACGAATCAGGTGCTTTGTGCAGGATGTAAAATCTTCCTGAACCTTAATTCCTCACGACAAGCGTGAACCTGAAGGTAGCTACAGTGCCTTTTATTAATAGGATCCTACAGCCATTCAGAAAAATCAAATCGATTGAATATTTACATTGTTTATTCTGTGTTTCCACAGCTCAACACATAATAACACTCATTTTATCCTGGAACTATGCTGTTCAAACTTTGTATATATTCATATTTTTATATTAGGGGATATGTTTAATATTCTCAAGAAGGCATTCTAGTAAAAAAATCTTCTAATGAAAATCATTTTTTCAAAGACAATGGATGCCTTCCTGTTGTTTTCTTTGTTCTGGGCTACTGTTTTAAACAAACCCAGATTTTATTGCCGAATGTTTGACAAGGGACTCACCAGCACCCCTTCACTGTGTAACCTCACTGTGCAGTGGTGACAGGCAAAGTCTCTGGAGCCAGCCACCTGGGAGATCCCCAGCTCCTCTGCTTACTAGCTGTGTAAACTCGTGCGATGGATTTAACCTCTCTGTGCCTCCCTTATCTCACTGTAAAACAGGGTTCACTAGAGTACCTGCCTCATAACATGCTTGTGTGCTTGTATCTGTAAAGCATTTATAACAGTACTTGAAAGAACTGCTACATAATTGTTCCTTGGTTGTATTTGGTTGTTGTTGTTCCTATTATTATTCACATAAAACATAGATAAGAAAACATTTTTGAGTTCAACATTTTCCATGTTATTTTACATCTGATCTGGTATGTTTGTAGACAATTTTGGAAACGTTTACATACCAGAGAATGCTTCCATTGCATTTGCAAACCATCATAGGTTTAAACACACACACACACACACACTCATTCAGACGTATTGATCTCCGTATGTGCCCTCAAAACTTCCAAGTGACACATAATTACAGTGACACCAATTTCTCTTTTGAATGTCATTGTCTAAGCATACAGTCTTTTTTTTAAATTTATTTTAATTTTTTTAACATCTTTATTGGAGTATAATTGCTTTACAATGGTGTGTTAGTTTCTGCTGTATAACAAAGTGAATCAGCTATACATATACATATATCCCCATATCTCCTCCCTCTTGCATCTCCCTCCCACCCTCC
Source organism: Delphinapterus leucas (assembly GCF_059928025.1). Taxonomy (NCBI): domain Eukaryota; kingdom Metazoa; phylum Chordata; class Mammalia; order Artiodactyla; family Monodontidae; genus Delphinapterus; species Delphinapterus leucas. The sequence goes on along the minus strand of NC_143132.1, from coordinate 62,080,872 downwards.
CTAACCCACCCCTGTAGGTGGTCACAAAGCACTGAGCCAATCTCCCTGTGCTATGTGGCTGCTTCCCACCCACTATCTATTTTACATTTGGTAGTGTATATATGTCCATGCCACTCTCTCACTTTGTCCCAGCTTACCCTTCCCCCTCCCTGTGTCCTCAAGTCCATTCTCTACATCTGCATCTTTATTCCTGTCCTGCCCTAGGTTCTTCAGAACCTTTTTTTTTTTTTAGATTCCATATATATGTGTTAGCATACGGTATTTGTTTTTCTCTTTCTGACTTACTTCACTCTGTATGACAGTCTCTAGGTCCATCCACCTCACTACAAATAATTTCATTTCTTTTTATGGCTGAGTAATATTCCATTGTATATATGTGCCACACCTTCTTTATCCGTTCCTCTGTCAATGGACACTTAGGTTGCTTCCATGTCTTGGCTATTGTAAATAGAGCTGCAATGAACATTGTAGTACATGTATCTTTTTGAATTATGGTTTTCTCAGGGTATATGCCCAGTAGTGGGATTGCTGGGTCGTATGGTAGTTCTATTTTTAGTTTCTTAAGGAACCTCCATACTGTTCTCCAGAGTGGCTGTATCAATTTACATTCCCACCAACAGTGCAAGAGGGTTCACTTTTCTCCACACCCTCTCCAGCATTTATTGTTTGTAGATTTTTTGATGATGGCCATTCTGACTGGTGTGAGATGATATCTCATTGTAGTTTTGATTTGCATTTCTCTAATGATTAATGATGTTGAGCATTCTTTCATGTGTTTGTTGGCATTCTGTATATCTTCTTTGGAGAAATGTCTATTTAGGTCTTCTGCCCATTTTTGGATTGGGTTGTTTGTTTTTTTGATATTGAGCTGCATAAGCTGCTTGTATAATTTGGAGATTAATCCTTTGTCAGTTGCTTTGTTTGCAAATATTTTCTCCCATTCTGAGGGTTATCTTTTTGTCTTGTTTACGGTTTCCTTTGCTATGCAAAAGCTTTTAAGTTTCATTAGGTTCCATTTGTTTATTTTTGTTTTTATTTCCATTTCTCTAGGAGGTGGGTCAAAAAGGATCTTGCTGTGATTTATGTCATAGAGTGTTCTGCCTGTGTTTTCCTCTAAGAGTTTTATAGTGTCTGTTCTGGCCTTACATTTAGGTCTTTAATCCATTTTGAGTTTATTTTTGTGTATGGTGTTAGAGAGTGTTCTAATTTTATTCTTTTACATGTAGCTGTTCAGTTTTCCCAGCACCACTTATTGAAGAGGATGTCTTTTCTCCATTGTATATTCTTGCCTCCTTTATCAAAGATAAGGTGACCATATGTGTGTGGGTTTACCTCTGGTAAGCATACAGTCTTAAATTCAAAAGTCTTTGGTGTGAAAAATACTACTATTTTTCTCTTGTAATGAATCTAAATGAACAGAACTATATAAAAGGAGAAAATGCAACAGGCAAAGCATAGGAGACAAGCTCTTTGGACCTACATTTACTGCCTCAATTCTCTTTGTGTCAGCACACAAATCCCTTCCCCACTTTCCTCTCCATTCCTACACCCACATCCTCCAAATGGTGTCCACATTGGGAAAACTCAGGTGGCACTGGGAAACCCACAGACAGTCCCTCCAGGATGAATTCTGGGCAAGTTCAAGCCTCAGTTCTGCTTCTGGTTTGGACCTGCCTTGCTAGGCTTTTTTTGTTTTTGTTGTTACTGTCTTTAGTTTTTATTTTTAAAGTGTCAGATGAAGACTTTGAACCAGATGATCTCCCGCTGCTGCTTAAGATTCCACGATGAGTTGACTTATTTTCTGCCTTGCAGCTAAGGTGCCACCCAGCCATAAATGTTACTTTGAAACAATTCCTCTCCCCATTAACAAATAAATAATTACTGCTCCCCCCCGAGAAAGGAGAGAGTCACAGATTGGTTCCATGTTTATTGATGGAGATGCTGTGATGAAGCAGCTGGAGGAGCCCGTGTCTGGCTGCTGAAGGACACTCACCGATGCTTGGAATCTTAATGAGTGCTGGTATCGCAGTGCTGTGCCGAGCAGGGCGTGCAGGATGAAGTTGGGCAAAGAGGAGGCCACTCCTCCATCACACAAGATAACCCTTAAAATACTTATAGCTCAAGGAGAAGGATTTAGAAAAGATCGTGAGCCCTTCTTGGGCTGCATATAAGTGCCCTGACTTTGAGATGCTGGTACATGGCCCAGTCTTACCTCTGACACAGTCAGCTGTGAGCTGTGACATAGAGTGGGCCAGATGTAACCATTCTCTTTTCTCTCTCTCTTTTGCACTGCAGGACCTGGGTCGGTGAGAGGAATAAACGGATCCATCAGTCTGGCCGTACCACTGTGGCTGCTGGCAGCGTCTCTGCTCTGCCTTCTCAGCAAATGTTAACAGAATAAAAGTTTAAAAATAATAATAAAAAAACACACAAAAATGCGTCACACAGGATACAGAGCGAGAGAGAGAGAGAGAGAGCGAGATGGGGGGAGACCGTTTATTTCACAACTTTGTGTGTTTATAAATGAAAGGGAAAATAAGAAAACGAAGAAGAAAATACAACATTTAAAACAATTTTAAAGTCCATCAATAAAAACTGATGTATAATTCAGGGTGGGAAAAGTTCTACCAAGAAATGTGTATTTCTAAGCAAATGTATACTGTGTAAAGACTCCATCATGGTAAAGAGATCCAATGTTGTAATAATAAGACAGCTGAAGAAGTACCAGATGGATATTAACCCTCCACCGCCACACACACACACACACACACACACACACACAGACACACGCACACACACACTTTATCCTTCCTTCATCTTTTTTCATTTGTGGGGAAAGAAAAAATACTGTCTTGCAGGTCTTGCCTTTGGTGTTTATACTTCCATCATCATTTTATTCTGATTTTTATTTGAGCTGACTCATAGCCATTCAGACTATCAATGGAGCCCTGCCCTGAGCCTTACCTGGCTTTCCTGCCTCCACTCTCTCTCCAACTTTTCCTGCCTCCACTCTCTCTCCTTTCCCTCCAGTGTGTTCTATCTCCCCCACATCTGTCCGGGGTATGCCCCCTTTATCCTCCCCCCGCCGCTTCCCTTCGCTCTCCCCCGCCCGCCCCCCCAGCACTGGTCACGCCGCAGATGCTAGGAAGTGCCATTCTAATTCTCTCCAGGGCGCGCGCGTGCTGTCTCTCGCTCTCAACGTGGGTGTACATGTGTGTGAGCGTGTGCGCCTCTCTCTAAAGCATGCCGAGGGAATGGTCCATGTGTACATAGACTCATTGTGCTGTAGATACTGTCGCTCATCGTAATCTTGAGATGCGGCTGTGACAAGGGGCTGGGGCCGTGGTGGGAAGGAGGCCAGGCGCAGAGCTGCTCCCCCATCCACGGCTGTCACAGGACCTGTGTGTATCAGTCCAAGCTGGGCCCCGCCTCCGGGCAGAACCTCATCTTCCTCCCAGTGCAGTCGTCAGAACCCAGTCCAGAGTCACTCAGATTATCACTGTCAGTGAAAGTGCCTACTATTGATGGGGTGAGCAAACAGCAGAAAGAATCAGTGATGCGTATGCGGTGACCTAAGAGAGAAGGTTGACCGACTTCACTCTTGTTTCCCGCGTCTGTGGGATTCATGTATTTCCTGGCTTTTTGCAGACTCTTGGTCCTGCTGTGCCACAGGAATGAGTAGCATGTGTGGAGCAAATTCCCAGAAGCAGGAAGGTCTCCAAGTGTTAAGTCCTAATGAAAGGATGAAGAGCCACGTGGCGATCCTAAGCAGCCCTGGTTTGCCCCCTCTCCGATCTTCAAATAACACTACATTTGCCCCATGGATTTCCCTGAGCAGAGATTTTCCCTATTTCAGATAAAATACAGTGAGCATAAGCAAGGCGGGAGAAGTACAGGTGCCCAGGTCCCTACTCATATGGTAGAAATACTATCACAGCCCCAATACAAAGCACTAGCCATAACAAAAAGGAACCCCCTCCTTGTGCTCCTTTGCAGCTCTCTGTCCTGGTGTTTTAGGCTAATACTTTATTTGGTGGCCCACATCATCTCCCTTCTCATCCACTGATGGTGTTTGTAGCACCACTGTTCACAGTATTCCATCATTTTCTTAGGGCTGGCCACTCCACTGGGAACGGCATTATATTCCATCTTTCCTGCTCAGTCTTGGCTTCTAGTCTCCTGAAAAAGATACAGTGGGGGATATAGTGTTTAAGTTTACATCTACAAGAGCCATCTTGCCATTAACACTGAAATGTGAGTTCTTAACCAGAAGAGCTGAGAAACTTGTAATCATTTAGGCAAAACTTACATACATACCACAAAGCTTGGCATCACCACCACACCAGAAGGATTTTCTTAGGAAAAGCCTTACAGAGAGATCTGGCTCTCTGTGTGTAGATATCTTTGTCAGGAAACCAACCATTGCTTTCACTTAGATAGGAGGCATTGGAAATGGCTCAGTTAGTGAAAGGAGAGAGGCTTGTTACTGAGGTCGTAATTGAATGTATTTCAGCAGAGCCAAATATGGTACCTCACCAAGTCTTAGAACCTGGGAAATAGCTGTTACGTGATGTAAAACAGGAAACTTCGTAGCTGTAAATCAGAAAGGGAAGGAAGGAAGGGAGGAAGAAACAGAAAGACAGGGAGGGAGAAAGAAAAAGGAAAAAAGAGGGAGGATGGAAGGAAAGAGGGCAGGAAGGAAGAAAGAAAAATTAAATAAATATGAAATTTATCTTAATAGATTTTATTAATTGAAGGCTCTTTGCAATGAATCTCGTCTTTGAAGGTAATGATCTCCTTGTTGAGTAGTAATCTTAATCTCTGCTAGGGAATTCTGTTGTTTGTTTTAAAAGCTTAGCACCGGACTTCTTTTATGATTTTGCAGTTTAGACATGAAATAGAAGGACACATTGGGCTTGGTGGTGGGTAAAAGTATTTGTGGCAGATCCTGACATAGGGCTGACATTCTTATCCAAGATGGTAGCTACTAAAGTATGGAGAAGGCGAGCCATATTCCTATGCAGCATCAATTTATTGACAATCAGGGATTTCCCTAACAGTTTAGTCTTCTTAGTGCAGGAATAAAAGCTTATCATCCTTGATGATCAATATTTCCCATATATTGAAGAGTCAGCCTCATCCTTAAGTGGAAGCTGTAGTGGAGTGCATGCTAATTTAAAGATATATAAGAAGAGAAAAGTAATAGGAGTTAATTCTGATTAGTATCAATTTCAGGAACAGATCCCTATGGCACGTCACAGAATTTAACCATACACCTAGATTTCTTATTGTCTCTACCTTATCCTAAGGACAAGGTCTTGGCTTTATGGAAGGAGATTATCCATTGAACGGCATGTCGTTGCCATGTCAGCACCATTTGTTCCCTGAGTTTTATTATGATGGTCCGTATATTAAACATAATTAAACATGTATTGAATATTGTGGTGTTTGCTTATATCTCTGGTAAGATCTGGGTATTTTGTCCTGTCTCCTGTTTCAGAGCAATCATTGACCCCAGAAACCTCAGAGGTTTGAGGATGTTTTTAAACAATGTGAAAAATGGAAGAAAACATAGTTTGGAGAAAGGTCAGGAAAAAGGTAGAAGCCAGAGAACTGACACCAAGAGAGTAAGTTTAAACATGGGACTTCTTGGAATTTAGTTCATCACAATGCGATAAATCTCTTCAAGAATTTTGTCCATTGGTAATCAAAGCTTGAAACCCTACAATGAAAAGAACCAACTGGTTGGAAGCAGTATACTGAAAGGAGTGAAATACATCAATTAAACTGAATGGCTAATATATTTAATGTCCTTTGTATGCAAAGTAAAACTCTACCATTCATAGAATAAAATCCTTAGACCTGATTTGCACTTAACTAAAGCGGAAATGACCTTGACCAAGGGCAGTTCCTGAAGAATGAAAACTGTCCTAGGTTTTACAATTGCAGAATTATATCCTCTGTGCAATTGTTCACCAGAACGTTTTGCCTTGTTGGAGGAACAGTCTTACTAGTTTTGAGACATAAAATCCCTCTGCTGTAAAAGAACTAAGGCTTAGGGAAAAGTCCTTTCATTTTCCACTGGGAGGAATTGTCCCATTGACCTTTGCCTTCTCTTCCAAATCAGACAGACGTCACCCTTGCCCTGAGCATTTTTTTACTACATCTTCAGACAATTGGGGCTATTCATAGAGACCTTGTAAAAGTACTCGTGATTTTCATGTTCTTGGAGGACAGAAACAAAAATCTGTTTCTCCTCCAAAAATGGACTTACCTCCTTTGCACACAAAAACTAAACTCCTCAGCATGAAACTGTTTCTGAGTTATTACCTACTAAGTTATTAGCTTCTTAACCGTTCCAGAATCATAGATTCCATCCCCAGGTTAGTTGTGGTTTGACTGCTTCTGTTGGCTTGTGTCCCAGAATTTCCCATTTTGTTTTTTGCAGGTCTTGAATTATTTGTGGAAAAATAATATATATGTGTATGTATTTTTTTTAAATCTTATCTTTACAGATGCTATATTTACAATATTGTATGTATTATAAAACAAATCTAGAATAATGATTTAAAGTTAAAAGGAAGAAAAGTACTGAATTTGGTTTTAAAAAAAGAGCTATGCTTCATTTAGAAAGACATGGAGCCCCGTTTTTCTACTTTGTAATGATTTGTTTAAAAGGAATTTGCTTATGGACCATGTTCCATGGGAATAACCATGGCCTTATTTTTCTCTTCAACTTTAAAACCTTTCAGCCTGTATTTAGTCTTGGTTCCTAATAACTCTCTTTTTTTTTATAGAAATATAAGTGCAGTGCTATACCTGACCTACAAAAACTATTAATATTTTGAAGACAAATATTAAACACACCACAAAAATTGTTAGATAAAAACCCTGAGTTAAGAAATGCAAATCCAATTTAGGAAGGCTCCTTTACTTAAGTGTTTAAAATATTTCTCCTCCAAAGACTGCATTTGCTCCAGTGGTGTAAATTTTCCAGAGCGGTTGGCATAATATCTGTAAGCGTCTCACTAAAGGCAAAATGGAGTTTACATTTATGTGCACACAGTAGAAGAGAAGTAAACTATTCTCATTTGCCGCTATGTTGTTAAATGTGGCCGACTGATATTCAAGAAAGAATTTTTCTTCACCCAGCAACGCACATGACTTTCCTGTTGGCAAGCAAGCTGGTGTTAATGTTAGGGGTAGGTTTAGCATTTACACCAGCGTAAATGTTTATGGATATCATGGAAAACTTATTTTAAAATCTTGATTTCCCTTCACGCATTTACATACCGTGTGCTGATTAATAAATTCGGCACCAATCATGTGTAAATCAGTAGTTTATGTACATATAATATAAACTATGTAAACTTCATTTTTCATGCAGGGCGCAAGTTCAGCTAAACCTATGAATCTGAAAGGAAAAAAAAAATTAAATAAAAATAAATAAAAACCAAAGCACGTCACAGGTCAGAATGGGAAGAAGGATGACTAATTGCCCAAACATGAGGTTGTCTCAGCTAAAGGAAGCAGACCCACAGAACTGTTAAAGGTTCACATCCTGATCAGGTCACAGGAGGCCACCTCTTTGTTCCTTCAGGACCTAAGTGGGGTTTCTCCCAACTGTTGCCACAGTTTTCTCACCTGACCCCAGAGCAAGGGAAATGGAGAGACAGGAAGGACGGACTTCTAAGCGCTCATGTGTCTGTTACATCAACTCTCAAGTGTCTTCTTTACCTCTTACTTACCACCTAAGAAGTCTCATTTCAACAGCTCCAAGGAAAGTAAGTTACCTCCACCTTGATGAGCAAAATATTATTCAGTTTTTATTTTCCATCCAACAAAGTCATTGGGAGAGCTTCTTTGTCATCTCAATCCTAAGAAATTGAGGGGTGTTAAAAAATGCTAAATCACCCTAGGAAAGAGCTACTCTTGCTTACTCTGGTAGATCTATTTTCTATATATCTATCCTGACTGTTGCAAATGAGGACAGAATCATTTTAATCGGGAGTATCTCTCTCAGGCACGTCTCTTGAAGTCTTTTTGAAGTGTCTGTTGTGTTTAACAGAATGACATATACATGTCTTCTGCAATCTGCACAGCTGGTACATAAATAGTCATCAAAGAGATCACTACAGGGACCACATGAATTTTCTGCAAAGACTGTTATCGAAAGGAATTTAGGTCAAATTAATATTACGCTTAAAGTACACTCCTCTACCCAATATAAATGACAACTTTATAAAGTGAGGTAGGTGGAAGGTGGATTGGGAGTCAGGAAAATTGGGTCCTAGCCCTGGGTCTGTACTATAAGCAAGCCATGTGACCTTAGGTAAATTAGTTAAACTTTCTGAGTCTTGGTTTTCTCATCCAGAAAGTGAGAAATTTGAATGACATCTCTAAAACTTCTGTCTTCTCTAAATTCTCTGATTCTGAATAAGAATTTAATCCTCCTGTAGAGCTGTGCCCACCTCATCATTCTAAGCAGCCATTTGTCATCTCTGGTTTGATCACTTTGATCTAGTTTGATCTTCACTTCTCAGAACCATCATGCCAACATCTCCATCTCCAAAGCCAAAACTTTCTAGAATACAGGGTCCCTGGACTGGTTGTATAATTCTCTTCTGATCAAAACTTCTTAACAATGTAGAGAAGGGACACATTCAAATTATGCTGCTGGCATTGAGAGAGCTGGAGTTGTTTCCTCAGTTAAAATATTATAAAATCTAACTGTTGAACTATATTCTAATCATCTTTCATAGGGAGAAAATAGCCAGATTAGGTATTAGGCATGTAATAAGTGAGGAAGTTGTGCATGTGAAGGGCCAAGTGCCTCATGATAGTAAATGGTTGTCCTTGAAAACTCTTTGCTTGTGCTGGTGGCCATAAGCATGTGGTCCCAGGCAGATTCAAAGGCTATTCTATGAGAAACGGACAAGATAATATATTTTGTTTTGGAAGGAACTTCTCATGGCATAAGTTTCCCTAAACTCAACTTATAGGCTCTGTAGTCAAGTAAATGGATGGAGAGAAAACAAACCTCATTTTCAAAAAGTACAAATCAGGACCATTTTAAAAAGACAAGTTGAAAATAGGACAAAAATAAACACATTTTAGCAGGTTATAGAGCTGAATATAGTAAGAGTTGTGAAGGCCAAAATCAAATGTGAAAGTTAAGTACTCTGAGCAGAGCATAAGTAGAGAGGATGGTTTCTCAGACGATTAATGAGGAACTACCGTGTGCCATGTTCCGGATGGATTGAGCACAGCTGCACTTGTCTTGACCCAACAAAGTATAGCCCCACGCTATGCTAGATGCTCAACTTAGCATCTGTCCAATGGTAGCTTTTCATTCATTGCTTAAGAGGACAGAAAAGCACTGAAAAGCAGGGAGTATTCATAACTTCCCAGCATTAGTATCACTTTATATAGATAAGGATTTACAATGTGCTTAGAGTATGTATGAAACTCCCTTTAAGTGGGAAAATGACCTGCCCACGAGACAACTCCCCATTTCCAGGGTGATTTCAGAGGTGCCTCTTTTTGACTGATGCTCCTGGGCAACTCCCACAGCTATGTTCTTCTCTGAACAAGCCCTCTCTATGTAAAGCCAGGTACAGAGTAAAAATCTGCTTCTTGCAAATGAAGAAAACCCTTGGAACCACTAGCTTCCTGGCATGCGGCAGTAATTCTAAGCTATCTGGAGCCTTTTTTTAAAAAAAAAACTCACTTCCCTGAGTCTTTGCTCTTCACCAGAGAATGTTAAAGCTTCATCCTGGTGAATTACAAACAAGTTCTGCTCCCTAAGGGTTTACTGGGAGTGGGAGAAGGGTAAAGTGAGGAAATTACAGAAGGAGAGAAGCATGGGAGAAAACCTCCAGCTTCCTTCCCCTTCCACCTTCCTTCTCACTGCTCTACTGAAGGGTGTATAAATTCTGCTCTTGGTTAGAATTCTCCTTATTAACAGTGTTATATACATATAAATATATATATATGAGTATATTCCTTTTTTCATCCCTCTAGACATAAACGAAACTTTCCTTGATGACAAAAACTCATGGCCATTTTTCTGTTTGGGTTTTTTGTTGTTCAAGGCTTTTTTTATATTTGTTTATTGGGTGGATTTTTTTTCCCCTGGATACTAGCTCTGTGAAGGAAAATAAAAAGCGTAGTGTGTGTTAAAAAAAAAAAATTAAAATTAAAAAAAGCTTTTTTCCTTTTCTTTTAAAATGTATTTAAATTCTGTTTCTCTGTTCTGTTACTTTACACTTATGAATGCTCTGCTCTTCTGTGATCTTAAAACAAAATGAAATAAATGTGAAAAGGAGATGTGTCTTCATTGACCTGAGTCAGTGATCTCGTGGTTGACTGCACTGCTTCTTGGAAGTTTTTCATGAATAAGATAGGAAATGAAGCCAATGATAATGAAAATTATGTGAAGAAGGGGTGGACCACACACAGAATAATCACTTGCAGGTCCTCTATCAATGTCTCTTCTATCACAGAAGGTAATGTGGTATTTACAGTAATTGTCTTCATCTAAGAAAAGAGAGTCTCTGAAAGTTTTTTCTTTTTCTCCCTCAAGGACTCATAAGAAATAAGCAGAAATTACCATTGAAAAGCTATAGATAAAGCATTAAGAATTTTTGATTGTTAGACTTGAGTGAGACCTTAGGACATGATACCAAAAATCATTAGGGAGTATATCTCCATAATAGGGGTTATCTTTAAGGTTGAGTTTTAATAAGTTCCAACCTGATAGCAGTAGGAGGAAATAAATTACCTTCTAAAGCCACTTTTTTTTTAAAAAAACTTACTAAATAAGCAGTTTGTTCTCTATTCTTGCTGAGAGCTGTTACCTTCACAATACGTTTTCAGAATCTCTATAGAATCCCCATAGCATTGCCCAGGACAGACAGGACATAGCAGGAGGAAATGAGAAATAAGCAATTCGAAGAGGTGAGGTTGACTAATTGTGCATCAGAAGTGATTGGGAGGGTCTGAAGTTTGAGCTGCCAAACTGGGTCAGAAAAAATAAGACAACTGATCCCAAATCAGGGTGGGTGGCTGGGGGAGAGGGTGAGGGAATGAACACTCATGACCGCCTTCAATAATCAGCAAAGGGTCTCACACAGAAGCAAAACCTCCTCTCCCCTCCGGTTCAAAGAGATAGTTTAAGGGCCCAGTCTCCCCAGATTTGAATTTTATATAAAACTCTTGAAAGTGCCTTCTTCAATGAGTTTGCCAAACTCAAGGTTAAAGACATAGTTCTCAAGTAAGACAGCCCTCACATCAGACACCAGCCACGAATTCAGGCCCCCCCATTTCTGATCAGCTGGCTACAAATTCAGGGGTTCCCACTCACCTCTCAGATTTAATAGTTTCTAGAATGACTCACAGAACTCAGGAAAGTGTAATACTTATGATCACAGTTTTATTGTACAAAAGGATACAAATCAGAATCAGCCAGAGGGAGAGACGAGTAGGGGGAGGTCTGAGCGAGTCCCAACATGAAATTTCCATTGTCCTTTACCTGTGGAGTCAGAACACATTACCCTTCAAACACACTGGTGGGTGACAATGCACAGTTACCCACCCAAGCTGTGGTGCCCAGAGGTCTTACTGGAGTTTCATTGCTTAGGCATGATTGATTGAATCACTGGCTACACAGCTGAACTCAAACTTCCAGGCCTCCTCCCCGACAAGATGTCAGGCTGATATCACCACCACGTGACTCAGAGCCCCAGTGCTCTAAACACATGGCGGGTCGTCTTTAGTCATCTTGTTAACATAAACTCTCTAGGGGCCCACCGTGAGTCCCCTCATTAGCTAAACTATCAAGTGTGGTCCAAGGGGGCCCGACATGAAATAACAAAGAAACTCCTATTACTTAGAAAATTCCAAGGATTTAGAGGTTACCTCCCAGGAACTGCGGACAAAGGCTAGCCAAAGTCTTTATTATGTCCCTCCCATTACAAATCTTGTGAAAACCCACCTGAGTCTCAATTAGCATTGTCCCCAGCTGGCTTGAGATTTTATTTCCTTTAAGCCTCAGAAGCTTCAGGGTTAAAAAATTAACACCAGCTTGAGGCTTTGCTATCACTGGTGGCTCAGAAGAAATTCCTTCTTGTATACCCCAATTTTCTACTCCCTTTATACCCATCTATTTAGAAGTATGTCCAAAACAGTAGGTGAGATTAGGAAGAAGGTGAGTCTGTGATCTCTTAAGGAAAGGACCATGTCTTTTCCACCCTTGTGATTCTTTCACATCTAGCATGATGAAAGGCTAATGGCTTAGCAAACATTTTTCAAAATAGAATTGAGTTGTGTTTAATGCAACCAACAAATTTACTCCATGTGGAATTCTTTTCTACCAATCACTATAACCTCACCACAGCTGTGGAAGATGTCTGACTTTAAATCTTTGGAACAAAAGGCAGATCCCTCCCTTACATATACACAAAACTGTTACACAAACATGGAAAACTTGGCTGCCCATAATTCCAAGACTGAAGTCTTAATGGTCTTTGCTGTGAAGACAAAAAGGTCCTCTTTCCACTTTCCTACCTAAGTTGTTCTCTTATACTCCCTAGACTGGAGACTGGCCAGTTGGGGTAGATTTCCATCAGTCAAAGCTATTTCCTGACCAAAGAATCTCAAACTATTGAGGATCTATAGCGGACCCTGGGAGTTGTATGGGAGAACATGCATAGTGGGGGTGCATCATCTAACTGAACCATCTCTCATAGACCCAACCATTCTCATGAGAAGGTGCTGGCTGACTTGGCATGTATTTTAAAACAAGACATTAAGTTTTCCCTCATTAAGATAGTGTGAAATTTTGACTGGTCATGTTAGCTTTACTTTGTGTCATTTCCACCTGCTCACCCTGCCCCTGTCTAGCCTCCCAGATCAAACTAGACATCCGCTGATCTAGTAGCAAAGGCTCCTATTCCCCAAAGAACCTCTACCTTAGGTTCTGTGTGCCTGGAGAAGATGTTCCTACTAATGGGAGCAAATACCAGAGGTAGATCCTGATCAGAAACCCAGGAATGGGGAAGGATGCTGATCCGGTTAAGAGAAATGGTACAGTTGTAGCCCCAAGCAGCTCCAGCTTAAGAGTCAGCAGAAGCTCCCAGGCAATGGTCATGGTCAATGGAAGAAGCGCGGGAGCAACCACAGGCTCCACCCATAGACCTCTAGTCTGTTAACACACTTTGACTCCAAGTCCTTGGACTATGAACATGCCTCTCTATCCTTCTCTTATTATCTGGCTCCTAGATGATTAGCATAACTTGCACTACTGAGTTTTTGCCTTAATATGCAAACTCTCAAGATCTGAGCCAGCAATTCTGAGATTGCGTAGCCTTCAAGTAGCATCAGTTCACCCAGATACATTATTATTTGAGTAAATTCTGAAAGAAAAAAGAAAACAAAAGCTCCCAGAACCAAGAGGACTCACCAGGGGAAGGCTGAAAATTCCTTCTGGATGGAGTCACTTCCTACAAGCAAGGGAGCCGGATTGTGCACTTTATGCTCCCCAGGTCTGGCCAATCCCTCCCCACGCAGCCCTTCCCCAGCCTCTACCAGTTACCCTGCCCTGCACTGATTTAGCCAGGCTTGGAGAGCTATGTAGCCCAGTTAAAAAGACAGTGAGTCAAGAGGAGGCCTAAGTCATTCCCATTAAATACACATGGGCTCTCCCAAGACACAGACATCCCTCTATCCTACCCCCAGTCACCATGCAGCCATGTTCCGAGACCTGGAGAATCTGTCTCAGGGCATGACTAATGATACAATGGAGAAAGGTACAGAGCTCTCCCAGGGAATCCATTAATCCTTTGTTATACAAATTCCATCTTCCTGTGAGAAAGCCCAAACCAGGCTTCTTGACATTCGGGAAGGATCAGATTCTTATTCCTATGTAGCAACATCCTGGTATTTTTCCCTCTTTGATCCTAATTTGTGATGGAATAATGGTACTTTCAGGAAGACAAGATATTTGGGTATCAACTAGTTGAACTACCATGAACCCCAATTACCCAGTTCTGCCTCACATCCTAAATGAACATTGAAAAGAAACAGAAAAATGCAAACACAGGAGAGTTAGTTTCCAAGTATGGTTAGTGTTAACAATGTAGGCCTGCAGTCCCCTGGCTGCTGTGATACTGACCTTCCTGTGAATCCCTTTTTGTTGCCCTTGCCTATATACACTGCCTCTGAACTACAATGAACTGAGCTTTCCTTTTCTTTTTTTCCTGTTTAAAGCACCTTAAACAAGCAATAAGCTTCTCACCTTCCCAAAGTCCTTTTGAAAATAAGAAGTAATAAAGCAGAGGTTAAAACAAAAATTCCTGGTGGATACAATCTCTGTTTTCATTAACATTTTAAATGGTTATTTCTAATGGTACATTTAACTAAAGCTAACTTATCCATGGGAAGAGAATGTAGCCATTAAGATCAGCATCTGTTGAACAAACTGAGGCTCCACATCCGGTGATGCATGATTATAACACCAAGAATATTACATGTTAACAGCAGACTCATTAACATTAATTGCTGCATTTAGTCCCACTTAAAACTTCCTGCATATATAACATTTGCTAAATACATTATCCTTTTTGAAATAAATACGCCCTAAAACATCATCACATAAATAACAAAGGAACTAAATGGAGATTGGCTTGTGTGATGTACTGATGAGAAGAAAGGAGAGCTAATGAAGACATCCATGGCCAGATGAGGTGGAGAGAGAAAGCTACCATTTGTTGACACGGTACAAAATTCAACCTGAAAAGGGAGACTCATGCAGAAGGGGGTGGCAGCTACCAATGCAAGGTTACTGCTCAGTAATCAACAAGTTGTTCAATGCGAGTGGTAGAAAAAAACTCTGGAGAGGTGTGAAAACACAAATGCCAAATGCCGTGCTATTTGGTTTTCATGAAGAGGCTATAGTGGGCCAGGCACCATGCTTAATTATTCACTTGCTCCCTGAGGGCAAGCTCATGTCGGTTGGAGTTTCTGTCAGTTTCTGGTTGGAAAGAAGATATTTGACAATGATTTATAAGTCACTCCTTTCATGATGCAAATATGGCATTTTAATGACTCTTTCAGAGTCCTGCCATTTGGCCAAACAGACTATGAATGGCTAGAGCTGAGTCCAAGTCAAACTGTGATCCCTAAAAGATGGGCCTGTGAGCACAGTTTATAAATAGAAGGGGTAGCTTTTCAGAAGACTGTTATGTGAGATGAAGTTGTGGCAGCAAATCAACACTGCCTATTGGAAGAAATGGCTATGACGCTCGTGTGTGATATGACATGGGATTGCTCTAACGAAGAGGAGATGAGTCTGAAAGGAAAATTCATGAATGCTTTTTTCCATCTTTACAAAGGCGCAGAGCTCCATCCCCCTGAAAGCT
Organism: Delphinapterus leucas; assembly: GCF_059928025.1. Taxonomy (NCBI): domain Eukaryota; kingdom Metazoa; phylum Chordata; class Mammalia; order Artiodactyla; family Monodontidae; genus Delphinapterus; species Delphinapterus leucas. The sequence goes on along the minus strand of NC_143132.1, from coordinate 62,065,453 downwards.
GGTTAGGGGAAAGGAGGAAGAGGAGAGAAAACCTAGTGAAGAACAAATTGCCGTCATTGGCACAAAAGGGTGTCATAAAGATTATTCAGGAACCCCAAATCAAGAGTAAGGCTGAACTCCATTTGGAGGTTAAGGTGGTGTGGGAAAGCGCAAGGGAAAGACTTTACAGAAACACATTGTTGACAGTGGTGATAAATAAACAATTTTCAAGCCCACACATTTTGTATGTATTATTTTCTCGAATCATCATACGAATTCTGTGAGATTGTTTATACTATTAGTCTCATGGTATATAGAAAGAAACTGAATCTTTCAAAATTAAATGATGGCCCAAAGGAAGTGAATAGACTGGAATCCAAACTCAGATCTGTACACCTCCACAGGCACCACTCATAACCACAAACTCTATCTCCGAGGACAAAGGAAAGGTATCAGTTGGAAGATTCACTGTAAAAGTACTATATATTGAAGCAGCATATATCATTTCACAGAACTTCTTTATGTAATTATCCCAGGGCCCAAATAGTAATAATAAATGCAATGAAAATTAATGGTGGGAAAGTAAGAGTTAGTCCATGTTTCATAGATAAGGAAACTAAGCCTCAGAAAATTAACTGCCTGGCCAAGGTTACACAGCTGGCTGAATAGTGGCACCCCAGGTCCTGATCTCTAGGCCTTCTGGTCTAATATTAGTGTGGTTTCCACTACAGACCTCTCTCCCTGTGGAAACTGGAAGAGGACACTCAGTGGCCAGCTTCCCTAGCCCATGTGAATCTGTTTGGAGGGGATTATGGGCTGAATAGTGGCCCCTCAAAATTCATAGTTGAAGCTCTAAACCACCCCACCACCCCCCCACCCTGGCCCTCCAGAACCTTAGAATATGACTCTGTTTGGAGATAACGCCTTTAAAGAGGTAATCAAAGTTAAATGAGGTCATAAGGGTGGGGCCCTAATCCAATATGAATGGTGTCCTTATAAAAAGAAGAGACACCAGGGATGCAAACACACAGGAAAAAGACCATATAAGGACACAGCAAATACATGGCCATTTGCAAGCCAAGGAGAGCCTCAACCCAGCTGGCACTTTGATCTTCGACTTCTAGCCTCCAGAACTATGACTAAATTAATTTCTGTTGATTAAGTCACCAGTATGTGGCATTTTGTTTTGGTAGTCTCAACAATCCAATGCAGAGAGCAAGCTTATTGGTCCATGTGAGATTTTGATAAATGTTTTTACTTTTCAACCCTAGGGTGACAATTACTATAGGGACAGGTATTTCTACTCTCACTCCAGATCTGAAGGCAAACCACTGAGGCTTATAAAGTGGTAAATTTGGGGATAAGTGTAAGAAACATTAGTATGTATGTGTGTGGGGGGGAGGGTAATATACATACTGTGAGACTCTACACACGCACACACACACACACACACACACACTACATTTCCACTCTCAATAGAAAATGCAGTTAGAGAGGGACCCACCCCAGCTCCACAGCACAGATCCACAGATTCATCTGAATTCTGTGAGACTAGCTCTCATTATGGCACAGCACTGAGCACGGAACTGAGAAGCACACATTGACCACTACTGTAGACTCAGCTTGTCACAGCTTCAATGAAACCCAGTTAAAGTATGAGTTCCTTGGCTGAATCTCTGATGGAGGATGGTAAGAAAATGCACTAAGCAGATTCAAGCAGAAAGAGCTGTCAAAAAGGAGTGAAAAGGAAACCGAGGAAGTGAAATGTAAATGTTCAAATATTAGGAAGATAATTAAACAATTATTTAATGATGTGAAGATATATCATTGACTGTTTCTGAAAAACCTATGGCTTTGAAAAACCTATGGTTCTGAAAAACATGCTTCTCTACAGTGTTATCTTGCCTTGGCTCTGGGGAGCATATTTTGACCCTCAAAAGTTGAGACAAGAGTAATATGTCCCCCCATTTGATAATAACCATATTACGAAAAGTGTTTGCACTTTGAGGGCCCAAAACATTTTTCTCTTCCTATTTCTTATCTGCATCACAATCCATTAACCTCAATGAGAAATATTTTATCTCCAAAGTGCATTCCTAGAATGTCCCCAGCATGTTCCAGAGTAAGGGTCAAACACCAAGATGGCCACCCTGCTGAGAGCTCCCTCTGAGTGACCATGAGATGGCCATCCTCCCCCCTACCCCACCATTCAATCATACAGATAGACAACCACTCCTCACACGGCAAAATAAGCTGTATTGACCAAGACATTTTCATGAGACCATTTGTTGTGGTGAGTGAGTTTGGGCATCTCTGCCCACGCCCATATGCATTGATTTATCTCCTGCCAAAACAGTTTTTAATCATCCTATCCAGACTTTCTAAATGTGACCCCCATCCCCCAAATCTGGAACAAGATTGGGTAATGTTGGCAAAATAGTAACTGAGACTGGGATAGGGAAAATCCCTTTCAACCTTCCCACTGCTTGTACAAGCTATAGCTAGCATAGACCTCGCAAAATCTCCCTTCTTCTTTTGTACTTCTAGAGAATATGAAAGGGATTAGGTCAGGAGTTACAGATATGATTCAAAAGAACTCATTTTTGAAAGTATATGTTGCTGTTGGGCTTTGCTTTGTTTGTTGATGAGTAGGTGGCAGAAGCCTTTTCAAGAGTGTTTGTCATGTACATTTGGATTCTGAGCAGCTACTGGTCTATTTCCCAAAAGACAAGCTAGCCCATAGAGGTCAGTGGAGAGAGAGTGAGCATGAAACCTGGATCAGATAACAAAAGCAGATGTGGCTGATGGCGCTGGGCAAGGCGGGCGTTAATAAGCCCGCATGCACCTGGGGTTCTGTCAGACAGGAATGTATGACATAATTGTTTCTGCCTCTAATGATCTAGTGATGTGGGAGACATGAGAATACTAAAACAAGACAGAAAAATGGAAACTCATTTCTAGCAGCTGCCAAACAAAATGGGATGTAAAACAGGAGAGAAGTATATTGAAATGTTCACAAGGTTCACTTCACCAGAATGAAACTTTACCTCTCACAGATGTCAAATCCTCCCCTCTTTTTCATGCATAAGTCCCCTCCCATTTCCCATCAAACTGTTGCTCCCCGCGTTCTTTCTGCATCCTTTGCTGTCATTCTATTCCCACATCACTGTCACTTTGCCTCTCTCGCTTCTTAATTTCCTTCATTCTTTCTATTCCTTTCTCTCCTCTCCATTATCCTGTCACAAACATGCTCTTATAGTTTCTATCACTCTCTCTCTCCCTCCTTCACACACACACACACACACACACACACACACACACCCTTCTCATTCATTAGTAATTAACCTGAGAACCACATCTCCTATGCCCAGCAGCTGAATGGAGCTGTAAAAATGCTCCCTTTGAGAATCACCCAGAGATGAGGGGGGCTGCAGGTGGGCGGTACGGTAGGCGATGCTCGCACCCGCCACGAGGGGGCAGAGGTGCGCTCCCTCGGCCGAGCTCCCCCGCCGAGCACACCCCAGAGTGCTTGGGGAGGCGGGCTCGGAAGGTCGCCTCTCGGGCGAGCACAGCTGGGCGCTGCGAATAAGCAAGCGATTCCTGATGAGTGCGGGCGGGGTGAATTCCGCCTCGGGCTAGTACAGATATATCATTTCCAGAAACAAAGGCGTGAGTCACGCTGCCTCTGATAAGGGAAGGAAAAGAGGCAGAGCTGGGCGAGCCCGCTGGGCGAGCCCGCTGGGCGACCCCGCAGTCGTGCGTGTCCCCGACGTAATTGTTTGCTGCCCTCAGTCTGGGCCCCTGTGGCCCCCGCACCCATTCGCGCTACCTCTAGTCCCCCTCCCCTGGTAGCTGGACGTTTCACCCCTGTCGCCAGGTCAGGAGGAATCTAAAAGGCGGCGTTGTGTGTTTGGCCACCTGGGGCCAGGCAGTGATGGACCAGCCTACAATGTGTGTGTGTGTGTGTGTGTGTGTGTGTGTGTGTGTGTTGCAGGAGAAGATTGATTTGCAGCCCACAGGGGCCAGCCAGGCGAGCAGCCCTGCCCCGCGAGTGCGGCTGTGAGCAGTGACAGTTTGGAGAACTGGACGACAGGTGGCGGTAACGCCACCCGTCAACCTACAGGCTCCTCGTAGCTGGAATTGGAGCTCTGTGAAAGCGTCATAGGTCAGCCCCCCGACACACACACACACACACACACACACACACAAACACACATGCACTCCTGGTGCCCTGCTGGGATTCCACTCCTTCTAAAATATTCCAAAATAGGGTGGAGAGGGGTAATACCATTAATGAAATAGTAATAATAAACATTTATTGAGAGCTAACTATGTGCCAGGCATGTACTGCTTTTACGTGAACGGCAGTAAAATAATAACTAATAGTAATATGCCAACAAAACGTTGATTGAGAAATTAATTCAATCTTATTTCCGTGGTTTCAGGTTGAGAGTATGAGAGGTATTTTTTCCCTGCCAAGAAGGTAGTTAGGTCTGGGGTCTTCCTACCTCCAGAGGAGCTAGAAGCCTTACTTATTTACTTTTAGAGAAGCTAGGGTTATTTGGCTACCTTTAGGCGAGATTCAGCCTCCAGAGTTTCCTCCAGAACGTATTTTTGTAATGGAAATTTTCATGAAACCACCCAGATTTATAGCTTCCCTTGAACAAGTAGAACATCTGGAGACACTGGTCCTAAAAGGCAACCATCGGTGGGAACCGAGGAGCAGGGTCAAGTTTGCCACAGTACCTGCCTCGCCCTATTGTCTTACACTCAGCTTTTCACCTGCATGGCCTTGTGAGGCATCTGAACATGAGACTCCTGGTGTACTCAGGGCTCATAGAAGTTGAGAACTGAGCTACCAGAAAAGAAGGAGCTTTGATGAGGAGACTTCTTTCTCATGAAGAGAAAGGGAATGGCTGATCTGAGGACTGAGTTGGATTCTGGAGCCTGGGAAGTACAGCCTGATAAAGGGTATCACAAATAGGTCAGCACTCTGCTTCCACACAGTGCCCACCATGTGAGCTGGATCAAGGAGATGAACAGGGATCACCTACAAGAAACCTCTTTAGGGAGGCCCCTGATCCCCTGGGATTCTTGTATGATCCCAAGGGAGGTGGAAAGGACCCCCCCCCCCAAAAAAAATGATGGAGGTAAGTTTACCTGCCAGTTTTGATATGTGAGAGCTGAACCATCATTTAATTTGTCTTAGACAAATAAAGAAATGTAATTTTTTTCCAGCATCCGTATATTTGTAACACTAACATTTACAGAGGGCTTCTTATGCTAAATTTGATTCTTATGATAACCCACTGAAGTGGACACCATTGTTATCCCCACTTTCTATCTACGTGGAGACCTAGATAAAATGCTCACAGCCGTACGACTAGTGAATGGTGGTGCCCAGTCGTAAATGCAGATGAATATGTGACTCTAGTTCAGGAATCAGCAAACATCTTCCAGAACGGGCCAGAGAGTAGATCTATTATAGACTCTGTGGCCATATAGTCTCTGTTGCAGCTACTCAACTCTGTATTATTGCATGAAACAATGCATAAATGAATGAGGATATCTGTGCCCTAATTAAACTTTATTTATGAACACTGAAATGTGAATTTCTTGTCATTTCTACTTGTCACAAAATATTACTCTTAAAATTTTTTTTCAACAATTAAAAAATGTAAAAGCCGTTCTTAGCTTAGCTCTCAGGCTGTACAAAAACAGTCAGGGGAAAAAAAAAAACAACAGACTAGATTTGGCTTGTGGGCTGTAGTCTGTCAACTCCTCCCTAGGGTCTACACTAATCTATACACTTTGCAGGCACTTCCTGCCTAGTGGAGAAAAAACAAAGATATTTTCCCTACTCACGTTTCAACAAGCATAAAAAACTGTCTGCTCCCTAAGCGAGTAGCTCTTCAGCTGCAACCCATCATTATATCAAGCTTATAATCCACGAGGGAGTATGATATATTAGAAAGAGCAGCGGACTTGACGTCAGAAAAGCTGGCTTCAAATTCCAAGCTGTGTGATTTTGAGCAAATGACCTAAGTTGTCAGAGGTTCAATGTCTTTATTTGACAATCGCAATGCTTGCCTCGAAGATTAACTATGGGCCATGTCTAAATCAGAAAAGGCACCTGAAATACATAATATAGACAGGAAAATCCAGAATTTGGGGTGCCTAAACTTTATTCAATTTAAAGAACCTTATCTAAGAAAAAGAATATAAAATTTTTATTAAAGAAGTAGCCGCTGACAGTAAAAGTTTAGAATTTGGGGTGGCTAATCTTATTCCGCTTAGAGGACCCTATCTCAGGACAAAAATATACAATTTTTATTAAAAAAGTTGCTGCTGAAAGTCAATGTTTATTTAGAATGAGAAGAAAATCCCAACAAATAATAGAAGCCTCCGACATTCAGGTTGCTTTCTTCTGAGATTTCTTCAGGCAATTTACCAAAAATGTTTACATGCAAAATTGTCCTAATTATGACCTGGCTTTCCCTTCCCGTCAAAAGGTGCTAGAACCCGCAGCAACTCTCAGCATTCACAGGTGCCTGTGCATGTCAGAGGCCCTGAAGCTTAGTGTCACAGTGCGGTGGCAGCGATGGGAAAGTCGTAACACAGAGGGGAACTGATCAAACAAATAAACATATTGAGGGTAATGGGAACTAAGTTTCTCATTGTCAGGGAAGGAAGGGGGGGATATTGAAAACAGAATGAACTCTACTGTGACAGGATGGAATCAGAGGTACTGGTGTGAACTCAGTTTTCGATATAGGCAGATACAAATAGAGATGATAGATAAATAGATAGATAGATAGATGGGAGTAGATAAATGTAGATGTAAATGTACGCACATGTATGTGTGTGCACACAGCCAATAATCCTAACACTGTCCTCTAAGAGCAGCAACAACACAAAGTAATGAGCTCACTTAGTTCCCGGAACTTGCTTTCTAAATACCATTCTCCAGTAAAAGAACCAGGGTCCTTGGAGAGATAACTGATTCCAGAGTTGGGGCAGAGAAAGTATAAAATAAACCTGGAGCGTTTTACTGTGTCAAAAAGTTTTTTTTAAAGAAAAGCTCAAAGAACGGGAGAGATATAGGAAAAGGTCAGAAGCCAGCTTGAAAGCACTATCACTGGCAAAATATGGGCTAATGTGAACATTAAAATTAAGTATGATAGCAACAGATTACAAATCACTGAGTAAAATAGGTGAGTCCACACTGATATAAATAAATCAATGAATAAATTGACATTTTAATGAGGAGGGAGATATTTACATAGTTTCAGGGTAACCCCTATCCCACCTCTGCGACACCCACACACACCATGAATACTCACTAATCATAAAGGGAAAAGAGGAACTATGCAGTGGAGAAGTCTGGAAGACACTACTTTCATTAAGGGATCAAAGTGGACATCATCAGTAACGGGGCAAATCAAAATCATGGGCTCCTGGGCTTCCCTGGTGGCGCAGTGGTTGAGAGTCCGCCTGACAACGCAGGGGACACGGGTTCGCGCCCGGGTCCGGGAAGATCCCATATGCTGCGGAGCGGCTGGGCCCATGAGCCATGGCCGCTGAGCCTGCGCATCCGGAGCCTGTGCTCCGCAACGGGAGAGGCCACAGCAGTGAGAGGTCCGCGTACCACAAAAAAAAAAAAAAAAAAAAAAATCATGGGCTCCTGACAGGATGCAGAGAAGGAGCACAGCATCACTTCTGTGATAAGCATAATCATGAGGAAACAGAGATAAGCCCAAATTGAGGGGCATTCTACAAAATACTTGGCCTACAGTCTTCAAAATTATCAAGGTCACGAACCAGGAAAGACTGAGGAACTATTCTAGATTGAAGGAAACTTGAAGAGACAGCATCACTAAATGCAACACATGTTCTGAACTAAATCTTTTTCTATAAAAACCAATGTTAGGATAATTGGTGAAACTTGAGTGGGATCTGAAAATAGGATAGGAGTAAAGTAACAATGTTAATTCCTGATTTGATGAATTATAGTGTGATTCTGCAGAATACTTTTTTTTTTTTAAATATACAATAACGGACTCAGGGATTATGAAGCACTGTGCTGGTAACATTCTCTAATGACTCAGAGGAAAAAATAACTTTGTACTAAACTCAAAGTTTTCTGGAAACTTAAAAGTGTTGAAAAATTAAAACTGCATATTAAGCATAAAAAGAAAACTATTAGATTATAAATTTCATGAGACCAGGAACTATGTCTTATATTTCTTTTGAATCCCTCATAGAAATTCATAGATCTGGACATATTGTAAGTATTCAACAAATGCTGTTGAATGGAAATTTATTGAATGAAATGGGCAATGGGACATTATTTAAAGTGTCAGACTACCATAAATGTGGCCTCTAGTATTTTTTAAGAACTAAGAAAGCATTTATACAGGGCAAACCATCTCTGCTTTATGGAGGCATAAGTAAAATTTGATGTTGAAAGCAAATAAAATGCACAACAAAATTAATGTACGTTAATTATGAAAATAAACATTTTTGTTTCTTAATGGCTTGACATAGTAATAACCTCAGAAATACTAAAAAGGAATTTAAGTACTCTTTTTATAATTATTTCAATCCATAGAAAATTTTAGGCTTAAACATAGAGGTAAAAACATTGTGATCTGATACATAAATCAAAATGGTAGTGTAAAAAAACTAGTAATTTTTTATACTGTATAGAAATCCTAGCTATGCAGCACTGCACTATGTATTTATAAGTTACAGTTCTATTGGAGAAGCAGAACCACCATCAATGACACAGAATCAGGAATTTATTATACAGGTGATTAGTATGAATATTATCCCCATATATGTAATTATGGGAAGGAGTTAAGCAGTCCACTGTCTCTGCATCTGCTCTTGGGACTCAACAGGTCAGGAAGGATAGATGTATGTGAAATGGGTTGAGCAGGGACAAACTGGGACCCTTGCCTGTTTTCTGTGGTCCCCATCAGAGTGACTTTCAGGATAAACCGACGCTCTTCCTCACAGAGCTGTACACACACTTAGCCCAGGATTCAAAGAAGCTGAGCCAGCAGACCGGCACCAACCTGTGTGCGCTGTAACCACACCTGGGCCTGCACCCACCTTCAAAGCAGAAGGATGGCTGTGCTTCTCTTCTGCCTTCAAAATATCATACACTTTTCTCTTGTGGCCAGCCATAACCTGGAAATGAGGGAATTCTTGGAAATGTGGTTCCGTCTTAGCCAAGCAGACATAGCACAAGGCCACCAGACATATATAGGAGTCTTTATGATTGTAGCATAAAGTTCACTGTATTTTTTGCTTGGGAGAAAGCAGTGCATTTTGAATATTCAAAAATAAATCACAGATCTATGGGCTCCAACAATATATTTTCCAGATACTTATCAGATTACTTTCCTAGTTTGGGGGCTATGGAGATTCAGTGGGAGAGAGATCAGGAAGGAGGAAAGTGCTCTAGGTGATTTCAGAGCATGGACTCCAGAGAAGATGACAGGCCAACTTGGATGGAGTCACATAGTCCAGGCCTTTCAACGGAAATCGAGACAAGGATGGTTCACTAAGGTCCTACAAGATAAATATAATATCAGCTTCAGGAGCCATCCCAAAAAATAAGATGTAAGAAAAATTGCCTATTGCCATCTGTCTGGCATAAGTGGCAAATTCAGAAAAGGCCAGCCACCAAATGTGATGCTGAATGATGCTTAACATGTTGAAAATTGTACTTTAATTTTGTCCTTCACTCTAAACTTTCACAGTCTGCCCCTCTTCCAGATGTCTCCATTGACCCTCGATCCACCCCATTTCTTAAGGCAATAATCTAGGTGTCAATCCTGATTTCTCTCTTTCCTTCATCCCGTCAACTCACTTTGTCAATTCTATCACCAAAACACATCTTAAATATTTTCAACTCTGTTGCCACCTGCAAAACACAAGCCTGATCTACTGCTAGAGCTTTCTAACTGGTTTCCTGCTTCCATTTTTCCTTTTCTAATCCACTCTCTGTACCGCAGCCAAAATGCTAATAAAAAAGATGAATCTTACTAAGTATTAAGTTCATAATATCTATATTTATGAGCACTAACCTGGGTGTCAACATGAGGTTTCTGAGCAGATCTAAATTACTGAGAGGAAAGGTGCCATGGCAGAAAATGCATGGGCTTTGGAGTCAGAGTCATGGGTTCAAATCTTTACTACTTACTTGCAAGGTAACCTTATATGGATGAGAATCCTGAGGCTCTTAGGAAAGGAGTGACTTGTCTAATGATATTAACACCAATTTTATAGGATCTTTGTAAGAATAAAATGGGAAGTATTCACCTAAATATCAGGGCCCTTCCATTCTTCCCATACCCATAGCCCTCTATCTCCAGTCCCTTACACACCATTGAAATAGTGATCCTTGAGTCCTCTGGGCTCTCAACCTCACCCAGTTCAGCAATCGTTGACCATCTGCATATATTAAGAATTTTAATACACATGAAGGGCCTATATTCTACAGTTCCAAGGTATGCGATACATATTATGTAATGGAGTGGTCACGAAAAACAGATGCCTGCCTTTCTGGTTCCCTGCTCAAAGGATACCAAGGAACACTGTAAGCTGATATAAGCTGATACTCAAAGGCTGGACCTCACCCTGGGTTGATTATGAACTTGTTGTTTCAAACTTTCTGATTCAAAATTAAACACGTAAATAAATGACCATAATGCAATCTGTCTTCCAGTGTTTCATATGAAATAAATATTTAAATAAAGGGTGAGTGGTTTGAAAGCATAACATGCTAAATAGTGTAATGTGCTATGGGACCAGATCTTTATGAAGACATTAGAGGCAGAATTGGCCACAGGCCCAAAATGGGAGCTATTCATCTTTCCCTAGATATAAAAACCATACTGTAATGCCCGTTCATTGGGATTTCAACACCAGTGGGCTCCAAACTTTAGATCATGTACCCAATCTAGAAAATAACTTGAGCATGTACCCTCAAACATGTATATTTGTATGTAGCTGCATTTCTGTACTGTGTTGTACATAATTTAAAATATAATTTAAAATAATAAATCTTTTTAAAAAGTGAAAGAAAAATATACAAATAGAAATTGTAATATTTTCTTTTTGCACTCTGTTGAATCAGCTTGTACTGTGCTACTTTAGAGACCACTGATTAACTGAATAGATCTATTTATTTTAAAATATTTTAACAGATAGAAAGGTTAATCCTAAATGTTAGAAAATGTGCAATTAAACAAGTAAGTTACCCTGGGCTTTGGTATGACCAAGAAGGGATGACAAAGGAACAGTGGATCTGTGACCTCTCTCGCCACCCCTACCTCTATTACCCACACTGCAGCTAGTACAGAAGGTACAAAAAAGGTAAGATGGGCAAAGACTGTACACCAATTCCCTTTGGACATAAGGCACTTTCTCTTTACATAACCAGACAATGAAAAGGGCACCTAATTTGGAAAAATGGGCTAAGGACTGAATGATGATAAAAATGTGTGTCAGGACTGTGGCTACTACCGCTGCTTTTGGACTTAAATGAAGCTGCAGGGCATGGCAGCACCTGGGTAACATAAATTGTAAGTGTGGGGTAGCAACTACTCTCTGGGGCTAATTTTGACTAAGGGGAAACAAGATGGAAAAGATCCAGGAGATAAATCTCTTTTTTTTCCCCCAAGAGATTCTTCTGAATAGGTTTGGACCAACCTGCCCTGTCTAGAAGACATCCCATCCCACATGACCAAGCAATAGGCTATTTTCTTAAGAAGCATGGCTAGCTAGGTGGCATGCCACATTTGAGTGATGGTCTGGTCACCTTTGGAACCTCTCCCCACTTATAACTCTTATGCTGAAGTGTCACACCTAAGATCTGTACCAAGTGTCCCCACACCTCTAGACACACTCTTTGGACCAAGAAACACTTGACTCAAAGGTCATTTCTAACCTTTGAACACTGGACAGCTGCCTGTGACAGGTCAAAGAGAAGAGCTGGGTCAGGTTCCTTTCCTGGGATTTTGGGTTTGGGCAATTCAAGTGAATGATGTTTATCATCCGTGGATGTTGAGTGATAAACTCTGAGGGCTGGAGTAGCTGCTTTGGGCCATGGTGGAAAAGCCTCTCCAGAGAGAAGAAAATACCGGATACAAAATGGAAATACAAATTGGTGGAGATGACAAGGTAAGCCCAGAGAAAGAGCTAGGTAAATCAGCGGCTTTTGTTTCTTTGCAGTTCCCAGATACATTTCCCACAGAGCCCAGCTGTTCTTTATTTCTCATATTTAAATTGTGGGAGTCTTCTCTGTATCCCTACATCATTTTCTTGTACCAGCGATATGGGTCTCTGTTCCCTCCAATGAACAGTGTCCCTGACTATAGCATGACTGCTGCCCAATAGCCACCACAAGCTTAGCTGAGAGAGCAGGTAAAGCCTGATGGTTTGCAGTACATCCATTTCTCCAGACACTGTAAAACTCTGCCTCTGGATTAAATGAAGCCAACAGAGCTGCTAACTTGATGGATTTTGTATTACCAACCCCTTTCCAAGCCCTCTAGAGTAGCTTTTTCAACATTGTATCTGTTATGATATCACGAGTCTTTTTTTTTCTGGAGGGACTTTTTAAGAAGCAGCCCTACAGTATGCAGTGCCTCAAACATAAGAATATTGTTGAGGAATTTGTTCCTGATAATGTGGCATCCTTTTTGTAAAAACCCTCAGGAGAAATGTTTTTATAGTCTAAGAAATAAACCTACTCCTCGCTAAGAAAAACTTGTTTCCTAAGCCCTTATAGTGTTAGAATTTATATAAATGGATGCTAGAAAGCTTAGAATAGGAATCTGTTCTTGCATTAGTTTCATTTCTGATTCTAATTTATGTCCTGACACAGTGTTTAACTTTTCTCTTTCTCATTTGCTTCTAATTTATCTTATCTTGATGTATGGCATGTATACTTGAAGCCATCTTAAATCTTTCCTGGAGTAATGCAGATGTAAAATAAAATATCCCTGATACTGATAACCCAGAAAGCAAAAACTGTGATGTTATTTATGATAATACACTTGAAAAAATTCGAATGGTTAAACTCACACAAACTATTGACTAATTTTTAATGTAAGACAAGCGATCTAATGTAACAAGTCCAATAAATTGGTTAGGTTTCAAAATTGTTGTATATGTCTACAGCAGAGAGTCATCAAAGGCACCACCCAGTACCCAGTGAGTCATTACAGAATAAACTCACGGAGAACATCAAGAACCTAGTGACAATCCATCACAGTTTGTCTCTCATTGATTTGGAATTTTAACATCAGTCTGGGACTCTCATAAAGCATAACAGCATTCAGTAATAAAAAGGAGGCAATGTAGAATTATTTTTATCAATATAGCCTGGCTACAAAGCTGCATTCGCTAATAGAATTGAGTGGATACAGGAAGCCCTGTTAACGGCTAATCTGAGTACCCCTTTCTTTTTCTTTCCTAATGCTTAAGGGAAGGATCAAGTTGACCTTTCTGAAGGCTCTCTAAATTCACAGCAGAACCAATGCTTTTTATATTTCCTGTCAATTTATTGACATCCCTCCCTGCTTTTCCAATTATCCTCTTTAAATTGTTCTCCTGTTTTCTGTCTATCACCATCTTAGAATTATTTAAAGTCATGGTACCAGGAGAAGGAACTGTTCCTGGCCTCTAATTTTATTGCTACCTACCCATGGAGGACTGTACAGTAAAGGGAGGGAATCCTCACAGCTAATCCTATATTTTGTATCTGATTAAAGAAAAAAAAATCCTGTTATCCTGTCAATGCCGCTACGTCCAAATTTGAGGCCATCATTCTCCCTGATAAACTCTTTCCTTTCTTTTCCTCTTTTTGATTGGAGACAATGGTAAAGAATGGGGAGGGAGAATCTGGCTAATAAGTTCCTGCGTCCTTTTCAGCCGAAGCAGCTCAAATTATGAGTATGATTTCATGAGAGGAAAAGAGAAAGTGGCCTCAGGGGGTAGATTTTTGAAAAACACAAAGCTATGTATACAATGGCGTGGAAAGAATCAATATGTTATCAATTCATAGAATCATAAAATTTCATGAGTGAGAGATGCCTTAGAGACTATCTAATGTCCTTTTACAGATGAAAATACAAGCTCTAAAACGTATGACTTCTCCCCTCCCCCACCAAATCGCAATTGGTTGGAAACTGAAGAATACTAGGCACGTGGGAAAAGGTCCAACTTCTTCTGCAGAAAGTTCAAGGTATGGACGATCTATGCGCCTATGCCTTTTAAGCCTCATTTCTCACTTTCTCCACACATACAGTCTACACACCAGTCTCACAGAATGCAACATGCACATTCAGACTTCTGAGACTTTGCTGATTCTGTTCCTTCAGCCAGGAACACTCTTCCCTCTTATTTCTGCCTATTAAAATCTAGCATCTGATTTAGATCAAATGTCCTCTTTTCTATGAACATGCTCCTGATTCCCCACTAAAATTATTCTGATTAGGGGAATATAGAATGGTAGTTAAGAGCAGATCCTTTCTTGAGAGGAAACAAGATATTTTCATAGTCTCAAAGTACATCTCCCAAGATACTTATCAATTACAAAGGAAAAAAACAGTAATTTTATGGTAGGGAAGTCTAACAGACATCACCTTAGCCAAGTGCTCCAGAGTAACATCACTAGTCATAAGATATATGGACTTTGTGTACCCCCTGAAATGATGTACGGAGAAGGATACACCATCACTTCTGTGATATTCATGTCCAAAAGGCATAACCTCCATTTACTTGTGAGAAAACAATAGACAGGCCAAAATTGAGAGACATTTTACAAAATAACCAAGCAGGACTCTTCAAAAGTGTCAAGTTCATGAAAGAAAAGGAAAGAATGAGAATCTGTCACAGATCGGAGGACACTAAGGAGACACAAAAACTAAAGGCAATATGTGATCCTGCATCCAATACTGGACCAGAAAAAGGACATTAGGGTAAACATTGCTTAAATCCTAATAAAGTCTGTAGTTTAGTTAATAATATTCTACCGACATTCATGTCCCAGTTTTTCATAAGAGCGCTATGGTTATGCAAGATGTTAACATTAGAGCAAGCCAAGAGAAGGGAATATGGAAACTCTTTGTACTATTTCAGCATCTTTTCTGTAAGTCTAAAATTATTTATAAATGAAAAGGTTTTTAAAATTTTTTTAAGAAGAAAAGCACATCTCCTAGAAGCTGTCTCCCTGTATGACCATGGGCAAGTTACACTTCTGGCTCTTGATTTTCTCATCCTTAAAACAGGGGTAGTCATAGTGTTTGCTTCATTGAATGGTTATGAGGATTAAATGAGTTAAAACATATTAGTGTCTTTAAGATTATGCCTAGCAATTAATAAGCTCAATAAGCTTTGGTTGTCTAATCATTTTGAACAGCTATTCCCCGTTGCCACTTTTAGACCATTCTCCTTTCCTTCTCTCTGAAACTCCCCCAACTTTGAATCCCATGACATTAGGTTATAGCCTCCATTACCCTTTACATCTACCAACACCTAAGCCATTTTCCCCTCTTTTCATGAGTGTTTTTACTTTTGGCTCATTGTAACTCTCTCTAATAATATGATTGCCTTTATTCTTCATGATTTCTTAATAAGCAATTAAAAAACTTTTTTTCTTTTATTAAAATTTATTTTATTTTTGGCTGTGTTGGGTCTTCATTGCTGCGTGCGGGCTTTCTCTAGTTGTGGTGAGCGAGGGCTACTCTTCGTTGTGGTGCGCGGGCTTCTCATTGAGGTGGCTTCTCTTGTTGCAGAGCACGGGTTCTAGGCACACAGGCTTCAGTAGTTGTGGTACATGGGCTCAGTAGTTGTGGCTCACAGGCTCTAGAGCGCAGGCTGAGTAGTTGTGGCGCACGGGCTTAGTTGCTCCACGGCATGTGGGATCTTCCCAGACCAGGACTTAAACCCGTGTCCCCTACATTGGCAGGCAGATTCTTAACCACTGTGCCACCAAGGAAGTCCCTCTTCATGATTTCTCTATGCACTGAGATGATCCTTCCAATAACCTCACCTCTCAGTTTTTTTTAACTCTCTTCCTCCAAGATATCTTGTTCTTCCCCAACTTCAATCACTTATTCTCCCATTATTTTTCATTACCAATAACTGCAGATCCTCAAGAACCTTATATTCTTGCCTCCCATTCTCTGACCTTCATTTTCTAAATTTCTGGCTGAATTTCCTCTAGTATCCGAATCTGAACAATGCTTTGCTTTGGTGAATCTCCAGATTTTGGATCCTACCACTCTGTTATTGCTTCCTGCCCCCTTGTTTCCCTCACTCTTCTCCTTACCCACCTAAGTTCTTTAGCCATTAAAATCACTCTCTTAACTCTCCACTTCTTTTGTTTCCTTGTACATGCTTAGTTAAATTTCATGCTGGAATCTAACTGTGTTTGCTCCAAACTGCACCTGTGCCATTGAACATAACTAGAGAAAAATACACAGCCACACTAACTTTACATTTATGATCCTGAATCTGAAGTGGGCTCTCACCAATAGCAAGCAATCAAACTGTGTGATTCACTTCTTGCTCCCAAGCTCCTCTACAACTATTCAGATTTTTTCTTTTCTTGCCTCCAACATCTCCTTGTCTCACCTGATGACTTATTTCCCACCTCCCTGAAGAAGCTGAAACAGTCAGCGGAAAATATCCAACTACACTATCATCTACCAGCATCCGTACCTACGTACACCTCTTCCCTCCTGTTACAATAGGTGATTCCCATACTCTTATCCAAAGCTAATTTCTGCATTCGTGGATTAGATTCTATTCATTCTTGTCTGTTCAAAGACATTGATCCAGCAAGTTCCCTTTTCTCTCTCCTAATTCATCAAATGTTTGCTCTCCACTTATTTGTTCCCGTAGGCATATAAACATGATGTTCCTACTCCTGTTCAAATTTCCAAAAGAAACAAGGATGAATGGCTGAGTTTGGATTGAATGTTAAGCTATGGTGAAGGGAGCAAGGCCATGTAATAGAAATCTGGCTTCCAGGGGATTAAGAAGAAAGGTCTGGGCTTCCTTGGTGGCGCAGTGGTTGGGAGTCCGCCTGTCGGTGCAGGGGACGCGGGTTTGTGCTCCGGTCCGGGGGGATCCCGCGTGCCACAGAGCGGCTGGGACCGTGGGCCATGGCCGCTGGGCCTGCGCATCCGGGGCCTGTGCTCCGCGGCAGGAGAGGCCACAGCGGTGAGAGGCTCGTGTACCGCAAAAAAAAAGGTCTGCTTAGATTTGACTAATATATGTATTGCATGACTATTTTTCAGGAAAGAATTTGGTAATAAGAGAGCATGGGAAGTTTCAGGAACAGGATGATTAGAAGGAAGCATGGTCTAGGAGGTGCCATGTGACTAGAAATTCAGGTTCCCTAGTCCAGGAAGTCAAGGAGAAGTGTTTAGGAATGATGTATCAACTCGACACTGATTGGCAAGGGTCAGGGTCTATAATGGCTGGGAATAGCCCCCAAATAGAACAAGTGGTAGAATCGTATCAGAAATCTTTAATATGATTTCGACAGAATTAAAGACATCTTGAAGAGACTGATAAAAATAAAACTTGCATTCACCAATGTATAAGTGATTTTTTAAAGTAAGTTCCAAATATAGTGACTCTTAGAATCCGAACAATATTTGCTATCAAATGAGACTTCTTCCACAGAGACCTCTGATGTTGGAGAAATTACTACAACAACCTGCCTCAACACCGGTGCACATTATAACTGCAAAACACTTGAAGCCCATAATTCAGCAGGCTCCTCTAATACACAAGATAAGAGAAAAAAAAATTGTTCTGCAGTACAAAACAGTACAAATAGTACAAAACAGGATCCGTGAAAATAGGGGGAAAATGAGTTTCAGCTTGAATCATCTGGGGAAAATATCCAAAGCACTATATACTCAATACGCAGGAGCACATGGAACACTAATGCTAATGAAAGAGACCTTGAGGTGACTATGGGTGGAAAATTCAATGTCAGCTG
Organism: Delphinapterus leucas; assembly: GCF_059928025.1. Taxonomy (NCBI): domain Eukaryota; kingdom Metazoa; phylum Chordata; class Mammalia; order Artiodactyla; family Monodontidae; genus Delphinapterus; species Delphinapterus leucas. Next base: position 62,047,437 of record NC_143132.1, on the reverse strand, counting down.
GCAGTCAGAAGAGGCTTGGCCCACAGGACACAGGAGGAGAGGGAACAGGGTGACCCTTCCAGTCCACCCAGGGAGGTTGTATCACCCACCGCTAAACCGGGGTCATGGGATTACATCACTAAAATAAGAGAAAAATTGAGTCTTGGTAGAGAGGCAGGGGGTAAGGTGAAGGCACTAGCCAAATGGGAACTGAAGATGGAAGACTTAGTTCAATGGCCCAGAAGTCTTTCAATTTGTTGAATCGGTTTGCCCCTAAGTAGAAGTGAGAGAGGGTTTTTTCCTTCTTCTGAAACAAAACAGAGGACTGCCCTAGTTTTCCTCCCCTGAACTATTTATGTAAAGATCCGATAGATCAGAAGTCGTTTCCTGAAATTCTCTTGGCACTCTCAGATGGCAGAATTGCTGAAAGTTATTCTGTCTTTGAGATGAGGGCAATTATGGAAGTGTAGATAAAAGGAATGGCATTGGAACAAATGGTTAGGAATGTAAGAAAATCAAAGTTGAGGGCCTTTCTGACAGATGGTGTGAGAAATGGCAAGATGTATTTCAGGCCTGGCAAGAAGGCTAATCTGGCTGTCCCTAGGAAATATTTATTAGTCAGGGGCTGTTTAGTTACAAGAAATAGAAATTCTCTCAAGCTAGCTTAAATTAAAGGGTATTTAGTCTAAGTACTAGAGTACCTCATGGACCCCAAGAGCAGGAAGGCTGGCCAAGCCTCATATTTGTGTAGAGCTAAGAGCAGGTATGCCTTCAAGAACCAAGGCATCTACTTTTTTTTTCTTTTTTTCTTTTTTTCTTTTTTGCATCTACTTTTTAATCTCTCTTTCTCTCTTTCTGGGCCTCTTATTTTTCTGGATTTTGTCTCCCTTTACGTGCTTCTCTCTGCAGAGTGCTCCTTTTATCCAGTTCTTAGCATCCATGGGCCCCAAGTAGCTGTGGCAAAGTGACAGTCACACACTCTTGCATTCCATGTTACCATCTAAGCCCAGTAATATTACAAAACCAACTGAGTTGTTGTGTCGTAAATCCAAATTCTTTGGACAGAGAATCTGATAGGTCTAGTTGGGTCAGTTGTCTACCCCTTGTCCAATCGTCTGTGGTCAGATGGCTGGAGCCTAGGGCTACTCAGGAATATCTGGCATAGTGAGCTCAAAGAGCTTTTGCATAAGGAAATATAGAGGCAGGTGGGAAATGATGGATCAAAGGAGGGTTAGGAAAAGGTAACTTGGGCCTCTTACATCGAGGGCTGTAAATGCTAGGCTGAAGGGCTTTTTTTATATGATAAATAATTTAATTCATTTATTTAAGCCAATCATTTAAGCCATTTAAGCAAAAGAGAGTTAAACCAATAATTGCTATTACAAGATTACTGTAGCAGCAGGGGAAATGGAAGAAAAAAATAACTGAATATACAAAGACCAGGATGAAGATGGCAATAAGCTTCTCTTGGCATAATAAGATTTTAAGCTGGGTGATGGCTGTGAGAATAGAAAGAGAAAGAAGGATTTGAGAGAATCCTGATAGAATTTGTTACACCCCAGTTGCAGGAATAGAGATGATGTACTATATGAATTCATGTTAAGAACAGAGAGGAGCTGTATAAATGTAACAATAAATGTATCTGAAAATAAAGACTGAAATGCATGATGATGATATTTTGCTAACAGACACCATGCATCTGAAGGAAATTCATGCCATAAAGTCTGACAAAATCCTGGAAAAGCCGGCCTAGCAAGCTGAGGAGAGAGTACAGGTGGAAGACAGGGACAAAGGACGATCCTCCTGGACTTGATTGTAATAGAAGGGAACTTGGGAGGGTTTCCTTTCAAAGGGCTGGTTGGGAACAAAGGAGCATCTAAGGGGGGTAACATTATTTTTATCTGTTTATAAAATAATTATAAAACTCCTTCCTCTTACTTTCTCTTCTAAAAGAATATAGGATCTCTTTCCTGGCTTGATCATGAGACTTCAGCTCGGAAGCAAAAATCTATCTTGCTGGCCTTAAAGTGATTCCTCTCATCCGCACAAAAGAAAGAATGCGTATGACCTCACATAGCTGCCTTTCATGGTGCTTCGCTAAATTTTTGATTGTGTAATTTCCCTATTGCCAGATGATTATGCATGGCAGACTGATTCAGAGGCCGTTGTCTGTTTTGAAATGAACCCCTAGAGTGCACTAATGGGATTTTATGCCATTAATGCTGAATAGAGTGGGATGAGAAATCGCTTTTCTGATCTGTCTGCTCCTTGGTCTTGGGGCTCAATGACAACACAAGTGGCTACCATGAGAAAAAGAATTCACTGAGATGTTGGTGCCTCCATCCCCTTCCTAAGCTCCTGCAGTGAATGAATGTGGCTTTACCTTTCTCATCTTTTTATCTTTTCTGGTTTTATTTAGGACACCGAGTCATCAGCTCCAATTTGTCAGGGTGGGTGAGTCATCTATCACCTTCTTTATAGCCCCACATCATCCAGAATAAAAAGCCTTGTGCTATGGAGACATTTAAAATCAGAGACCGTCAGTTTTGTAGATCAGGCCTTGTAACGTTTTGGTTTTTTTTTTTTTAGAGAAGAATTTTCTTTGCAGATTTTCCGTCTCTGGTCCTTCTAAGTCTTTGAAGAATCCACCATTTTTGTGCCCTGTGGTCAAGGAGGAAGGTGAGCTGAGCCATGGCTGAGCTGTTTATACTTCTTTTGTCTTGCTACGGTGAAAATCGCCCTCCAGCTCTATCTTACAAGGGAGAAACCTGAGAGAGGTTGAAGCTCAGAGCAGAGTCTGGATGCCTCTTTCTCTGCAGGACAGCTTTTCAGTTATTAATTTACAACTGGGGCTCAGCCTGCTGCTTCTCTTTTCTGGCAACAATCTAGAGTGCTTGTTTTCAGTACATCCACATTAACAAAATCCCTTTGCAACAAAACAACCACACTGCTTTGGCGTGTTTCTTACAAATTGGTTTTACCTGCATCATCTTTCCCTCTTGCTGTGGGGGACACCTGGAAAAAGTAAAGAGGAGCATCTTCACCTTCATCCAAAACCGTTGGTGAAAACTAGTAATCCATTGGGATCAGCAAGGAGGGGGGAATTGCAGGGCTAGAGGGGTCGGTGCGTGGGAGAGCTTCAGAGACTAGCAGAGGAGAGATTCTGAGCACTGCTAGGACCTGAAGAACCAAGGCTAAGTCCAATTACTATTACTCCTACTTGCAGAGCTCCTGCTTCACTGGCACAAAAGCCATCTCTCTCCCTTGTAGTCCAGCCATACTGAACAGGATGAAGATTCATGTCACCCTCCCTCACATGTCCTAGAGGCGGTGAGAGGCTCTGAACTAACCTCTAGAAGGTGTTGAATTTAATCCCAAGATGTAGGCATTGTTATTACCAATTTACAGATATGAAAACTAAAGCTAAAAAATAGTAACTTGGCTAAGGTCACACAGTTACTAAATGCAAAAGAAGTTTAAAATTCCAAGCTTTTTGTGTCTCATACCCTTTCTACTACACTACACTGATTTCAAGCTTTTTTAAAATTAACGTAAAATGTTATATGTAAAAATTGAAAACTTGAGGAAGAGATAAGTTTTAATTATATACAGATAACAAATGCTAATTCATGGAGATCTTTAATTATAGAATTTATACATGCAGTTTTCTGAATTTTATTAAATAATAGCACTCATTAAACCCTCAATTTTATAGGCAATGATCCACGTGCAGGGGGAATTTGAAATAATACTAATATTAAGACAATTCTATTTTAGGGTGGGAAGGGTCGTTGATAAATTGAGGTGGGAAGTAGAAATAAAAACCTGTCTCTCTCCTTTTTATGTTTTTCCATATCCAGAGTATGGTAAAACCAAGGTAATATATTTTGTGTCTATACGAAATTGAATTTAGGAATTTGTACCGCCACAGAGTAAAAATGAAAATCGGACTCAGAATTAATACCCTCACAAAATATAAAACTGAATCTATGTGCTGAATGTCACCTGGAAGGGAACATTTCCACCCCTGTGGACTAAAGCACTGTGGCAGCAGTGGGAGTTTACTCTGCTCTCCACCAGGAAAGTGCAGCCTTCTGCCTGCTCTTCGCTGTCTCCAGACAACTGCTCCAACCATGAGGCTTCCGGATGGCTCTGCATCTGGAAAGGCAGGTGGACAGAAACAAGACACCTCACTCAAAGACATGCCCCTGTAGAAAGATCTGTGGGAGGCATATGAATACCTGGTAGTTGGGATGATTCTGGGCGCATTAGGATGATTTCATAGCAGCCTGGCACAATCTGTGAACACTTTGATAAACATTTCACCCTTGCAAAGTGCGTACGCGGTCGGATGAACATTTTCATGCTACAAATAAATATGTGAATGCCGTGGCCTCCACTCCCACCCCACTCTGCTACCTTTCAACCATTCTACGAGAAGGGGCAAATGTGTATATGTATATGTATGCACATATGAATGTTTATTATGTATACAAATGTATATGTGTGTATATAGGTATGCACGTATATGTACTGATATACGTATAAATACACGTACACTTGCTCATCCATATAAATATATAGTTTGCTTAGGAAAAAATAAAAGAAGAAGAAAAGACTTTTATATCCTAAAATAGAGACTTTAAAATAAATCTTTGAAATGATGAGTTCTGGATCCTACCTGTAAACAGGGCAGGCTAACCCCCTGGACATCTCTGTAGTCTTGAATTAGTCTGCTTTGCTGTTAAATGTCAGGGGGACAGGTGATCCATTTCAGACAACTCGGTTGAAACTTCAGCTGTCCCACACAAACATCTGCCAACACCACCATCCCCTCAAATGTTCTACATTGAATCATATTGTCCCTAAACCTCAGAGAGGATGACATCTAGGTAAATAGTAGGCAGTTTAAACTGTACGACTGTAGCTCAGGAGAGGTGTCTTACCTCAAGATACAGTTTGTTTGTTTTTTAACTCATTGGCACACAGGAAGTAGATGAAGCAATAGACAGGAGGAAATTGTCCAGGGAGGATGTATAGACTGGGAAGAGATAAGAATGGAGGACAAAATCTAGAAACATTAGCATTAAGGAACAGGTGAAGGAAAAGAAGCCTTGAAGAAGACTGAAAGTGAACTTTTTAGAGGTGGAAAGCAATCCAAAGAAGCCAAGAAGAGAGAGTTTTGAGAGGGTATACTGGATAGAGGTCAAGTATATTTTTTTAATTCTTCTGAATAATTAATAAAAAGAGAAAGCATCTTAGTGAAAAATGCCAAGGGAAGTACTAATATTTTTGAGTATCCACTGCGTGAGCTAATCACTTTGCATATGTGTTAGAATATGAAAACATTTACTGAACTTGGATTTTATGGATAATAATTCAAAATTTAAGAAATTTTAAAAATGTGGAACTATAAGTACATTTTCTGAGGAATCATGGATCTTAATTTTATTGCTGCCAGAAACTTGCACAATGACCTGGAACAAATCACTTTAACTTTCTGAGATTTTGTTTTCTCATCCATAAAATAAAAGAGAGGATTTGGAAATATCTCTAAGTTTCTACCCAACTCTACATATACGCTGATTCTGGTAAGTAGCATTACAGTACATTGCATGCTACATATAGCAATATACTCTAGAGGTTGAGTCTATCAGCCAAAGATCCAATCCTGACTCCACTGCATTTAGTTACTTATTTGTTGAGGGGCCTTTATGGAGATTATTTAACTTTTCTGTGCTTTAGTTTCTTCACATGTAAAATGCAGATAATAATAATAATAGCTCCTACATTACAAGGCAACTGTAAGAATTGAATAGGTAAGTCAATGCTTATAAGGCCTTAGTACAGTCCCTGCAATATAGTAAGTGTTCAAGAATTGTCTTGTATTTGTTGTTGGTTATATTGTCATAATCATCACAGATAAGGTATTTTTGATATCTTTAAATTTTAATATCTTTAAATTCCTATTTCACAATCAAGACTCAGCAGGAAAGAACCAGTCCAGTAGAAGAGCTGTTTCAGACTGTACTTGATTGAGTAATTAAAATCACAGCTTTAAAAATGCTTAGTTATCAGACGAGTTGGCAAAAATTTTAAGCATCAACCTGTGTGCTGTGTTCTTTCTCCTCCTATCCTTGCTTATGTTAAGGAATTATATTAATCTAGATTTCAAGTAATAAGGGAAGGTGGTGGTATGGGACTGCACATCACACTGCACACTTTAATTAATCAGTGATAGTGCTGACACTTTAATTAATCAAGGCATCTACTCATGGTGATGTTTGTAGAGTTGGCCATTGTCAACCAGGACTAAAACCACTTAAGGCTATGGCAGGATTGCTGTTTGTTCAAACTAAGATTCATCATCAAATATGTGCTCCAGTCACAGTTATAGACAATGCACTTAATGCACTGTGAAAAATACTCCTAAAATAAGTGCATATTTCTAAAAAATATGTGTAGAATATGTGTAGAATGCCCAATGGTCAAATCATCCAAACTTATGGGAGAATTTACTGTGTTAGCAATTTAAGAAGGATCTGGCCAGATTTCTGCATCCCATGATTCCTTCCAGGCTGCTGATAAATGATGTCAACTGAGCTACAAATCTTCCTGAAGAGTAGGTAATTTGGACCATCATAGGGAATGTTAATGACCACATGACACACACCTGTTTTATTTGATTTATTAAAAGTTTTTTCTTATTTAACTGGAAATGGTGCTGCACAGCAGAATTTAGAGTTGTGGTTCTCAAACTTGGCTGCACACTAGAGTCACCTGGGGACATTTTAAAAACCCCAGCACCCAGTCCATACAATATAGCAATTAAATTAGAATTTCTGGGGCTGAGACTCAAGCTCAGTTTTTAAGCCTCCCCAGGCGATTCCAGTGTGTGGCCAAGCTTTACAGTCAGAGCCTTTGAACCTTGCCACTCATTCTTGCCAAAATCTGATTCATGAATTTTTATGTGTAAATATGTGTGTTTGTAAACTATTGCATAGTTTTAGCTGTAACATTTTTCCTTTCTAATTCAACTGAAGGAGACTTCATTTTTAAGTCTGAGATTATAGTTCTATGTCTCTAGCTAGATAGAGATAAGTTCACTCAAAGTGTGGTGTGTATTTTCAAGTTTGAAAAGGGCTGTCTTAGAGCATTGGTTCTTACCAGTCATTGAGTCATTTGAGGAGCTTGTTAAACATGCAAATCCCATGTCCCTTTACTTCTGATTTCTGATTTAGGCCTGAGATAGACCCTAGAAAAGTGCATTTTTTAAGCTAGCATCCCAGGTGTGGAGCTGGGATATTATAAAGTTGCAGAAGCCTGTGCTCCATCCCTATGTCTTCTGATCCAGACAATCAGGGTAAGGCTTAGGATATCCCTAAGTTCCTGTTTCATAATAAATCATCCCAAAACCTAATAGCTTAAAACAGCAACCATTTACTATTGCTCTGGAGTCTATGGGTGCTTCTTTCAGTCTCAGATGGCTTCAATCATGCATCTCCAGTCATCTGGGTAAAGGCTCTGCTGAAGTTGGATGGATTCCCTCGCGGTTGGGGGTTGGCTGTTGGCTCTTTGTTGCCTGGTTTAGGACAGCCTTGGTTCTTCTCCATGTTTCTTTGACATCCCTCCTGCAGGGTAGCCCAGGCTTATTCATGGTAAAAGCAGCAGGACAATAGAGAGGGCAAAAGTCTACAAGATGCACCATCTCTTCTGCCACATTCTACTAGTCAAAGCAAGTAGGAGGCCAGTCCAGATGCCCAGATTAGGAAATAGGCACCACCTCTTAAGGGGAGAAACTCCAAAGTCATATTACAAGGGACATGGACACATAATGGGCTCAAGAACTGCAACCATTTTTGCAATAGACTGACCACATCCGGGCATCTATTTTGTTAACATTTTTGCATATATTATTTCATGTAATTGTCACAATAATCTGAGGAAGTATGTAGTATTAGCTACATTTCACTGAAAACAAGGGACCAGAGGGATCCAGAAGATATAAAATGGTTGCTAATGTTATGTAGGGACAGGCTGCAGGTACAATTTGCAGATAAATATTTTAACTTAAATGAGCAGCAGACGATGAGGTCATTACCAGTTTGGCAATGAGATTGTCTTAAAGCGTAAATGTGCTGATTTTGTGAGATGGAGGTATTTTATGAAAGAAGAGGTTGGCATTCAAGATTCAGTTTCATTTCACTCTCACAGCCCTCTTTTGGACCCTAATCCTGATGTATTTTATCAGATTCTGACACAGTGGGGCATATGCAGTTGAAACCTAATGCTTATGTTCAGCTCCATCTCAGGCCTTAGAGATTGGAAACTGGAGGATTCTACTCATTTGACCCTTGTAGAGAAGTTGACTGGTGATCTACTTAACTGAGGCGGCAAGGAAGACGCCTTGGAGGCGGCTGTCATCCAAGAGAGCCTTGGAGTTATTTGATTTCTCTCAGCCTCAAATTCCTTCTCTCTCAAAGAGGATTTACTTGACAAGATAGTTATGGTACCTGGCACATAATAGGTACTCTGTAAAGGACAGCTGTTAAAAGAGCTAGACTTTGCTCTAGAAAGGATTCATGTTTGGTAGATAGGCAGTAGTATTAAATGAAAGCTACATATATATATATATATTTTTTCCTGTTTTCACTTTAGTAAACCAGGATTAAAATCATCGAGGGTCCGTGCTATGTCACTGTATGAGGCTATGTTACTCCTATGGCTGAGAGACATCAGATGGATGATAGCAGGGAAAGGAGCTGGGTGAACAGGTCTGAAGGTGGAACAGGGGCCCCAAGGTGGTGATGCGAAGGTGCCCTCTTGAGAAGCGTGAGGTCCATTCATGCTTTAGTCTTGTTTGCTGACCCTTCACCAAGCCCTTTCATGGAGGCAATTTCTCATTATTTGATCCCTGGTAGACCCTTGTCTAGTGGGGAGGGCAGACTCAGGCAGAGAAAAGACATAGTCAAACGCCATGTCCCAGAATGCACCATTCCTCACTCCCTTTCTTTCAGATCTGGGAGAGGCTGGCAAGATCCTTGGGGGGATGAGCATTTTCTTTCTGCTCCTGGACCTGGGAGTAAGCCCCTGCCACACATGCACACACCTCCTACTGTGCTGCTTCCTCTCAGCTGTCTCCTCCAAGGTCTCTTCCCTAATGGAGGAGAAGGTGAGCATGAAAGAAACTGCTAAAGGCCCATGAATATTTCAAAGGGAAAAGCCAAGGGACTCCATTAAACCTTGTACACTTTTCTGTAAATGGAGAAGGAGCTGAATAATGAAATGCTCAGAGGTACTAAGGTGATTTCAGAGCAAAACAGGCAGAGACTAAATAAAATGCTTCTCACAGTGACAAAATCTCCATTTCTTCTCTGGCCTTCCCCCCTCTAGTTTCTCTTGGCCAATTCTTTTCAGACATCCAACATCCTTGTGCCTATCAGCACGAAAAGGCACACAGAAGCCAAATAGCAAGTGGTTAAAGATAAACCTTTCTCTTCCAAGAGTCCTGGTTTCTCACATTGGCATCATCTTGAAAGGCATTTTATTTCCATGTTAAGATGAAGAAATTCAGGATCAGGGAGAGAGTGATACAACACTGATTTTATTTATTTATTTATTTTTAAAAGATTTTTTTTTTGATGTGGACCATTTTTTAAAGTCTTTATTGAATTTGTGACAATATTGCTTCTGTTTTATGTTTTGATTTCTTGGCCGCAAGGCATGTGGGATCCCAGCTTCCCGATCAGGAGTCAAACCTGCACCCCCTGTACTGGAAGGCAAAGTCCCAACCACCGGACTGTCAGGGAAGTCCCGACACTCACTTTAGAATAGTGTGATGAGACTTAAACATGGCAAATCACATGCATCTCAGAGCACAGATTAATCACTTATTAAATGTTCCTTCTTTTTATTATGTATTCCTCTTCCACACTTTTTCCTATATTCGTAGAAACTCTCTTCTTTACCCAACTTCTTTCCAAACCACAGCTGTGCACTGCCTCAACCCCATCGGTCAAGTCTGCAGCCAGGCCTGGCATCTCCGACAAGCAGTCAACGTCGGCCTGACAGACGCATATGTCGTAGCTGACCCAGTCCTCTTTCTAATGGCCCTGGGGAAACAGGGCTTTTAAGCCCACACATGCATGCAACAAGCTAGAAAGCCTTTATTAATATCAGGACCAGTTAATTCAGTAGGCGTATAATAGGGGATACCTTCTGCTTTCTGGTCTGGTGGGAAAATATGCCTCTTTCCCTTTCTTTAGCCCCCTCCATACAATATAAAAATCAATTCTGAGTTGTCAGACCATGCATGTTTGTCATTAACAATTCAGAGCCCAAATGGGTGTCTCTTTTGAACTCTGGCATTACTGGAGTAGGAGAAATGGGAACTCTTTTCCCACTGACGAGCTCTGTGTAAACTCCTCAAGGGTAGAGATGGCCTAGGCACTGACCAAGATGTTTTGGAATCAGTTAATCTGTAAAGTATTATCCAGATTAAAGAATTTTCTCTGGGCCATTGAAAAGTACTGCAGTTTCTACTTGCAAACTATCCTAGTCAGTTCAGGCTGCTATAACAAGATACCATAGACTGGATGGCTTATGAAAAATGACAATTTATCTCTCACAGTTCTGGAGGCTAAAAGTCCAAGATCAAGGTGCCAGCATGGTCGGTTTCTGGAGAAGACCCTCTTCCGGGTTGCAGACTGCTGACTTCTCCTTGTGTCCTCACATTGTGGAAGGAACTAGAGAGCTCTGTGGGGCCTTTTTTATAAGGGCACTAATCCCATTCTTGAGGGCTCCACCCTCATGGCCTAAGCACCTCTCAAAGGCCCCACTTCCTAATACCATCACATTGGGGACTAGGCTTTAAGATACGAATTTTGGGGAGACACAAATTTTCAGTCCACATCACAGACATTATTGCATGACTACTGAATCATCAGCCTCAGCATTATATGCTGGGTGTGCAAAACACACTTGGTCCCTGCCCTTAGTAACCTAGAGTCTAATAGATAACTGAATTTAACATCTAATCAGCAACTCACTGGGTAGACAATTAAATCGGTGATTTTAATTTTAATACAGTGGAGTGTTAGCAGAGAAGTTAAGTGCCATGGTAAGAGGAACCTTAAAGCAGATGGGGACAGTCAGGAAAGACCTCTCAGCAGTGGCGGCATCTGAACTGAGTCCTGAAATATGAGTAAGAATTAGCCAATTGTCTGATACAAGACATAATTTGTAGTTTCATCAGAGCAAATTCTTTCAGACAAAATGCTATATACCTGATCTCAAATTTCGTCTTTTTATGAAGACTCCTGCTTTGCTCTCCTATTGCAAATTAATCTTACCTGGTTTTGATCTTCTGTAGCTCATTCCCTTATACCTATAATTTAGAACTTAAACAAAGTCAAAGCTTTCATTGCTGCTTTACAACTATTTCAAGTCTTTTCACTCCCATTGAATTTGTAAGCTTCTCAAGAGTAGGAGTTCTATCAATGTGAATTACATATTTCTAATATTTCCTGTGTGGTTTTGTCAAAGGTCAACTATCTGGAAGGCAAAAACCATGGATTCTACTCCCAACTCTGAAAATTTTTGCATAACTTGCTGAAGTTCTCATGGATATTGATTGCCAGTTTTAGTTGCCCCATCTATAAGATGGGGATGATATCCCTCCCTTAGCCATTTCATGGGATTATGTAAGGTTAATGAGAGAATACCTCTAAAATTCTTCTTAAAGAGTAAAATACTGTAAATTGGGCTTATTGAACATGCCTCCTGCTAATTGCCTTTTATTGACTAGAATGCTAGACATTCTATCCATTACTGCCTCTATCAGTCAGGACAGGTGAGATTAAGCTGCAATAATGAACATCCCCCAAATCTTAGTGAACATCCCCCAAATCAACTAAGGTATATTCTTAACTATTTAACTTGTCCCTCCTAGATTGCGGCTGGGAGGTGGGAGCTCTGCTCTGTATTCTCTCAGGGACACAAGCCATTGGCCATCTTGAGTACCACCAGTTGCAGAGATGGTAAGAAAGAATTTGAGAGTTTCACACGGGCACATATTTGCTTATGTCAGGAAGCCACTACTACTTATAACTCAGTGCCTAGAGCTAGTCACATGACCCAGACACAGCCACAAGGAGAACAAGAAGTACAACCCTAGCATGTGGCCAGAAGACAGAGAGCCATGAAGAGTTGGCGAATAGCAGGAGTATTCTGGTGGTACAGGTATTAATGATCCACTGCTTTTGAGTATCTCCCAGTGTAGTGAAGAAGATGGAAACATAAAGACGGCACAGTGATGGTGAGAAGAGGTGACTTCACAGAGCTAAGGGACACAGTGGACCAATTCATTCATTCAGAAAATATTTATTGGGTGCCTACACTGTGCCTGGAACCAGGGATCCCAAGAATCCAATTCCTGCCTTCAAGGAGCACATGATCTTGACAAGATAAAGAAAGAGACAAGAAGAGCGTTAATTAAGTGCCACCTTTGTGCCAAGCTCTGGGATACCTTTCTGATTTGATCTTCACCACAATCCCACAGAATCGCTAGTGTCCCCATGTTACACGTAACCTAGTTATCTCTGAGTTCTCTATGTTATAGTGACAGAGCAGGATTGGAACTAGGTCTGTCTATTCCAAAGCAGTGCTCTTTTCACCATGCCATGCTGACTCACTGGTCAAAGAGAGAAAGTATATGAGCAGCAAACTACAGCATGGGAAATATAGCAGCATGACCAGCGCATGCACTGTGTACTCTGTGGGCCCTGGAGAGGCAACTAAATGTCTGGAGAGTGTCTGAAAGGTTTCTCCATGGAGGTGACATTTTAGCTGGGGCTTTTGAAAGATGAGTCAATATTTGCCATGCAAAAATCAATTCAGTCTAAGTAGTAATAAATGGGGCTTAAAGAGGCAAACAGCCAAGTTGTTTATCTAATGTCAAATGTCCCTGCGATCACACAGTTCCATATGTCTTCCTTGCCACCAGCATCCTTCTAAATTCTCAGACTCACAACCAAACAGCCACCCTCAATTTCTCTCTCTTTTTCACCCTTTACATCCCGTTGGCAATCTATCACCAACTTCTGATAAATTCTTCCCTGTGTTATTTCTCAGGAGTCCACTACATGACCAAATCCCAAAGAGGGCAGTTTCCTGGAGGAGAGGAATGTTGCCCAGCGTAATCATGCACCTCCAGTCTGCTTAAGTCACAGAAGTAGACCTGTCAGCAGAGCTGGAGTCGATATTGTGGGAGTAGGGTAAAACTGTTTCTCTCACCCCACTTCAGCACCTGCCACTTTAGCTCTGCTTGGTGCTGGCAAAGAAAGAAGAACGATTGTTTCTGAAGGTGTGATGTGAAGCTGGAATAATGGTAAAGGGAACCCTACTTATAATAATTATGCCTCAGCATTTCCCTGCAGATATTTCCTTCTTTTAGCTCCTTACAGAAAAGTAAGAGAAGATTTCTGTCTTTCTAAAGAAATTTCCCCTTTCGTTTGTTAAATAAGCCAACTTAATATGAGAGAGATGAAAAAAGAATCAGCATAGAGTATTAATATAGATTTTGAGGACTCTGGATTTATGCTCTGCTCACTCTCTTAACTATTCAACCTGGTCATACCAATCAGAACATGTTCTTTTCTTTTTTCTAGTCGTCAGCTTTGTAAATTTTACCATCAGCAGAAAATCCAGCTATTCTTTCTTTTACTTATGACGAAGTCTAATACAAAGACAAAGCAGTTAGAAATGATCTGGAAATTTTGTCAGTGATGCATGATTCAGCTTGCTCTTACTTTATATAATTTGAGATTGCTCTCAAGGTAAGGGCTTACCCGTGTTAAGGAAGATTTAGCCGGCAGGATGCCAAAGCCAAGGAGGGAGGTGCCATTTTGCAAATGACATTATATTTACTCAAGTTTTCTAAGCAATTTCATGTTAATTGAATATAAAGTAGTTATAATAAACCTGGAAGATGGCTTCTAAACTGGGCTGAAGATGTTTGAAATTGAGATTTTTGGGGAGTCTTGAGTAACAGGAGAAAGTGTCAGTTCTGAATCTACATAGGAAATGGAGTGAAAAGGTCCTCTCTAATATATTTGAAAAAGATTTAGGGAGGAACTGAGAGGCAGGAGGTCCCTGAGTGCTAGGACAGTCACAACCTGGAAGGTAGACAATTTGAAGATGGGTACAAATTATGTTTTCTGATTCCTAAAATGTGGATTTTTCACATGTTAATATTTCTAAAATGAGATTCATCTTCAAGAGATGTATATACCTAATGTGATACTGTTCCTTTATTTATTTAGTTAGCTAGTTAGTTAGTCAGTTAGAAAAGAAGCTGTTATTTAGAATTATTTTAATGGCTATTTGTATGAAAGCGCTGTTAAAATCTTTTGGTAAGTGTTTCATTGGATCATTTACATATTATATACATTTTATATATCTTATATGTACTTTTACTATTGAGTTGTAAGAATTTTCTTTCAATATTTGTCTCAGTGTGTAGTTTGTCTATTCATTTCCTTTCTACTGTCTTTGAAAGATCAGGTGTTTCAAACTTTAATGAGATTCATTTTATCAAATTTTTCTCTTATAAATCATGATTTTTTTTGTCTTATATAAGAAATCATTGCCTATCCCAAGATTACAAAGATTTTCTCTTATATTTTATAGATGTTTTATAATTTTAGCTTTTACATTCAAGTCTATTACACCTAGAGTAACAGACTCTAAGTGTAATAGACAATGTTTGAGTTCAATTTGAGTATGAGTTCAGTTTCATATATGATTTGATGTAAGGGTTGAGGTTTATTTTATTCCATACAGTTATTCATTGTTCTAGTGCCTTTTATGGAAATAACTATCCTTTTCCCCATTGAATTATCTTGACTCTTTATCAAAAATCAATTGAACAAGGCCTTCTCTGGTGGTGCAGTGGTTAAGACTTCGCCTTCCAATGCAGGGGAAGTGGGTTTGATCCCTGGTCGGGGAGCTAAGATCCCACATGCCTTGTGGCCAAAAAACCCAAAACGTAAAAGAGAAACAGGGCTTCCCTGGTGGCGCAGTGGTTGAGAGTCCGCCTGCCGATGCAGGCGACCCGGGTTCGTGCCCCGGTCCGCGAAGATCCTACATGCCGCGGAGCGGCTGGGCCAGTGAGCCATGGCCGCTGAGCCTGCGCGTCCGGAGCCTGTGCTCCGCAACGGGAGAGGCCACAACAGTGGGAGGCCAGCTTACCACAAAAAAAAAAAAAAAAAGAGAAACAATATTGTAACAAATTCAATAAGACTTTAAAAAAATGGTCCACATCAAAAAAAAATCTTAAAAAAAAATCAGTTGAACATATTAACTGTGGGTCTACTTCCTAACTTGGTAATCTTTTCCTTTAACATATGGCAATACATATTGTCTTGATTCCTGTAGATTTATAGTAAATTTTACATTTATATTAAGTTGTACAAGCTAATTCTTTCCCCAATTTATGTTGCCTATTTTAGGCCTTTTACCTTTCCAAATAAATTTAAAAATCAGCTTGTCAATTTTTCCCAATAAAGCTTGCTGGGATTTTGATCACTAATCAGTGGAAGACAAATTACAAGCACAGTGACATACCTCTACACACCCACTAAAGTGCTAAAATTATAATGACTGACATTATCAGGTACATTGGTGAGGGGCGATTTGGAATAAGTGGAACTATACCGCATTGCTGATTAGAATAAAAAATGGTATAACCACTTGGGAAAACAGTTTGTCAGCTTCCTAAAAAATTAAATATTCACTTACTGTATGATCCAGCAATTTCACTCTTAATTATTTACCCAAGAGAAATAAAAACAATTGTTAGCACAAAGACTTGTATGTAAATGTTAACAGCAATTTAATTCATAATAGCCTCAAACTAGAAACCATCCAAATATACAACAACAGGTGAGTGCATAAATAGATCATATTGTATTTATACAATAGAATAATATTCAGCAATGCAAAGACATGAACTACTGGTACGTTAAACAAGCCGGATAAATCTCAAAAAGATGCTGCTTGAAAGAAGCCAGACACAAAAGCGTACATACCATATGATTCTTTTTATGTGAGAATCTGGAAGGGACAGTTCACATATATAGTGATAGAAAGAGGATCAGTGTTTGCTGGGAGTTGGGGTAGGGTTGGAAATGGACTGGGAAAGGGCAAAAAAGAAAGCTTTGGAGGGGTAATGAAAATATCCTGTATCTTGACTGTAATGAGAGTTACACAGGTGTATACATTTATCAAAGCCTATTGAATAGTATAGTTACAATACATGCCTCTAATTGTATGTATATTATACACCAATAAAATACATTTTATATTTAGTACGGTGAACCCATATTTCCTTCCTTCTTGAAACACTCCTCTTTTTCAAGAATTTTACACTTTCATGGCCTTTCTCCTGACTTTCTTGGTGTTGCCTCTTGGTTTGTTTTATTAGTTCCTTTCTATGAGCTTCCCAGGGCTTAGTCTTCTCTCTTCAGTTTGATTGAAATACTATCTACAGTATTCAACTTTTATAGCTCCAGCTCAGCTCTTTCTTCTATGTTAGAGTTCCATAAATTCATCTTCCTACTTGACATCTCCAATTAAATGTATCATACGCATCTCAAAATTAACATATCCAAGCTGAACTCATTTAATCTTTCAAACCTGTTTCTCCCCCACTCTTTGCTTCCCCAGTGAATAGCACCATTGTATACCTAGTTATTCATGACAAAAGTTTGGGAAACATCCTGTATACCTCCCTTTCTCTCGCACTTCAGATACAGTCTATCAGCAACACTTAACCATACCATATGTATTAGTTAGTGTTCTCCAGAGAAACTGAACCAACAGGATACGTACATAGAGGAAAAGAGGTTTTATTATAAGGATTGGCTCACATAATTATGGAGGCTGACAAGTCCAAAATCTGCAGGATGAACTGGCAGACTGGAGAAACAGAAGGGCTAATGTTCCAGTTTGAGTTCAGTCTGTCTACTGGAGAACTCTCTCTTACTTGGGGAAGGGTTAATCTTTTTATTTTATTCAGGTCTTCAACTGATTGGATGAGGTCCAACCACATATTTAAGGGTGATCTGCTTTACTCGAAGCCCTCCAATTTAAATATTAATCTCATCCAAAAACACCCTCACGGAAAACCTAGAATAATGTTTGATCAATTAGCTGGACACCATGGCCCAGCCAAAGAACACATAAAATTAACCATCACATCATATTTAACCTCTCCCCTCCTTCTCTACCATCATTTCCCCAGTCCTAGCCACCATCATCTTTCAGCCTCCCACTTCCATTCTTTTTTGCCTGCAATCCTCACTTTACACAACAATCAGAGTTTACTTTTTTAAGATAAATCAAATCACACTGACTCCCTTGAGTTCCTCAGCAGCTTCCTGTTCTACTTAGGGTAAGGTGCAATCTCCTTATCAAGGCTACCATGACCCAGTGACCTGGCCTATTCTACCCTGGCAGTCTCACACTATCCCACTCTCCCCGCTAATCATCACCTCTAGCCAGACTGCCCTGCTTTTGTTTCCTAGAACACAGCCAGCTCTTGCCCACTTCAGGGCTTTGCACATGCTGTTTCCACTGCCTCATCTTTTCCTCCTCACTTCTTCCCACAGCTTCCTTCCTCTCACTCTCATTTCCAGTGTTTCTGTTCATTCCCCATCATATCTCACCTAAAGAATAACTTTAGCCTCCTCGCAAGATGCTTCACCTTCGCAACATCTTTGTACTCTGCAGTGTTTTCAGTTTTCTTTTTTTTTTTAAATCTTTATTGGAGTATAATTGCTTTAAATGGTGTGTTAGTTTCTGCCTTATAACAAAGTGAATCAGTTATACATACACATATGTTCCCATATCTCTTCCCTCTTGCGCCTCCCTCCCTCCCACCCTCCCTATCCCACCCCTCTAGGTGGTCACAAAGCACCGAGCTGATCTCCCTGTGCCATGCGGCTGCTTCCCACTAGCTGTCTATTTTACGTTTGGTAGTGTATATACGTCCATGCCACTCTCTCACTTTGTCCCAGGTTACCCTTAGTTTTCTTTTTAAACTGCAAATCTAGTCTCTAAAATATCTCTAATATAAAGTTCTTAACCTTTTTTGTTCCATAGATCCTTTGGCAGCTGACCAAGAATCAGCACTCATTATTCTCCTTCTCAGACTATTGCCTGAAAATAATCAAATAGTATGCATACAATTACAGCACACATTATTGTGAAATAAGTTACTGAATTTTTTCAAAAATTTGTGATACAGTTATCAATGTGCTTCTTTGTTAATAACACGATGTAGCAGTAGATCTCATCACCAAAATTTTGAAGATGAGATTAGCATAAACATTTTAAGGTATCTGTAACAACTGTAATATGAAATAAAAATACCTAATTTCTTTTGATAACAGGGTCACAGGTATTGCTAGTGCTGTAACCAAAAGTGGGGTCCGGCTGCTCACGGCTCAAAAGCCACTAAAGAGGCCAGGTTGGTGGAAAGGAAAGTTTGCTTTATTTTGGATGCCGGCAAATGGAGGCGGGGAGGGCGGATGCCTGCCCAAAGGCCGACTCCCCTCCCGTCAGTCAGGGGTCAAGAGCTTTTATAGACAGAGGGAGGGGGCTACATGCCGAAATAATACAGGCAGCTCTGACAGTCATCTTGAAATTGGTCATCAGTGGTCTGACCTGCATCATCTTGATTGGTTTAGGTACAGTTAATCTTCAGTTCCAGGGCAGGTTTGTTTCCATTTCTTTGAGGCCAATTCTTGGAATTGTGGCAACTTATGTCATGGCTACAGCCTGGTCATCATGTAGTTAACTTCTTCCACTTGGTGGGGGGTTTCAGTATCTATAAGACAGCTCACGGGATATGGCTCAGAATATTATCTATAGCCCTTAAGGAGGAACTAAAGGTCCTTGACTATGCTTAATGACTAAACTACTATTATTTGGTCTCCTTTGACTGTTTTCCTTTGTTTCTGCATTTTCTCACTTGTCCAATTAAACTTATTCTTTGGCTAAATTTTTTCCACAGACAAAAGGCAGGTTGAGGACATGGGGGTGGGGGGCGAGGACCATAGGGTCCTGCTCCATTTCAGTACCACTATATTTTGTTAGCTACATTCATAATTGAAGGTGTTATTACTCAATGTTTCTTCCCCCCCCCCAAAATTCGTAGACTAAAGCCCTAACTCTCAACATTACAGTACCAAATGTGAGGCTTTGGGGAGGTAAATAGATTTGGATGAGGTCATGAGGGTGGAGCCCCCATGATGGGATTAGTGCCGTTGTAGGATGTGAAAGACACCAGAGCTCTTTCTCTGCCATGTGAAGATACAGCAAGAAGGTGGCAATCTGTAAGCCAGGAAGAGGGTCCACATCAAGAATCAAATCTGCTATCACCTTGATCTTGGATTTCCCAACCTCCAAATCTGTGAGAAATAAATGTCTGTTGTTTAAGCCATTCAGTCTATGTATTTTGTTTTAGCAGCCCAAGAAGACAAAGACAGAAGGAAACACTATAATAATTATTATTTTACATAATAATCAGTAAAAATAAAGATATATTTTATTTTCCATCTAAGTTTACAAACCCCTTGACTTCTATCCCAGATGGATTCTAGTAGTTGAGTCCCTATATACCAACTATTTTTACAATAAAGTCAAAACTCCTTAGTTTTCTAAACAATTTACAAATAATTCCAGCACTTTTTTCCAGCCTCATCTGTATACAAAACCACATATCCCCTTATAATCTAATCTCCAGACATACAGACCTCTTGCCATGTCCAATTCTATCAAGTTGTTTTGTGTCTTTAAGTCTAAGGGTGGTCTCTCTGGCTGGAATATCTCTCTCCAACTTCTTCACCCAACAGTCTTCTTCATCACTTAAGACTAAGCACTTCTGACTTCTTCCTGTCCTCCAGGAAGCCTTTATTATTCTCTGCACAGTTTAGGTACACGTCTACCTGGTTCTCACAGAACTGTTTATTCCCCTACAGCAGCCCTCACAGCCCTGCCCTGCCCTTGTTTCATGTCAGCATCCTTTAACTGTATGGAGCACATCTTATTTCTTGTGTTATCTCCTGTGTTTAGGGCAGTGCAAGGGTTTAATACATTTCTGTGGAATCAATTGATGTCCTGAAACTGTAGCAGATTCTAGGCTCCTGTGGAGTAGTCAGAAAACAGAGACTGAGCATGTATAACTAGGAGAAGTGAGTCCATCTGAGTTGCCCTGGTAATGGCTTTAAAGTAGCAGGTAAGGATTTGAACTTAATAATATACAACATGACACAATAGCACCAATTTATGCATCACAAAGACTATTTGGAGAAAAGGCCAGCAAAGAGGGGAGGCAAAACATCATGACTTTGCCTGTTCAGGAATATGATAAAGCCCCTTTCCAGAGCAGGCCTGGGGTGCTGGATAATCATCCCTATTTTAAGTGATACCCTGGTTAAATGAGTTCTTCCTATATCCAGGATAGATACTAGTGACAACTGGTTTTATTACAGCTGTTAAGGTGAGGCTCCAGTGTTTTAGTTTTTATTTTTGTTTTCAATTTTTTATTTCTTACCTCACTTTCTACACCTTATCAAATTATTATATACACATATATATATATACACACACACCATACACATATTAAATATGTATATATGTATACATGCATATATACTCATATTTACATATATGTGTGTGTATCATGTATAAATATAAATATAAATAAATAAATATATATATATATAGTATCTTTCTCATCTGGCAAAAAAATTATACTAATTTTTATGTTATTAAACACCTACTCTATTGCAGCATAACAGTAACATACCCAGAGTAAATATTTAAAAATATTTGTTCAACATAATTTGCTAATAGGAAAGATCCATGTTCATAAGATGTATAATTACTTTCATACCATATGCTGTTCTGTTGTAAAATAAGGTTTGATATTTAAAGGTGATACCTATGATTTCAAAATTAGATCACATCCAATATCCCACTCTTCTAAATATACAACATGCTTTATGACTTTCACTCCGAGTTTGGGGGTGGGGAAAGTGTCATTGGCATTCCTGAAACTCACTTCCAACCTTGGCTACCATGTTTTTCTCCTCAGTAGCCATTGTAGCCTCAGTAGCCTCAGTATTGTCTCTCAGCATTTTCAGTTTGTTAGTTAAATCTTGAAAATATCAAATCAAAATGTGAGGGAAGAATGAGGATATACTATATACTTTGGACAGCAAATCACCATGCTTATGCCACAGATATTGTGAAAATGTCCAGGGGCCAAGGAACCAGGACCAACTGGGTGGGAGGTTACTGGAGCTGGGGCAAGAAGGAGGGACTGATGTATCAGGAATCTTTTACATTGTACATGGCAGAAGCACGATTCAAACTAGCTCAAGCAAAAACGGGAATTAACACACATAACTGAAAAGTCCAAGAATAGTGCTTGCTTCAGGCATTGTTAGAACTAGGCGACCAAACAATGTCACCAGAACTGTGTCTCTCTCCATTTTGGGGGTAGGCTCTTTCCATGTGGTGAGAAAACAGTTATCATCTGTGAAATGCATTCACTTGTCTAGAAATGCTACCAGGAAAAAAGTTTTTTTCCTGCTATCTCTGGCAGAAAATTCCATGGGAGGACTGGCTTAATCCAATCACTGTGTCCAGGAGATGTAGGGTCTGATTGGCCAGGCTTGGTTCTTATATCTATCCTATGTTGAGGAGGAGAGGAAAAGATTCTGAGTCAGCTCCATTAAAACTAAACAGCATAGATTCAACATAAGAAAGAGGTAGTCTATTGCCAGAGGAATGGAAAGGATGTCAGGTGGGCAAGAACAACAGATGTCCACTGCTAAGTAATGTTATGAGACACTGCCCTATGGATAACTCTATTGTTTTAAAAGTGATAAGGTCAAAAAGCATGTGCCAAATTTAAATAAAACACTTAAAGTAAAATTTGTGATTACAGTTTTGAGAGAGAGTCATTCATTTCCATTTACTGAGATCCTACTAAATGCCAGGCAGTGTCTTAAGAGCTGGAAACAGAAACAAAAGAGAGAAAGTTCTTAATTTCATGAAGCTTATAGTCTAGCGATCTAGTGATGGAAGATAGGTGAATAAAGCAATTGAGTAAAGGATACAGTATTTTAATGGAGATAAGACTTATCTCTACTTGAAATACTTTCAGAGGAAAGGGTGATAGAAAATATTGAGCAAGCTGCTCTTGGGAGGCTCTGATGAGAAGGTGATGTTTCAGAAACGACTTGAAAGAAACACGTGGATTTCTAGGGAAGAGCATTCAAGCAGAAGGAATAGGAGGGGCAGAAGCGGCAATGGAGGACCAAGATGCAATGTCAGGAGTGGAGCAAGCAGGGACAATGAGGAGGCTGCAGTGGATGGAATCTCTCAGCCACCATTGAGTGACTGAATCGAGACTTGAGAGAGTCATGTAGCCATTGTTACCCCAAGTTCATCATTGGGTAGATACATGAGAGTGCTAAGTTCTCAGGCAAATGCTTCTCTCTCTTCTCATACAAGGGGCCTGAGTTGCAACTTGGAACTCCCACGGGAAGTTTGCAAAACTGAAGGAAGGAGAAAAGAGTTAGAGAGTGACAGGCAAGAATCAAAGCCCTTGTATTCATTTATTTATTCGTCCATTCGTGCAGTCTTGAAGCATTTATTTCGTATCTGCCTGCTATTTTCAGACACTTGGGTAACCAAAGTATAAGACTAAGTAGGACAAAAATTCTACACCTAAGCAGTTTGCAGTCTGGCAGGAATCGTTTATGCAGACAGGGTGGGCTACATCAGGGATGGGAAGGCAGGATTCCTAGGTCCAGGCTGGCAGGAGCTTAGAAATTCGGCGAGGGCAGCACTGCAGAGCACTGTTGGTGACCCCATTGCTAAGGCAGAGGCTGCCTTCCCTCCCGGGTGGAAGCAATACTTAGAGCCTTCCCTGTCTCTTGCTGCTGTAAGAGCTGAGACCCAGGTGCTGCTTTCCTCACCCTGCCACTGCCTATCCTCCCTTGCTTAATTAACACTCCTGGGCTTCTAGGCGCTACCCTATTCTACTTACTAAAGGAAGAAGGGGGAAGGACCATGAGGGTAGAAAAAAGAAAAAAGACAGACACAAAACTCTTCCTTTTGTTTCTACTCTGCATCATTTTTTCCCTAATATGGTGGGGAATTTTTAAAAAGTATAATTCTTCTCTCCAGGCTTAAAAAAAATTCCAAGGGAGAGAGATACCTTCTTTTTACTTCACTGCATAAAATGAAATATCCATCATCTTCTTATCTAGAGTTTAAAAATAAATTTGTACCAATGGTGTACAATCAATGAGCCCTTCATGAACATGAGTTTTGAACTGACTGAGTCTTGCTTTATAACCGTGCTCTCCCCAGCATAGAGATAAACACAGCTGGGACGGGTGGTGAAAGCCCACCAGGCATCGCAAACTGGTGGTTTGGTTTGGCAGCCCTAGATTATTCTTGTTTATTTTTAATTTATTTTCAGAATGTTAAGGTAGGTCATGAATTCTTTACATTTATTTATTTTATTTTTGGCTGTATTGGGTCTTTGTTGCTGCGTGCAGGCTTTCTCTAGTTGAGGGGAGCGGGGGCTACTCTTCATTGTGGTGCGCAGGCTTCTCATTGCGGTGGCTTCTTGTTGCGGAGCATGGGTTCTAGGCGCAGGGGTTTCAGTAGTTGTGGCTCACGGGCTCTGGAGCGCAGGCTCAGTAGTTGTGGTGCACAGGCTTAGTTGCTCTGTGGCATGTGGGATCTTCCCGGACCAGGAATCGAACCCGTGTCCCCTGCTTTGGCAGGCGGATTCTCAACCACTGTGCCACGAGGCAAGCCCAGGTCATGAATTCTTCAGTTTGTCCCAGCCCTGACCAACTTGGAACCACTCCATGGTGTCTATATCTGTCGAAAGCAAGGAAACTTTTGGGAATATTATACATTTAATTCTCAGGTCCTGATGGGCCAACCCACTCTCAAGCCTTACAGTCCCTGGGTATCACCAAGACCTCACATAATCACAGCTACCCAACCATCATTAGAAAATGTTTATCTAGAGAACACAATTCTAGCATTTCCTTTGGGAGCAGCAAGGCCAAGGTTAGGGTGAGGGTAGTGAGGTATATCAAAAAATGAGTGATCAAGATAAATAATATTTAATGCAATATTTTAAAAATCAAAATTAATGTAAAAATATCTATGATAAACAGAATATTAAAATTTCAAATAAAAATTTTTGTTTGTTCTTTGTTTGTTTCATGACCCTATATTATTGCACAATAGCACCATTCCTTCCCCATCAACCCTCAGCTCCCTGGCCAGGCAACACGGCCCATGTCCACCAGCAGGCGGGTTTGTGAGGGCTGACGATGGTGTGCCAACTGATCGGGCAATGTGGAGCTTTCTATATAGTTATGTTTTTTATTGTAGAGCTTTTATTAAACTTTCCATTTGGTTCAAAATACAGAATGATATTTTAATAAGTGTATACAGAATTGCACACTTTTCCTTTTACCTCAGGCTTCACTAAGGCACTGGAAAGCAGACGTGGAAACCACAAGGTCCTCTCTTATTTAGCAGTCTGAATGAAAATGTCTGCAGGGTGGAAAGCAGTTTACAAAATAATATGTACAGCATGAGCCTATTTTAGCTTTAAATATGTATCTATATACACATAAGAATATAGCTTAAGAGATAAGTGGGTAATATATGGGAAAGGAGGAAGGAAGATAAGCACACAGACAGTCAATATGAAGATGTATCTCTAAATGGTTAGATGCTCAGTTCTGGGTGGTAAACTGTAGATTATTTTTAACTTCTTTTTTTAATTTATATTTTCTACCTTCTACAATGAAAGAGTATTATTTGGGTAATTAAACAATAAAATTATTTTAAGGTTCTAATGACACTCCCATGTGCTTTCATAGCCTGATTATATACAAGGCAATGTTAATTGGCAAAATTTTTCTTTGTATGGAGGCATCTCGCTTCATCAAAGATGTACTTAGTAAGGTACCATCTGTGACACTAAATATGCTGTATTTACCAACAAAGATGCATACCTGTAAAAAAACAAACCAGGTAACCAATCTGCTAGAAAATGTACATTTAAAATGTCCTTGCCACTTTAATAAAATTCTCCAAGAACATTTAATGACTCATCATTCTCATAGCTATAATCTTGCCCTCATTCCTTATGACTGTGAATTTCTTTCTAGGAAGGAAGCACAAAATTGCAGTTATATACAAGTAAATATGTAACTGAAAGAGGTGGTGAGTATGGATGCAGCCTTTTCCTACATGATACGCAGGCATGAGTTTTAATCCCCTAGGGAAAAAAAGTGAGTTTTTTTGAAATAAAGAAAGCCCACAGTTTTTTGCGGTACGCGGGCCTCTCACTGTTGTGGCCTCTCCTGTTGCGGAGCACAGGCTCCGGATGCGCAGGCTCAGCGGCCATGGCTCACGGGCCCAGCCGCTCCGCGGTATAGTGGGATCCTCCCGGACGGGGGCGCGAACCCGCGTCCCCTGCATCGGCAGGCGGACTCTCAACCACTGTGCCACCAGGGAAGCCCCAAAAGCCCACAGTTTTAATGTTCATTAGCTAACATTTAGCTAGAAGGGTCACCAATCATTAAATTATTTTCATAGGCAGCTTAGCAGAAGCTGTTTCCATGACAACAGACAATGTATGGAAGGTAAAAAAAAAAGTGAATGGAGTTTGTGGTGATCTTAATAATGCTCTATGAAAATCATTCATTAATCTGATTTTCCTGTTGCTCAGGATTCCATGCCAACTGCAAAACCAGCTTTCCTGGGACTGGCTGATGTTGGAAATAATGCATTTTTGAGAGCTCCAGTGTGCCTTTCTCTAGGGGAGTTGAGATAGAGAGTTTGGTAATCCCGCCTCGGTCTCTCTTATGAGCTGAATATGGGAAGAGACTACTACTAAAAAAAACAAAAAACAGAAAACCTTAGATCACCTCAAAGTAACTACGGAAAGTGTAGGTTTGGTCAGAACAGCAGGCACAAGTTTTATCCTCATTCTCTTTTGGAATCAACATCAGCAGGTTTGCTCATGAATTAAATGTTATATGAGAAAAAGAGGAATCAGGCTGCTTTCTAGATTTCTGAACTAAGCCACTGGGTGGATGATGGTGGAAAAGATTGAAGGATGAGCAAAGTGTGTGTAGGGCAATGGGAATAAAAGGTTCTATTTTAGAAACCTCTTCATCTTCAAAGAGATCAAATGTATTACGTCATGCCAGAACATTTTAGACCTAAATAACATAGCTTGGTCCAAAGAGTTTACTTCATGCACAAATGGCCATGGTTTTGCTATAAACTGAACATTGGGCCTGGTGCCCAGAATGTGATCTTATTACCACCTGAAAGAATCACTTGTCACTGTTGAGAGATTTTTAACTTGTCCTCAACTTAGTTTTTATTTTTTAAACAGTAATCCAGATGTAGATGTTTTAGAGTCATCAAATTCTAAACAGAATTTAGAATCTATTTGTTTTTGTATCTTGAATGGTCTATATTTCCCAGTATCACCTGACTTTGTGTGTGTTGTGTATATATTTGAGTCACATTGTTTTGTACCAGTGTGAGGGCTGCAATTATCCTTGGCATGTCTTTTAGGATCATTACAAGCTTCTCTGATGTGCCTTCCTCCATTTTTATAATTCTATTAAGGAGACAAGTTTTAAAAATCAAATAAAAATAGATATTCATAAGTAAAAACGAAATTCCAACTCTGACACAACTAGTAAGACCACTGAACAGTGTATGTTAATATAGACTTAAAAGGTCATATGCTATTATTTTCTATGAATATGGATTCAGTGCAAGAAGGTTAGAATTATACTTTGAAGGAGTTGAATTGTGTCAGGTCACAGGAATGTTGCTTTGAAGTGTAGATTTGGGAAAGAAATGAAAGCATTTATCCTACCAAAAAACTTTGGGGTAAAACAACTCTTAAAGCAATATCCTGCCAATATGGCTCCAACCCATGGATAACATTTTTCAACACCTTTTCTCACATCTGATGAGACCATAATCCGAACAAGATTGAGTCCCAGATACTTGCAAAGTCCTCTGTGGAAATCATACCAACTCAGAATAAATTCAAAACTCTTTAATTGTTTTAATATGTTATTGATGCTTTCCTTTTGACCTTTTTATGCTTTTCCTTATAGACCTTTTTCCTTGTGATTTCTTCTTCCACTTAGTGTCAGTGATGAGGAAAAACCCCTTGATCCAGTAAGGACTCATCTTTCATGCGACATCAGCTTTCTTCAAAGCATTAACTGGGCACCAGCTCCACACAAAGCTGAGGAGAGTTCCCGAGGTGTAGGTTGTATCTCCTAAGATCACTTATTTCCATGATCTTCATTATTTTGAAGGCTTTGACACAATTTTCTCTTCCTTGTTGGGAAATTCTATGTGCAGATGAATGCAGAAAGCTTAAGGGAGTCCATTGGCAATGCTTGTCTATGAGAATCAGGGTCAGGACAGAGTACGACATGTTAAGAATTTGTACCAGGATTGACTTAGGAAATTTAGAGGGAGCATCAGATGCTTAAGATTTAGGGACATTGTTTTGTTTCTCATGGGAACTGCTTACCTTCTAGTAGAGGGTATTAGAAAACAGAAACTGGAAGGAAATTTGAAAAGGATAGATGTGCTAAATATAGACCTTTTCTTTGTATACTATCACCATTGGCAGGAACAATGATTATGACTAATCAAGAGTCTGTCAGCTGCCTTGTGTGGGGATAAGTCTAAGAGAAGTTAATAAACTGAAAAAATTAAATGGACCATGTCAATACTTGGGTTAAAAATAAATTATCTAAACAAAAGCCTGGCGGTTTCTAAGAGTTATGCATGTCTTACATTATTTAACTTAGCAAAACCTAGAATAACTTTCCATTGGATACTTCTCCTGAGTCATGAAAATATGCTGAAGTGATTTTAGTAGAAGCAAGTCTTAGTGCCTGATATGGGTTGAGTTGCGCCCCTCCTCCCCCAATTCACATGTTGAAATCCTAACCCCAAATACCTTCAGATGAGACCTTATTTGGAGACAGGGATTTGACAGAGGTAATAAAGTTAAGGTGAGGTCATTAGGGTGGGCCCTAATCCAACATGGCAAAAAGGGGAAATCTGGCTATTGAGATACCCAGAGACGATGTGAAGAGATGTAGGAAGAAGATGGCCATTTACAAGCTGAGGAGAGAGGTCTGGAACAGATGCTTCCCTCACAATTCTGAGAAGGAGTCAACCCTGCCAGCACCTTGATTTTGGACTTCAAGCCTCCAGAACCGTTAGCAAATAAATGTCTGTTGTTGTTTAAACCACCCAGTCTGTGGCACTTTGTTACAGCAGCCCTACAAAATAAAATAGCGCCCGAGAGCCCCATCAAGGACCTACGCCATTGGTTCTGACTGAAGCCTTATGGTTTCATCCATCTTTTCTTTGTCAGGGTGGTTGGCGTCAGACTGGGAGGCCAGAACAAAGATAAAATGTAAGAATCCCAGTGTGTCAAACCAACTCATGAGAAGATGGAACAGAAACACAGAGCCACTGGGAGTTTGATTACTCTCATGGTTTATTAATATTCAGATTGAAAAAGGAGCCTTAGAGCCGCAAGTTAACGCTAATTGGCACATTTGCTTTATTTCTTTATTTTCAAAACAAACTGGGTTTTGATTTTTTTCCTTTTTGTTCATTCCATCACATTGAAAAGGAGGAAAAGAAAAATGGTTTTGAATTCACTCGATATTTTGGACTCCTCAGATGAACGGAACATTGCACACACACTTGGAACAGAGAGAGATAGAGAGGAAAGTGGACTCCCACAGGGCCACACGCACCAGATCAAAAAACTTGGATACAGTGCAAGAATTTCCCAAAATGATTGGATCATCATTACCAAAAACTTGCCATAACAACACCAAGAAACAAAAAATGTTTAAGCCACACTGTTTGACTTGGGATCTTTCCTGCTTTTTTTTTTTTTTTTAAATGTTTGCCACACAGAGAGAAAGAGGGCTAGTGGGTGGGAGAGGACAGACTCACAGACGTGAGTAGGACAGGAAGGGAAACTTCAGAGAGGAGTTGAGAAGAGGGTGAGGAGCGACAGGGTTCAGGAGAGGGGAGAGTGGGGATGTGGAAAGCCATTTCTTAAAGTTCAGGCATGTTCTTGGTCCGCCTCGCGTTCTTCTCCTTTACCCTCATCCTGCCGGGCACTTTCCTTAGGTTTGGTTTCGTCTACAGCTTCTGAGGAAGAAAACAGATGGGGTTAGGGCAGGGGAAGCAGAGTTAGTATTTTGTCTCATCTGTTCAGATGATAGTGCAATGCATTTCTTCTTTTCATACCACTTCATAAAAGATTTAAGATAAAAAGAGATTATTGCTATCTCAGTAATGTAATTTCCAGGTTCAGAAGAGTTTACCCCCAGGAAATTGTTCAGTGACACATAGGGAAGAGCTCAGGAACAAAGCTGTGATATCGTGCGCAAGGAGTTCACTAAAGAGAAACTACTATGGTCTTTAATCTTTCGGCCTTACAGTTAAGGTATCCACACATGGGGGGTCCACAATGATCTTGTATTTCTTTTGCATTAATGTCAGACTTATCATGACAGATACTTTATGTGGATCATTCAACATCCATTC
Organism: Delphinapterus leucas; assembly: GCF_059928025.1. Lineage (NCBI taxonomy): Eukaryota > Metazoa > Chordata > Mammalia > Artiodactyla > Monodontidae > Delphinapterus > Delphinapterus leucas. Next base: position 62,017,710 of record NC_143132.1, on the reverse strand, counting down.
CAACTCTCTCACCCCTTATTTCTAGTATTATAAAGGCTGGAAAGTGAAATGCTTGCATTTTCAGCTCCCCTTGGAGCTAGGGATGTCCATATCACACAGTGATGGCCAAATCGATAGAGACAGACTTCCCTGGGAAGGCTCCAGAGAAGGTGTTTGCTCTTTATTTTCTCCTATTCTTGATGACTGTGACATCAAACTACCTGGTAGTGTAGCAGTCATCTTGTGACCATGAAGATAAAAACTATACACTAAGAATGGTGAAGCACAAAGAGAGAAAAAAACCTACTTGTGACCGACCATACTACTCCTGGACACTTTTCCTCAGACTTTTTCTTATTGATGTGAGACAAATAACTAACTTCTTTAAGCCACTGTAGTAGTTTTTAGTTTCTGGCAGTCAAAAACATTCCAAATGAGTACACTTATCCGTAGGGCAAGTGTGTTTTGCTTAATAAGAAAGACTTTGTTTCTTTTTAAAGGATCATTTTTGTCCTTAGGAAAGAGGTGATTTTCTAATTACTCTTCTGCCTGGTTTCCTGCTAGAACTCAGTCAACTGATTTCATACTACAGACAGCTTACTAGTATGCCAGCTAATGGAAAGAGAATTTGCCTTGACATCACATCTGTTATTAAACAAAACTCCTGTATCAGGGTCCCCAAGACTCCCCCCAGATTCAGCGATTTGCTAGGAGGACTCACAAGACTCAGCATATAGTCCTACTCATGGCTACCATTTACTACAGTGAAAGGATATAAAACCAAAAAAAGCAAAGGGAAAAGTTGTATGGAGCGATGTTTGGAGGAAACCAGGCACAAGATTCCATGAGTCCTCTCCTCATGGACTCATACAAGATGTGCTTAATTCCTCCAGCAATGAAATGTGACATGTGTGAGACGTCAGAGACTAGGGAAGCTCACCTGAGCTTACAAGTCCAGGGTTTTTATTGGAGACTGGTTGTGTAGGCACCCTCTACCTAGCATGTACCAAATCCAGACTCCCAGGAGGAAAACAGATGTCCAGCATAAACCACATTGTTGGCGCAAAGAGTTTAGGCACAGTGAACACTCTTAGTTAGGAAGTGGTGAGAACCCTCTCAAAATTCAAGTTCCCGGATGCCAGCCAAGGGTCAATATTTCACACAAGTATTTCTAAGACTTGAGAGATGTTGAGACTAGAGAAATGGGGAACTTTTAGGAGACCATTAGAAGAGCTCATAAAAATGTATGTTTCTTTGAAATCAGTCAGCTATATATTTATATTCAGATAAAGCTGAACACTTATATCCAAACAAGACCACTGCCGCTAAATATAATTTTGGGGATTCCTTCTTTGGACACCTATCTATTAATATTCTTTTAAGTCTCTTCAGTAGCAGAAAATGCTTATCGTTTTGAAAACAGATGTGTTTTTTTAAGAATCAAATGAGGCTGGTCTGGTAAATAGTAACTATGATAGGTCATTTTATCTTACAATGACTTGTTTTTGACCAAAGTTTTTAAGTCTGATTTATTTTGTGGGATTTGAAACAGACTGTAAGTTACTTTCAAAATGTAGTTATCCTAGTGAGGCTATCTACTACAACTCATAAAGAATTTTTTAAGGCTAGATCCCTCCAAGGTGATTATTATTAACTCTTGAAGAACCAGCACACTGATCACATTTTCTAACAAAAATTTTTGGGTGAAACTAACTCAGTTCTGATCTTCATAATACTCTATGTACCAGCAGTGTTCCTCGTGTATTATAGAACTTTGGTGCGCTAATGGATCATTTAATTTTCTATCAGAAGAAAGCTTCCATATTTGTTAGATCTTTTTATAGTAATTTTCAATTCTTTCAGATAATTTATTTAGTTCCCTAGCTATGCCCAAATTTCGGAGACTACAGGTATGCCCACAGTGGTTTATCATCTTTACCGGTTCCAAGAAACCACATATTTAGTGCCCTCTTCAAACTGCAAAAGAAACAGAATATTGATTTAAACTGTCTAGAAGAACATAGAAGGATTAGCTACAGGAGCAAGAGAAGACTTCAAACCTCTCTTACTAAAATAAAGACTTGGGAGCTATTATATATGATTTAAAGGAGATTAGGAAACTCAAGAGAAAAGGTGAAATCAGGCTGGTTAAGGTGAGAACAGAGGTATATTTGTGAAATAAGGGAACACAGTTCAAAAGGAGAAAAAGAAGGAAAGAAGATCCAGATAATTTTAAGTAGCCACAGTTTCTGTCCACTTCTGGAGTGGAATCAGGTTAAATCCTTCCAAATTCCCCCACTTTCTCTTGTCATTCTTTGCCTAGGCCCAGGAGAAACAGTGAAACTTGACATGCATCTGTTTATTGTGACAGGAAGTCATTGCTCTCTGTTCCTTATTAAAAGAGCTTCAATATCTACATATTCTTTCTCTCAAATGCTTCTTTCTCTCAAATGCTTTCCAGTGTTTGAAATATAATTATTTATTCATTTAGTTGTTCTATAAATTGGTATCGAACACCTGCAATGTGCCAGACATTCTTCTAGGTAGTGAGAAGTAAAGTGAGAAAACCAGTAAATACCCTCGCTCTTGTTTAAGCCTTTTGTAATAAACATTTCATAGGCAATGGAATCCATAATTATAGAATATTGGCAGTGAGAGGGACCTCTAAGATCACCCAGTGACTAAACCATAAGTCTTCAAGGGTAATGACAGTATCTACTTTTGTACAACTTTGAATCCCCCATGTCCAGCACAGAACCCCGTGCAGGGAAGGCCTTCAATAAATACTTGCTGAATGAAAGAATGAATGGACATCCTCATTTCATAGAAGAGGAAACTGAAGTTCAAATAAAGAGATTTTCCTCTAAATCATATGGTTTGCTCATGTCAAGCCAGGACTAAAATCTAGGTCTTCTACTTGTCCAGGTTTCCCCATTATATCAGGTAGTCAAATTTGACCAGAGAAGGTCAAGAAGGTCTTTACGGAAAGAACCATAAATTGTCACTTTCCTGACCCCTTGTATAAAGTGTTTAGCTATAGCTACCATATTTGAGTCTTTCCTACATGTTTAGAACAGTTCTGAGTGCACTTGTGCCATCTGATTAATTCTCACAGCTATACCTTTTTCATCCCAGTTTTATAGGCGGGGAAGCTGATGCACAACAAGGTAAAGGAACACACTCTCTGTGAATGGCAACAGTGAATTTCAACCTAGGGCAGAGCCATCTAGGTAGCATCTATGTTACATTGCTCTCCCAGCTCATCCCTTTGCCCAAGAAGGGTGGATGGGCTCAGAGTAGGAGCTATAGCAGGGGGTCCACAGGTATGTAGGCCTGGAGACTATGAAGTCTAAAAATTGGTCTTTGTAAAAGCAGTTCAGAACAGAGGGAAGAATTCTGATTAGTCTTGAATAATATGAAATCTGGTCTTGGCCCTTTCCGGCACTAATTACATAATTTGTAAATGCTAGAGATGAGTTAATATGTATTCTTTTTAGGATTTTATGCAAAACCTTTGATCATCATGGTGAGTTCAAAGATGGATGAATGGCTGAGGCCAGCTGGTCACTCCAGTGATCGTGATCCAATTAGCGTAAATAATCACATTCCCCATCTAGAGGCTCAACCTCTCTCTGAGACAGTTGTTGCTTAAGAAGAGGCTGTGGAAGCTAAAGACTGAAAGGGATTTTCAATACCAAGTGACATAAAACAAGTGAGGGAAGTAAATGGGCCCGGAGCTGGTGAATGAGGAAAGCCTGATGTGACAGCTGAAATCCAGCAAGTTAAAGAACAGAAAGTGTTCTCCTTATTTCAGTTTAGCTCTGAATAGTACTTTTACTCATATTAAACATGAAAACCTAACATTAATACTGTTATTTTGGTTAATGCATTACAGGAAAAGAAAGATCACAAAGTGAATCACAGTTGACCCTTGAACAACAACTGGGTTGGGGACGCCGACCCTCTGTGTAGTTGAAAATAATCCATGTATAATTTATAGTGGGCCCTCCGTATACATGGTTCATCCATATCTGCAGTTCCTCTGTATCCAACATCCAACGTCCATAGATTCAACCAACACGGATCGTGTAGTACTGTAGTATTCACTATTAAAATGAATCCACATATAAGCGGACCCGTGCAGTTCAAACCTGTGTTGTTCAAGGGTCGACTGTATATATCTCCTATCTATGTGTATATATCATGTGACTAGCGAGCATCCTCACTAGGAATCATTATTATTCTACCTAGGATGGGTTTCTTCCCCAAAATCAGTCTTCACCCCGGAAATCAACCCTGAAATCCAGTTTTATTATGATCTAGACTATGCCCCCAAATAAATAAATAAAACAAAAAACTGATGTGTTTTAGCAGTTTGGTCTAAAAGGGGGAAAAATTTGTCTCTTAATAAAATAAAATTGAGCCATTTTACTAAATATTATTTGTATTAAATAAATTCTCAAAAATTGCAGTCAATTTGAAGAGATAATGTTAGAATCTGATAAAGAGCTATACCCTTCTCCAGCCGTGGCATGTTAGCCTTGACAAAAATATTACTTCTTCTGGGCCCAAAGACCTCTTAGAAATAACTACGTTCACTAGCAGCTGCCATGAATTTTATCATTTCTGTTACTTTAAAAAGAGAAAGTTAACATCAGGACAGTAAAGCCATGTATTCTTCATGTTCTAGAGTTGAAGGTTGCTTCAAAAGGGAAGAAAGAAATGTGTTCATTAATTCATTTATTTATTCAGTAAAAGGTCCTGGGCCTTTACTACATGCCACACACTGTGCCATGCATTTCTAATAGTTTTCTTTTAAATTTTATTTATTTATTTTTGGCTATGTTGGGTCTTCGTTTCTTGCGAGGGCTTTCTCTAGTTGCGGCGAGCGGGGGCCACTCTTCACCGCAGTGCGCGGGCCTCTCACTGTCGCGGGCTCTCTTGTTGCCGAGCACAAGCTCCAGACGCGCAGGCTCAGTAGTTGTGGCTCACGGGCCTAGCTGCTCCGCGGCATGTGGGATCTTCCCAGACCAGGGCTCGAACCCGTGTCCCCTGCATTGGCAGGCAGACTCTCAACCACTGCGCCACCAGGGAATGTGCCATGCATTTCACTTGATCTTAGCCAAAAGGCCGAGAAGTGATATGTGCCATGCATTTCAAATGCAATGCAGTGCAGTGGTGATACAACAATGAAAACATCAAGCAAAAAGCTCTGCCTCCTTGGAATTCATATGCTAGTAATTATTGTTTGTGGGAGAAGGGGTGATAAAGGAAAAAGTAATATCTAGACAAGAAGAGCTCAGCGCAAAGGGGCATATTTTCTCCTAGGCCACTTCTCTTGGACTTGCAAAGTTGAGCATCTCTAATGAATCTCATAAATTTTGAAATATGGAAAACTCTAGTAGTTTTCTTATTCTTGACCCACAACTACCAGTCCTAAGAAAGATCAAGACCACATTAAGTCAGCAATAAAAATAAAAGTCATTTCTACACCCATTTGGAACCGGGTGGTGGTAGGGGACCCCGGTGGATGATTTCACAGTGGTCCTTGAAATATGTGCCTCTAACCGGCTCTCTGATTCTTGCTGAAATAGATTCTGGAAGCAGCTCTTGTCTTTATGCATTCCATTCATTTCCTCGAAAGGGTGAGACCAGCACGTCTGCACATTCTGTTGGTGAGCAAATACCAGGAGCATATGCAGCAGCGGCTGCTTGTGTGCTCAGCCAGGCAGCCCGGCTGCAGTGCTGCTGGAGAGATGGCGGTGTTCCCAGCTGCCATCGCCTACACTGAGCTCTAATGGCCCTGTTTACTGGCACCGGTCCAGGCCCCTCCACAGCCCTCCATTACTGAAATTAGGTTGAGTGGATTTCCCAGTAAAACATTACCTCTTGGGACCTGCCCAGCTCTCCCCAGCCTTGTCAACATTGATTAAATTGAAGCTGCTATCATCCTGGGGCCATGCCCACAATTACTCTACCAATCACCACTGGGCTGGGCTGTTTGCTTCCTTTCCCTTTTGATTTTCACTTTTCTTGAATATTAAGCATCCTTACCTCAAAGGCTCAAAGAAGAGTAATAAAAAAAACATTCTGTAGCTACCTCACATACATCCCTTTGTTACTTACATGGTCTTCCTCTTGAGCTGTGTACCAGATATCAGTCTGGAGCCTGGATCATGGCTTTGGGTGGTCACATTTTGCTATTTTTTGTTTTTCATTTTTATCATGTTTTCCATTTCAAGTCCCTCTCAAAACACTGAGCCAGTATACAGCATTTTGTGTCAGCAGAGTGGTGCAAGTATCACCTATGCTCCCGCTCAATGCTTTCTGAGACTTTGAAAGCAACTAATCCTATTGTTTACCACACTACTCACTTGAGGATTTCAGAGTAGCAGACAAAAACCTAACCAAGGAGAAAATTCAGAGGCGAAGTCCCATACAAGTCTTCTTCTCTCAAAAGTTTCAGCCTAGGACCAAGCTGATTTCTATCTAGCCTTGCTACCAATTAGTCATCTGACCTCAGAGAAGTTACTTTTCTTTGCCTCCATTTTCTAATCTATAAGAAGTATGGATAATAATGACTGCCTCACCTTACTGAAGGAAGGTATTTAAAAGCACTGTATAAAATTTAAAGTGCAGCATGTAGTATGTTGAGATTTTAATCCAGCCTGTGGGATTCGGAAAAAACATCCATTAAGTTTAACAGTTTCATCCCAGGAGGAAAGAAAGCAATTTCCCACAGGAAAAAAAAAAAATCATCTTTCTCAGGTAAACGACTAAGAGGACTTCTCCCCTAGAATGTTCCTATAAAGTCTCTAAATAAGAATACAAGTGATTTATTAGTTAAATAGATCTACTCTGTTACAGAAATTGAGAACGAATCTAGGATTTCTAGCCTTTGGAACAAAATTTAGTGTTTTATTCTGAAACACAAATGACCCAGAGACTTTAAAAAATTAAAACAAAAGTCAAAGACGGTACAAGTTGGCCTTGAAAACATCTTAAACATTCTCTCTACAAAATGTCTATCAAACCATCAAAAACGAGTGTCCTACCTTCTTCCTCCATTAGAAACACGTAGAAAGATCAAAAATTGCAATTTATGTGGCTTGCATAGTTGCCTTAAGTCATTTTTGGAGCAAGATGGGATAAACATGTAAAGCTGAATGGAGTTAACATGATCTCTTATCATTATTACAGTGAATAAGTCAATTTTTAAAGGCTGAAAATAAAAATAAAAATTTGGGGGATATTTCCACTCTAGCATAAAAGTCAAGTACACTCACTCCTTCAACCCTCCCCTCAGCTACATTGTGCTGAGCTGGAAGTTGAATCTGTAGATCTTCCGAGGCATTCCTTACGGTTAGGATGCGGGAGGAGTGGAGGAATGGGGAGTCAGTACAAACAATGACGGCTCCTATGACACTGAGACACTTTGAGAAGGGCTGTGTCAGGGATAGAGAAGTGATGTTGTGATATAGTGTGTTGATAGTAGTGACTATCCGAAGAAGTTCAGCCTAAAAATTGTCTTACCCTCTTCTGTAGATTATATATATATTTAAAAATTCAAAATCCCATCTGACCAGAGTTCAACTCTGCATCTCCCCTTTCACCTCATAGTATCCCAGGTGAGGAGAATCTAGCTAGGAGAAAATCTTAGCTGCATCGCTCTAAGCCTTTACAAATTCAACTGTCTACGGTGCCAGGCAGCTCATGTGAATGTGAAAATCTAGCCACAGGTAAAATCCAGTGGCGCGGTCAACGGAGGCCTTGTAAGAGCAGGTATTGCCTGAAGGCATTTAAAAATTTTAAAACACTATCACTGGAAAAATAAAAGGGGAAGGAGTGTCTGACATAAGACTCTTAAATTATACCAGGAAGATACATTTCTGGACTCTGACTTCAAAATGGAAGCAGTTCCCTTTAATCAGGATAAAAGATAGTCACACTGTATTTGTCTTCAAGAACTAACTCCAAATCAGGAGTCCTAACTAACAGTGTGAACTTTTCCAATTTGCTAAATTTAAATTACTCACATCTCAAGATATTTTTAGTGAATGAAGTAAAAAATAAAGAATGACTATGGCAGATATTATAAATGGCCTACCAAAGCAAAAAGAGATACCAAAAAATCCAATTCTCAATATTCTCTCTCCCCTCACTTGCTGTTCAAATATTCTCAACATCTCTACATCCCTACCTATACCTTCCAGTTGTCCTAGGCTCCTTTTACAGATGTTGTTGGTGACATCCTCAGATCCCTTTTACCAGGCTCATGTCCCCAGCTCCCAGCTGCTGGAGGGGTTGGCTGCCAATGACCCACACCTGCTCCTTGGGCGGGGGATGTAAACTGAATCACCTCAACCTGAGGTGCCTGAGAGGTGATACCCCTTCTGCCCCCTGTGACTCCAGACACAATCTCTGTCTGTGATGCAACTTGTGCTTCAGCACAAATTGTGGGATTAGGCTGAGACCATGCTTTTCCTGAACCCATTTTGCTGTCTTCTTCCCCTGGCTTCTCTTCTTTCTTCATTCCCTTATGGATTTCCACCAATAAAGTATTCGCACAAGAGTCCCTTCTCAGGCTCTGATTCTGGGGAATGGCACCAAAGTTATTCCTTTAACCAAAAATCAAGGACTGGAGATGGGAGGCAGGCCAGTCAATTTCCTTAGTCAATGTACATAGCAAGTCTTCAAGGTTTGAATCATTTGGGTTTGCAGCTTAGCCCTCATGACCCAGCTCAATTGTTGTTTCCATACCTCCAAACCTATCCTACATGGAATTAATCACTTCCTACTCTTTATTTGTATAGAAATTATATCCCTTGCATTATATCCTAGTTTGTGGTATCTTTTCTAGTCTTCTTGACTGTGAACTAATTTCTCAAACGGAAAGTCTGATACATTTGCTATAATTTGAACTCCACAGAGGCAGAGATTTTTAATTTTGTTCACTGATGAATCTCAAATGCTTAGGAAAGTGCTGGCAAATATATATTTTTTTAATGAATCAAGGCCTCTATATTAACATCAACTCCTAGCGTCATGCTTATCACAAGATAGGCGTTTAATATTTATAGGAGGGACGAAAGTGATGAAAAAAGGGGACAGTTCCAAATATGCTTTGTGTCATGTAGATAAAACCTTAATTACCTCAAGCCTAAAAACTGTGGACCTGTATTGTTGTCATGACCAAGAGCCTGAATTTCAAAATATTGTATTATGAAAAGGAAACGATATTATTCCGATTTATAGGCATCAGGCATGGAAAGAATTATTCCATCATCTTCCTTTTTTTATACTAATTTTAATTTTATGTCTTCTAATTTTATAACAAATTATTCAGAGATAAAGAAACCCAAATGTAAAAGATAGACATCTACTATAAGCATCACTGTTTTTAGACAGCACAGGGTAGTGGTTAAGACAGCTGGTTCTGGAGCCAGCTATTTGCATTTAAATTCTATCTCTGACACCATGATTTGGAGTGAGTTATTTAACCTCTTATTGCCTCACTTTCCTTATCTGTAATTGGTATTAACATTGGTACCCACCTCATGGGGTTACTAAAACACTCAAATGTGTTAATTATTTAAAGTACTTAATAATGAATGGCATGTTTCAGTAAACTGCTCAGTAAATATTGGCGATTATTATTAAGTGAGTGGGAGGGAACTAACATTGGTTTAATGTTTACTATGTGCCAAGCCCAGTGCTAAGGGCTTTCGCATACTGGTGTTCCATATATATCATCCGTGCTCTCCTAGTCCTTTGTCAGTAAAGTGGAAGTAATAATATCTACCTCATAGATTTGTGATGAGCAGTAAATGAGAGGGAAAAAAAAAGACAACCTAACATGGTGTCACTCCCTTGCTCACCTATGTGCCTAATAAATGAGAATTATCTTCTCTCTCTCTCCACTAATTCATGCGTATCCACTCTTAGACTACAGCCAAAGAGAAACTTTCTTCAAGTATCCCGAGAGAGGGAGAGAGAAGTTTGTTCCTTATAAAGTTTCTGCTTGTAGAGTAAAAAAAAAAAAATTCTTTGAAAAAAAGGCTTTGAAGTCAAAATCTAAAGTCCAAAAATGATCACCAGGGCAAAGCTGACTGTTGGCCAAACTTGAGAGGCATGATTCTATGATGCAAGAATCAAGGCTGGTAAATAGTAATGTCTCAAAAGGCAAGACCTTCTCTGCTATTGCCTCTACTTCAGAAGAGGACAATCTTCTCTATTTCACACTTAAATAGCAGTCAGTTGATTTCAAAGGAAACCACCTTATCCATGGGCTTCGCTCCATTGGATTCCCTCCAGTTTGTAGCAAAAGTACATTTACTATACTGACTCAGCAAGAATCAAGGAACCCCTTGCCCTCAGATGTGTCGTAAATCTTGTTCCAGTAGGCAAGTTACAGGGGGGATGGCAATTATCCAGGCTTAAGACAGTACATCCAATTTTAAGAAAAATGCCCTGATTCATTATAATTATTGAACCCAAGACTTGAAAGAAAGCTAGGACTTTTTGTCCCTTAACCTTAAGGAAAATGATCATTTACAGTGAAAATTTTCAGCTTTATTATGAGAAAGAACTTTCCATTTCCGGAAAGGCTTGCAGTCCTCTGTGGACAAGGCATGTTTGGGGGGAGAAATCCCTAGGGCTGTGTGGAAGACTGCTCTGAGTGGGTTATTCCTTCTGTCTATGCACCGTACTGTCTCGTTTCTGGGACTTCTCAAGCATGGAATTCCAGCAAACCTTGAAGAGTAAAGAGATTAAAGATGGAGTAGGAAGTGGCCACTTTCTTACAAGAATTACAGGCAAAGAAACGCCATACTTCTTTTGAAATCTTGATCAAACGTGATTGAAGTTAGCATTTTTTTTCTCCACTAAAGTTTATTCATAATTCCTCTTCCTGCATTTCAGAGAAAGTTAATAATTTTCTAAAAATCAAACTTCATGTATTTGATGTTAATTATGTAGGTCCACACTTAGGAGATGAGGAAATGTTGGACAGGCTAATTGTGTTTGTTGGTCATTTTTCATTGAATCTACTCTCTTAGCTATTCTTTCTTGAAGTTTTTCACATCTATCGAAACAAGTTGCTTAGGTATTATACCAGCCATTTCAAACAATTGTGTTTCCTTAGATATTTCTATTGCTCACTGTTTTCAACAATGAGTCATCCTAGATCTTATCTAGTGATCAGTTACAAAAGTGTAGTAATTTGTGTTTGGCAGACCTTGAGAAAGTTAGTGAACTATTTTCTAGATTATACTGGTTTTAAAAATTCAACCAATGATTTGTAATGTTTTAACATATATTGAGTTAATATGCTGTATTACAAAAAATATTACAAATATTTTCAACATTTGTCTTTAAAATCAAAAGCAGGTCTAGATTTGCCAAATCTCATGATCTGATATTTGATTACATGATTTATCTGACTCCACAGTTAAAATATAGAAACCCAAACTAGAAACAATTCTAACTCTATAAGGGTCTCTCCAGTAGTGACTAGAGCGGCCTAAAAAATTTTCCTACGTATGAATATCTATTGCTTGGATAACATTTAAATTTTAAAAGAGAAGCACTATACTTATGAGTCATATTCAGCTCATGCCTTGCCATGTCTCACCATGATGTGTTTGGGTAGTAACTGAGATTAGCTAAACAATTATTTATCTGTGTTGTTTAATTTTCCCTTATGGCTGTATCTACACAGCACAAAGAAAACTAAAGACTTGGCAGTTGTCTTGCTAATTTTATCATTGCAAATGGATAAACCACATAATTCAGGACAAAAATACAAAATCTGTATATATTGTTACAGAGTGAGCTCCTAATTGTAAAATTACAGAATAATGAAAGCTGAAGGAGATCTTAGAGATTATCTGATCTCAGCCCCTCACTCCCTCTGAGAAAAACTGAAGGTAGAGCATTTCTGTGACTTGCCCAAAGTCTCACAGCTAATGAGAATTCAGTGATCCTCCCATAACACCATAATGTCTCTCACAACCTTTGGGGATGATGAATTCCACTGCTTGATTTTTAGTGGCATCTCTCTCCACTAATCCTAAATGCACTGTGTAAGTCTGTTCCTCCCTCCCTCCTTCCCCCTCACTCCCTCCATTCCTTCTCTCCTTTGTGGAATAAAAGGTAAACTCAATATAATTTTACTTTAAGAGCTACCAGAAGTAATTTTAGATACTCCGGAGGCTTGCAGAACCAGGGCTGAGGATTACTGTTGCATCAAACTTCAACACATTATGCACAACTGGTGAGAGGTGATGTGAATATTCTATATAGAGAGGGGAAAAAATGGGGACCTCTAAAATTGGTGGCTTAGGCTGAATAGCAATCACTGATTATGGCAGGTTTCATAAACTCAATGACTAAAGAGTTGCTGGGTAATGAAAGTCCAGAAGTAGCTGAAATTACTACAAATGCTGTCACACCTAGAAATCTCTAAGAGATCAGTACTATGTCCTGATAAGAGCAAATAAAAGTGCATATCATTCCCCCATCTATCACCCCCTCCACCTCCCAACGAAAGCAGAGTGTTCAAAAGCCCACTGAGAAGGTTAACTCAATTTTGAAATTAATTAAAAAAAATATTATTGTAAAAAGAAAGCCCTATAAAAGTTGTTTGTTGTTATATGCTTGTGTGCAGGTAAACAGATGCAATCCCCATCTCTTGCTGGGACAATTCATTTTGCACTCATTGTGTGTTTTGGCTTCCTAGGACCTGTCAAATTATGGCACTGCCTTCGAATGAAAAATTGCTTTAAGAATCAATAGTACTCACTGGAACACAACCAGAACTATATCGAAAAAGTGATATTCTTATTTGTAGTGATTTCTCTCTTTTTAGGGAAGATCTCAGAGCTCTTATATTTAGTGGCAAAGAATGTAATAGTCTTGGCTATTTAGAGACATTGGGACAATTAGCAGTTAAAGAATAAAGATGCATGGTGAGTCTATAGCTTACCTTAGATAGAACCATAGAACCATATGTGTCCTGCCCATCCTATAGCACTGCCATTGGAAAAATCATCCTGCTGAAGGCTTTCTATCTTCTCCATCCAGTGTTTTTTCTCCAATAAAACTATTTTCTAAGACATACCTTATGTCTAGAATCTACCTCCTACTCTCTTCTTTCTTTCAAAACCCTATTTATTTGAAAGTAATCAGACTGCATACAGAGACCTTAGAATAGAAAGGGGCTCTGGAGGCCCGCCAGCAACAACTCACCTAATACAGGAATCTCCCAGAATCCTCCTAGCAGACAGGCAGACTCTGCTTCAACAGGCCACTCCAGCTCTAACTGTAAATTCTTCCTGATAGTCATCTAACACCTACCTCTCCTAAGTTTTTATGGAGTTCTTTCCTCTAGAATAACACAGAACAAAATATGTCCTCAATATGTTTTCTTTTGTACAAGAGGGTCCAAAAATGCAAAGATAACAGCCTCTTTCTTCAAGAAATTTACCAACCTGTTCTTTTCCTCTTCAATCAACAAACTTCATGAAAAAATAAATTCAAATTACGCCTTTTCTTCATCTCACCTCTCTTAGTTCTCTAGGAGCTGACTTCAACTCTATCATTTTTCTAACAGTGCTCTCCTCAAATTCACCCCCTCCCTCAAAATTATATCCACATCATAAGGCCTTTTCTCATTTACCATTGCTCTTGATCTTTTTCTGACTACTCCTTTTGACAGTGTTGACTTTTACTTGAGCTCTATGCTCCAGAAAATAGGGGCAGTTAAGAAATTCTCCCAACCTTTTGTTTTCTGAAGTCTCCCCATCCTTTTATGCTCTAGGAAATGGCTTACTGTAAAATACTCTTCTCCATATGATCTGCTGTCCACTTTCTCTCATGACTCCAGAAGACTCATGGGTGATTCCCTTGTTTACCTGTAACAAGGCCAAACACAGATCTTTCCTCCTTTGCCTTGAACTTTCTATTCTTTGTTTCATGAATGAGGATAGAATTGTTTGTCTCTTTGAAACAAGGTAGACCAGTGATAAATAAATCTTGTTCAGCTAACTGACTAGACTTCCCCTGATTGCAAAATAACCTCATTTGTAAATCACCCCACCTGTAATTTGTCTACTCCTCCTGTAAAAGTCTAAGGAAAAGCCACCCTGCCAAGACACTGTGATCTTGGGAGCTGGGGTCCCTATTGCAACAGTTTGAACAAAACCAACTCCTTAATTGTTGGTGTATTTTTGTTTTTGACATCTTCTTAAAATATTCCTTTTTTCTTAACTTTAATGAAGACCATGTTCTGGATCTGTGTTTGCTGTTTCCTCACTTTTCTTTGCCATTCTGGGTCTAGTGTTTGTTCCTTATCCCCTAACAAGACACAATCCAAGATTCAATTCTACATTCTCTTTGCAGGCTCTGCATCAAATAACTCATTCTCTCTAATGACTTTGACCCAGACCCCATAACCAGGTAACCACCACATTTATATTATCATTGTCATATTGTTAATCCCTATACATCACTGTAAGCATATTACTTTCTTTAACACAAGCTTTAATGACTCCTGGCCTCGTATACATCAAATTCCAATTTCTACTGCCAAATACTTCTCTACATCCTTGACTCTACTCCTGGCTCCAATTCTATATCTCAGTCTATACCGGACATCACACAACCACTATCGCTACAAATATAATGAGATTGGCCTTATCATTCTTTCAGAGATCCAGATTTAAAATCCTCCCTCTCTATGTGCATCTATCTGTGTCTATTGATTCTCCTTTCTCAGCAACACATATTTCCAATTGAGGCCATGAAATGGAAAAAACAATTAAATATAAGTGCTGTACTGATATACTTGATGAAAAATGTGCCAAACTCACAGGGAAAAGAGACTAGCAATACTACTACAGCTTGGGCACGGAGCCAGTAGTAGTCAGAGGAAGGAAGGACAGGTAGGTAATAATAACACAATATCTGAAGTATATATGGTTAAAGGCAATAGTCAAATAGAAGGTCAACAGCAAGGATAGTCAACAGGCGTTGGAAGCTGAAAGAACACAGCAGCTAGAAAGAGGCCAGTATAGACAGACCATGGACATGCGGGCAAGTCTCTCAGCCAGCAATAGGGTCCCCTAATCATGGGACCAAGAACAAGATTCCCATCTCTAGGAGACAGGATGAGAATAAGGCAGGGTCTTAGTCTCAAGAGAAATCAGAGTTCAAATGAAATGAATGAGACAGGGACCTAGGTAGAGCAAAACCAAGATGAAGTTTAGTTAGTAGAACTGTTCCCAAGTGAGAGACCAATTATTGGTGTTTGGGCACAAGTTGACTTGAGGCTGAGCCAATTGTGTGTAGGGCTCTTTAATTCTTCCTAGTCTAGGAATGAGAATGACATTGATTCCAGAACCAGACATAGAACTCAACTTGGAAAACAGATGGCAGCAAGTGACCTCATTGGTGTGGCCTAAAGGGACACAGGACAGTACACCAGGCTAGCACTTCAGGGGGTGGTGGCAACACTAACGTCTGAGCCAATAGAGCCACCTCTTAGCACATCTTTCTGCCTCCAAGGTGGCCCTCTTGCACGCTCCTCCGCTGTCGCTGATAGGGGTAACTATAATAGTTATTTAAAGCCTACAGATGATAATGCGAAAAGAAAGAGGATATAGCTGCTGTCCCAACAAACTATTGTACATCACTGAGTCTAAAAGAGGGGACATGACTTTCCTTGCGATTTAAATGAAAGTGTACTAAATAAAATTTTTTGGTCGAAGTCTCACTATAATTTGCTTGGACATGTTTCATGTCTGCTGTCTGACTCTCATGTCTTTGCCATCACTGCTAAGTTCATAGAATTCCCAAAGGCTTTTAAACTCATCCAGGGACCTGGGCCTTCTTGTCCAATGTTGAGACCAAACACAAGAAAATACTAGGGATAGGAAAAATAAAATAGCAGTTAATTTTGTTTTCTAGGTTAGGTTTTTATGAGATCTTAGAAGGAGAATTGGTGAACTCAGGGAGAGTTAGTAATAAATTTGGGGATAAAGTATTGAAAATATTCTGAAAATGTGGGAGAAAATGACTTTTTTACTGAAGCTAACTTGAGTATAAATTATAACGTAGAAAGAAATTTTATGTGGCAGAGTCTCGCAAAAGACTACTAGAAACATACCCATAGTTGAACACAGCTTGGTCTATTGACACGTCACAGCTAGCGAGAGCACACAACATGGAACCATGAGGCATGGCAGTAAGAGGGGGGTTAGAAAGGACTTATCTGGGCTTGTGCTACAGGATTTGGAGGTAGATTCAAGGAAGCAGAGCTTTGCTCTTTATTGGATGCTATCACAAAATAGGTGTCATTTTATGATTGGGCATCTTTTTTTTTGGCATCACTTTTTAAAAATTATTTTTCAATTTATTTATTTTTGGCTGTGTTGGGTCTTCGTTGTTGTGTTCAGGCTTTCTCTAGTTGTGGAGAGTGGGGGCTACTCTTCATTGCGGTGCACGGCCTTCTCACTGCGGTAGCTTCTCTTGTTGCGGAGCACAGGCTCTAGGCACGTGGGCTTCAGTAGTTGTGGCATGCAGGCTCAGTAGTTGTGGCCCACGGGCTTAGTTGCTCCATGGCATGCGGGATCTTCCCAGACCAGGGATCGAACCCGTGTCCCCTGCATTGGTAGGTGGATTCTTAACCACTGCACTACCAGGGAAGTCCCTATGATTGGTCATCTTAATAAATATTATCTAGAAGGAAGGAAGAATGAGGTAAGCATTATCATTCATACAGCCAGGCTAGGGAAATATTTGGCCATTTTATGGTTTAGACAATGTCCATACTTAGTCCGTGTTCAGACATGATTACAGGGGTCTTGCTTTGTCTGGAACCATCACACAAAGTCCGATGTTGTGTCCTCTGAAACTGTGTATGTTAATAGGAGAAGACTAAAGCCCACCTGTAGGTGCCAGGCCAGATCCTGGCTGTTAGGAGCTGCTTTTCTCTTTCTTGGGAGAAACGGGAGAGATTAAACATAACTTTTCCAGATTTGAGGTGTCAGTGTTCAGGTCTTTCCTTGTAATTGCCTGTATCTCCCTCCAGAGTTCTCCCTCTTGTCGCACTTAACGAATGTGTGATTCCCCTGAGCATAGGAAGAGAAATCACACTGATTGCCCAGAGACAGTGAAAAGATTCTACCTCAGTCCAGTGTCATCAGCCAAAGCCCTATCCTGAAAGGTTTTACTGGCTCTTAAAGATGCTGATGGCTCCCGATGGACTAGTGGCACTGTCCCCTAATTTAACACATTTTAATTAAATAAAATCTTCCCTGAGGAAGAAAGAGCGAGCCACGTCGGGTCTGTCATTTCAGTTGTTTTCTCACTTCCCTGATATGACGAGACAGCAAGTTCGAGTTTTTCACCCTCTCTCTCTTCCCCTCCTTCCTTTAATGGCCTGTCAAAAGGAAATTCCATCCTGTGTTGGCATTACTGCCTGCTGTAAATAAAGAGGAAATGGGAGGAAAGAGGAGGCGGGAGGGGAAGGGTGTGTGTGATAGAAGCTAGATCCACAGATCAATTGCAAGGCATCTCTCAGAGTGTCTAGACACCAGCTGCTTGGTAACCATGGAAACCCACAACTTTGACTGATGGGCTGAGGAGTAACGACTCTCAGGAGATCCTGTTGGGAGCTTGGTGGCAGCGGGGAGAGGAAGGAAGGTTGGGATAATGGCGAGAGAGTGTGAGTAATAGGGGAGAGAGCAAGAGGAAACACAACTCTCTGTGAAATGGGGGCATTACCCCGCTTACCATTTTTCTCATGCACATTCCACAAGTGGTGACAAGATACAAATGTGCCATCCCCAGCAGGTGTCAGGACACAGGTTGCTAAAGATGAAGAGCTGAGTTGCAATGATTACATTCCCATCAACTTCCTCAGTAAACCAAAGCTTTTGACAGTAAACAGACATGATCAACAATTGCCTGAGGCAGCCTTGGGAGTGGGAAATTCCGGTCCCTAAGAACGGTTGTCACTTTTACAAGCACTTAAAGAATACTCACAGCTCTGTACATGAAGTGTCCACCCTTCCTGCTGCTCCCATTTTCCTTTGTCCTAGGAAAGGGTTAGGATGCTGTTTAAATAAAGGAAGTTGGTGGTGGGATTGTTGAGGGAATGAGTAAGAAATGAAGAGATACCAGTTTAGGGCCAAATCATCTGTCATATAAATCTATTTTGTTCTCTTCTTCATAGACAGATGCCTATCATCAGAGGTTTCCAATCCATAGATTTTGAAGTGTTACAGTTGCTTGCTGTAACCCTGGTCCCTTCCCACTACACATTCTTTTTGGATGGAGATTTTCAGGTAGCACTGTCACCCCTCCCCTCCACCCCTCTCACCACCTAATTTTGTACCCATTCCCACCCCCCCACCCCATCTCTCCACTCCACTTCCTTGACCAAGTACCACCACATACAACCCCCCCCAGGGACCCCCAGACCCTTTGGTGATGCAGAGCAGCCCTTTCTCACCAAAGTTTGTCTACAGCTATACAGACTACATTTATTATCTGTCTTCACAGTGTTTTGCCTTTACTCAGGCAATCTTACCCATCACAGTTAGAGTCTAACAGAAGACGTGCTAACTTTATTGGTGTTATCTGGGTCACAAAACTGTTTCCTAAATTGTGCAAAGCTAATAGACGGTGTGGGAGTTAACCGTTGGACTCTGACTGATCAAAACCAAGAGATGTGTGTGTGTGTGTGTGTGTGTGTATATATATATATACGTTCTGTACATTTTTATGCAGTGTTTCCTCTGAAGAAATGCTCCTGTATGAAAAAATGTTCCAACCGTATTTAGCTATAAGCAACATGTAGGCAAATTCAACATACTCAGAAAGGGCTACTAATAAGTAAATACTGAGTTAACTATCATTTGTAATAAGTAGAACATTTTAATCCACCAGAGACTCCTTATTAGACATTAAAGCTTTCATGACTTTGATTTGATGACTTAACCTGAGAGAAAGGCAGCTCCCTCCTAAGCAAAAATGTGTTTATGTCATCTATTTTCAGTCAGGGCAGAACTCCCAGTGGTCTGGAATTGCTAAAATGGTCCTCTTTTAGAGATGGATACTTTGCATGGGGAGATGAAACCACTTTCTTCCCTATGATTGTGTTCCATGTAGGGAGTGACTATAACGCAGTGTCTAGGACACAGATCTGGTCCTCTGGTGCCACTGACAGCCGGGTTATAGTCACTGCCCAGCTGCCAACATCTTCCAGTCCCTAGGAGGGATGGTATTACATGTAAGAATTATAGGAGTCTCCAAGGAACTTGCAAGGGAAGAGGAAGATGGAGGAATGTCTGTCCAGGAGGCAGAGGAGGAGTTCCTTCAGTGGTGATAAGGAGTAAACCAACTGAGTGTGAGAGGGACTTTGGGTCACCTTTGCTGCCTATGCATTGACCATCAGCACTGACTCAGCTACTCTGTTTGACTAAGGAGGCACCTTCATCTTCACACTTCTACTGAGCATTCTGTTCCTATTCTAGTTGCTGGGGTATAGCAGTGTACAAAATAATAATAAAGCAGACAATACCCTGTTTGTGGAGCTTATATTATTCTATAGATTAACAGGTAAAATATATAGCATGTCAGGTGGTGATAAGAGCTATGAAAAACATAATGTGGGGAAGGACAATAGTGACGGAATGAGGGTGGTGTGACAATCTCCGTCAGAGGGAAAGTCTCGTTGAGACGGTGACATGTGAACAGAAGCTGAAGAAGGTTAGAGAGTGGAATCTATGAGGATCTAAAAGGCGGGGGGGGGGTTGGGGGGTTCTAGACAGAGGGACCGGTAGTTCAAACGCCCTGGATGTGAGCACATGTGGTTTGCCAGGGCCGTAGCACAGGCATTATGTTGCTGGAAGGGAGCAAGAGAGGGGCGTGGAGAAAGTGGACTTCAAGTGGTGACCTCCACGGGACGCTAATCATGGAGGGCTCTGAGGCCATGTTAAGACCTTGGCTTTTATTGAAATGAGATGGATGCAAGAGAAAGTGAAATTGTGCTCAGATTCTAGATATATTTTGAACGTGGAGCCAACAAGATTTGCTGACAGATTTAATATTGGAAAAGACAAAAGAGTTGGGGATAATTCCAAGATATGTGGCCTGAGGTTCAGGAAAAGGTGAGCTTGCCATTTCCTGAGGTGGGGAGACTCAAGAAGGAGCAGGTTCAGGGAGAAAAGATAGGAGTTTGGTTTTCAAAATGTTTAGCTTGTGGTGTCTATTCGATACACAAGTTGAGTAAGCGGTGGTCTGGAGTGGGGAGAGAGGTCTGGGCTACTGAGGGATCATTGGGATTTATCAGGTTGTAGGCAATACTTGAAGCCATGAACTGGGAGCAGTCACCAAAAGAGTAAATGTAGATGGAGAAGAGGAGGTCCAAGGCTGAGCTGTGAGAGACTCCAACAACTAGAAACCAGGAGATGAAGAAGCAAGGACAAGAGAAACTGAAAAGGAATAGCCAATGTGTTAGCAGAAAAACTCAGGAATAGGTAATATGCTGGAAGAAGAGTAACTAAAGTACTTCAAAGAGTAGAAAGCGATCAACTATGAAATGCTATTGGTAGGCCAAAGAAGACGAGCCATGGGATGGACCACTGGATTTTAGCAATGAGGAAGTCATCTGTGCCTCTGGCAAAAGTTTCATTGGAGGGTGAGAGGGTAGGTGTGATTGTCATGGATTCAAGGCTGGGAAGAAACAAATTTGAGCCACTGAATGTAGACAGCTCTGATTAATACAGAGTCAGGAGCTTGACAGCCTGAGTTTGAATTGAGAACCCACCACTTCCCAAATGTGATACTCTGAGCATGTTATATAACCCCTCTGTACCTTGATTTCTTCATCTACTGAATGGGGATAGTACCTACCTCATAGGATTGCTGTAAAGTATGATACATATAAGATGCTTAGTCGATGTGTTCAGTAAGTATTAACTTGAACAGCCCTTATCATCACTTCTCTTAATCCTTAATAAGATATGGTCCTTGTGAACAAGTTCTATTCCTGGTTCTGGAGACTAAAAGCATAAAAAAAATTGTTTGAGCAACTATAATGAAAATTCTGCCAACCTTGATCCACTCTCACAGTGCTCTATGGCACATTTGGATTGAACCACCTCAAGGGAGTGTCATATTTCATTTTCCACACAGCGTAAGGTTCTGGTTTAATAAAAACTTAGTCTAGGGATCCACAGTGCTTAATGAGTTTGAGGTTTTCCAAGCACTAATATTCTTTAACTCTGGAAGACCCCAAAAGATTTTTTTCTGATCCCATGGAGCTTCAGTGGTGGTTCACATAAAGTACTTTGAAATATATAAAGTTCAAAGTGCTAAGGCATTGATATCTCTATGTCACAAAAACAGTTCATCTGTCATGCTGTCAAACAGACATCTTTATCGGCTAACACTTCTGCATCACAATAAAAATTGACATTCGTATAATGGTCCTGAAGCATTTTATGACTATGCTTACTATAATTCTAATGTTGTATATATTTTATTACATCCCAAACCTTTCCCAATTGGAAATCCAATAAACATATGATGGCAAATATTAATCAAAACATTTGATTAGCCAGAATGTCCCATTCCCCAATCACACTGGAGAACACAGAATTTACTGTAAATGTGCTGTTCCTTTTCTGCCTTGAGGACACCAAATTAAATAAAAGGGGAGAATAAAAATAATTATATGCAGGGAGCAGAAATGAGACCCTGATGTATTCACACTCACTAGCCATGTGACCTAAGTCGTTTAAGTTCTCTGACTTCTGTAAAAGGGACAATGATACCGCTCATCATAGGGTCATTATGAGGCTTAAACAAGAAACTCCATGTAGAGCATTTAGCAGAGAGCCTGGCACAAGACAAGTAAGTGTTATTTATATTGTTACCATCCTCAGTATTACTGTTGCTATTGCAGTTACTCTATAGTGAAGACTTAATAAGCGAGCACCAAACCAAAGGCTGAGTAATTCAAAGCTATCTAATATGCATTAGGTTGGCTTCACATGTTAATTAAGGCTTGAGTTAATATTAGTAATATAGAGTCACCACTGTCTTTGTGAGGAAGCCTCAATTAATTATAGGAGCTCAATAAGCATACGGGGCATGTGATATATTCATATGGATTTATTCCAGATGGATGGCTTTTGGGGTGGGGCTGGAGAAAACAATCTCCACTTCGATTTCTGCAACAGCGGCCGTTGCCACTCAAGGCTTCAAGAGCCACTCACACAGCCTGCTGTACGGCTGCAGCCCCCTAAGTGACAGGGGGACAAATAGCTCCTGTCTCATCATACATCTCCCCTTCCCATCTCCTCCCCCCTCCCGCCAGCCCGCCAGGCACGTGGCAGCAATAAGCTGCCTGCCTCACTGGGATCCTCAGCTCCATTAATAAGGCCTGCAAGGCTGATAATTGGGGATTTGCGGAGCCTGCAGTCTCTCAATAAGCCAGGTTGTTATGGAAACCAGAGGCAGACCTCCATGTCCAGGCTATTGATCCTAAAAAAATAAAATAAAATAAAAGTGGAGTATTGGAAATGATCGTTTCAATCTATCCTCTCCTCCCCCATGCCCATCATTTTATTTTAGAAGTTTGCCTCCAATTTCCACACATGAGAATTCACAGCTCTTCGCTCTTTTGGGTTCCTTCTCAGCACTCCCCTACCCCTTTCCTAATTATAATTACAACTGATTTTTTTTCCCCTCTAGCAAAAAATCAGCTGAGCAGGGTACTACAGGAACACCAGAGTAGGCACTCTAAATCTAATTTAACACCATGCCATTAATTCTGATGATCTGAGCCAGGAAGTCAGCGATGAATTTCAATGTGCTCTCCCCGCCATTAAAAGAAAACAATAATTGAACAGGATAAAAAAAAATGGCCTCAGAGTCTCTCCCTGGCCCCTCAAGAGGTATTGTTTGGTAGCAAGATGGCCACCACCCACCATGAGTCATGGTATTGTGTTCAGTGAAAGGAGGGTCCAGCTCTCAAACTGCCGGGGTAAAAGGGGACAGTCTTCTTGGACTATTTTAAAAAACTAGCTGACAATTTCCTTACAGTAAAAATCTGATTACTCCTGGTTAATGAATTTGGGCATGATGCCAGAGCATACCTGACTGGGAAGTCTGTAAATAGCACTAAATGAATCCAGCCTGGAGGCTGCCGTGGGCCCAGAATCACCGACTCAGCCCCTACAGTGCAAAGACCAGGACACCATTGTTTCCTGCTGAACTTCCCAAGTCCTCCCAGCAGAGGGCACTAGCGTAATTCCGTTCCCAGCCTGGAAGCCTGGGTGGAAGGCAAAGTCCGGAATCACTCTCCAGGAAGAAAGGGCTTCGGGCAAGTGACAGAGCCATGCAATAGGGTTGGAACCGCCTATTGTGACTGGATTCTATTTTTAAGCTGTCCTGAAATTATTTTTTATTTTTCAGTCTTTCCAACACGATTGAAAGCTCAGTCTAAAACTGTTCATTGGAGCTCCTTTAACGAATAAGCTAAAATTATTAGTACGTGTAGATTGTGCTATGTGTAGAACTTGTAGAAACATCGGAGTCATTCTTGGAGCAAAAATAATATAATAAAGTAAAAACTTCAACCACCCTCTATTCGCCCTCTATTAACTACTACACTGAGGGTGAAGTCCTCTGACCACTTTAAGGCTTCTAATAAGTAGGTTCGGCATATCCCATCCTCCCACACTGACACGAGCTACTAGGCCAGCATCTTCACCAATCCATCATAGAAATGTTCATTTCTTTCCTTAGGACCCTACCCATCATCCCAACCTCAGAATTCCTTCTTTGCAATTACAGACTGCAGCCTGCAAACTGGCACTTCCGTACATTGCTCTTGACTGGTCCTGGATTTGTTTTTCTTTTACGACACTTACTTTTCTTTCTCAACCAGACTGTAACTTCCATGATAACAGATATTCACTTTTAAGCATGGATATCCCCCATAGTGCCTAGTGCAGTATGGAAATTATGCATATTAATCAATAAATACAGTCTCTGCAACTTCTGGGTTTATCTCCTCTATTCTGACCCAAACTCAGTGTGTGACCATGGACAGACCGTGCAAGCTGGATCCCAGAGCATGTTTCATCTTTCATTAAAACACACCACAATACAACATCTCCTGGAGGGTGTCCGAGTCCAGTGGATCTTAATCTTTATGTGTCATGGTCCCAGTTGAATATCTGATAAAAGACAAGGACACCAGAATATCACCCATATTCACACCCAGTATAACATTTTGCAAATAATTTCAGGGGATTAAAGGACCCTTCTGAAGTCCACCCAGTTCCCATGTCTAGGAGATTTTTAAGTTTCCTTTTAGGTGTAAGTTTGTAAGATTGAAATCCAAGATGTGACAGTTTATAGGTGGTATCTACCCAGAAAGAGTTTATTGGTTATTTCCCTTAAGGGACCCCAACATTTTCTGTTGAATCCCTAGACTGCAGTTTCCCAGGGACCAATTACATGGAGCCTAAATTAATCCTAACATCACTACCTGGTGGCCTTGGCTGGCTTCCAAGCTCAATCATTACTGATAATGTAAGGACTTGGTAATCTTGCTGAGCTATAAGGTAGGCCAAATAGAATAGTCTCTGACTCCCAGAAGAGGCTGCAAATCATTATGTCTCTCCTTTTGGCCATAAAACACGTCCTATTTGCTCATCAATTTCCTTTATAAAACTAGAAGTAGTACCAAGGGAAAAAAAAAAGTTTCCCAGTAGCTTCAATTGAAAGAAACCAGAAGCAATGGTGACTTTCTATCAGACACTTACTATGTGTTCAATAAAATACCATAGTAGGCACCTTACATGTGATCTATTTAGTACTAGCAACTACCAAGTTCAGCAACGAAGATATTATATTATTTCAAAGATGACAAATCTGATGTTGAGCTAGTGGCATAAAGTTGATTAGAGACCAGGCCTTTGATTCAAACATAGGTAGGTCCAATTCTAGCACCTGTGAGCTTTCCCTTGCACTGCAGTCTTCCAGGAAGAGAGCTGGCTAAAGCCACGGCTGTTGCAGTTCTCTGTCTACTGTTGCAGCATCCATTAAGTAATGCATTTTTCTTTTGTAGTACTTGATACTCTTTGAGATATTTTACTTTGGGTCACCAAAAAATAAAAAAGGTGGTTATTTATTTACTGAATAAAAGAATCTCTTCTACTAATAAATTTACACATGAAAGGATGATAGAAGATCCTTGCTTTCACCCTCTTCAGTTTGAAGATCTGTCCAGAGGATTTCCATATGGGGAGAGGGGAGTATGAGAACTCCTTATTTCAGATTATCAGAAAAAAAGGTAAAGCAAAGTAATGTTCTCTGAAGACCTACCGTGTACCAGGTTCTTTAAATATGTTAAATTATTAAATCCTCACAGCATCTGTTTGAGGGTGGTGTTATTATCTCCATCTTATAAATAAAGAGGTTGGGGATTAAACAAATCATGAGAGCCACACAGTGAGAACCCAGGATAATACAGTTCCAAAACTGTTTCCCTGTGAGGCATTCTAAGTAAAGAATGTTTCTGATACGTGCCTTGGAGTCCATAACGTATTAGGATGAAAACAGAGCTCCATCTAAACTTGTGGGGCAGTAAAGCTCACCTCCTCTTTTCTTTTCCTGCCTGGAAGCAGGCAGAGGCAGCGTCTCTCGCTTTGCTGAGGCTGCACTGGCTGCTGAAGCTGCGTTGGCTGCGGACTGATGCTGCAGAAGGGCTGGAACAATAGTGAGCCTTGGGGGTGGGGAGGGGGGACGGGTCTGTCCTTGGGGAGCCGAGCCCCATCTGCCACTAAGATCTGCTCCGAGACAGAAAATCCATTTGCCAGAGAGCCCTTTAGGGCCTGCTATTTGTGCAGTGGAGAATAGAGAGTGCTAGACAGGAAAGACACCTTCCAAACCATATCCTCTTACCAGAGGGGAAGGTAAATGTGTCCCGCCCATTCCAGAGGGTGTGCTGGCAGCAGAGTTAGAGGGCACCCACAGCTCTCATGCCTCTCCTCTGCTTCGCCCATCACTGCCCCTCCAGTCCTGCTTTCTCCCCTTTCTCCTTTCATCTTCTCTTCTTTCTGTCCCCTCTGATATTTCCACTGCTGGACTTTCCTTCTCCCTTTTTCCTCTGCCATTTTCTACCTCATTCTTGCACCCTTCTACTTCCTCTTTCGTCTTTCTTCAGGGCAGAGTTCCCACCAACACCTCACCTGGTTCTTCCTAGGGGTCCCAACTTCTTTTCACACTCAGACCAATTTCCCTTCTGAGCCAAACACCCTCCTCCAGATGTAGAGTGTCTGCTGCCTGGATGACAAGTCATGGAAAAGAGGATCCTGATTTATAAAGTCTATGAGAGTTTGGCTGTAAGCAATAAAGTTGGACCCTTGCCTAAAAAATTCTTAGCTTTTTTTGCGGGTCTTCACATTTCAAAAATAAAATGATGTTTTTTCTTTCTCAAGTTGCTTACGAAGAAAAATCTCTCCATAGGTGAAATTCATATTATTAGTCAATCAGTGATGTCCATGGAGGGCTATCTACATGCTGGGGTCCATTCTGAGCCCTGGGGATGCTGTGCTAAAGGATGCCACATCCCTGCCTTCAGGGAACAGAAAGTCTAGTGAGAGACAGAGAAGTCACTTTAGGTAGATAAACACAGTCATTTTAGACACTGAGAGTAATAATGTGAACACAAATCGGGTAGAACTGATGGGGCTGGCAGGTGTGGTGCTGTTCTTGTCAAAACAGTCAGGGAAGTCTTCTCTGAGCAAGTGGTATCCAAATGGAGACCTCGGGGCTAAGAAATAGCTATGGGAAGATTGAGGGAGAAAGCAAATGCAATGGTCCTAAGTAGGAACAAGCTGAGTGTGTTCAAGAGACACTAAGAAATGTGGGATGGCTGGAGAAGAGTGAGGAAGGGCAGAGTAGCACATATGATCAGAGAGAGAAGCAGGAGTCAGATCATATGGGGCCTTGTAGGTCATGGTTATAAGTTAGATTTCATTCCAAAGGTAAACAGTGGAAGGTATTGTGTAGGGTATTTGTATGGATAGGTGTAAGGTATTTGTAGCTTTGTATGAGTGGTCTTCAAGTTGCCTGTTAGAAATTACAAGTCAAAGCCCCTCTAACCCTAAGCCTAAGATTATCTTGTCATTATTGGATCTACTCCTTTTTACCCAGCTGGGCTGTTTCACAACATGATGTTAATCATTCAAGTGACATTTAGGATGTTAACCTGCAGAGTTAAATAAGAACTGACTGTTGCACATGGGTATTTCACTTTCGGCATCCTTTTAGACAGAGGCACAGACATCCATTATTCACTGGGGTTGAGGAGCAGAAGAAAGAAAGGTGACAGATTTTTTAGAATTCTTGAGACAGATTTTGGGCTTTAGCTTTCTAGAAATCTTATTTTTGTGGATATTTCACAATTACATAGACGGAATTCCTTAAGTGGTATCTCATCAGAGAGAATGTTTTGTTTATACAATTATGTTGCAAATTGGAGTAGAACTAAAAAATATTGTTGCATTATTAGTCTGTTTCCTTTTGTTTAGACTCAGAAGCTATGGATGTAGTAATCTTATTTAGCCTTGGTAAGTAACCCTGGGTGAGTCATCCAACTTCCATTTTTTAACAATTTGAATAAGAAACAAATTCTTATAGAATCTGAACAATCCGAACAATTCCTATTTGAATTTGAACAATTAGAATTTGAACAAGTCCTGTATCTGGGAAGATCATCTGTTTGTAAAACAAACAATTGAAGTTGAGTATAGAGTGATGCCCGAATTAAAATATGGGTTCCGAATTACATTCAGTTGACTTTTAATCATGCCAAAACTCAAAGACTTTTGAAATGGCCTTAAGTTGACAACAGTAATTTTCAATTATTATTAGTTAAAATGCCAAAGTTTTACTAAGATCCAGAAATAGTCAGTGGAGGAATAGGGGATTGTGGGATGGTAGAGGACCCCGATGCCGACCAACCTGGCCTCTGTGAAACAACTTAATTCCCAGAAACCACTTCTGAGGTCCTACTCCCTGGAACTTCAGGGCTCCAAGGAAAACGATTCAAAATTCACTGAGTTAGGATTTTAAAACAAGGTTTCAGAAAATAAAACTTGGGCTTCTTGTTTATAAAATAAATTTGCATGGCTTTAATACTATTTGGAACCAAAAGAAAATAGAACATAGTTTAATGTACCTAACTCCGTGCCTGGAGGTTACTCAGACCAATCCTATCTATGACTAAACAGTTGCACTACAATATGGGGTGCGGGGGTAGTTCTCTTCACCTTCTAAGTAATATACAGAACCTACTACTTAATCAGTGTGACTGCAGCCATTCATACTCATTTTGAAGACCACTACAGTGAGACTGACAGGTTCAGATCTGACTTGACCATTTTGCTGGACATGTGTAGAAAGTCAGTACCAGAGAAATTCCTTAAATTTATATTTTTCAAACTATACTTCAGAGCCCAGAGAAGGTCCATTTAGACGGGAGGGAGAGAAGCAGAGTAAAAGGAACTCTGGGCCTCTCCAGCCATCGCCATTTCCCCCTCCCATTCTCAACCAGATCAGCTCTGTTTGGGGGATTAGTATATATATTTGAAACTTATTTGAACAAATGATGCCCAGGCCAAAAATGTTGAAAGCTTCACTCTTCAAAAATTACTCCCTAATCTGATCATACCGTCTGTGAATTCATTGTTTCACAATGCTCTGCCTAGAATTAAAAGCATCATCTGTGGGCTTCCCTGGTGGCGCAGTGGTTGGGAGTCCGCCTGCCGATGCAGGGGACGCGGGTTCGTGCCCCGGTCCAGAAAGATCCCACATGCCGCGGAGCGGCTGGGCCCGCGAGCCATGGCCGCTGAGCCTGCGCGTCCGGAGCCTGTGCTCCGCAACGGGAGGCGCCACAGCAGTGAGAGGCCCGCGTGCCGCAAAAAAAAAAAAAAAAAAAAAAAGCGTCATCTGCACTAAAAATTACTAGGAGGAAAGGAAAGAGGCAACCCTTGCTGTGCACTAGAAATTAGAAAAGTCAGCCATGGTCACAATTCAACCCAAATGCTGAATTCATCTCTGAAAAGATAAAAGGCCTTTCAATTCATTAAAAAGATGTAGCTCAGATCATTTTTGAGGGCATATATCCATCCATCCCTTCAGTAGTAATTACTGCAATTCTAAACTTTATCCTTTTTCTTAACCTTTATAATAAGGGTACAATGCACAACAGAATTCACTGCAAACGTTAAAACTAGTTCTCAAGGCCTCACATACATATGCATATAAGTAAGTGAATGTTATAAATTGATATTTGTGTGTTTCCATACTAATACATTGTTTGGGAACTGATAATTATTGTTCTCGTATTTTAGTTACCAAAAGTAAAGTTTATTAAATTATTAAAATATATTGATTTGGGATACGATGGAGTTGGCTCCCACTGGCTACTGAGAGCAAGTTGTCAGCCTCGCTTCCCAACTGTGTGTTCAGTGGCAACACATGGGTAGCCTGAAATCAGCCACAATGGGTGTATTTGCAACAAACACTACAGATCAGGGCTTTTTGAGTTTGGGGTTTTTTGTTTGTTTGTTGTTTCGTTTTGAGAGCCAGTTTACCAACACATTACTGCAGATATCTAATAAAACCATCAATCATGAATGATTTTTATGTTTTGGGGTTTTGTTTTGTTTTTTTTACACTGCAACATATACCCACGTATAGTCACAATCATCATGTACCTCAGGGCAGATGGCCAGACAGTGACTAAGAGAAATATAGGGAGAGGAGTGGGAAAGAGAAATATTATTCAGTAGTACCTGAAAGTGTGATAAATGCTCATTCTAACTCATATTTCAAACTAACCTTTTGGTGGAGACTCCTAATGTGATAAACATGTAACCAGAATTCCAGATTAATCTTGAACATGCAAAACAATTTCTTCACTTATTGTATGGCACTCTTACAAAAACCTGCTCTATCAGGATGTTAGGAAAACAGAGAAGGGTTCCTCCTCCCAGGCGTTACATACTTTGACAACTACACCAGCCTTGTATCCAGACCACTCTCCATGTACTACAAATACAATGGTACATCTTAAACGTCTACTTTTCTGCTGGGGTAAAAAGCATACATAAATAGCCAATCAGAAAGTGACAAGGTTTTGCTTCATTTTTTTACCCTCTGTTTTTCCTTTTTTAAAAACAGGCTAGGAAAAGGGAACCGGCTTGTATCTTCCAATAGAAGCCAGGTTCTCTTCTCCACCTACTAGAGTTAAGCCACCTGTATTGAAGGAGAAGGAAGGAGGGAGACAAACATCTTTCATAACTGCTTTTCTTTCTCACAGGATCTGATTACAGCACTGGGGAGAATGCAATAATCACATTGCTAAACCTGGCCTTTCTTAGCCCTTTAGATTGAACTAGAGTAGTTTCACAAAGAGGAGTCCTTTCTGTCTTTTTATCAAATACATGAGAGTTGCTGCAAGTTACAGTTTACATGTGGCGGGG
Source organism: Delphinapterus leucas (assembly GCF_059928025.1). Classification (NCBI taxonomy): domain Eukaryota; kingdom Metazoa; phylum Chordata; class Mammalia; order Artiodactyla; family Monodontidae; genus Delphinapterus; species Delphinapterus leucas. The sequence continues at coordinate 61,987,156 of NC_143132.1, read as the reverse complement.
GGAATCTATTCAGCCTCCCAGTCCAATGTCCCCTGTGGTCTGCAGTCTGAACAGCTCACAAGCTGTATGCAAATTATGTTTACACTACTGTGGAAAAGGAGAATCAGCAACGGGAGTGGGAAAGACTATTTTCTGGTCTCTGTCCCAGCGCTGTTAGTTTGGGAACCTATTAACAATTCATCCTATAGCAGGGGCACAGCAGGTTCAGGAGACTCTTAACACCCTGCAAAGATTACTTAAACGTGTCAGATGAGGAAAAGGTGCCAAGGAACCTGGCAGATCATTCCTTCCCTGGGTGTACCTGTCACACACTGGCAAGAGCCACACAGGTCACTCATGGGGCTGGAATGAAATTAATCACCTGCTTTCAGAAGGGAGCAGCTTTGGTTTCCTCTAGTTTTCAATATGTTCCTGAACATAATGCAAAATGCTCACATTGGTCTCTGAAGCCCTAAGTGGTGTGGATTCTGGCTACCTCGAGGATGATGTATGCCCCTGAGTAACAACAGAACTTTCTGGGAAGCTTGTGTATTCAGCTTCCAAAATACAAGAAAGGGGGACAGCGGCACAGCTTTCTGTTTGAGCAAGTGTCTGCGTCCCCTTGTCACTTAGAATCTGCAAATAAGTTGGAAGTGTCATAATGGGCATTGTTGAGCTATCTTAGAAACGGTAGTGATTTGGAAACCCTCTGCCCAACATTTTTGTTTTATGAAAGGGTAAACTCACACTCGAAGTAATCTGAGTGCTTAAAGTTAGAATTAGGTTAAGGTTAGAATTCAGTCTTTTAGGTCAATTTTAGTACTTTCTCTACTGTGATAACATTGTTCATTCATTCTTTTTTTTTAATGATTTTTTTGATGTGGACCATTTTTAAAGTCTTTATTGAATTTGTTACAATATTGCTTCTGTTTTTTGGCGGCGAGGCATGTGGGATCTTAGCTCCCTGACCAGGGATTGAACCCTCAGCCCCTGCACTGGAAGGCGAAGCCTTAACCACTGGACCACCAGAGAAGTCCCTGTTCATTCATTCTTAACTCATTCAGCAAATACTTACTGGTTGCCTTCTATTTCCCATTGTTATAGGTGCAAGAGTTTCAACAATAAACAAAACATATGATGGAGCTACTTTTTCCACTGATGGTTAATCTTTGAAAGCTACTGCTGAATTATGACATGAATTAAGTTATCTGTATTTTTGTGTTAATTTGAATGAAAGGCGGTTTCTCAAGTTTTTTTAAATAAAAGATATCCCTTTTTATTACATACATCTTGTCCTTCAAGATTCAGCTGCAGTAACTCTACACCAAGAAGTCTTCCTGGACTCTCTCTCCCTAATTAGCCTAATCGCGACTTTAATTTTCATACACTATAAATTTCATCATAGGTAGCCTTAATCCTAATGCCTAGCTCTCCCCATCTCATTGTAGATTCACAAACACGTCTCAATAACACAACCAGCAGAGAAAAGAGCTTTACTCTCCCCACACCCCCTCTAAGAGACAGAGAGATGTGCCTGGAGCCATTTTCCACTTCTTGTTGGCCTGAAGAGTGAAAAAATGTGTAGTTCATTGTTCTTCTAGATTTTCTCTAATGGCCTGAACCCCTGGGCAGGCCTTTCCCTACATATTGAATCTGTGTATGTGTGTGTGTGTGTGTGTGTGTTTGTATGTGTATGTATGTGCTTGTGAGTTGGCAGACAATTATGCTATAGTCATGGATACGGTCCTAAAACATATCTAAATTATATTCTTCACTTTTTCATACCCCAAGGCAAAGAGAATATTCTTGTGGATCTATAAAAATGTTCATCTCCACTCTGAGAGACACACAGAAGGGACCATTTAGGTGAATCGTTTCTGGTTTCTATTCTGAATTCCAAAAGATTCTACCAACTCATACTGAAAAAAAATAAAAACAAAAAATTAGCCTCAGGACTTACTTGACCATATATATGCCTCCAGGAAAGAACATTAATATTGAACATGATTCATAAGGAAAGGCAAATAGCCCTCCTAGGGTACTTTCTTTTCCCCTGAAGATGCTGCAGTTTCCATTCCAAATAGAATGGTGTGAGATGATCGAACTAAAATATTTTATCTTCCACAGTCTCCTAATTTGTGATTCAAAAAGTGACAATACATGTGAGAATTGCTGAGTAAGCATATCTAACTTGTGCATCTTTTCTTGGGATGTACAATAACCCAATTCCAAACACTTGGGCCTGTTAGTCAGTTTCACTGATGGTCGAAGATCCAATTATGTGACTGTACAGTAAATAAAAGAATTGGAGGAAAGTTGTATTAGGCCTATTCCTATCATTCTTATGTTTTAATGAAGGTCTACTGACAAAATCTTTGAAAAGCTTATCAACAACAACTGTCTGTCAAATGCATCCATTGCTCTACACAAGAATCCAAGGCTTTATATACCCTTGAAGCTGTTTAAATTACTTTAATGAAATAAGATGGGTATTAAAAAATAAACTAATAATAAATTAAGTCTAAGATGAAAGTGAAACTATTGACAGTAAATTATAGCCACTCGAGCTGTAGTTTTCCATCTCAGGGAGGTTAAAAGCAAGTCTAACCATATCTGAAAACATCATTGTCAACCCTTTATTTTCAATCTCAAGTGTAAGGTGGGTTAGAAAATTCCACTGAGATTTCCTTGCAGTCTCCTGGGCTTCCAGTGTAACCATAAACTGTCTTAGTGCTGTCTCTTCCTGAAATCTTCGCCCGTCCATCCAGACTTCTTCTACTATCTGCCCTGTCCCCTAAACCCACTATCTAATAGTTTAGAAAATAAGGCACTACAGGGAAGTGAGAATGGTTGAGTGAGAGGCCATATGCCCACTCTTCCAGATGCCTCTTTAGTCTACCACTGCACACTTGCCTTCTGAAGCTAGAAAGCAGAGAAAACCTAGTTGAACCCATTTACTTTGAAGATGTTGAAACCAGGCTCCTCTAGAGGGCAAAAGAGCTGGACTGAAATCATCAGCAGAATCTGAACAAGAATCCAGGTCCCTTGACTATAGGCAGTCTTTAGTCTATTACGCTGGAAATACAGAGCATTTGCTCTATGTACTTCCTACAAGATACTGGATCTATTAAAAAACATGATGTTATTCATCATCCTTGTGAAAACAATTTATGGGCAATTCTTTTAAATAAGCCTCAAAATAAATTATTTGCTTAGAGAGCCAAGCTTTAGTGTTGTGAGATTAACAACTGGCTAAAGACTTTTTGAAGAAAGCAGTGACTCAAATGTTCTTGATGATATGAATTGGTCTGCGGTTCAGCACCTGATTCAGGCATTTTCTTAGGGCACAAAATTAAAACATGACTAAGACGGCTGGCAAAACTTACACATCCTTCCAAACCTTTCCCTCCTCTGTGCATACTGTAAACCGTATAGTCTTGGGAGATCTTCAAGGGCTCCAGTCTTGCAGCTTTAAGCAGCATTATTGGTTTCCTTCTTCCCTTCCTTTTATGCCTGGTTATAGAAAGCTTTTCGTTCTTTACTTAATTAAGCTATGATTGTGAGGACAAAATAAGAGTAACGACCACTCAGTGCTTTCTAGTCCATTAGATCGGGTGTTCTGCTCTCTCCCCATGTTCAGCCAAATGGACTGACTATGTAACTCTTGCTACTCTTGGTTTTTCCTCCTTGTAATCCTTTTAGAATTGGGTAGATATGCATGTGTGCGTGTGTGTACGCAGAGAAAAAAGAGGAAAAAATATTTGATAAACATGCATTAGTGTCTGAAAAATATTCTACACTTTAAGAAATATTGTTTGAGTTTCACTTCCAAATATAGTTTCACCACTTTAAAATTGGGGGAGCTACATGCTTTTCTGTTTATTGGCTTTTTTAATAAGGTGATAGTAGTTATTAAATATGAGCTATAAAAGAATGGATAAAAAGCCTCGTAATATGAGTTTCTTGACTCTAAATTACATCTCTTCCTATCTTCTGTCTGCTTAAATTTTTTGTTTGAAGAGACAGTGATTGCTCTCCTATCTGTTCTACCTATTAAGTTCTTTATACTATTCTAGTTATAAATATAAAGGTATCGGGGGTCCTTTGGAAATGTGCTTGCCAAAAGGGAGCAACAATATTAACAAGAATTTTGAAAGATACTAATTCTGATAAATTTAGGATAGAAATTGTCTAGAATACATGAAATTGCTTTCATCTGATCGAATTCCGAACATTTCAATTTCTAAATTTCAGCTCTGGCATATTTAATGGAGTCAGCAGTACTCCTGTTAAGAACAATCAATTTTAACTGATCTTGCAGCTCTCTGGGGCCTAATCAAACAGTACTTGAAGGATTTTCAAACTAAGAACTCAAGACTCAAAACCAGTTTAATATCCCCAATAACTCTGGGGTGACGGAGCTGTGAGAAAGTTATGACCAAGGAGTGTGGTTAGTTACTGGATACCCGCCTATAAATGCAATCATTAATGATTCCCAGACAAGAGTCTGGAGTATCCAATTATACAAATGAGGGGGATGGTCTTAGATTAGGACACGATGCCTGGGTTCTTAGACATTCCTCTCGTCTTCATTTCTCCCTGGGTGTCAGGGTTCAATGTATGACCTCGGCAATCAAGCTGCCGGGGTTCAGCTTGTGGTTTAGCTACTTGCCAGCTGTTGATGCTGATGAGATGCCTCAATGTCTCTTAACCTCAGTTTCCACATCTGTAAAAGTGGAAGGGGAAATTGAAGCACTTACACCACAGAACGGTTCTGATGATTAAATAGGATAATCCCCACAGAGCACTTAGTACAGGGTCTGACACTTCATATATGCTCATTAAGTGCTACCTAATATAGAAACTATATATTTTATTATTTATTTACTTGGCTGATTTTTTTTTTTTGAAGTTTATTTCTTAAATTTTTTTATTTTTGGCTGCATTGGGTCTTTGTTGCTGCGCGCGGGCTTTCTCTGGTTGCGGCAAGCGGGGGCTACTATTCGTTGCGGTGCGGTGTCTTCTCTTGTTGAGAAGCACGGGCTCTAGGCGCGCAGGCTTCAGTAGTTGTGGCACGTGAGCTCTAGAGCGCAGGCTCAGTAGAAACTATATATTTTAAACCTTAAAAACCAACTACCATAACCCCTTCTCTTAATGAAGAGACAACTGAAGCCCAGAGAGAAGCAATGACTTGCCTCATATCACACATCTCATTAGTAAAATTATTGAGGCTATACCCCTGGTCTCCAGCATTCTTTCCTTGGTATATCTTACTGGGCATGGAGGGCACAGAATGTCCTAGGACCTGGCTAGTATTTCCTGACAATAATCAGAAATTGTCACAACTGCTAAGATAAAGAGAAAACGCAGGAATTGAGATAAAACATAGCACCTTAAAAGAGAGATAAAGAACTGCAAGGCCAAGATTAAGGTGAGGATTTAGGGGGTCTATCAGTTTGACCCCTACTTTGTCACTGTGTCTGTGGGCAGAATACCCATTTACTTTGCCCCTGTTCTCAGAATGTAAAAGCAGAAAGAAAAATATTATCGAATGCCACTGGAGTGTTTTCAAGAAAAGCCAATAAAAATGATTACTAGAGCAATATAAAAGTGCTCTATAAAAGCTTAATAATCAACAGTATTTAAGCAGCGTGCTCCTGAGTAGCTGACAGGGTGCTCCTGTTTTATAGATAGCATTTATGGACTTTCACATCCCAAATTTTCACTCTTTATGAATTGTGTATAAATTTGGGAAGCGGTTGAAACCACATATCAAATCAAAACTGCTTCTGAGGCACTGTGTCAAATAAGTGTAAATATTCTTGGTTAATCTCACATGTAACACAGAGTGTGGTGGAAGTGGGTCTATCCTCCGGAGAGCTAAGAATATTATGGATGGTTATCTTGGGCCTTTGGAACATTTTGTTCTGGGGAAAGTAAAGAATTTCTCCAACTCCAAAAATGTGGGTTGGGTATTTCATTTTTTTACACATAATTATCTTTCCAGAAACTATAAAATTTGCATTATTCTTTTGCTAATAATTTGGCTATAGAGGCACACATTAAAACCTTTTTAGCGTGTAGCAAACTGCACGAAGCACTGTCTCATCCATATTTTGTCCCACAGTATATTGGCATATAAAGATACTCCATATCTTTTTGTAGAATTTAACTGAGTTGAGATTATTACTGTGATAGTTTTCAAAACCGCTCCCTGAATTTCATCCCACGCCTACTACCAAATCAGAACTCCTTAAGATCAGCGACCATAACTAATGCATCTTTGTGACGCTAATGCCTAGCATGGTAGAAAGTAAATATAAATGAAAGGGAAAAAGGAAAGAACAAAGGGAGAGAGGAAGAGAGGAAGGGAGGGAAGAAGAAGGAGGAAGAAAAAGAAGGAAGAGAGGTAGGAAGACACTGAGTTTCTATTCAGAGGAATGATGAATAGAACTCCTCTCTTTCCTGGATCATTATTGATGGCCTCAGTTAGAAAAGGGTAAAGAGACCACGAAAATAAAATGCAGCCAAAATCAACATACAGAAAATCTAGGATAACCCAGTTACACTTTCTACTAAGTGCTAGTCAAGTACCCTGTGAGAGCTACCCAGTCAACATCTCTGATTTCTAGCCTCCTGGATGTGTTCCCTTGGTAATACGACATCACTGAATATAGCCAGAGCAGAAGTTTTAGAGTCCTCTACTAGGGAAAGTCAGCAGGTTATCATGGAGAAGAAGAGACATAGCAGAGAATTCTTTTACCGTGAGTCCAATGAGCACTGTGATACTATCCAGCAGGAGACACCAAAGACATTATCATTCAAAGAGGCTTGAAAGTCCTCTCCTCATGGCTGAAAGGAGGCAGTACCCTAAAGATACCACAAACACTTCTCCTCCTATAAAGGAATCATCGTCAGAAATGCACGGAAGTTTTTTGGCCATAGACATATGCAGAGATGTGCAGAGTGGCAAAGCAGAGACAGGAAGATATAGTTGGAAGATTTAAAAAAAAAATGAAAAAAAAAAATTCCAAATGTCCTAATGCAAGTGGCATCCACCTGTAATAAACCCACTAATAGTAAAGGAAGTAAAATAAAGAAAACATTTATAATTTAGAAAGAATTCCCGTTTGTATTAAAGTAGTGATCAGAGTGGTCCAAAATTCTGACCCTCTTACTGACAGCAATTTTTGTCTTGAATCTCTCTTTTGGCTTGTTCTGCCCCCCCAACCCTACTCCACCGTATCAGACTGTCTCTCTACACCCCTCCAGGCAGTCACAGAATCCTAAAGCCACCCAGGGTAGCCATCCATTCCCAAACAGTAGTGCTCAACGGGGAATATTGTTCTTTTAACCAGGATTAGAATGAAATCCAATACGAGATAGATGAAAATGTGGTACAGGGCCCATGGGAATTTGGGCTTGATATGCTGTGATAGATCTCCTTGTCACCTGTAGCTTCTGTGATTCCATAAGACTCATCATATTTGGGTAATTTGTGCTTGTCACCTACAGCAGGCAAGGCTAATAGATACATCGGTCCAGAAAGAAGCTATAGGCAGCATTTCAAGATCTAACCAAGAGGGCAATACCTACCCAAAGCTCAGAAACAATGTAAAATAAATTGCCCTTTGTGATTACCTTCAAGTTGAACTTCATTTATACTTTTCAATTACCTTTCAATGTACATATTACGCTCAGACTAACTGAGGCATTTTTTAGTCAGAAATTGTAAGATTTAGGACAGAGCATGATCCCTATTGCTTTTACTGACCAGACATATTTTTAATTAAATAAGTGAATGGAGTAAGCAAGGCTGCACAAAGAATATATGAATGAGTAAACAAATTATTATCTATAAATTGAATCTGTCCAATTTTCATTCATTCATCACTTGACATTTATTGAGCATGTACTACATAACGTATTTCATTGATTCATTGGAATTATCATAACTTGAAAAACAATAAAACTGAATTTCCTTTAAAATATATTATTTTTAGACTTTCCATTGATTCAAGCAGTCTTCCTTTCTATTAATCCAAATCACGAGCATATACCTAAAATCACATTATGTCTTTCTGTCTCTACTTACAATTTCAGAAATCCCAGTTTAAAAATATGATCTGAGTAATGTCAAATATTTTCTATATTTAAAATCATGATTAATTTCTAAGATTTATGAAAATTACCAATAGGTAGTCGGTCATATGCAAAGTGATTTCTAGCCATTGTATCTAAGGCTGGAACTTAAAACTAAAGAAGCGTAGTTAACAAGGTTTGTTTTGCTGAGTAAATTAAAACCAAAACCATTTTTATCACATGCCTTACCTTTTCCAGGGAAATATTCCCATCTTCTTAACCTCAAGGTCTGGCCCCTGGGGCAGGTATATAGTTAGAATAAAGATTTAAGATGAGCCACTGGTAGAAAGAGGTGTGTATTTTATCTGAAGTTAGATAATGCTAATAACAATAATAGTTAATATAATCTGGCTGTTTACTCACAGAATTTGGGGGTAAACTGAAAGAAGTAGACCAGAAAATATCTAGAATAATCTTCCACTATCCTGCAGTATCTAATGTGGAGAGATGGATATCATGGCAAATATTCAATAATTACTTTCTCAATCTAATGGTCAGATAGCAAGGCATTTCCCAGAGCATCCTCATGGAGTAGGTGTTTTCCCAAGGGCACAGTGTGGTCCAGTCCAAATTTGGGTCCTTGGACACATAGTGGGTTAAATCACTAAATTCTAAAGGAGTAAACCCAACCTTTTCAACTGGCACAGAAGAAACTTTATCTTTAATGTTTGGGGCTGAAAGGTATTCATGGGTCACACTAGGCTAGAGAAAGACCTTGGAGACCATTGGCCTCCTTCACCACTATGGATGGGTTGGAGTGGAGGGACAGATCTAGTGCTGAGGGGTGAAGTTCCCTTAAATTTATCTTGTACTGTGAATGCTTTATTCCAATTCTACACAGGCTCTTTGGGCAATAATAGTGAAAACACTCCAGGTTAGAGCTCTAAACCAAAGAGAATCTAGGAACTTTTTAAAATCACAGTCAACCCTCAATTATGTATGTGTATGGTAGAAAGTAGTGTCTTTGATAATAAAATAATTTATGTTTGACTTCACAACGTGTTCCATATTTGGGGTTTTTCTTTTGTTTTTGGCAACATCAACAGACTTATTTTCCTAATTAGTCTGACCCCGATTAAGGTTACAATTAACATTCTCTGAGCGTACATACACATACGCACACTGCTCACCAATTGATGGGGGAGAACGCCCAGAAACATATTGTGGGCTAGGAATAGGTGGTCTGAGAGTATGTTTTAGCTGCTGGTAATTCACAAACTACATCATCTGAATCAATAGGGAGTTGGCTGCATCTACACCAGGCACTTCCCAGAGCTAAATAATCACATTAGCTAATTCCCATCCATAAAATATATGTAACCTCAGTAATTACTTATTAAACTAAGTCTATCCAGCACACAGAATATTTTTGTCAACCAGGATTACCTAGTTTTACTCTTTATGCCAATCCAGTTAACAAGGTAATTGTCAGACCTGTCTAGTACCGGCTGCTACACAAACCTGCCCAAGTTCTTTCTCAGGCTTGGAGATATTTGGGAACGTAGTGGCCAGAGTTAGCTCTCAGCCCTGCCACTTTGGGGAATTCAGCGCAGCTTCCCTTGATTTCCTGAATACACCTTCTAGAAATGTCCCCTCTCCCTTGAAGGCACAGGGGGCCTGGCCTTCCAAATAGGCCCCCAAGTACAGGTGGCCTGGCCCCCCATGGCGTCTGACCCTGGAGGTCGCTCACCTATCTTCTCCTCCGCTTGGCTGCTCTCCGCAGTCTCCGATGGAGGCTGGGCTGTTGCCTTGGCAGCAGCATCCTCTGCGGCAGGGGTGGTGGCGGCAGCAGCAGCAGTGACAGCAGCAGGCACGTCGGCTTGTTTAGGCTCCTCCTTGGCTGGCGCGTCTTCGGCCTTGGAGGACGGCGAGTTGTCAGTGGAAGCTTTAGTGGCACTTTCTGTCTCAGCAGAGCCGGCCTTCTCCTCCGAGGGGGCAGGAGCCTGGGGCGCTGCCTGCTCTGTGGCAGCCTCGGGGGCGCCCTCCCCCTTCTTCTCCTCGGAAGGAGTTTCGCCCGCTTTGCCGGTCTCTTCCGGCTTGGGGCCGGCGGCTGGGGCCGCTTCAGCGGGAGTGGAACCTTCTCCCTCCTTCTTCTCCGCACCCTCAGCGACGGGGGCTTCATCCTTCTCATTCGCCTCCGCCTCAGCGGTTGGGGCATCACCCTTCTTCTCTCCTTTGAGCTTTTTCCTCGTTATGTGTCCACGGAAGCTAGCCTGAATTTTGGTCGCGGCCTTATGAGCTTTATCTTCTGGTTTGATGCCATCTTGTTCAATCTTTTGGTCCTCATCATTTTTTTCAACCTTTATGGAGAAAAGGGGGGAAAAAAGGAGAGATGGAGCAATGTTCTTTTCCTTCACATCACAGCATTCAATAAATGCATACTGAATGGCTTATTCTGTGCCAGGCTCCATACTTGGAGTTAAGAAATCAGCAATACCCTGGAAATTCAAACCAACCCCCCTCTCTTTCTGATGAAGAATTTAGGAGAGAACACATTAGTTTCTGGGAAAATTAATGTCCTTCTGGCCTTCCCGAATCACTGGCATTATTTTATATGTCTTTCTTCCCCCAACTCAATGTCTCTCCTTTGCTAAACTTAAATCAGCCTTTTTGCGGATGTACTTTGACAACTCAAGTCCACCCAGCCTAGGTTTTCATCAGTGACCTCTGAAAGATATTGGTTTTTCAGGGTTTCTGAGAGGGTCCCTGTGAAAAACTTATGATTTAAAAAAATATTGTGGAAAAGCCTATTTGTTTCCCCAAGATTTCAGGTCTCATCAGGAAACCAGTAGGTTCGGGGCAAAGAATATGGTTCAGGTTTAAACAGCAAATTCCATCAGGGTCTTGTGCAAAATGCAGATGAGTTCCAGGGCTTTGAGGGGTTTGTTCAGGATGTGACAAGTCAGAATGCTGGTCACAAAATGACGTCTGCTTTCCTCTGTGTGTGGTCCAACATCAGTAATGAACATACCAGGCCTTCAAAATTTGAATTCAGAAAATGGTCATTATTCCTGAGTTTTAAAAAAAGAGTGGAAAACACTGCTTCCGCTTTTGAAAGAGTGGCATATATTCACTACATCACAATTTCTTATTCCCAAAGCAATTTAAACTTAAAATTAGTTTTATATTATCATCAACAGAGCCATCCTAGCACTGAAGGCAAGAGACTAGAATACAAAATTTTTACCATTTGATCATGTTACAACGTAACATAGGCTGCAAATAACTTTTTTCCACATGGAAATTAAATCACAGGATAGGAATAGAAGGTATAGTCATGAAAAGAAATGCCTAGGCAAGCACTCAGAATTCTATATAGCTCCGTTGCCCACTATGGTGCCCCAGTGTGGTCACTTATAGTCCCCATATAGCCATTATATTAGTTTCAGGTATACAACACAGCAATTCAACATTTGTATATATTGCAACAATAAGTCTGGTTAACTTCTGAGAACACTGTCTTAGCAATACGGAAATACAGCAGTGAACAATGCAGCAAAAGACCAATAATTAAAGAATGCTTCTCATGTACCAAGTCCTCTGCTTGGCCCCAGTCTCGACCTTGGCCTGACCTTGGCTTTTGCTCCAGTTTAGGATGCAAATCACAGCAGGCCAACACAAGGCATGCTTTCCACCTGTCATACAAGCTCTGCCCGAGGGACCCAGATCCTGTTCATCGTGATGTAGACCTGTCTGACATTCTTTGGACAAGCATATGGGCCTGTATTGCTTAGGTCCATCAACATGCTAGTGCGTATACAAAGGTATTTTTGAAAATAAGCTGCATGTGAGAGTAAAAGCAGGATTAATAAATTTCCAGTAAAACTCAAGGCAAGTTTCTCTTCTTCCTCAGTTAATGGTGCATGTATCCATACAAAAAATGAAGGAGTGCATGAAAGCACTTTGGAAGGGCCCATTCTGCTGCCTCTTTCCAGTGCCATGCTGCCACACTGCTCAGTGCTCTGATACACTACCACCTTCCCGCTCTCCTACTGCTCTTGGTGACTCCTACTGCTCTTGATGACTCCTACTGGGGTGCACACAACACGATCTGGGGCACGGGAGCAGCTGTCCATGCCAGGAGCTCTCTGCTCAGAGATGGAAGCATAACCCTCTTAAATTAATAGTTATGAATGGAGCATGCAGCCAAGATGTTGTTAATTTATTTTACTCTATCTTGCATTTTCTGAATGAGGCACCATCTTACATGATATGACATCTGCACTTGGGCCTTGATGCCCAGTGGTTCTTTAATACAAATACTGCTCCTTGTGAAGGTAAACAAACCAATTCTTTCAGAGTAGGCAAGTGGACAGAAAAAACCCTCTGGTGACTCAAGAAAGCTACATCACCCTTTTCTCTTTAAGAACACAGAGAAAAGGAGATGAAACTTAAAATGCTAGAAAACATAAAAAGAAGGAAGCCAAGAGTCTGAATGACATAAAGAAGATGCTTTACAAGGATAAAGGAAGAGTCCCTCTAAGTTCTTTACACCTCCAACTCCAATCTCTCTCTCTCTCTCTCTCTCTCTCTCTCTCGCTCGCTCGCTCGCTCTCGCTCTCTCTCTCTCAATTTCTCAGATCATCTGCCACTGTAACTTTCCACATGATCAGGACTTAAGCTTCTGTGCACAGCCTCTATGTTGAAATGACTATTTAGAAACGCTCAGACTAGACTTGGGTGCCAAGATTGTGGGATCAGTCTCACCTGAAAAATCCAAGAGTATAAGGGACACAAGACAGAAAGGTGTGGGCAGGAAGGGAGAGAATGTGAAAAACCATAGTTAGGAGAGAAGTGAGACAATCCTGCAAGAGCTGGATACCCAAGTAGGTGATCAAAGTACCCCCACAGGCATGCAGCTTCTCCAGGAGGAATTGCTGGGCCACTTAATATTATTAGAGATTTAGGGGAATTGGATTTTAGAAATTGGTTGAAAATAGACAACTAATACAAATTGTACAGATAGAGGGAAAGAGACAGAGACAAAGAGGGAAGGGGAAGAGAAGGGAAGAGAGGGGAAGGAAGGGGAGAAGGGGAGTGGGAAGGAAGGGAAGGGAGGGAGGAAACCAGCCTAAGATGAGGTGATTGAACAGAGGCATCCAGAAATAAGAATATTTTAAGTTAAAACTGGGTCTTAGGCCAGACAATTCTGGATGTGTTTGTGTGTGTCTTTCTTTTATACCTGTAATTAATTCCATAAATACGGCTTAAACTACAGGTTATTTTCTGGTAAAATTCCTTTCACAGTGCTAGAGGTAATTGCATTGGGAGTGTATTTTGCTGAGAGAGGTGACAATAATAAAGAGAACATTTCCCAAGACTGGCTGTGGGGGAACCCCAAGATGTCAGGCTACATAGACCTTTTCCCAGCTGGAAATAGAAGAGCTTGCCTAAAACAAAGAGCATGTGAGCCCAGAGAAACTGGAGATTACTCATTACATTCAGCACAACCCTTTTAGCTTCTAAAAGGGAAAAACTGTGCCCTGAAAAGTTGTCGCTTGTTTCACTTGATAGCATGAGTGAATCAGTCAGTGGCCCCGTTTGTATTTGAACTCAGGTCTTCTCCCCTCCCACCCAACCCCAAGTCCAATTTTATTGCATCCATGACCTAGAACAGCTTAGTCTTCCTGGTAGCCGATTGTGCATAAAGCATCATGTCAACATCCTGATTCATCTATTCATTTAGCAATACTGAGTGCCTATGCTAGCACCACAGACACACTAGTGAGCAGACAGAGACTGTATCTATCCACACAGGACGCTTTTTAAAATACACTTTAAAAAAAATAAGCTCATAGTATTTAACAATCAATAATTTCCCAGGAATTCAAGGAGACACCCGACATTACACCTGTCTATAAAGCAAGGCCAATAGTCTAAATATGTCAGTTAGAGATGGAGGAAGTCCAGAAAAAAGGGGATTCTGGTACTTAATGGCTAAAAAGAGTTAGTTCATAGTCTCATAAAAATAGATTTATTTTTTAAACTCAGCGTTGCCACAAACAAGCTTTGTGCTGAGCTCTGATAAAATTCTTTCATTTTTACATGGAATTGTTGCTATCCATGAATTAACTAATGTGGACATGCCAATGCAGTTCCTTACGTGTAGGAAGAGGATCATTATTAGTTGCCATACTTTTTTTTCAGGAATCTTCATTGCTATAGTTTAGAATTTTGACTGATTAATTTGTTCAGGAACTCTGTAATTTATGAAGTCTTAAAGGAAACCAAGTATGGGAAATATTAACTGTTCAACCAAGGCTAAAACCTTGGATGAATATTGGTTTGAAGAAGATGAAGGGTACCATTCTACTAAGTTGCTGGGATCTGGTCAAATTTTAAAGTCCATTAGGTGAAAGGGCAATACTTTTCATCAACATTTAAGAATCACAGATAAGAAAGCCAAATGTAAGAAGCACTATTTCATACCCAACATTGTTGCTGTGGTTAGTAGTTTCCTTTTCCTCTTGGGGGAGGAGAGAGTGAACAAATTAGGATTCAGTCTAAGATGTCCAAAATTTGCATTTATTATGTTCCAAAAGAGCTTTAGGCAAAAAAATCTATAAATGCCTAACTTTCAGGACTTAAAATAATGTCATCCATTCATCTGGGACACTTCAATTCATTTAACTATTTCTAATTATCATAGGAATACTTCAACCTTCCAAGCACAGAAAAATGTGGCCTGAATCTACTTCTGCTAGCTCTAAACACTACGATGATAATACTTCAAATTTTCTCTGAAACAGGATTGAATTTTAAATGCTTTTAAAAATCATTAGTGTGCACCACTTCTTCTTTCTAAGAACATCTTTAGTAAACCAAAATATTTTCAATTTGATTGAGCAAAAGATATTTCCGAGAAGCAAAATTGAAAGGCCAGGGATATCAGAACCAGAATAAAGTGTGGATGGATATGTATGAATCTAACAAATACCTACTTATGGCTCACTCTAGTTTTTATTAATAATTTAGTGAGGTGAAAGTCACATAAGAAAATTTCACTCTATTTTTCAGCTTAGTTGGCTTTGAGCACAGTTGAAAGCATATACTTTAGGAGAAATGTCCAAGTATTAAAGAAGCTCCCAGTGGAGCTTCTGTACCTGCTTTGAATCTAGTCAAAGATCAGAAGTCCAGAGAACGGCCCCTTATGGAGGAGCCAAAGGAGGATGGGCAAACCTTCTCCAGTTCTGTAGCGGAAGTGTCTTCAGGTTTCTGGGCAGTTCTAGGGAAGAAGGTGTCATTTAAAAGATGAATAGGCACAGCTGGGATACAGGGGTCCCTTAACACTCAATGTGGTTTGGAAATCCAACTAACAGTGTGAGGGGATGGGGGGCAGGATGCAAGTAGGTATAATGAAACAGTTGTGCATTTGCCAGCAATGGCCACCATTTTTTTAACTCTGATTTTCAGTCCAGTGAAGAGTCTTCTTTTAGTTCCTGGGCAGGTGGGAGCACTGACATATGACAACTGAGCAATTCTCCAGGGGAACGTGAGACATCAAGAGTGACTTTGCAAATCCTGGCACAGTGGTAGCGAGGGGATTCTCTTTTCCACTTCAGATGAAGTGTGCAGCATAATGCTGCAGCTCCACAGTCCTAATTAAGTGGGCAAGAAATGCTCATTGATTGGCTGACTATATAGAAAACCAAATATCCCACATTGGAAACTGGAATAGTAATGTGAACTTTTCAGAAAATAGCTGGTGATCAAAAGATGGGTCTTCAGCTCATTTTCATATATTATTTATAACATGTACAGCCCAGCTACTTCCTAAAGAATATGAAGTGGCATATTCAACCCAGTATAAAGTACTCCTGGTGGAGAACTCAGTTTCCATCCAAAAGACTTATCTTTTATTTTATTTTGTATATGTAGAACTCCAGCTGTCCCACAAAGATGGAGATGAGGCAAAGAGCATATTATCATTGGCACCTTCTAACAGACAGAAGTCAGCAAATGAAACACTTTGTCTATTTCATTCACACCTGAATCTCCAGTTTCTAGAATGGTGTCTGGCATATAGCAGATGCTCAATTAATATTTGTTGAATGAATCCAAAATTCGAACCTCTCAATTAGTGCCATTTCAGAAAGATGATGATAGGCAAATTAATATGGGATTCCATTTTGTCAACTTTTCATACCCTTCATTTCCCAGTGATGGACTTCAAGAGCATCTGTCTAAGACAGGTATATGTTTCCCCAACACCTAACTGAGGAACTGACTTCATGCAGTGAGGTTGAACAAAGAAGCCAATTATGGAAATAAAGGTACAGGAGTCAGACAAGGAAAGAAGGCACAAAATGACATTGATAATAATAATTTTAAAAGCACTTGGAAATAAATCTAAGATATAACAACTGACATTTTCTCCATGGGTTGTCTGGAATCATAGCAATCAAATTATTTTTCAAATATATATCTCTGCTTCTTCATAAGTTAAAGAGGTGAAAATATTCATAGAGGATTGTTGGAGACTCTCTCCTTCCCTCTGTTTAGAGTTGATCTGTATAATGAGCCCCATGTCCTACTAAGGTTGTAGGCTGGAGATGACTAGTCCCTCAGATATTCAAGGAAGGAAGCCCCTCTTCCTCAGATAGGGGCTGGGAAGATGCACATACTTATGAGATGAGGCACATACGTATGCTGGTCTATCTCTCAGGACTCATGCTAGACAGAATAATTTGACTAAATTCTTTCAGAAAAGCTTTAGGTATGGCAAACAGAGATATAAGTCACCTAACTGAACAAAGGGTCAAAGTCAGTGATGCCTAAGCAAATACCTGCTGAGAGTCAACTCTGAAAGGAAGGGGCTCAACTGTTGAACAGCAAAAGCAGACCCCCTGATGAGAGTTGCTGACTGTAGTTCACTACCTCTGCTAGTGTTCACTACAGTTACTAGTGTTCACTACCTCAAGAAGTCGTTCACTACCTCTTAAGTGGCACACTGGAAGGAGGGAGAGGTGGACAAGGTGAGGGGATACTAAACCTTGCTCTGGGAGAGGTCTCGGTGCCTACAGTGGCCACTGAGCTGGGAACAAGATAGAGGGACTCCCTATCAGGCTGCTGAAGAGGCTGGACTCACACACCAGACTATGAGAGGGACTGTGAGGCTTTTGCTAACAACTGGGGAAAGACAAGAGAATAGCAGGCAGCCAGTACATCTGGGAAAAGATAGAAAAGCCGCCTAACCAGCAGACAGACCATTGTACCACCATCACTGGTGAATTCCACCCAGTTGAGCATTCCCGAGAGCAAACCACACCCCAAGCTGCTGGAGAAGGTGCTCAGAGCCAACCAGCAGGAAGAGAAGGCCCAGGTAACTCTGCCAAAAACTGCCTTCCTTTCAGGTATGATGCCACAAAATGTCTCTGGTTGGATGTTCAGGAATATAAAACATGATGAGATAAATATTTAATTAAATTGCTATTTCTTCCTGCTCTACTGGATAGTGATTATTGATTTATTTTTTCTTAATTAAACCTTTTTCATTATGAAATGTAATTTATTACATTCTAAGTCAGCAGTACCTGATAAATTTTGTTCAGTGAACAAGTGAGTGAGAGAGACATTCCTCACCCGCTCTACTATATGCCTTTCTCCAAATATTGTCACTGTTGGTCTGTTTATCTTGTTTTTCCTTTTCTGTGCTTATATTCTCCTGACTTACATTTGTATTTCATTTTTCACTGACTCTTCCCCTGGACTATAAACTCTCTGGAAGCAGGACCTTGTCGGTTTTGTACAATCCTCAAAGCCTTGGTGGCTAAAACAGTGCTGGCACATGGCTGATGCTCCAAAAATATTTATTTGGAGTTGTTGTTAAGTAACTATGTGCTGTGTTATGTTAGTGATCAGAGAGCATGTAAATGGGCGGTACACAGCCAACTGGCTGGGTATCAGTGCTTCTCTCTGGGAAACTAATGCTCTGGGCCTTCCTCAAACTGTTCTCCAGCAGCCATATCCCTCTCTCTTACTTTTTTTTTTTTTTTGCGGTACACGGGCCCTCACCGTTGTGGCCTCTCTCATTGCGGAGCACAGGCTCCGGACACGCAGGCTCAGCGGCCATGGCTCACGGGCCCAGCCGCTCTGCGGCATGTGGGATCTTCCCGGACCGGAGCACGAACCCGTGTTCCCTGCATCGGCAGGCGGACTCTCAACCACTGCACCACCAGGGAAGCCCCCGCCTCTTACTTTTATAATGAGTATACCACATATGTTAGTATTTCAGTTCATTTCTCATCATAACCATGTGAGGAACACATCACTGAGCCTGTTTTATAATCGAGGTAAATTAGGAAACAGAAAGGAGCTCAGTGTGATCCAGCTTCTAAAGACCAGGCCTGCCCTCAAGCCCACTCCATGTTTAGTGCTTTTTAAAATAGATTGTAGGAAGCTAATATTCCCTGGTGGGTAAGAACATGGGCTGTAGAGTTAGATATGTATAGGTTCAAATCACAGCTCTGCCCACTTAATTACCAGCTCTTGACCTTGGGTAAGATAACTTCAGTTTCTTTATCTGTAAGATGGGGGAGTAACAGGGCTATCTCACTGGATTGTTGTGAGGATTATATGAGTTAATATATATAAAGTACTTAGCACAGTTCCTGACATATTTTACGTGCTCAAAAAGGGACAGCTAATTTTCTCATAATCATTGTCATCATCACCCTCATCTCAGAGTAATTTCTACGTTACCATTACTGAGTCCACGAGAACTTATCCTCAGAGAGATAAGCAAAAAACCATCTGAAGTATGCCACATACTCAATCTAGTTCTTTCCTATCCTTGGCAAGGGGGCAGATCTGTTTACATTGTCAAGGATAAATCCCACTCTTCTACCACCTAACACACACCAACTCTCTCTAATCTTATCCATGTCTAAACCTCTACCTGGTCCAGCAACTTGGTGATGGAAATTCACTTAGACTAGAAGTCTGTTCATTCTCAAAATATATACCTTTTACCTGACATCCCTCATCCCACAAAAAAAAATCTCATATAGCTACTGTGTCATATTTCTATCTCACCATCTGGGTATATCCCTTCCACATTCAAGAAAACAACTGCCCTGCAGGTTCTGAGAGCTCCTCTATTTACACATCATTGGTAAAAGCTGTGGATGCAGACACCAGACACTTTGTGGGGAATTAGCTTAGGAGCTTGTGGCCCTGAGGAAAGAGGGACTTCGAGATTTGGGATTTCCAGTTCTACCCAGTGTACCCGCATTGGCTAGTTAGTGAAGCCTCTCCGAGTGTCAGTGTACATAATATGCAGGGGGGTACATAACATGTCATCAGAGCGCACTTCATCATGAAGCCTAGCTGATGGGAGCTGGAGAACTTGAGACGCCATTTGCTTTAAAAAAAATGACAGTAACTTAAATTTTTATATTCCAGGTTATGAAGTACTTTCCACCTCATAAAAAAGTTCCTCGAGGAATTACAATGAAGTAGGCTGAGCAAGTGTGCTATCCCCTTTGTAAAATGAAGAAACCAAATCCCGGATTGATGGAAGGCCCCACAAATGCTAGAACAGGTCTTAAACCTAGGCCTCCCATCTCCCTACATTTTAAGGAACCTAACAGAGAATTCAGTCTAAGAATTGAACACTAAACACTCAGAAAAAGAAAAAAGAAAAAGAAAAAAGTGTCACCGAATATGTAGCAATCCTAATATCAGTACTGAGACTAGTTGAATTACTTTTTAATGAACAGAATCAGAATTGGTCTATATTTCTGATCTTATAACAGAGGTGGCTCCAGAATCTCTATATAGGAGGAATTGGGGGCAGGAACATGTTTGAAAAGGGGAACTAGGTGATTTTTCTTGAAATTGCAGTGGCACAGCAAGCATATTTCTTTGTACAATATGCTTATATCTAGGAGGTGGGATGATTTTGCAGAGACATTGCTATCTGTCAACAATAGTTTGCAGATGCCTTAATGGTCTGTATCAATCACCAGGTAAGTGATTGCACATTTAGAACAGTACCTGAGAAATCTAAAGAAAAAAAAGAGCAGGTATGTTTTCTTTCTGATTCTAGAAGATATGTTGTTTTATTCTTCCATGCGTGGAAAAAACAAATGAATGTTTTTGGTGGAAAGAGGTGAGGATGTCAGGTAAATGGTGTACAGCTTCAAGAAAAATAGACTTATTTCCATTTTAACTGGATTTCGATCCCCAAGCTGTTGGATAGTTGAAGGGCAAATACACAAAACTCTAGAAAAATCTGTAAATCATACCTGAGTCTAAATTTGCTAATGTTGTTATTCTTGTCATTCTTCTTTTCTTGCCTCTCCCTTTGTTTTTGGCATCAAATTCTCTCTAAGTCATCGGGCACTGACATTCATTGATTACATGGTTTGGCATAACTTTTTGCTCAAACAATTTGAGTTCAAATTCTGGTTCAGCCATGGCTCAGATGTGTGACCTGGAATAAATTTCTTAATTTGTTTAGAATTCGGCTTCTTCATCCCTCATACTGGGATACTAATACTTACTGTGCAGAATTTCTTGAGGATGAAAGAAAATAGTATTTTTTAAATGCCTGGTATTTAAGAACTCAACAAATAATTGCCTAGAAGAAGACAATACAAATGAAGTGAAAATTGCTGCTTTCTGGAGACTAGGGATTGGGTGCATTATTTGATAAATATTTTATGGTTTTCTATCTCTGATAGCTTATGGAGGAATTTTTCAGGACTATGCATATTTCATAAAAATAATAAATGATCTCCTAAAAAAAAACCTCTTTAAAGGTACTATAAAGTACCTTCAGATCCTTGCAGAAAATAATTCTAATAATAAATTGAAAATTATATAGTACTATGTGCCAACTACTCTTCTAAGCACTTTATTATATGCTTTATATATATACACACACAAATAGATTTATTAAATTTCATTCTAGTGAAGCTATGCAATGGGTACTATTATTTTACAGGTGAAGGGGCTTAGGCACAGGGACATTAAATAACTAAATCACACAGCTAGTAAGTAGCAGAGCCAGGATTTGAACTCAGGTTGCACGTGAGGTAAGATGACCTAGGAAGACAGGGCTGGTCTACTCTCTGTAGACATTTTCTCCAGGCTCCCAGGCAGGGTGAAAAGTGGAGTGCAGGCTGGGAGAATCCAGAGCATGACTTTGTCACTGCCAGTGCCTGCCAAGGCTGAGCTAGTTACCAGTGTCTAAAAGACAGCTTCAGAGCTGTCACCCCAATTTCATCTTCCCCTGTCAAAATCTCTTTACAGTAGAAAAGTACAAATACATTTTCAAAGCAGGGACTGTGGCATCATGACCTCATCGCCCAGGCGATGCTGTGACTCATTTTCCTTGTGAAGATCTTGACAGGGAAGATTCACACTTGAGACGTTGAGAACAGCCTAGAGACCAGGTTTGCTATTAATTCTGAAAGCAGGAGCAAGAAAATATAAGAGAGCAGAGAAAGCAATACTGGGGGAAGTGTGGGGGGAGGGCCTCAGGTCAGGAATCATGACTAATTAAATGAGAAAAGCAGATGAATAAACTGGAGTCACTCTTATGCTTATCAGAGGGAAGGGGCTGAGCAGGTGGTAAAGATTTATTCCCGAGGCTGAGGATTTAAATCCAGCCAGAGTTCCTGAATTAAACATTGCCTTTTTCTTAAACCAAGTATCCCTGTTACTTGACTCACAATTGTACTGAGGCAGATAGGGAAATCTATCTAGAACTGTTCCATGGACGTCATACTTGTTGCTCTGACTATATTCTCAAAAAATATCATACTGGGCTTCCCTGGTGGCGCAGTGGTTGAGAGTCCACCTGCCGATGCAGGGGACACAGGTTCGTGCCCCGGTCCGGGAAGATCCCACATGCCGCGGAGCGGCTGGACCCGTGAGCCATGGCCGCTGAGCCTGCGCGTCCAGAGCCTGTGCTCCGCAACGGGAGAGGCCACAGCAGTGAGAGGCCCGTGTACCGCAAAAAAAAAAAAAAAAAAATCATACTATTTATGCCACACAGCTCCTTGCAGGAGTTTAGTGATGGTGTTCATCAGGGCACAAGGAACCAGCTTTGTGGTTCTGCAGGGGGAAAACACTGCACCCTTTGAAGCCATCAAAGAGAGAAAATCCCCTCTTATCTGTTTTTGAAACTAGGTAAGCAAATTCTCCAACTTCTGGATTAATCCAGATGAACTTACCTTCCAAGGATTTATGATAACCTGATCTTTGAGCCAGAACAATTAGGCTGGGTAATTGGGTAAAATTAAGGAGGTATTAAGTCTGATTCTGAGGTCTTAAAGTCAATGAAAATTCCTTTCCTTTCTTCTTGATGCAGAGACAACTATGAGATGTGCCATAACCCTCTGATATGACCCAAAGAGCCACACAGAACACCAAGTTCGTGCCCGGCACTGTGAAACTCCAAAAAACGGGGGGCTTTACAGACGTGTAGTAACATGGGGAAGCCCTGTCCTGAACTCCAGAGTTCCAGGAAGGTAGAATGATGCAACCACTCTTCCCACAATTCTGATTTACTGATCGGAAATCAATGATACTCCTACATCAGCTCAGGACTAGACCCAAGACTAAGATTAAAGATTCCCAGGGCTATTCAGTAGCTATCTCTCCCTTTGGTTGGGGCAACTTGATGACTCTAGGTTAGAATAATTCCCTAGCTTCTCCCAAAGCTGAAGTCATAGCAAAAGTCATATCAAACCCTGGTACCTGCCTGGTACCTCTGCAGCCTCTAGTAAGTGGGTGCACATCAGCCTGGCCGTGCAGCCCAGAAACATACAACAGAAGGTTTAAATCACTGTGGAGAATCAAGGTAATAACGGCATAGCTGGTGGCAGTAGCGGAGTGGGTGTACAGGAAAGACATAGACAAAGATTCTCCTTTTACCAAATGTCTGAAATTCCACCTTGGAACATTATTCCCTTATTTTAAGGTTTAAAACAGACACTGAAAGCTAACACTACAGAAGCTCTCTTAATTGGTCTGTCTTCCACTCTATGCTACATATTGTATGAGACTAAGCTAAAACAGAGTTATGGTTTCATCGTAATGTGGTCTCCCCCTCCCCCTAAAAAAATCTTTAAATATTCCCACTGTTTAGCAAGCTAAGAAGATATGCATTGCTTCAGCATTTGAGAAATTCGTGGAATGGACCCAGGCTGCCCTTCCTGCTTCTCTCATGAGCACACCCGTTACTTTAGCTAAGTAGATCCACACGCTGCTCACTGAACACACTCCTCACTCCAAAAGTCTGTGACCTCACTTACAAGTTGGCCCTCCACAGACATCTTTCCTTCTTGCATTTCTGCTGAAACCCCGCACACACTTCATCACTCTGTTTGTGAAACTAGGTAAGCAAATTCTTACCAATCCTTACCTCGTTGGCTGGAGAGTTTTCTTGCATCCTCCTAAATGGGCAGTCCAGAGATCAGCAAACTTTTTCTGCAAACGGCCAGGTAGTAAATATTTTTGGCTTTCTGAGCCATAAGGTTTCGGTCACAACCACTCAAGTCTCACTGTGGCAAAAATAAGCTATAGCTGCTACCTAAATGAATGAGCATGGCTGTGTTCCAATAAAACTTTATTTATGGACAGTGAAATTTAAATTTTACATAATTGTAAGGGATCATGAAATATCATTACTCTTGATTTTCTGTCAACCATTAAAAAATGTAAAAGCCATTCTTAGCCTGAAGGGGTACTTTGCCAGTTTCTGGGGCAGGGTTTACCTTTATGTTAAACTCCTCAGGCGGCTCACTAAAAACTGCTTTTCACTCCTTGAGTTGTGACTTTTTTGCATTGTAGTAATGGATGTACTTATTCTTCAAACTTTCCATTACTCTGTAAACTCTCTGAGGACAGGAATATTGTCATCTTAATAGAGGCTGTGATATTGTGATTTATAATAAAATAATATATTGATCTTCATCCCTATTTTTGACACAGAGCCCCTAAAGCCCTTGGAATTTCCTTTAATGAGAGCAATAAAGGTGTCTTTTGTTATATTAATGAGGTGACTGGGTGGGAAAACCATCCATGTGATTAGAGTGTTGGAACTTTCAGTCCCACCCTCTGACCTCCTGGGAGAAGAGAAGGGCTGGATGTTGAATCAATAACCAATGGCCAGTGGTTTCATCAATCATGCCTGTGTAATGAAGCCTCCATACAAAACCCAAAACAGGGTTTGGAGAGCTTCCAGGTTGGTGAACATGTGGAGATTTGGGGAGAAAGGCACGCTCAGAGAGAGTGTGGAAGCTCCGCACCCTTTCCCCATACATTGCCCTAAGCATCTCTTCCATCTGGCTGTTCTTGAGTTATATCCTGTTATAATAAACCAGTGAACTAGTGAGTAAATGGGCTTCCTGAGTCCTGTGAGCTGCTCTAGCAAATTAATCAAATCCAAGGAGGGGGTCATGGGAACCTCTGATTTATAGTCAGTCTATCAGAGGTACAGGTAATAACGTGGACTTGCAATTGGCATCCTGAATTGGAGGGGGTTGTTGGAACCTCCAATTTGTAGCCAATCAGTTAGAAGCACAGGGAGCAACAAGGGCTTGTGACTGGTGTCTGAAGTGGAGAGTGTCTTGCGAGACTGAGCACTTTACTAGTGGAATCTGCTATCTCTGGGTAGATTGTGGTGGAATTGAGTTGAATTGTAGGACACCCAGCTGGTGTCTGGAGAATGGCTGATGGTGTGGGACACCTCCCCACCACCCCGCCACGTTGGAATTGGGTTCAGGACCCTAATTTTAGAGGCTAACATTTATTGATCACTTTGCTAAGGCACTGAGCTAAATGTTTTGCGTGGAAAATCTCATAACAAACGCATGAGGTAGGTATTATGATTGTTATAATGTATAAGTGGTATTATTTTTACAGATGATAAAACGAATACTTGGGGAGGTTCCATATTTAATAAGTGTAGAGCTATGATTTAATTATTTAGGCAGTCAGACCCCAGAGCTCACCTTCTCTACCACTCTACAGACTCCCTACCCCTGTTTCACACAGTAAGGCCTTAATAAAAGTCAGGTGAATGTGTGTTATATTTTGGATTAAATTGTTTCTCTCCTGAGAACAGCTGAAGCTGATAGTAAGAAAGAGTAAAAAAAAGCTCGCAGAGCAACTTAAAGAGCCATGGCAGAGCACCTCGGAGGCAGGCAAGCATCAGAGAAGTGAGAAGTGGGTGCCACTGAAGCTTGCATGCCTTCGAAGGGTCTTGCCCTGTCGTTGCTCAGCTGTTTGCTCAACTCCGAGTGTGCACAGAGGCATTCAGACCTGAATCCCGGTATCACACGCAGCTGAAGAAGTGCAGGACAGAAGCAACCCGTGGGGAAATGCACAAAGAGACCTGCTGAGCCCCAGGGGCCGGGCCATGGTTATGAGCATGCAGCACGCCAGCTGCATTCCCAGAAGGAGAGAAATGAGCTGCAGCTGGGAGGCCACTTGTGCGAGAGAAAAAAAAAAAAGACTTTTTTAACCATCAGATTTGAGCAAGTTGCTTATGTGTGAAAGGTTTTGTTGGAAGCAAGTTAAATGGTGCTAAGTCACTAGACAAAAGATCACACCCTCCGGCTGAAGATGCCTGTCTCTAGGGACTGGTTCTAACAGTCTCAGGTCTGGGTGAGGACAAAGCAGTGAAAGACATCCAGATTAGCTGAGGGAGCACAGTGACCTGGTAACACGAAAAACAAGGGCTCCTGAAATCCCCAGGGCTGTTCTATCAGTGAGAAAGGAAAGGCAAGGAGGAAAGCTGCTGGCCACAGTTTTGCAGCTCAGCACTTATGGAGTGGCTGCATCCGTACCTCCAAGAGCTGGACAGCAATGTGCTCTCACCCTGCCCCAGATCGTCAGGATCTGCATTTTCACAAATCTTTTGCACATCACAGTGTGAAATGTACTGGCCTGCCATGCTCAGACTAAACACACCTGTCCTGGAAGATCCACAGTTCCTTTTGAATATCTCTTCAAAAGAAAGTATGATTTCAGGGGCTTCCCTGGTGGCGCAGTGGTTGAGAGTCCGCCTGCCGATGCAGGGGACGCGGGTTCGTGCCCCGGTCCGGGAAGATCCCACATGCCGCGGAGCGGCTGGGCCCGTGAGCCATGGCCGCTGCGCCTGCGCGTCTGGAGCCTGTGCTCCGCAACGGGAGAGGCCACGACAGTGAGAGGCCCGCATACCGGAAAAAAAAAAAAAAAAAAGAAAGAAAGTATGATTTCAGAGGTGCCTGTATTATGAAATTCAGAGAAATAAGAAGCAGCAGGTAAACTAGCCAAAGCCCTGAATTTGCAATCAGGAGACTAGGGTTGTAAATCCAACAGGTCCTATCCCAACTGCAACCTCATGGAAGTCTTTTCGCTTCTCTGGGCCTCAGTTTCTGTGTCTGTACACTGAGGGAGTTGACTAGGAGATTCAAGACTCAGACATTCAAAGTATCAAAGTCCTAATTTTGTGCAAATGTATATATGTTCCATTTTTCTATTTCCCTAAATAAAGAAAGCATCAAAGTTAACTGTGACCTAATCCTACTCTGGTATGGACAGCGTCTCTCCCATACAGTTTAACCTCTACTGTCACTTACCTTTAAAAATTAGTTATATAGTACATTGAACATATCATGAGACTAAGATCTTTCTCAAATGTGCCAGTCCCCAGAAAGAATCACCAAAGTGAGTGAGCACAGAATTTGTCTGCTGGCCAGAATCCTATATATCAAGACTCTTGATTCTGCATAGTTCAAAATGCCTTTACTTGTATGCTCTGCAAACTAGCAAATGACCCACCTTATTAGGAAAGCAGACACCATCTTCCATTAAGCACCTAATTCCAACCCTCTCAGAATGCAAGAGCACATCATTTATCAGTTAGCAAAAAGCTGTGCACCTTCCCCAAAGCCTTTGTATGAGAGAGCAAAGCCTTCTAAAGGAATGCCTTACTTGACATTTTTTAAAGCCAACTTGTCCGTCTGTATGGAAAATCTGAATAAAATCTACTGTCCTAGTTGGGGAGAAAAATAAAAACCAAGACTGCTAAAAATAAATAAATAAAATATGCAAATCACTCATCCCATGCCACAATTGGCTTCAACCTATTTAAACAAGAAAAAGAGGTCAGAACACAGGGAGAGAAAGCTCTAACTCCCATCAACTCCCTACCCTTATCGCTTGCAAATGGGGTGGATCTTCCTTCCTCCGCATCTCCTCAGTTCTCCCAGGTCAAGATAGAGCCAATCCTGCCCAGGGTGCTAGGTCAACAATCAGAAATTTAGATAATTTTCGTGTCCTTGCAAATGATGCGTTTGACCAGAAACAGTGTAACCAGTCAGCCAATCTGGGCTCTATACTTACTTCTTTGTTCCTTATTCTTTATCCTATAAAAGCATCCTGCCTTCTGCCCCGTTTTGCAGGTGTCTGGGCCCTTGAGACCAGAGGCTGCTGGCTTCCTGAAGTGTTGAATAAAGTTTGCTTGTATCACCTATACTGTCTTCTTTCATCATTTTTAAACAATATTACTGAATGAACGGAAGATACATGCTGGTGCCATGTTCCCAGACTAAGAAAAAAAGCTCACCGCGGGGTAAATTTGGCCACACCTACACAAGTCATCTCACTTCCCATCTGCTCCAGTTACCCTCCTTCCCCCCAAGCCACCCAAAAGTAACTCATTTGCAATTGTCCGTGGAGCCTGTATTTCATCGTGGGAAATGGAAAGCTCAAATAAGGAACACTGCTTATCTTTTTTTTTTTTCAGTGATGAAGGATCATTGTCCCTGGCGCTGACCTTAGCTGATTTTCTTGCCTTTGTTGTACGCTAAAGACAAGGTATTCCTGTTTAGTTTCCAAAGGTCTTTTCCTGCCGATACATAGAAATCTTCCTGCCCGCTGCTCCGCGTCTCCCCACCGCCTGTCCTAGAGAAACAGGTGCCAACAGCCAGAGCAAAGCTAACGTGCTCTTTGTAGCCCCCAAGCAAGGGAAAACTGGGAGGGACAGGAGTGAGACTTGCAATTGACCCAGCTTTCTCTCCTCTGCCTTCCCACCCGCTGTGTAACCTTGAGGTGACAGGGGGCTCGGTTCCTGGAAGCCCTGCGGCTGTGCCGCTGCCGGCTAGAGGTGGTGACGCCCGCGGACTGACGAGGGCGAAGGAGGGGGCCCGCGAATCACCCCCCCGCCGCTGCTCTGCCGCCGACAGGCCTGGGGCGCCGGCTTATGCTTTTGTTGTCCGAGCCGCTGAAAGAAGCAATTATCTCTTAACGAGAGTTTGTAAATGTTCGTTAAGATAAAACAAAACTCCCCGTGTTCCGGGGGCGCAGGAATTCTCCCCTGATGTTTGGATCGTCGCAGGAGGGGCTCCCAGGGCTGCTCTCGGGGCGGCGGGTCGGAGCCACGCCTTGCGGTCCCCAGGGTCCCAGCGGCCGGGCCACAGCCGCAGCCGGGGATGAGGGCGTAGGGAGGGGCTGACGGGCGAAACAAAGGGATGAGGTCACCCTAAAGAGAGGCCGGAGGGAACGCCTAAAGGAGGCAGAAAATGAGTCGCGAAGAGGGACTGTGGGACGGAAACTGGAGTCAAAATGCAGGGGGAGGGGCCGGGAGACAAAGGCCGAGCGGCTTGCGGAGGAGAGACCTAGCTGTCAGTCGTCAGCTGTCTGCGCTTGACAGAAACCGGGGAGACACGAATCAGAACCTGTGCTGCTTAGGGTAAATAAGAAAGTTTGCTTAAACCCTTTCCGCTGCTTCCCAGAATGCTGTGCCACAAGCTCCCACGATTTGTGTCAGTTCTGTGAATGAGATAGATAGATAGATAGATAGATAGATAATAGATGATAGATAGATGATAAGATAGATAGATGATACATAGATGATACATAGATACATAGATGATGGATGATAGACAGATAGATGGTAGATAGATGGATAGATAGATAGATGATACATAGATGATAGCTATTAAGGCTGAGATGGTCTAAGAATGGGCTTCAAGGTGTCCCTGAATCTGAAGTAATATGCCTTGTACTTTGTTTACATGATTATTTTGCTGTTGAATGTCCACAGGTTTTCTAAGAATGTCAGAGGTATCCAATACCCAAAAAAGGTTAAATGTTGCTAGGTTTTGGAAGCACTGTGGAAAAGGAAAAAAACAAAACAAAACAAACAAACAAAACACAAACACCAAAAGCCCAACAAGCTTACCTAAAATGCAAATGATATCAGAGGTGAGGAATTCTGTAACACCTCCTGTCTAGGTTAATCCGGTTAATACCCGACATCTAGACAAGATAAACATTTTGAAGGCAGGAGGCCAAAGGCTAGTACGTTTTTATTTGAGGAAAGACTGAAGCCTGGATCATGAAAGACCAAGGGGCGGGTTGGAGGGAAAGCTGGGAGGCAGTCTTCCAGGTGTGGGCAGGTTCGTGGAGAAAAAGAAGTACTGGCTTCATGTATCTTTGGTTTTGTCTGGGCTGACACTGAGGCAAGTCACCAGAGGAGAAAGCCTGTACTTCACTACATAAGAAGAATATTAACTAATACTCTAGGGACATTCTTGTGCCAGTTTAGCTTTCCCCCCCAATCGTAAGTTCATTGAGGGCAGGGACTTTGTTGGGTTGGCCATGTCAACATCAGTTCCTAACATAGTTCATGGCACAGTGGGCACTCAGTAAATATTTGTGGAATAAATGAATGAATTACCAAGCGATGCACATATTCTTCTCCCTTTTTCCCAATAAACTGACCAGTAGCAAGAGGCCTGGGATCAATTTCGCCATCTGGTGGTAACTATTGAATTGACAAAATCTCTTACCCACTGTTCCTTTCTTCTGCCTGGGGTAGGGGTGGGGATGGGGGAGGGGCGACCATACATCCAACAAGTTCTTCTCCTTAGACCTAAGCAACTCGCCTCTCCTACACTTCCACTCAGGTCTTCACCTGCTCACACAAACCACTCATTTCCTCTTTAATGTCCTTTTTCTCAGTCTACCCCCTGCCCTGAGTTCACCTCCCCACAATGGTACTTCTCCTTTTGCCCAATGGGCATGGGAAATTTCCTTTATAGTCATCCCTCTTCGCATTCCTCTTGAGAATCCCAACATGATACAAAGTTACCTCATAAGCAATAGTTTTGTTGTAATTTCCATTCTGGCTACTGTTGAATGGGGCTAGCATAACACCTACAGATCAGAAAAGGGAAGTTTTAAGGGTGTGTGTGTGTGAAATTAGATATAAAGAACTGGTTCTATTACATTCCCAAACCCGATATCATTATTGTTTTCTCCTATGTTTTCACTGCAAATGTACAGAATTCCAGCTACATTTGGGATCAACCTGAATTTTATAGACAGGTCTGGAAACATGAACACCATTTTATGTTATTTCTGTGGCAAAAGTGTCTTAAGTTTCAAGTTTATTTATTTTTGAAAAACAAGCCATTCGTAACTAAGAAATTGCTTGCTCTTCTAAGAAGCTGTTTTCTAAGAGGCTGTCCTACTAAGGTACTAACACTTTCTGGGAAACAGGAAAGATGAATAATATTTCCATTATTATAAAACTGAAGTTTAGGGTAGACTCATGATTTTCTCCCAACCAAATTACAGATGAGCAGAAAAAGTGCTCATTCACCTAGACGAAGGATTTCCAACTTCAGCTTGTATATTTTACCACCAGGGTTCTTGTGTAAAGCAGATTCCATGACGCTGACTGAAGAAGTCTGGCGTAGCACTACAGAGGGCCTGAAATGCATTTTAATAAGTACCCTAGTGGGCTTAGACCACAATAAGGATGATAAGCTGAGCCACATTCCTGTTTGGGAATAGTTTCCTTGATTTTACTGAAAATGTTTATATCAAGCAACAGTCAGAATTTTCTATTCCTACCCCATTGCCTCCTGCTTTTAGACAGTTGGAGCTATCCCACACATATGACCAAGAATTCCTGTCTTAAATTCCAACATGCATAGACTCACTTAGGTCTAGGAGGTCTAGGAGAAATGTGAGGTCTAGGAGAAATCATCAAACCATGTTCTTTCATAGCCATGGAAACCAAGGCCTAGAGAGAGAGTGATACAACCAGTGATAGAGCTGATGCTAGGCCTCCTCACCTCCTGTGTTTTCCTTTGAGTCCCTAGGGCCACAGAGAAAGAGAAGGCTGAAATTGGGACAATGTAGATAGCTGAATTAGATCATTAGTGTCAAAAGGCACACTTTAGCCTAAGGCACTTGGCAGGTCTCTTTATTATCAGTCCATTCTGGGCCTGAAAGATTCAGATTAGCAGACTAGATTGCTCCTCTGTTACATTTCAATCATAGACACCCAGTTTGGTGCTACTGGGTAGTTTATATGGTATCATGAAAAGCAGAAAAGCATAGCCTGGAAAAAGAAGATTACACTTTTTTTGCCCCAGAGGCAAAATTCCAAAGTTAGGCATAATGTCATGGCATATTATTGTAAACAATGTAAATGCAAATTAACTTCCAATGTTTCATCACGATTACCCATTTATAGGATACATATTGTCTTCTGAAAAGTTTTGGTACATGTGAAGGCACAGATAGCCTTGGTTCAGGAGAAATTTCATCCTTTAGGCACACACTGGATCTCTGTATAACATTCTGTACACGATATATGACATAGATTAGATTTCATCTAATCCTTCTTGTTACATCCAAGGTAACATTGGCATTTAAAATAAGGAACCGGGCTTCCCTGGTGGCGCAGTGGTTGAGAGTCCACCTGCCGATGCAGGGGACATGGGTTCGTGCCCCAGTCCGGGAAGATCCCACATGCCACGGAGCGGCTAGGCCCATGAGCCATGGCCTCTGAGCCTGTGCGTCCAGAGCCTGTGCTCCGCAAAGGGAGAGGCCACAACAGTGAGAGGCCCGCGTACCGCAAAGAAAAAAAATAAATAAAATAAAATAAAATAAGGAACCATTGAATTCTAGTTTTCAGGAGAGGACCAGTGACCCCTGATCCCTGCCAGACCCTGCAGTGGTGAGTTTAAGAATATTTTGGTGTTCACAGGTCAAAGTATGATACTTGATGCAATTTGACCTCACTGAAGTCTTGTTATAGGTAGGATGCAGAGACCTCAGGGGTGTGTGGAGCATCAGAGTTTTTCTCATTTGATTCTCTTCTCAATAACTATTTCTTGCCTGGAAAACTTTAGAATCAAAGACCTTCTTGGGCTATGGAGATGTGTCCAGTATCACTAGGAATTTTTAAACGCATCAAATGATCTGCATCATTTTCTAGGTGCCCCTGGACTTTTCTGCTAGGTGTCGCACAGAAATCCCATACATTTGAATGTAAGCACATGCAGTTACAGACACTAAAGAGACCTCCGCACAGAATGTTACAGCTGCATTGCACTGTGTACATTTCTGGAAAGTGGACTTGGCATTATTTTCCTCCAAGAAACCACCAATTTCCACATCTGTTCTTTACATCAACGGATATAATTACCATGATGTTGTTTGTAGACACATGACCCTCTGAAGGGGCACTGGTTAAACATCTGTAAACAGGAATAAACATCATATTGTGTCTCTTTCTCAAGTAATGGGAGCAATTTTTGCTGGAGGAAAAAGAAAATCATCTTTTGTCCAGTCAACATTCAGCAGTATCGGCCTTTCTGAAAGTGTGACACTGTTGAGATTGCTTTTGCCCCCAGGAAGGTAGATTTTGCTTAAGCACTCTTTTGACTTAGTAGTGATCAAATAAAATAGGGCTTTTAAAAAAAGACTGTGAGAGAGGTGTGCTGAAGTATTATTGGGTTTGCCCGTCATTTTCTCAGATCGTCCTGGGAAGAGCTGGGCTCTTCAGTAAGGAGAGTTTATATTTCCTAAGTCTCTTTCTCCAGAGAAGAACTTTTCAGATAAACGCTTGTAATTTGCTGTTTCATCCTCTGTAGGTAGATAAGTAGACAAGTAGGGGAATTGCTTAGGGTCATACTAAAAACGAGTATAATAGTGTTTGAAAAACTTTGTACTTTGCTCTGAGCACCAATTCTGTTTTGTACCTATGGTGGCCAACTGCTAAATTAAACTAAAACCATGGAATACATGAAATATAGACTATTTTACATCAGAGAAAATAACTTCAAGCTAATGAGAGGCAATTGAACTAAGTTTTCCAGTCTTAAGAATGGCAGAATCACTGCAGAAGCAATGCATAAATTCTTATATGCAGTGGATTTGGGGTAGAGGGAGGAATGGACAGGGAGAGATGGAGAGTGATATTTCCTCCCTACTATTGTTCTATATATTCTGAAAACTCTTCTTTAGGACTAATTTTTAAATTTCAAATGTTTAGTGTTTGAAAAGTGAGAAATCAATCTATTTTTTCATGGGAAAGTGTCTACAAAGTAGAAAGTAAATCGTTTTTCGTGGGAAAATTTATTAAATATGAACAGGGCAAAAAATGTTATTTTATAATATAATAGCAACATTTCCATTTGGATAGAATTACCCAAACTCTAGGGCCAGTACAAATTCAGGGCTTCAAGGATAAGGTCCAGAGGAAGCAAGTCGCATATCTCTAAACAAGAGGTTTGAACTAGATGGTCTAGTTCTTTCCAGCTCATTAATTCTGAGAATCTGTAAACCTAGTCCTGGGAGATACAAAAGTTTAAGAAGTAGAGGTTACCCTTGGTAAACTAATGGCCTAAAACACAAAGTGAGAGCAGAAACTATTCCTCAAGTCTTTTTCTAACCTGTAACACTGAAAAAACTTCCTTATGTTCTGGTCAATAAAAATTAAGAAAATGCATATTCCCTGCTGTCAGTATTCTCCCAAATGAGGCGTAGACATCCAGTTTTTGATGTTTAGCTCAGCCTTACCTCTCATTTGGGTATCTGCATAACCTAACCTAACTCTATATTCTTCCATTTAACTCAAAATTTTTTTGACTTGTAGCTTGCTCTATCAGAGGTTCTGAATAGCAGGACACATTCAGTGCAAACATGTATAAGATTATACAGAACCCACTGTTAACACTGCTAGAGAAAATCTCTTATCAGTAAATTTATTAGCTGCCATTTTGTCTCAAGATGGTGGTCTGAACCACAATTACATCTTCATAGCTACTGATTTTCATCAAAATCTGTCAACTCTTTCAAAAATGACCACAATAAGAGAGGTATATGCAAAATATTAGCAACTTAGTTGAGACATCTTAACAGTAAAAATCATTTATTGAATACTGGGTAGCAAGCAGAAATATAGAGATGTAAAAAATGCAACTCTTGCCCTCAAAATATTTATGATTTATGTATGGTAACAAGAAATAAAATTAAAGAATTAAATAAACAACAAAGTAGCATAAATTCAGAGTTAAATGGGTGGTACAGCTAATATGTGCTTTAGAAATTAAGATGAGAAAATCATCACTGAGACTGGAAGAATTAACAGAAAGGGGAGAATTCAAAGGGGAAGACGGATTTTGGAGAAAGGTGATGAACTCAGTTTCAATTACAAACATTTGGAAGGGGGAATCCAACTAGAGATGTAAGAAGCATTTGAGTATAGGAAATACAAACCTGGGAGATATATTTATGGAGAGATGATAGTTGAAGCTATAAAGGTGGATGGGATTTCTGATGAAAATTAGAGGTAAAAGGTCAGAAAGACTAAGATCTTGTTCTGGGGAATATCTGCATTTAGAAGACGAAAACGGAAAGTTGATCTAGTGAAAGCCAGCCTAGACAAGGAGAGTAAGAATTGAAAAGGGCCAGCATAGGAGCCAAGAGAAGAGAGAATCAATGCCAAGAAGGGGTGTCCAGAAGAGTCCAGTTGGGTGAAAATGTTAAGTGAACACCAAGAAAAGGATTTTGGAAATGGAAATGAAGAGGCCACTAGGGACCTCAGAGGGAGCAATTTTAGAACAGTGGGCGGGGGAGGGGGTGGGGGGGAGGTGTGGGAGTGGGGAGGACCAAGTAGAAGTGCTTAAGAAAAGCATGGCTTGGGTAAAAATGGAGAAAATTACTATACTCTTTTGAATATATCAGTATACTAGAAGAAAGAAATAGAGAAACTAAAACCTCCCATTTCTGCTTTGGTGAATAAAATGTAGAGAAAGGAAAGAAAAATATACAATTTACATATGAAATGAGCTTAGGGTATGCTTACTCTTGTTGACAGGGTCCAATTTAATGTTGTGGCATTCAATAGTCACCCCTTCTCACCCTAGGCAACTCATAGTAATTTTTTTTTTCCAAACAAACAAAAATACCAACCAAACGAACAAACAAAAAATTAATGAGATGATTTTCAACACCAAGCCTAACTTTTCAAACAAAATAAAAAGAAACAACAGCTCTTTTGTGTGTATGAGTGTGTATGTGTGTGTGTGCGTGAGAGAGAGAGAGAAACTGAAACTTCACTTAGCAGGAAACCTAATGCTACAATTTACAGAACTCCATCACTTATGCCTATGCTTCCCTATTGTGGGCCTCCTGACATGAGTCCCAAATAATAAAAGGTACCGCAGTGTGGCAGAATTGGATTTTACTCTTTTCCACACTTTTTATTTCCCCTTTACTCTTTATGAGGAGTGAAGCTAGATTAAGAAACAATGACTGTTTTTGATACATAACAATATATCAATGTTATGCTACAAGAGGTAGTCAAGTTTAGCAAGCAAATGTCAGTTAATCTTCTCCACGTGCAGCTTTTAAAGCTCTAGGGACCAAACGTCTGAAGCTTCTAATGCTGACCCTCTAGGACAGAACATGGCACAATGCACAGAACTGTAAAGATCTAACGTCCCATCTGAAGTCTAGGGGGGTAGGGGTGGAGGGGGGACATAAAAGTAGAAAATGTGGGTTGGGGGAAAGAGAAAAGAAAGGGAGCCCAGAGAGAGATGGGGACACCCAGATGCCTACCTGAAGTAAGCTCTTAATGGACTGAATGGAAATTCAGTGGAAAAAATAACTGGTTTATATCATCTAAATTTCATGTGTGCACAAGATCAGTATTGAGGTTTTCTTTTTGGTTATAGATATACCTTAATGCTTTCCCATTTATTGTGGAGCTAACCAAGAACTCATGCAGGTTTATGCTGGTGTGAGTTTTATTCTCTTTCCCATGGAAATACACCTAGTGAAAGGAACACTGTGAGGGATGTGAAGATTAAAATGGCCACAGGATGAGAGACGTTGGAGCTTCTTGCTAGCTTCCTAAATTAGACAGTGTTTTCAAGATAGCTCCACCTCCCAACAAGGCACTGGCTCCCAAATTTGCACGCAAAAGAATCATCAGAGGAGCTTGTAAATGAAGTCTCTCCTCCAGGAACCTTCCTTTTTAAAAGCCTCTCTAGGTGGTACACAGTCAGGTGATCCATAAACCACTTGGGAACATGCTGCTTAGTTTTGCTTAGTAAACTCCCCTGAAGGTGTTTGCTTCCCCATTTTTACTCTGAGCATCCGATCAAAGTTCTTCGCCTAGGAAAAAACGGGAGGGGGTTCAGAATTTTGGCAGGATCTCCTGCATATATACCACCCCAATTCAACAAACCTCTCATCCACTTCTGTTTCCTTTCTATTTCAAAGGGGTATCATTTTCCCACAGGGAACCCTCTTGAAATCTAAGAATTTGAACCCATCCCTTCATTGATGTGACATTTATTTCCTCCTTCAGCCTTTCAGTCTACCCTTCTCTATGCTTTCCTCCTTTTAACACAGGTCTATCCCTAGCTTGAAAAAAACACCCTTTTCCTACAATCTCATTTCTCTTCCTCTCTTCAGTGCCAAAATTTTAAAATGCGTGGTCTCTGCCAATTGTCTGCATTTCTTCCATCTCTATCCCTCCGAAGCCCCTGCTATCTGACTTTCATCCTCACGACTCTACTAAATTGTCCACCCAGAGGTTATTAATAGTCATCCTACATTCAGTGGCCTATTCTCCATTCTCATCCTTGTGCATCACTCTGATTTCATAGTGTTCACCATTCTATTTTGAAGCTTTTTCCTTACTGCCTTCTCTGATTCTGATTATGCTAGTTCTACTGATTTTTGTTTCTTTTAATGAAGTATCTTCTGCCATTGAAGGGAGACTAGGCCCTTCCCTCTTCTCTTCTCTTTCTAACTCTCCCTCGACTGAAGCCCATGAAGATGAATAAGCTTTCAATCTCCCTTTGAGTCACTTGCACCTGTTATCTCTCCCTCCACTTCTGAATCTTCAGCTGGTCATTTCTGGATGCCTCATTCATACTGATCACGCTGGAACTTAAAACCATCATCTTCCTTACAAACCAGCTCTTCCTTTCAAGTGTATGAATTCTGCCCAGAGTATTTCCACTCCACTATCTAAGCTGGAAATCTTACAATCATATTTCATTTCTCTACCTATCACGGGGCAAATTGGGGGAAATTGGCCTGGCTTCTAGAGTTCAGTGGGTTTGAAATGGGGTGATGGAGTTCCATGCTAAAGATGGTGTCCAAGACTAGAGAAGAGAGTAGGATTGAGAGTCCAGGGTCCAGGGGATCCCCAATCTCAGAGGCCCAGAAGGAATATTTGATAAGGTCTACCTGAAGGGGTCAGAAGCAGAAAATAAAGGTGGAATATAGAGTTAGCAATCCAAGAACTAGGGAAATGAAAATGAAAAGCGAATAGGTCTGCAGAAGGGCCCATAGTAATTGCTTAAAACAGGGATTACTTCCACGACGTGCCTTGTCATACTGCCTATACCACATGCCACTTGATCAGAAAAAATTAGAAGGGTCACAGACCACAAGTATTGACAGAGACATTTCTTCATGCCCCATAGGAACTGAAAACAGTCCATTTTTCTCAAAAGGTCTGCAATTAGTTTTACATTTCAATTCCAGTTGTGAACACCCTAGTTCAAGGCTTCTTTTGCTCATTCTTATTTTCTTTAAAAATAACCTTGCAACTTGCTTTCCTGTTTCCAGTCTCCCCATGCAATCCGGCATGCCTATGTACCATAAATATCTCTTTCATCATGTCTCTCCCTTAGTCAAAAGCTGCTCACGGCACAAGTTTCTTACCACAGCAGGCCACTTTTGTTTTCCTTTTTTAGCTAAGCCTCATCTCCACTCCTATTTCGCCTCCTAACTCTTACCATCAAACAGTCTTCACATTCTTCAGAACGGTCTCCTCAAGGCTCCACAAGAAGCAGCTGTGCCGGCCCACTTAGCTGGAATACTGTCTCTTCTCCCTCATCTTGAACACTCTCCTACTCTTCCCACCCTTAAAGCCCTCAAGTTCCTCTGCCTCCTCCAACGACCCCTCACTGATCTCTCACAGCGCCCGTTTCCTTTAATTGCAGACTGCCTTGTTTTGCTATTTTCAAGAGTATTATTCTTTAGTTTGTACATATTTCTTAAACATCAGCCTTCTTTCCCCTTCTTGATGGTGGGGTTTATATTCCCCTGTCCATCACAATATGTCTCATAGTACATATTAGTAACAGAGTTAGGTCCATAGTAGGGGTTCAGGACACATGAGTTGGTTGTTTAGTTTCCTGGAAAGAGATGCATAACATACAAAACAGGATGAGAAAAGGGTTTCTGACACACAATATGGCACCAAATTGCAAATAATTCTCAGTGGAGGGGTCTCTTGTGGTTGAGATCTTTCCTGATTATATCCTCTCTATAAGAAGTGGCAATCTACTAATTTAGGGCACTGCAAATAGTTCTGAGGGTATGTGCTTAATTCAGAATAGCTGCAGAGCTTCCCCTCTTTTGTCTTAGATTATTTCTATTTTCTTCCATTTCTTCAGAATGATTTGAAGCATATGTGTGATCGCCCCCTCATGCTCTTTCATTAGACTCTTTCTGAATCTCCACCTATAGTAACCATCCCTGAGTCCTTGCTCCATCATCAAGACACTGTGCAAAATTAAATGCTGTAAGTTTCAGGTCTTGCCCTTCAACTTCTATTCTTGACCAAACTCATGGGTTAATTGAGCCTTTCTTGGCAAAGAAAGGAAAAAAGAAGGAAGGAAGGAAGGAAGGAAGGGAGGGAGGGAGGGAGGAAGAAAGGGAGAGAGAAAGAAAGAAAGGAAGGAAGGAAGGAAGAAAGGAAGGAAGAAAGAAAGAAAGAAAGAAAGAAAGAAAGAAAGAAAGAAAGAAAGAAGAAAGAAAGAAGGAAAGAAAGAAAGTCCCAACATAGTAACAGCTAGTTGTATAAGCAAAGCAAACCTGGGAATGACAGCTTTGGAAGTTGCACTGTGCACATAAACAGTTGGCATAAGCAGAGACGCTTGCAGGAAGAATCTTTATAGGTCACAAATGCTGGACAGATTGGTGGCCTAGGCCATACAATCTGTTTATCTAAGGCTGACTTACCCTTGGCCCTGAGTTTCTGGACCCCGACAGTGAGGGAATATTAGAAGAATCTTAAATCATGGTTTAAGAATAATCTTATCAAGAAGCATAATCTAATATGTTTTGGTTTTAGTAGCACATTTAAAAAACTTTGTTAGTCCACTGTTCAATTTCTTAAAATTGTTATTAAACCAAAGTTCTGACAAATGACAGTTGATCATCACCTTAGACCCAAACTAGAAATCTCAAAAATTCCTAAAAGTCCATAGTCTGGGTTTTGTGTATATGTGTATATATTTGCATGCCATTTTATTTTTCATTTTGTGGGAACTCTTAGTACCTAAATTCTTGCCAAGGCCAAATGCTGAAAAGCCTCAATAAGTGTTTTTCTTGAGATATTTCAAAGCATTTGACAACTGTAGGAATTTCATTTTAACGCTCTAGATTTATTCCAAAGCTTGATTTTTCTGTGCAAACAAAACTAAACTGAGCTGATCAATCTTCCTTCATTAAGAAGCGAAAGTGTTCTGAAATGCATTAAGAGGTCTGGGGACACAACAGGGGACTTCCCTGGAGGTCCAGTGGCTAGGGCTCCACACTGCCACTGCAGGGGGTGTGTGGGTTTGATCCCAGGTCAGGGAACTAGGATCCTGCATGCCGTGTGGCAAAAAAAAAAAAAAAAAAAGAGGTTTGGAGATTTTTTTTGTGGCAACAAGAGAATAGAACTCATTGGTTACAAATATCCAAATTTGGTATTTAGCTCCCATCTCTGTATGAGCACGAAGAATGGCGAGGCACAGTGAAGTTTGTCAGGGATCAAGACAAGAAGACAAAGGTGAATGAGTTCACTAAATTAACTGCCCAGAGCTTCACGTATTCGACTTTGACTTCGAGCATTCTGCATCTGACTTTTTGAATGATGGCGGGTAAGCAAAGTTTTGGTTGGGCCCTGCTACCCTTTTAAGTGAGGTTAACCTGCTTTCTCTCTATTGAGGAGTGCTATAAATGAATAGCAACAACACCCAAAATGTTGGAGATATTCCAGTGAAGGCTGAACTCCGACCTCATCATGATGTCATGGAGAGGAATTCATGCATCCTATAGAGGGGACAAGCATATGTGATTCATTTTTTCAGTCTACATCCTTTAATTTATAGTAGACACTTAATAAATGTTTCCTAATGAATAAATCAATGATTTCATAGACAAGATGACTTCTAAAATCGCTTCTAACTTGAAGATACTATGAAAGTGATAGGTGATCTATTGATAAACCAAAATAATATAGGGGCCAGCCATACATGCACCTTAAAGATGTCTCTCTTTGGGGAAAGAAGAAAGATTGAATGGTAGCTTTTTTAGGCTCTCTGCCTCAATGAGAATGTCAGAGGGATCCAGGCATGCTGAAGATGCCCCACATTAGCAAAGTTACCACCTCACTTCTGTCCTGGAATGAAGCCTCTGATGAAGATCAGGCTTCGAGAATGCCAGGGGATTAGGTTTTGATTCAAGATCAGGTTATAACCCCAGAGCCCAGTGCCTGGCCACTGTGCCACCATTTGCTATTCTGCATTCTATTCTTTAATTCCCACAAATCAATTGTTCTCTTAGAATGTTGGAATGTCTGGAAATTTTTCATTTTTATTTAAATCTCCATCAGATTATAAGTTACTGATGCTGAGAAAACGTAGATGCAGAATTCTAGCTGCAGCTACAGCCATGCGGAATCACGGCACACTCAGTAACCACAAAGGATTTTTCTTTTTGCCTGGCAACTTAAATCTTTTCTAGAAGATCTTGCTAGTTTTATCTTGGAATGTTTTTGCCACGTTGACTCTTTGAAGTGTAACCTGGAATGCAAATAGGACATGCGATGGATGTTCTATCTTATTCAGTGTTTAGAATGCCTCCTGGTGTCTGACTTATTGCTACAGGTTTGTTATCCTTTCTCAACCAGTGTTTGAACTCCTCCCACTCTCACCCATTCATCACGCTGATAGTCCTGTCCAAAGACGATCAGGTAAAATACAATAATCAGTCAAAGCCAGATGGTGCCAGTGGCAAAAGCAAGCATTTTCCCTTACGGCGCCTGCATCAAATAAATAAATAATACCATCATATTTGACAATTTAATGAGTATAAATTTACCACAGCAGGAAAATTCTCCCCAAATACTTAAACAGTTAAAATGTAAAAGGAGAGATAAATAAGCATTTTTGTAGTGGTATAATGAAAGAGAATAAAGAAGGAGAGAAAGGAAGTGTAGGGTGGGGTCTGCTTTATATAGGATGATGAGAGAAAGCCTCCTTGATGAGCTCTACACAGGTGAGATTTGGGCAGAGCCCTGAGGAAGTAAGGGAGCAAAAGTCACGAGAATAAGTGTGAACAAAGCATTTCAGGCAGAGGAACAGCAAGAGCAGAAGCCCTGAGGCTGCTGCCATAACACGGTGAAAAATATTAGTAGCTTTGGTCTGATTTCTTGAGTACAGGATTGTACCAGTCAGATTCTTGCGTGCAAGCATAGAAACTAGACTGGATTCGGATAATATCAGAGCTCACATTATTGATGGGAAGGCCAGAGAACAAGGCTCAAAAAATAGGCAGGAACCAAGGAAAGCAAGCTGGATCCAGGAAACAGAGTCAAGGTGAGACCCCTGACTGGTTAGGACATCAGTTCGTGGGTACCACAGACACCAGACCCCAAATGCCACCATCTCTGAGAATAATTTATCATTGCCATTGCATCTTTACATCATTCCTTGAAGGTTCAGAGTGGCTGAGTCTAGGTCTTGAGATGCTCACATTCCAGTTGCCTGGAAGCGATAAGCCTCTGTACCTTCTAAGTGTGAAGGAAGCTTAAACTTCTATTCTTATTTTATTGACCACATCTGTAAGATAGGCTAATTATGTCTCTGAGTTCCAGACTCCAAGAACCAATACCTATTAGTCCTAAAAACTATTGAGAGCACAGGGTGGGCAAAATTTAAATCAGCAACATTAGTATCTTATTTCTCAATTAACCAATTGTAAGTTCCTTAAACCTTAGACATGTACACACACACACACACACACACACACACAAAATCCAGAAACTAGTCCTTGAAGAATTCCTACCAAAAAATACTTGACATATGATTCCTTTAACATAGACCCCAAAGCATCATCATCAACAACATCAACAATAAAAAGCAACAGCTAACATTAGTGCTCACCATATGCCAAGTATAGTTCCAAGTATTTTACATATATTAACACATTTAATCCTTGAAAAGCCTCTGGCTTTGCAGTATTTAAGTCTTAATACCTATGAATGTTCTCTTATTCACAAAACTCACCCTCCAGGTCTCCAAGGCAGATTGGATAGTCACATCTACATGAGAAGAAACACTAGTGCATTCCTACAGTGGAAAACATCCCTGAACAATTAGGAAAATACACCTGAGATTAATAAAATTATCCAGGAGCACATTGTAGAATACACACTTTGAAATAGACATAGAGAGGTCTACCACACTATACTGTGAGCTACTTGAGGGTAGAGAGTGTTCCTTTTTTTAAGAAAATTATTTCTATATTTCCAGTATTCTGCATAATTTCTGGCTTAGTAGATGGTTAATAAATGTTTATTGAATGAATAAGTGACTTTCATATAACATTTGAGGAAAATATTTTCTCACAAAGTTAGTCCTGATAAAAAAAGACTAATTGAAAAATAAGATAAATGAGTCAAAAGGTGGAAAACACAAAAACTTCTAGTCTTCATTTGTGAAAGAACCCTGCCCATTTATGAACGACATAAATGCTGACTTCACAAATTTATAATACTTAGGGATATGTACATCCAGAAATTGAAAGCATCATCCTCTTTTTACCCCTCTGAAAGAAGTGGCACTGACATAGGAAGAAATTCCAGCTCAGCCCTTTCTGAGCCGAATACCTTAACTTCCCAACATCCGCACCATGAAGGATTGGACATAGATCAGTGTTTCCCAAATTCTGCTCCCTAGGCTTCCTCAGAGGGGCCTCAGAGCAGAGAGGAGGGGACTGACAGGACAGAAGGCTGGGCCACCAAACTCTGCTCTGGCCAAATAGCACCTGTTACCTATTTTATGTATTTGGATTCTGAGAAATATCTGGGATCAAAAGTTCTGTGGCTCAAAAGAAGTTTAAAAAACAACAACTAGATAATCTCTAATATCCCTTTAGCTCTACTAATCAATGATAATTATTACCATCAGGTATATAGTGAAAGAGAAGGACAACTTTTCCCTGGGAGATTAAATAAAAAGGTAGT
The DNA here is from genome assembly GCF_059928025.1 of Delphinapterus leucas. Classification (NCBI taxonomy): domain Eukaryota; kingdom Metazoa; phylum Chordata; class Mammalia; order Artiodactyla; family Monodontidae; genus Delphinapterus; species Delphinapterus leucas. The sequence continues at coordinate 61,943,466 of NC_143132.1, read as the reverse complement.
TAGTAGGAAGCCTTGAACAGTGCCTTGTGAAATCTGGAACAGTGGCGAACCCCGGAATGAAACTTAAGCAGTGTCTAGGGGAAACAGAAAAGGACAGTAAGTACAAAACATATAAATGCTCTTTCTCTTCTCTCTTTTCTCTCTCTCTCTCTCTCTCTCTCTCTCTCTGTATGTATACATATATATGTGCAACATATACACACACACATAAACTATATGGGGGGAGAAGACTTACTAGTGAGGTTACTATAGTGATTGCAGCATGGATCCAGACGGAGAATGAGGAAAGGTCTGGAATGATTTTATAAAAGAGGTGATTTTTCAACAGAATTTTTGGAGGCAAAACATAGTTTGGCAGATGGAGGAAAGAAAGCATTTCAGGTGGTGAAGATAGCACCACTTAATGTTAGGAGGAAATAAAAGCTTATATGGATAGAGTGCCTAGTAGAGTTTGTTATCCTCTAGTCTATTTAGTCTATTCTCTAATCTTTTTGTACCATCTTAGGCCTGACCTGTTGACCACCCACTGGAATCCAAGGAAAACTCCCTTCTTAGTTCCAGAGAATTAGGCTGAAATTTTGTTTAATCAGAACAACCCAGATTTATTGGCTATTCCTCGAGTATGATAAGGTCATTGGCAACTTAAAATTTACATCTTCTAGAAATGGCTCCAAGGGTTCCACCCATGTCCAGTGGGTCTTTTAAAGTTCTACCATATCCCACCAATCCAACATTGAATACTTGCTTCTGTCATCTACTTTCTCAGCAACCCAAACTACTCATGTATCTTCTCCACCTCCCCTATAATTACTGAAATAAAAAATGTACAACTGAGAAAAGTGACTCATTTTTTTCAGCTGAAGTCTGCTTCAGCTTGCCTTCCTTATGCTCATCCATTCCCTAAACTGGAAAATTATATTCTTTTGGTTCTTCCCAAATTTGATTTTGGAGTGAGCATTACCCCAACCTATAAATGAGATTTGTTTCCAAAGTTTGTTTTGCAAGTTAGCAGCTTGAAACTTAGAATATCATTTCCTGAAGAAAGAAATCTAAAAGAGTGTTTAAGTTTCCAGCCAGACCAAAAAAAGTATTTTTAATCTCTATGTTATATAGCTTTAGTTCAAAGGGACCTAGCTACCTAATGACCATGAAACATTCTTCTGTTTTCTTGATTCTCATATATATTCTTAAAAAGGAAACAGACTACACTGAAGATTATTTCTCCCTCTCCAGAATTCCAAGGGAGAATCCATTCCTCCTCATCTCCACTCCCCAGAACAAATATTTTTGTAAGAGACATATGCTAGATGTTGTTAAGTCAATGGTTACCTGGCCATTTGTTTCTTCCTTCCCCTGTAGGAAAATCTTTCCTTTTGTTTATCAGTTTGGGCATAAACAATATCAGACAGGTGGATGCTTCCATAGCACATAGACAGTCACCAGAAAAAACAACAATTAAGCATCATAGTGCATTTTTTTTTCTAATTTGAAATTAAAGAGAGTAAAAGGAGTAAGAGAATGTGTACATGCAACTACAAGTCATATCATTAACAAAGAGGAAGGGTGTGAAACTTCACCAGGATTCCTCTGGGAGGGGTTTCAGAAGTCAGCAGTTTTAGATATTATGAAAAGGTTGAAGGTTTAGCACCTAGCTTGGAAGGCATATTAGTGGGTTAAAAATATATAACTTTAAACTGCTATTCATCCTTAGCCCAAATCATAAGAAGTTTATACTGTCAAGTATGGCTATCTTTCCATGTTGAAGTATCTCTCTACAAAATGGGGACTGTCATTTGCTGAAGCAACCAGCTGGTACCACTTGGGTGAAATCCAAGTCTGTGCGGTCTTAGCTCTGTGTGAGATATCTATCGGGTGCCTAATTATAAAGTGTGCCAGAGTGGGCAGTTTCCATGATTAATTGGTGGGAAGTGGACAATGTTTGCCTTAGACTTAACCAAATTTTGCCATCACATACAACTCATTAGACACTGATATTTGGTCATATGTGTGGGTTTCATTTACTCAACTTCTATTTAATGGGAGCCTATTATGTGCAAAGCATTGAACTAAGGCTATATACATAGGAAAATAAACGAAACATGATTCCTACACGAAGGGAGATTTTAGAATAGCAAAAGAGACAGACATGTAAATTAATATTTATAATAAAGTCTGTGGAATGTTGTAGTATAGGCATGTACTAGACACAATGATGGCACAAAGGAAAGATCAACATATCTGCTTGGAGGATCAGGGAGTCTCCACAAAGAAAAAAGCAACTCTAGCCACATTATGGAAATACATTAGAAAGGTGTTATGTAGAAAAGAAGGGAAAGGAAGGTATTCCAGGCAAAAGGAATAGTATTTAGAAAGGGGGAAAGGATGAAGTAACATGGGTTGTTCCATGAAATTGTACAATTACAGTGGAGTGTGGGATGTGAAGAGGGGTAGATTTTGAAGTTTGAAGAGATACGCAGGGACCAGAAAATTAGCAAGTAAATTTTTAAAAAATCAGATTGAGAACAATTCTTAAAGAAAACAAAAGAAGTGGGGTGATGTGTTAGAAAGTAACCTGGACACCACTCAGATGGATTTGTCACAGAAGGCCTCTCAAGTAAAGAATAAGAGAAAGAGCATTCTGGGTAGAGAGAGTAACACACGCAAAGGCTTTGAAGAGGGAATGTGCTTGGTGTGTTTTAAAAACTAAAAGGAGGCCAATAGACTTGGTGAGCAAGAAGTGTTTGGTTATAAGAAAAATTCAGAGGAAGGGACAAGTCCTGGATTATGTAGACTTTTATAGGCCTTAACAGTAATGAGTTTGGTTTTGGTTCTATGTGGAATAGGAAGCCTATCAAAGGTTTTTAAATAATGGAAACACATGATCTGATAGAAACTTTTTAAAAGACCATTCTTTCTACTGAGGGGAGAATGATTATAAAAGGTTGAGGGTGAAAGACAGGAGATTAGATGGGAAGGCTGTTGTGTCAGTCTCCATGAGAGACAACTGGGTTAGAGATGATAGTGGAGATGAAGAAAAAGGGACAGAGATGACGTATTTTTGAGGTAGAGGGTGATGGCAAAGGAAGAACGAATGGCTATTTTGTTGTTATCTACTTATAGAAACTAGAAAAAGTAGTAGCATCTAACAATAAAAGGAAGACTGGGGGAATTAATCAGGGTTCCATTTCCATTTAGATGACTGGATGTGAATGGGGAAGAGATTTGGGAAAAAGAGATGAAGACTTACTTTTAGGACATGTGGAGATTGGGCTCCTGTGGGTCATCAGGACAAGATTTCTAGTGGACAGTTAGATACAAAGCTCTAGAGCCCGGGAAGTAGACTTGGCTAGAGAGCCTGGAGAATTTAAGACCCATTCGTCATGTAGGAGTTGTGGGCACAGATTAGATTAGTCTTGGAACTTCTGTTGACTAAGAACTTGCAAGAATAAGGACAAAAGCCTGCATAACAAAACTTTTCAGGGGCGGAGAGAGAAAGAGAGCCAAGGGAGAAAAAAAAGAATGTGAAGCCAAGGATAGAGAAGAGAAAAAACAGCAGAAATAGGTGTTATGGAGCCAAGAAAGTAAAGAGAAGGCATGTTTCATGGTTTCAAATGTCCCAGAGAGGTCATGCAAGATAGCTCCACTTGTCTTTCTGAGAGTTTACAGATCCATCTATTTGTCCTGTAAACTCCCTCAGAGACAATCAAATGTGTTTCTTGAGCCAGGCTCTGAACTCGATACCTTACCTTCAAAGAGTTTGCAAACTAGTTCGGGAAGATCAGGTACATACAAATACCAATGGATAACCAAGTAGGGCTCTGTTTAGTGAAGGCTGAATAAACAGGACCGGTAGCATGTGATACTGAAGATCTAAGAGGGGAAGAAGTCACTGGCCATCAGGAAAGCCTTCACAAATGAGATAACTCATGATTCAGGCCTCAGAGTGTGGGTGAAATTGAACTCGGCACCAAGGGGACTTTCCAAGTAGTGGAAATGACAATAAACAAAAGTATAGGGACACTAATACTTAAATTCATGCTAAGTGTGGCTAAGACAAAGTGCCACAGTGGAGGAGGAGCTTTGCTATAGAACATGCTATTCTATAAGTTGGAAAGCCTTAGAGACAATTTAGTTCAATACTTTTATTTTATATAGAGGGAAATGATAGCCCAGAGAGATTAAATTTTTTTAAATTCACAAGTCTAGTCAATGGCAGAGCCAGTAGGAGGTAAGGCAAGAATAGGAGATTGGTACCAGATTCTGATAAGCCTTGAAAAACAATTATAAATAAATAAATTAGAATTGATGCTCTAAACAAAGAAAAACCATGGAAATTTTGAGAAAAAGGGGATTGAAAAGTAAGATTAACCAGCAGGCAGTGTGCAAAGATGATGCCAAGAAAGCAGGGAATTTTGGTGACTATCCAGCCTTTCTTACCTGGGGTTTCTCACGTGAACCACAGAACCCTTAAAAAAATGATTTGAGTGCTTCCTTCATTCTGCAAAGTATGGTGTGTAACTAGTACTGGTCTAGATGTACAGGAAAGAGATTAATTCATTACCTACAATTACGGTCTTTAGGGCCTTAGGGTGTTAGGGCTTGGTTCTCTTCTAGAATGCTGGTTAAGAAAGGCTGGCAAAAGAAGGAAAAAGACATAAAAGACATTGCAAATAGAATTTGGTAACTGATAGTATGGCTTTCATGAGGGAAGATAGAGTAATTATTTCCATATTATGAGCTGCATAACTGGGAATGTCTGGTGTCTCCAAAAAGATATTGTCAAGAGTAGGGGAGTCAGAGGTCTAATCTAGGGAGAAGATAATTAGCTTAACATGATAGTTTCTGAGGTGGTAACAAAAAAATAAAAGAAAAAATAATAATGTTTTTAATATCTGGAAATCTCGGATTATGGGAAAGTTAATTTTTCTATTGGTTTTCCTGTGGTTCTCATAGTTTGGTCCTTTATGGATGGATTTTTACAATATACCTAAGTTCAGTAAAAATAGCAGTTTTGATAAGACAGACTTAAAATAAACTTCAGCTTATACATGAGCCAATCAGTTTCCACTGACACTAGAATGAGAACATAGAATTATAGAGGCTACAGGAAAACCCATAATTACTGAAAGATACATAGTCTTTTTTTTCACCAAGAATCACGTTTCTTTTCACTTAAGTGAGGATAAAAACTGAATTGGGTCCTAAGTATGCTTAAGTATACTTAAGTAGACTAGTGCCCACACTTCTTGGATTCTTTCCTAAATACTCTTATTCTTGGGCTTACTGTATCGTCCAGATGATGTTCAGAAGTGAAGTCTGAGCCATCTGTGGTCTTACGTTCCCATGACAGTTTTCACTGGAGGGCAATGGCCCAATTCCAAACGGTAATTCTATTTTATAACTTCTCCTCCCTTTTCAAGAATAGTCCTCTTCATTTCTTCTTCTATACTGGTTTCACTCCAAAGGGGTAAGGTATGAAGTTCAAGATGAAAGAAAGTATGCAAGAAACTAGATCTTGTTGATGTTTTCTATACAGCTCTCCAGTTAACTGTCCATAAGTATGGAACACAAGTCTGGCTGAGTTATCTAAAGCTATCACTCCGTATTCTCAGTCAAAGGCAATCAAAGACATGAAGAGCACTGAATTTAGATTAGCATGAAAGATTTATTCAAATGAATACTAAATACAAACCCGATTTCTCCAGAGTAGCTTTCCAAGGCCATAAAGAAAACAGAATCGCCTTCTCTTTCATTGGAGTAAAAAAGTCCTTGGAATGCAGTGGTTAAGGGAAGATTGCAAATGGTGCTTACTCTTCAGAAAAAACTAAATAAATTACCAAAACTGAATAAATCAAACTCCCAAATCAGATTCACCTAAAGAAAGAGCCAATATTTTTAAGTGAGATAATATTTTCTCTTTCCTTTTGAAAATCTCAGGAATTTTTAGAAATATTAATCCAGTAAAACTTTGGAAGAAAAATTCTCCAGATGCCTAGCTGAAGATGAAATGGGGGATGTTTAAGGTGGATGACTTATAAAGTCTCATTATTCCTTTACATCTCCCAAATAAAGATTTAAAGAAAGGGGCCTTGAAAGGCAATGCCCACCCTAAATATACTCAATGCTTATTTCCCTTCCCCCATTAGAACCCCACAAGAGTCTGGATAGCCAAAGTGGGGCTGCCCTCAATACAATATGGATCTAGAAATCTAATTGTAAGTTAGGTATTTAGAAACCAATAATTTCTCTTTAAAGAAATCCTGCCTTGCTTTTTGTGTGTGTGTGTGTATAAATATGAGACAGTTGCTGCCTCTACTGGGGTTTGAGTAGAACGGTGCAATGCATCTTTTAGACTAGCTGTTGAGGATCTAGTTTGGCTATTAAGAAGAGCTTTGACTTCTCAGTTTATACTCCAAACTGGTAAATTGATTTCTGAACCAAAAAGCAAGTAGGAGTGGGAAGAGGATTTGCATTTTAACAGCTCCTAGTCTAGGCTAGTTCCTAGGCTGGTTGTGCTGACTAAGAGGTTCTGAAGCCATTTAGGAAAGCAGCCAATTCCTGAGTTTGCTTAACCTTTGGAGATCATTTCATTTATTTTTTCTTTACTTCATCTAGCTCTTTTATATAGTCATTAATGGGAAGACATTAAGGTCTTTCAAATTTTCATTTAAAAATAACATTTTGAATAGTTATTGGAACCGGGATTACAAATAATGGATGTAAAGCTAATTACCAAAATTCTACATTTAGAGCAAACTGGTGCATATGGAGACAACAGCTCAATGTTTTAGAAAGTGCCAATTTGCTAAAAATAGATAAATATGATGATTACTGCTGGAATTAATTTAAGGGCATTCAAAATGAGATGACTAATATCAAGGAGTAGCATTTCTCTGGTATAAATTCAAGGGAGATGTTTTACACCCGTTATTGCCCAATCCTTTTGCAGAAACGAATCCCACAAACCAAAAAGGAGAAGTTAGATCAAAGTTATACCATGCCAAATTAGCAAGAGCATATGATAGTCGATATTTCTCTTAGTCAGGTGGAACCTGCCAGAGTCCAGCTTCTGGAAAAAAGTGAAAACAATGCTTGTCAACTCTAGCTGTGGAGATTTGCCCTAACTTTTCTTTTTTAGGTATAAAACCTCATGAGATCAGTTATCCGTGTGGTTACTGCTTCCTTTCCAAGTCATCGGTGGTGATAACCCTACCAATAATAAGAATATATAATACAGGCTAAATGAAAACAGCCAAAGGGAAAATAGTGATCTACTGCATTTGAGGTAAATCCCTCCTAATCCGGTAAGCTTCCCTATTATGGACGTACAGGAGACTCTTTCTCAGCCAGTTTACTCTCTCCCTAGATTCACAGGTGTGAGTTTCCAGAAATTGTCTAAATCACGTGATCTGGCCCTTCATCCAGTTAGAGATGATTGTTCTATTGGTAACTAGCTGAACTGAGAAGGACCAGTCAGATTCATTCTGTCTCATTCTTTCTCTCATACTCCCTCTCTCTTTTTCTCTCTCTATGTATATGTGTATGTACATAGATACATTTCTGTTTCTTAGCTAGAATTCCTAATTGAGAGCCAGAGAAGCTGGGGTTATTAGTAACTGAGTCTATTAAATGCAGGGCTCCAGAAAGAAAGTCTATGAATTCCTTATGTTGAAGTTCCCAGATCTACTCTGGTTCCCGTAAGCTTGGCTGTTCAACTTCTTAATTTCATGTGATATCTAGTTTCCTTTCAATAGATCTCCTTTCTAGACCATTAAAAGCGGTGTCTGTTACTTGTACCCAACAAAAGGAGACATAAATAATACAAGTATGTGTGTGTGTGTGTGTGTGTGTGTGTGTGTGTGGACAGAGACAGAGACAGACAGACACACACGCACACACAGAGGCAGAGGCAGAGCGAGACAGAGAGAAGTGGCTAGAGTGAAAGATTAAAGGTGATCATTAACCAACTGTAAATATAATCCAAAAAATAATTGCTTCCCTCTGGACACCTGCATATTTGCAAATTTCTAGTTAATGTATCTTTCTATCAAACTCTATATAAGCCCCCTTTATAAAAGTATTTTTCAAAATATCCATGATATTAATTTTTCTATGTTAAACTTCTGGCTTCTAGGAAAAGCAAATCTCTTAGACAAACTTGATCCCATTATTATGCTTAAAAATATTTTCAAATATTATCCATACATTAAGAAATCAGATCCTTTGGGTTGCAAGAATTTATTGCTTGTATGAGAATTGGATAAATTTTGTATTATTAAATAGATAACATCCCAGTTAACCAGGGAGGCAGGAGAACTGAAATGCCCTTTGTAGAGATCCTGAAAGTTTAGATTATTTATGGTATTAGAGTTGAGTTGGAAAAGGCTCAGGACTGTATACCACTTCTGATCAAGGTTAATTCCTGATGCAATGAGAAACCCTGAGGTTGTATGAAAATTGTGCTCAGATGATCATCTTTGAACAGTGCTTTCCCCAACCAGGCTCCATCCCCATTTTCAATCTCCCAATCAGCCCCACATTCCCTCTCTACTCTTCTGCCTGACTGGGTTCTCATGTGATTGATGTGAGCACAGCATGCCTGGTAATCTTAGTGCTGAGAACCCAGTTTAGAAGTGAGGTGAGGTGGGGGGCAGGATGGGGATAGGGGAGAAGCAGCCAATTTAGCAAGTGGGAAGAGAAATCTAAATGTGCAGAACAGACTAAAACAGAAAAAGATAAAAAGAAAAATAGTGCATATTTCTAATGCCTTTGAACTGATCGTTGGGGTCGCATGACAATTTGAATATTTGCTTATTTAAGTTCTGTCACTGAAGTTTTCGAAGGAAATGATAAAGATATGCTATGCTCCCATCCATTAGCACGTTTAGGTTAATATTTACTCTGTAGAGAATAGGAGAGGAGGGGTAGGAATGGGAAATGTATGTATATTCTATGCAGAGAGCAAGGGTACTTCTTGGCATAGAACTGTGAGTACTTTAGGTTTCAATATGTGGAATTCCTCAGTTAATAATACTTTACACTTGAAAAACACATCGTTTGCAAAGCACTTTTATTTTTACCACTTTATGTGAGCCTCACACCAGCCTAGTAGAAAAGGCAGGTTTGGATCTGGAGTATATTCTTTTTATGTGCCCACTTATATAGATGAATAAACTGAGGCTCAGAAAGACGATGTTACTTACCCAAGGTCACACGACAAGCAATTGGCAGAGCCGGGTCTAGAACCCAGGGTAGGGTTTATTCCACTACAAAGACATGAAACAGGACATTAAACAAACAACATCTAAGAAAATAAGATCTGTAAATAATTAAGGATAGGGAATCTGGAGGGTCACACTCCCATTCTACAACCTGAACTCACTGCAAGGGTATCACTCTGTTCTAAGCAGACAGGAGCTGGAATTGTAACTTTGACCACCACCACCTTGAGAGGACCAACAGAGCTGAGTGTGTATTTACACAGAGCCACCTCTCAACAGGTAGATAGCTATGATCTTCTGTACCAAAACATATCCCCTAATGGCCCATCATGATGATCCCTCCCTTCCTACATTTATTCCCTCAATAAATATTTTTTGTTGAGAGGCTACTATGTGTCAGACATACCTTAATGTACCTGTTTTGCCTAAAATACCTATTTGGAAAGTTGGAAGGGACACACTTTTTCTTAAAAGTCTCCTGTTACGTCCTCGCCCACTGAACACTAGAATGAGCTGGCATTAGTTAATTAGACAAACTCCACTTGGACCAGAGGGGAGGAGAAAAAAAATAGGACAACTCAAAGAAAGAGATCGAAAGAGATTGAGAGCCATGAGCAAGATATAAAATAAGGGTGTGGAGACTGCGAAACACTATTCAACTTCACCAATAGATCATTTTGTCTTACTGTTCTCAAGGCCATGCCAATTTAGTCAGAGAAAATCCACCACTTAGGGTCTGGCAACAAGTATTTTCAGGTAAAGCTGTAGCCACAGTGTGCCCCATATTGGCCACAAGAGGCCTACCTCAGAATCCAAATTCCTTCAGCCAATTCAAACCTAAGAAAGATAAACCTGACCTGATTCTCATTCATTTAACGGACATTTGAGGGACTACTTACCATTCAACCTCCCTTTACCTTCATGCAAGATTTCACTTTGTGGAATATATCATGTGGCTAGTTCGGTGGGCAGAAAAGATACCCAAATGAAACTGAAATTAATCCTTGGACGTGGGCCCCTGAGCACAGGCCAACACTACAAGCATTTTTTAAAGTTTGTGTGATCAATGAAATAACTAAGAGTAGTGAGGGATTGAGTCAGGGACTATTTGGAATAGCTGTGCAACAAAGCAATAGGTGTAAGCACTTGGGGCCCAAAAGGAAGGGCACAAGAAGATCCAAGACGATGATAACCGTGTGTCTAACCTGGGACTCTCCTACCCTCAGAGGGTGGGGCTGGTACACTGGTTGGTGGACATCAAATGGAGGTTTTCAGATAGTACCAGTTATAATAGTTTGGAGCAACACAGTATACTTGGGCTCATTTTGTATTTTGTGTCTGCTTTCATTAAAAACTGATGGTTTTCCTGCTGTATAGCACAGGGAACTCCACTTCGCTGTACAGTAGAAACCAACACAACATTGTGAAACAACTATACCTCAATTAAAAAAAGAAAACTGATGGTTTTCATGTCTATAGGTCAATAACAAGAATCAATGATGATTAGCTCCACTTCAAAATTTGATGCCAATAGATTAAAAAAATATCTAGTAGTGGTCCATCCATTTAGACATGCCACAACTTATGGAAAGACTGTAAACCTAGTTCTGTATTCATTTAGCAAACAGAATATCCACAGTTAAAATCCGTTACTTTATGTGCCAAGCATTGTGGTAGGCACTGGCGATAGAAAAATAATCAAGATTTCACCCTTCCCCTTAAGCAGCTCACAGTATGGACACCAGTATGTGAAAAAACAAATGTTGTATAGTGTAACAAGTGATATAATAGTGATTGTACAAACTACAGTGTGGTCACAAAGAAGGTAGAAGAAAACTTAACATCAGGGAGGATAAGAATGTCTTAAAAAAGCTAACTCTTATGGGGGGAGTGGCAATTTTCTATTCTGAGAGGGAAATGAAATTTTCTAGGCATAGAGCAAAGACATCAAGACAGGCCTGAAATACTGATGTAGTGTCGTTGAGAGAAGAGGTGCTTGAAGATGGCACTGGAAAGATAGTCAAGACTAGATCATGCCGGAAATCCCTGGCAGTCCAGTGGTTAGGACTCCATGCTTCCACTTCCAGGGACACGGGTTCAATCCCTGGTCAGGGAACTAAGATCCCACATGCCTCTCAGCACGGCCAAATTAAAGAAAAGAAAAAAAAAAGGAAGACTAGATCATGCAATCCATGCTGAGGAGTTTGTATTTAGCTTATTGTTAACAGGGAACCATTAGAAGATTGTCAGGAGGGAAATAATCTGATCAGACTTGTGTTAGGTAAAGATAAGAGCAATGCTATTTGCAAGAGCGGAAGGAGAGGAAGATGGAGGCAGGGAGTCCATGTAAGAAGCTATTGTCTTTGTCCAGATGGGAGGTAATGAAAGTCAGAATCAGCTTATTTGTGGTGGAGATGAAAAAGCAGAGGATGAATTCAAAATCTTTTTAACTAGAATCAAAGAATTTCATAACTAGATTTGGGGACTGAAAGAAAAGAATACTTTTAGGATCACTCCCATTTTCCTAGAGTTTGGAAGCTGGATAGATGGAGTTACAGCAATAAGGGTGGGAATTTGGAGGAAGACTAAGTGGTACAAAATGGGAGACACTGAGTTTGACTTTGTTCATGAGGAACATAGGTGTCTCTGAAATATCTAGACAGAGATATCTATGGATCAGAACTCGGGTGAGAGATCCAGTCTACAGATTTGGAAATCACACAGGTGGTTACAAACTTTGGAGGTGGATGAGATCACCTAGAATTAGAGTGTTGAATAAGAAGAGAAAGGCATCAAGATAAATAACCAGGAGATAATTGATATTTGGGGAGGGAGAGAGTGAAAGAAGCCAGCAAAGAAGAATGGAGAAGGACCTATCTGAGAGGGAGAAGAAAGAGGGAACTATGATGGGGTCAAAGGAGGAGACAGTTTCAGGAAGAGGAATGGGCAACAAAACAAAACACCAAAGACATGTCAAATGAGATGTGAACTAAAGAGTCACTGGATATGGTGTCTTTTTCAGAATATGTTTCAAGGGAATTCTGGGAACAGAAGCCTTATTAAAGTAAATGGTATAGTGAATGGGGAGTGATGAAGAGGAGGAATCAACGACGAGCAGAAGGAACTACTCTCTAACAGGAAAAGGAAGCGTAGTAGGCACTTGACAATCCTGAAGGACTGGCAGTTTCTAAGCCAAGACTCATGTTGCAAACCTCAGAGAGAAAATTTTCTTACATTTGTATTGACCTTTGTTTTCATATCAGTTTTGTTTGGTCCCTACAAAAACCTTTAAAGTAAGCATGCTGGGTTTTTTGTTTGTTCGTTTTCTTTCTTTTTTTTTTTTTAAGTCTCCATACTATAGGGAAATTGAAGCCCTAGATTATGTGATTCAGTCAAGGATCACAGAATCAGTAAGTGGTATAAACTAAGGACTCTCAGTACAGTGCTCTTCCCAGTACCACAGAGAATGTTCTGAAGATTAACACAATGGTGCAGGGGCAACCAGACCACACTTCAGAAATTCAGAAGGGAGAATTCCTGCCCACAGTCACTTCTTTGATTGACAACAGACATGATTGGTTGCCTAAATGCCTCTATGACAGCTAATAGGGAAGTGATTAGGTAAATGCTGTATCTTCTCTTTTGATGACCTGAGTATGTGCATCCTTTGAAATGTCCCTTTAATATTAGAGGAAGATTTCAGACTTGTCTTACTTTATCAATATGAGCAAGGGAAACATTTGGTTAATATATACACCTACCATTGCCTCAAAGACACTCCCCCGCCCCGCTTTTCCTTGTGGAGCCAGGTAAAACTGAAGTATGTAGATTCATCAGCCCCAGTTTCACTATGATGGAGGCGAAGGAGACCCTAAGCTACTCTTCCTCTCAGTGAACAGGAGTGCTGCCCTTTAGCATAAAGCATGAATGGTTTTCTGTAGTTTTGCCAGCTCAGCAAGAGAGAAAGTTAACCCTATATTTTCTTATCCCAATTGCCTCAGCATGGGTGGGAAAGGAAGGGAGCGGAGTTACAGGCTGTCAGCATGAGAGAGCAGGGATCATTGTGTACGCACCTTGGCATGCGTTAGAAGGCATTATAGAGTCACCAGATATTAATGCATTTCTAGATTCACCATTAATTCTCTAAGATTCTCTGCGAGTCTAGATAATTTGGCAGAAAAAAAATGCCCTTTAAATGATTTCTTCTTCTGTTTAAATTTGGAAATGTGTGATAGAAATCACCATTTAAAAAAGAAAAAAAAGAACAGTTTCAATTAGAGTAAGTACGATGCTTCCATTTAATTAATTCACTTAGTCCCTGGGTGACACTGGGTGTGGCTCGGTGAGATTTAGGAGGAATCCAGTTTATCACTAGGAGGAATCTGCACCAAGCAGCAAGGCAGCATCCTTCCACACCTTTCCAGCACTGCAAGGGAAAAGCGCAGCCGGGTTGGAATTCTGAACCACAGATCCCGCTAAGAAGAGAATTATTTGTTGTATGTGGAAAAATGCAGATGTTGATGGGGGTTGAAGGCGTGAGGGCTAGAAGGGCTTCTTGCTTGCGCTGGTGTTTTTTTACTTCGATTACAAATTAAAGTCTTTATTTTTAAACAAAAGAAACACCTCGCAGTTTTCTTGCTTTGTGGACACAGGTCTTGCCAGTTTTTCATCATCCGTAAAATGCATGGTAATTAAGCTATTTAAAGTTAGCCTCAAGACATTTGAAAAATGAGAAGCCAATGAAATGTCAGGGATTCTTTTATCTTATTCCTCCTTTGACCACTCCTTTACCATCTTCTCCTCTCCACCCCACTCTCATTCTCTTCTTTCTGCTATAATAATCTATAGTGGTAATTAGTGGCTAATAAAGATCATTTATGCTTTCTTCTCAGCCATTTGCAATGTATTACAACTTGGAAATCCAGGACGGCTTCTTTATGCAGCTCAAGTGGAAGAGGAAGGAAGTGCAATCCCTCCAGCCCCCTCCCACGTTTCTGCTGGATTTCATGGGTGTGGCAGAGTTTAGACCTTTGCAGGTTTTTGCCCTGGTTTTATTCCCTATTAAGGGCTAGGGTTATGAATAGATGGCAGAAAAAAGATAAACACAGTTGGATTCTGCCATGAATGATATAGGATCATTTCACCCACAAGCACAAAACCTGTGTGAGATCTAAGTACTCAGGCTATAGAAATGCCAGTCAGTGTAGTGTGAGCCCACGCCCTGAATACACCATTTCCTTTAGTCTGACTTAATGGCATCCTAAATACTGACTTATGTGAATGATACACAGCAGTGGTCAGTAGGGGACATGACCATTTCACACAGAAGTAGACATGTATAAAATGTATGGGAAAATAGGATTATTTCTATAGCTTTCAATTTTCTGTCTTGAATATGAATTATGCAAAAACACATGCCGGCATATGGAAACCACACAGAGTACACACATGACTGTTGTACGTAAAGTATGTGGATACTGTACACATTTACATGTGAATTTCTACAACTCCCTAAACACACAATTTCGGCTTCATCACTTTGCACATATCCTAGTGAATACTTGGGGCTGTCAGTAAGGGGACCCAAGTGAAGGCAGCTGTCCCCTTTTGGGGAAGGGAATTTCTTTAGCCTCAATTCCCTTTCGAAAAATCATGCTTGGTTTCCTTTGTCAGAGGGGGCATGTGTATACATGTATATGTATGCATAGGGTGGCAAAAAGTTGTAAACCAGCATATTTTTTTCTTCCCCCAAATTAAAGCTTTTTTAATGAATAGCATTGTCTTCCTTAGGGCTCCACCTTCCTAAATTTTATTTCTGTAGCTCACCAGGTGGGCAACCTCAGAACATTTCCTTGACAGTGTGCTTAACCCAGCCACCTGTATCTACTGCATTTATGCATTAGAATGGAGGAAGGCAAGGAGAGGAAATGTCCTGGTTTGAAAAATGAGCCAGCGGAAGCATCAATCTCCAGAATCATATAGCAGTTTAGGGAAGTGCCACATGTAAGAGTCTCATGCTCTTCCTCAAACACCCTTACACAAACCACTCACAAAACCCCAGGTGCCTGATACTTTATCTATCTATCATCTATCTATCTCCCTATCTATCTATCATCTATCTATTTATTTTTGCCCTGCCTCTCCACTCACTGCTCTGAGATTCTGCTTCTGTCTCCCTTCCCCTTCCTCTTCCTTCTTCATCCTCACTACCCCGCCCCCTGCCCTCCACCCCCAGCCCCGCTTCCAGGGCGCTGGCTAAATGTGCAAAGCTGGCAGCCTGTTTCTTCTCCACTTCTCCCTCCACCCCCTTCGAATTCAGCGAGTGTATTACAAATTGCCCCCTATGCAATACCTGCACAGGAATAATGCCCAAATCCTATCTCTTGCACCCCACCCCGAAGGCAATCAACGTGCAAAGGTCTTTTTTGACCAAGACCGCCTCGCCTCGCAGGGAGACGCACACACACGTACAAGCACACACTCACCAAAATCTCACACCCATTTTTCTCCTTAACCTTCGCCAATATCACTCAAACGTGTTCCGGTCAATGTTTGAAAGCTCCCTTTGCAGAATGCCGCGGCAGTGTCGGTTGCTGCGGAATACCGTACTAGTCATTCTTCCCCACCCTCACCCCAATCAAGTTTCTAAAACGTCTTTCAAGAAATAAGTGAGCAATTTGAAATGGAAGAAAAACCTGAGCAGTGGGGGAGAGGGGGAGGGGACTCTGATTCTTGCTTATCTTGTTTGTGTCCTGCTTCCTGATGAAAACGAGTCACCATGCTTATTATCCGGAATGTTAGTCCGTCTTTGGTCACTACAATTCCAGGTAGGATGCAAAGGAAGGGCAGAAGAGACCTGATTTCCAACAGGTAATACTCGGCTCGTCTTTCCCATCCCATCGGAGCTCGAATCTCCTAGGGGCGTGGTCCACCCTCTCCTCGGACCAGCTGGTGCACAATCGGCTGCTGGTCTTGGGAAGGGGATTTTCCCCTTCTACTCGGCCAGTTTCTCCCCCCCAGCCCCAGTTATCTCTAGATTCTCTTAAAAAAAAAAACAACTCCCAAATTACAGTTTCATTCATTCATTGAAAAATAAATAAATTAATTAAACCTTCACATGTGCTTCCATTAATACCTGCACCCATGTGAAGCTCATGCATGTAGGAAATAAGGCTTCTTCCGCAGCACATGTGAAAAAATTGTACGATAGAACAAGCAATACTCATAACTGAATATTATTCTTTCAACCCTGCTTTTTGCAAATAATATAAAGGATTGCCTCCCCATCTTGTAGGTAGAGCTCACATCTTCTCCTCCACACCCATTTCCATATCCACATCCGCAAAACCAGAGACCTAAAACGCTGAACATTTACTAATAGCCAAAAAAATCGTTTTTTTTTTCTAGCCAAACAGGGGTATTTTTTCTAACCTCATCCTAATTAGTAGCAGCATTCCAAAAGCAGACTGTGAAAGAATAGAATAAAAGCTGGGATGCAAGCATCAGTTACCATATGCTAAGGAAACGCAAGCACCATGGCCAGAGCAGAAGCGGTTCAAATATTTTTTCTACCTTTACAGGGAAATATTGCACTCTGGTAAATTCACAACAGCAAGAAGTAAAAATCTTTAGGTCTACCTGTTTGGTTCTTCTCATACAGCACAGCATGGTCGTATCGTCCCTCGCCTTCTTCCTGCCTTCTCTCCTTTCCTCCTCTCTTTCTTATTCCCCCCCTCTCCACCTCTTTTCTGCTCGCTTGCTCACTCGCTCTCTCGCGCTAGCGCACTCTCTCTCCCTCCCTCTCCCTCCCTCTCCCTCTCTCTCTCTCTCTCTCCCTCTCTCTCCCTCTCTCTCTCTCTCTCTCTCTCTCTCTCTCACACACACACACACACACACACACACACACACGCACACCAGGGCAGTTAGCAGCAACTGTAAGGTCCACAGCTATCGCTCACCGCACATGCTCTCTCTCTCTCCTCTTCCCTCTCTTCCTCTTTTCTCTTCTCTCCACCCACTCGCTGCCTATCCCTCTTTTTCCTCCCCGTCTCTCGATCTCTTTCTCAGAATTGTTCACTAGCTTTCAATGACTAATCACTTCCCCCGGCCCCACCCCCATTCTAGACAGTCACCCCCTTCCAGTCCCCTGCCAGCCTCATGAATATTTAAACATCTCCAATCTGGACCCAATTACCCACCGACTTTCCCACTGCATTGAGAGGGTGATGGGGTAGCTGCAGAGAAGGATATTCCAGATCGTTCAGGGGAGTATATGGAATATGTTTTAGAGAAGAGGGGCTTGAGGAATGCTTCTATGTCTTTACTAACTCTTTTCTCTTCCCAATATCATAAAAGCCAAGAACGGCTATTCTGAATGAGTAGTCAGACCTATATAGTATGTTATATTTGCTATTTAGATTTTATGCACAGTTAATAATTGTGAGGGTTAAGCTCTCTCAAAAAATGAAATAACATGTGAATATCATATCCTGTATGTACACTGTACTCGGTACTCATATAACTTAAAATAAATACATATGTATAAAACTTAGATATGCACAAGCATGTCTCATATATGCTCCAAAGTACTTGAAAAATCCGCACGAATATACTGCATTTTAAACATTCTAAGCACCTGGGTGCAGAAATAATAACTAATGTTTAGGAATTAGCGTCCATATCTAAAATCACATGGTAGTTGTTTTCTTAATGCACATATACCTGTTTGAAAATTGGAGTTTCTTCTAATTTTATTGAAAAAGCTGAGCACATTTGAACAATAAATCTGTGTAATATGAATGATGCCAGTTGACTGAAATAAAAAGGTACAGTGTGAGAGCTCCGAGTTTCAGTTTTACTTGGGGACTTACTGGGAACTACAGCCTGGAGACATCCTCCCAGATAGCTCCGAGGAACTGCTTCAAAGAGGTAAGGGGGAGGTCTGCACATATGTGATTTTGGAGAAGAGGGTGAGTGCAACCAGCACTTACCCCCTTGGTAGAAGATTACTGCTAGTCACAAGCAGCAAATATCTTGGTTAATGGTTTTAGTGCTTTTCTAGGTATGGGAAGATGCAAGAATCCAAGTTCTTTAAAAATTTCTCCTGAAAATATCTATCTGAAGGCCTGTCCTGCCAGTTTGCCCAGAGCACAGAGTGCCTTATTCCTGTTTTCCACCATGAACTCCTTTCAGGGTGTATTAAAGTTCAGCGACCACAGTGGCTAAGGATGTAATCCCCACAGAGCTGGATGGCTAGTGACATTTCTTTAGTTGGCATGCCCAACATGATATCTTACAGTTTGGGCAAGAAGAATAAAGTAAATTCACCTGTTATGAGAAGAAAAAATATATCATGAAGCCTATTTCTTCAATTCTTTCTATGGTTCTTCATAATTTGGGTACAGGAAAATGTGACTTTAAAAAAAGTGTACATAACATAATTTTTAGATTTATAGTACTGTGTGATCTTGGGAATGTTACTGAATCTCTCTGCCCTAGTTTTCTAATCTGTAAAATGGGATAATAATATCAACCTTGCCAACATGTTGTGAGGACCAAACAATATAATGTATGCAAAGCACAATTAAATCATTCTCAGTACATAGTAGCTTTACCTCAGATACGGTACTTATCTGAAATTTTGGTGGTATTTTCAAGTAAATATCTCAAAGAACTTTTCAAACCCTTTCTTGTTGTTCATTAGTGATGACAAGCATCCCCAATCAAATAGCACATATTCTTTCTAGTCCGTCCCAGATATGAGCCTGTTTAATACCTGTCAACCAGACTGCTTATTATCATACTTATTATCAAGGTCACTGAGCTTAATAGGTGCTCTATACATTTCGACAAAATTCAAGGTACATCTACCTCAGAATGGACTATCTCAGACAGATACCCAGGGGGTAATGGGTTTTAAATTATCCCCCGAGGTCTTCCTAAGCATGAACTGCTTCAGATCCAGCCTTATTCTGTCTTTTACTCCTTTTGGCTTGCTTCTTAGTTTTCATATTTAATGATAAAAAGAAGAATTAAGTTCTGAGTTTAATTTTTTTTTTTTTTTTTTTTTTTGTGGTACGCGGGCCTCTCACTGCTGTGGCCTCTCCCGTTGCGGAGCGCAGGCTGCGGACGCGCAGGCTCAGCGGCCGTGGCTCACGGGCCCAGCTGCTCCGCCGCATGTGGGATCCTCCTGGACCGGGGCGCAAACCCGTGTTCCCTGCATCGGCAGGCGGACTCTCAACCACTGCGCCACCAGGGAAGTCCTAAGTTTAATATTTTTTTAATGTTATAATGAGCCCAATCTGAGCCAAGCTTTCAAAAACAGCCGTCTATGTACTTAAGCGATAGAAGAGGGCAAAGAATGGGTAAGAAATAGCTTCCTCAGAGCCATTCCTGCTGTGGATTAGGATCCTCCTACCTAGCCTGCTGGGGGCTGGAGAGGGATAAAGGGAGGAAGCAGAGGGGATGAGAACTGGAAGCAAGAGAGAAAAAAATTGCTTATTTGGGTATTTAAACAGATTCATAGATAAGGTCACTTCATCAACTCTGTGGCCCAACTTAAGGAACATAGCTGGCTATGGAAAGGGGCCAACTCCTTTCCCTTTCAATGCACTCCCCTCAGCCCCCATTTATATCTTCTTTATCCCTTTATTTGTTGGGAGGAAACTTGGAAACAATGTGGCCTAATTAAATCAGAGTCTAGAGCTCAAAACCAGGCATAGGCCTGGAACTTTGTGACTTAACATGTTAAACCACCCCTGTTAACATCCGTTTCCTCAGCAGTTTACATATACTATTTCACCTAATATTCAAAGTGAGACAGGTGCAATCATTATTTTCACTTTGATGGGAATAAGAAAGCTAAGTAAATTAAGTACTTAGACTGAGACACACAGCTAATAAGAGGTAAAGTCACAACTCCAAACCCTGTTAACTACTAAAATACGTTGACACTCAACAGGCTTCTACACCTCATTACTTCGGTCCTTAAGAGTTTAGACTCTGCAGTGGAAGTTTTCATATTGAAACAAAATCAGCATTCTGAAAGGTCCACCTATTAGGCCCAGCCCTTACCCTCAAGAGCCACGAAGAATACGCTGATACCTGCATCCAATAGCGAGCCCTTTGTATATATATTTCTGACCAAACATTAGCTACTTCAACCACCCTCAGGTGCCTCAGTGTTTAGAGTCCTCACAATTTTGGATACTTCCCTCTGGACGTACTGCATTCTGTCAATGAGCCTCTAAAAACTGCTTCTCAGAAGGGAGCTCAATATTCCAAATTTAATTTGAATAATATGGAATAAATTCTAATATATTATTTTTTCTCTGAGCACTGGAGGTTATAGGATGGCAAAAGCATGAAGAAGGAAAAAAGCACACACTGATATGATCTTGGCAAAAATATATATATATAAAATAAAAATAAATTAAATAACCAGTATTGCCCTGATCCCCACCAGCTAACTCTTCAATGGATTCACTAATCTGTATACCCTTATAACTAATCCCAGAAAATGCCTAAATTTAGACCCTTAAAGAATTTTAGATTAATGATTAATTCATGAGAACATCAGGTAACTTCCTGACTATAGGTTAGGTAATAACATCATTCTAGAAGAAGGTGAAGAGAGGTGAAGGCCAAGTCCCAGTTCCATTCTCAGAGCTCTTTGAATTTCATACTAAAGCGATGCTGCTTTTCATAACAAACCCAGAAGTTGCTAGGCTTTACAAATGCTTCTGTCACATAACCTGCCATTTTACGACTGGAACTTGGGAAAAGAGTGTCATCCAATCAGGTAGAGAATATGTTCATCTTTTCTCTCCCCCTTGCAGGAATTTATTTATTTTTTAACTCTTAGTCTTAGCCTTTCACCTGCTGTATTAGCATGGTATGGCTGCCATAACAAAATACCACAGACTAGGTGGCTTAAATAACAGAAATTTATTTGATCACAGTTCTGGAGGCTCGAAGACCAAGATCAAAGTGTTAGCAGAATTGGTTTCCCCTGAGGGCCATAAGGGAAGGGTCTGTTCCAGGCCTCCTGTCCTTGGCTTGCAGATGGCTGCCCTCTCGCTGCCTCTTCCCCTGGTGGTCCCTCTGTACACTTGCATCCCTGGTGTCTCTCTGTATCCAAATTTCCTCTTATTGAAGGACATCAGGCCAACTGGATTAGAGCTTACCCATATGAACTTATTTAACCTTACTTACCTCTTTAATGGCCCTGGCTCCAAATACAGTCACGTTCTGAGGTACTGGAGGTTAGGGCTTCAACATATGACTTGAGGAGACAATTCAGCCCATAACACCTGTGTTCTCTACCAGTACTTTCTGACTTCATTCACTTATCCAACATTTTCTACATTGCAAAAACATCTCAAGGACATACACACTTGTGAAAAGTAAAACAAGTGCCTTTTGAACAAAACAGAATTCAATGTCAAATGTGTGTTTTAAGAATTCAGAATAGGAAAGAAATCACTGTGGACTTGGGTACATCTTTTATTTCATAATTAGGAGTTGAACAAGTAGAGAAGACACAGTGAATTTCAGAAAAGGAAAAGTGATTATGTCAGAAAAGACAAAATGGACAAATAACCATCACATGATCACAGGACTGTCAATATGCAGAAGAAGGGGAGTTGTAAAGGAGAGTAGTAAGAGAGAACCTTGGAAGGATTGGCTACACCCAGACTAAGAAGGACCCAAGGACCAGGCGAAAGGAGTGTATTAGTGTCCTAGGGCTGCCGTAACAAATTTCCACAAACTCAGGTGCTTAAAATACTAGAAATTTATTCTCTCACCTTTTTTAGGTCTGAGTTTAAAGTATTGGTTGGATTAGTCCCTTCTGGAGGCTCTGAGGGAGAATCCATTCCATACCTTTATCTCTAGTTTCTGGTGATGGTGGGCAATCCTTGCTACTCCTCAGTTTGAAGATACATCACTCCAATCTCTGCCTCCATCTTCACATGGTCTTCCCTTCTTCTTATAAGAACACCTGTCATCGACTCTAGGGTCTGCTCTAAATCCAGGAGGATCTCATCTTCCTTAAACTAATCACATCTTCAAAGACCCTTTTTCCATGCCAGGTCACATTCATATCCTGGGGGTTAGGACTTGGATACAGCTTTTTGAGGAACACAAGTCAACTAGCTGCAGGGGATTAGACATAAGGCTTGTGAGTAGGAACACTGTAGAGCATGCCTATGGTGACGTTGTATAGTATGGAATGGAGAGACAGAAACAGTGGGGCTCAGTGAGAGGAGCATGGAACTGTTCTAATGCCCAGAGCAGGAAGAGATGGTGGAAGAGAAAGTGAACTGTCACTTGTTGAGTGCCTAGTATGTTTCAGGTATCACATATTTTATGCTTTACATATTCTGTTTCATTTATCAATACCTCACAGAAGAATATCAAGAGGGAAGAGAAAAATGGAAGAACCAAAAGTGGCTTGGAGATTGAACTTGGGCAGCCTGGAGAATGAGAATACAAAGCTCAGATGTGAGAAGGTCCAGAAAGGGACCTGGTATTGTAAGGGAGGTGATGAGTCAGTTTTGAAAGTGTTCATTTTATGGAAGCATTAAAAAGTTCAAGTGCAACACAGGATCAGATTGTAAGAAAGAAGACTCAGAAGTTGTCTGAGCCTGCCAAAGTCTTCCAGGCAGACAGGCTACATCTGGTTCCAAGGAAAGGTGAGCATCTATGATGTGATGTCACCATATTAATTAGGCTGATAGCATTTCAGTATGGCCTCATCGCCAGAATTCATCCTGTTTCCCGCAGTCAGACAAGAGTCCGAAGCCAAGACCTGGATCATTTTTAGGACCCTCTAAATCTTCGTCTGTCTTTCCAGACTTGCTGCCAATCCTCTCAGAGTTTCTCCTTCCAGCACACTCTGGAGGCCATCTGAATCTCTGAGTAGCCAGTATCCCAGAATGAGGGTATCTTAGGAAGGGAAGCATGTGCCGGCGGCACAGGAAGAGAAGATGAAAGACATGTAGCCTATAAGCTAAGACTCAATAGCCACACAGCGACTAAGTTTGAGGTTGCCTGCATGAACAGATTGAACTCAGCGGCTTACTGAGTGTATTAAACAGCTGAGGTGAAAAATTCCATCAAATTATACAAACCTCTGCCACCGACACATCATAAGAGGCTGAAATTAGAGCACTTCATCTAATTTGATCATTAAAGGAGCCACAGAACTTTTCACACACCTCTGTTCTATTCCCTTCAAACTATTCACTTCCCTCCTCCCTGGAATGTACATTTGTGCATGGCAAGCACCATTTCTTAATTTGTTTAAAAAAATTGTTCTGGTGTTTCCTCCAGGGGCATATATGGGTTTTATGGGACCTAAAGCTTATATGATTTGGGGAAGCCTTCTTTAAGAGAAAGAATACAAGTTAAATATGAAAGGGAACATTTATTTGAAATAAGAAATCATAAGTGATATATTTCAAAGATTGATGTATACCACATCACAAAAGTCAGAAAAATAAATATATTTTTAAAGAATTGATACATCTCTATAATTCTTTTTTTTTGACTGCATGTTCTTTGTTCATCTCTTTGTATGACAATGACTTTGTATATAATATTCTAAAGGAGAATGGAAACGATGATCTAGTTTAACACAGTTGATTGGATTTGTTTTTATTATTGATAGCTGGAGGATTAAAACATGAGATTTGGGACTTCCCTGGCGGTCCAGTGGTTAAGACTTCGCCTTCCAATGCAGGGGGTGCAGGTTCAATCCTTGGTCAGGGAGCTAAGATCCCACATGCCTCGCAGCCAAAAAACCAAAAACATAAAGCAGAAGCAATACTGTAACAAATTCAATAAAGACTTTAAAAATGGTCCACATCAAAAAAAAAAACCTTTAAAAAAAAAAGTGAGATTTCACATACAGGTTTATTTTCAGTGTAGGGCACTAGCAGTAATACAAAAACACAGGAATTCTGTGAAATTCTATTTCAAATAATTGCTATGGAAAGAAAAAAATATGTACTATACATTTATAATTGAATTATGTGCCATTATCAAATTTATTCCTGACAGAAAAGAGCTTCAGTTTTGGTCAGACTTTGGTAAGAACTTAATCTCCCACTTAAAAATGAGCATAGCTGATGATTGGAAGATTGTCCCACAGACTAGCTTCTGACCTCATATATTTCCAACCTTGTTTCTCATCTTTACCACATGACTGAGGTGCCACATGATATAGGCCAGGTGCTGTTTATATTATAATTCAGCCTCTGGTTCTGCCCTTCAGGTTGCCATGTCTGGTGAGTTGGCACACGGTATTCCTTGGGGCCATGGATGGCTAGCATTAACTTAACTCTACACGAATAAATATAAAATATATAAATATATCCCATTAAACCCAATAGAAATGTAACACCAATGCAACCTCATCTTACCTGGTTCCCAAAATTGCCCACAGCCATTCAACACAACCTGATATGAGGGGAAGTGTTGCAGAGGGAGAATTTGAGTGGAAAGAGGTAGTAGTCTTAATGGATTGCTATTAAAATATCTTGCTATTTCATATTATATAGAAACACACAAACATGTAGCACGTGGCCCATGCAAGTGAGGAAACCTGGAGGAATTAGCATCTTGGTAAATTTGCTTCTGGTTTCCAGTATTGAGTATAGTAGAGCCATTGAGTCTTGAATACATAATTGTTAAAGAAGAGTAGGAGGGTGGGAGAGAAGGAGAGAAGAAGGGAAAAAGGGAGGGAGGAAGGTTGTTAGAACTAAACATTGATTTTCAGGATCCCCAATGGCTTTAATCTGCAGTTATTATTTTCTACACAGACGTGGTTATGTTTCTCATCATTTCCACTCATATTGTGATTTTGTCCCATTCTAATTTCCTTCTGGAATGTACAGGGTTGGAGAAATGACAAAATGCAGCTTCCTGGTGGTCTCCAAACATGAAGCTCCCCATTTGGGTTCCATTAAATGTAAACTGCTATCATGTGGGGAATTAGGCAAGTGTCCTTCTCCAAAGACAATATCCCTAATCTAATCATGTTTTATGTTCTCCCATGTCTTATGATACCTCTTTTACTATGATACTTTACTACCTCCTTCTAAAATGCACTGTTTTCTATAGACCAGGGCAGTGTTGGGAGGTTTTGTATACTATACATTTTTAGTTGGATAGTAAAAGAAATTTCAGATATATAGCTTCATATTACTTTATTTACTCATCTTGGCTTGAAACCTCGACAGGTTTTAATTAAACATTATTGATTTCAATTCTCAAAGAGGGCATAATTCAACCCTTTGTGTTATTTTTCCCCCTTTTCCTTTTCTTCAGTCCACCATCATTCTATCAAACCTAGAACTGAGTGTTTTTGCTTAACAAACTTGGTCATTCTTTGTCTAAAATCCAAGTCTACTTTTCTTTACATTAAACTTATTCACAGTGAAGCCATCCAAAACACACCTACAGTGTCTAATGCACTCTGTCCACAGAATTTTCTTGAACATTCTCTGTCCTTAAGGTTCTGGAATATGTATTCCCAATAATTCTCATCTGATCTTCCTTTAAATCCCTCCTAGTACCTGCAAGATCCTCCCAAACTCTTCTGCTGATTCTTTAGTTTTCTACTTCCAAGTTCTTTATTTCTTCCTTCATTTCAAAATCCCAAACTTCTCTAAAATTCAACAAAAAAATTCCATCATTTAGGCTTCTCAAGATTCTTTGTTGATTAAAATCTCTCTGAATTTCCCAGACAAGATTAGCATGTAATAATTCTCCCAGCTTATCCACAAGTGCACTATACCCTAGATCACACCATGGTCTAGATCACACCATGGTCTCTCTAATCCACGTATAAATGTTGAACACTAGAAGGTAATATTATATTATTTCATATTTTTTAATCCAATTCTTTAGATTATACAGCATTGAAAGATTGGAATTATAGAAATTGGAGCTCAAAAATGTTATCTTGTCTATCTCCCTGATACTAACTAATCAAAGTTTTATTTGCTTTTTTTTTAATTGAAGAAATCTCTGTAAGGTTTTGTCATCCTCATTCCTAACATCTGATGCATTAGGAGTCTCTTTCCCTCACATTAGCAGATTGTCATCTTCTGCACCTTCGTCAGAGTAGATGTGTTTAATGGTCTGATGGACAACGAGGATATATGCTCCCTCTTAATAAGTCTTCAAATAATCAGCTTCACAGAAGTCGGGCCCTGCACACCTTCAGTCATTTTCATTGCCTGCCCCTGAACTTCAAAGATCCCATGAGGTTGGATGACACCTGTAATGTCATCTCGCCCAAGCTCTCCATTTGCTGTTTCCAAATGTTAAAACATCCTGTGCTTGAAGGAAAGCATGTTACTTCCAAAGCTTTTCATTTTTAACTCTTGACAACTGTTGGGATGGTCTTTCCTATAGAAACTGATATTTGTCTCCCTCTAAGGGCCCCCTGATAGTCCTGTTTGCATTCCCTGGGGACACCACAAATATCTCTTTCACATATTATTCCAGCAAATGTTGAAAAACCATTCATCCATCCTCCCTGATTCTTCTGCACACTTTGGTTATGCTCTTACCTCCTCAACTCACTACAATTTATTTATATTCCTTAAAATGTAGCATCCCTAACTGGTAATTACGCTTGAGGTGAGAAAGGAATAAATCACTGCCGTAATTTTAGACGTTAAGTACCAATTAATACATCACAGGACCATAAGAGCTGTGTGTGTGTGTGTGTGTGTGTATGCGTGTGTGTCACACCACCATATCGAGAAACTGTGAACCTATTCACTAGTGTGCTGGTATATGTTTAACAACTGGCTCTCCAGGGGCTAGGGTGGGGGAGACGTGATTTGTAGTATTTGCCAACTTTCAAACTGCAAATGTGGCGTCACTGAATGCAGAGCCGGGGAGAGCTGCACAGCAAAGTAACATGGTATAGTACTTTCACCAGATAGATACAATAGACGTAAATAATCTCAAGAGCATAGATAATAGTAAAATCTTTAAAATTAGGAAGGGATTTGTTTTGAATATTTATTATTTGTTTTTAATATAATTTATTTAATTTTTAGCTTGAAATTAGTTGAATTTTTAATAGTGCTGTGTTTAACTACTGGCTTACAAAATTCCTGAAAATTTAAGTTAGTTTGCAAAAGCTCATCCAGCCATATCCAGCACATCACTTACTTACTCCAATTTGAAACCTTTGTTTATGTGTGACCCTGGTAAACCAAGTACCTTTCACGCCTTCCTGAAGTTGTCTAGTTCTGCTGTTAACTTTTGTTTTATTTTTTCATCTGGATAAATTATTGTATATGTATTCTTGTTTATTTTCATCTTGTTAAGGTCAACCAATCATCTCACCCTGTCAATAATTCTTTAGATCCTAATTCTGTCATCCCACATTTCTGTCATCTTTATCCTTTCTGGCTTCATGTCATCTACACATTTGACAAGCAAGCCTTATGTATCTCTAGCTGAGGCACTGAATTAAAAAAAACACCCAACAGGACAGGGCCAAGGACAGAATCCTTGGCCATGCAAATACAATTCTCCCTCCACAAAAGCATTAAACCATTCATCAGCATTGCTTCAATGAGGTATTTGTCTACTGAATTGCCTTTGCATCCAGTCCAAATTTCTCTACTATGTCTCTAAGACTCTCAAGAGATTACTTATGAAGCACATGACTAAAGACGAGAAACCCTCACCTTCTTTCTTCCCACGTCAGAGAAAAAGACTATACTCCTCCTATGCAAAGCTGATCACTTTCTCCAGGATTCCTTAATTATGCTTACTTTCTTTTGTCTTTTCAATCTCTCTTCTTCTACCTCCACCCCACTAGCATATAAACAAAGCACAGAAGCAGTGCTGGAGAATCTTTGTTTCTTCACTCTGCCCTTTTCCCATTTGGAAGATTGTATATTTCATTTTTTTCCACTTATTGGGGCTTATTATTCCATCTCTCCCCTTTATTCTCAGCATGAACAATACCATGTCTTTGCTCTCACTTTGAAAGTAGATGCATTCAGGCAGGGACTCCACCCATCGGCTGTTTTGCCACCTTCAGACTTACGTGCACCCAAACCTGGCAAAGTGGAGAGGAAAGTTTCCCCTGCATGTTTGGAAGACCATCTCATAATTCCTCAGAGAACTTAGTCCTCCTATTCCTTCTCCTGTAACATCATTTTCTTCCTCTCAACTGAATCTTTAGCTTCATCTTTTAAAAGACTCTAGCTTCTTCCACCTCTTCATAAATAAAATACTCTCCTTTAACCCTACCTCTGCATCTCATTGTGTCCCTCTGCCTACCATCTTCACTTCTTCACCTCCTCTCAAATTCTCAGTTCTTGGCGATTAGCCTTTTGTGTTCACCAAGCCATTGGCTTTAATTAGGTCACCAGGAACCTCATAGCTGTTCTCTCTCTCCTCTCTCTCTCTCTCTCTCTCTCTCTCTCACACACACACACATACACACACCTTCTTATTTCTTACCTTATAAGGCTTCTCTGCAGCTTCAAGACTAACCACTCTTGTTTAGTTTTTTCTTTAATTTCTTTTTATCTTTGTTTCAGTGACACTTCACTCGCCTAATTCCCCTTCTCCATCTCTAAATTCCTTCTCTTTCTTCTTGTTAGGTTTCTCTTTCCCGGTCACCACTTGCCTGGGTATCCTCAGCACGGCCCACAGCTTTCACAACCACCACATCTTTCTGTACGACTCCCAGTTCTGTATTTTCAGCTGAGAACTTGTTGCAATTGTGCTTCAAATGCAGATCTCCATGTGCATGATTCACTCTCCCAAAATGAACATCTATCTTCCCCCCACATCTTCTTACCGAAATATGTACCTCCTCCTGTAATCACTATTCTGGTTTATAGGACTAGCCACTCACCCACTTGCTTAGGCCAAAAATGTGCTGGAAACCTCTCTCTTCCTCTTCTCCCACATTCAGTATGTCATGAAATCCTCTAGATATTAATAATTTAGGTTCTTGTTTCTTGCCTGATTTTTTGGTGTGCATGATAGATTTCTAACTTCTATTTCCCCTGTCTGCAGTCTTACTTCTTTAATCGATCCTCTACCCACCGCCAGAGTCATCTTTCTAAAACAACGTTCCCAGATCATGAACCTCATCTGCTTACTCTCCCACAGTAACTCCCAGTTAACTGCAGGAAAAGGTCCAAATGCCTCACCATCACCTACCTACCTACCTCTCCAATGACATCCCTAAACACCTAATACACTGCATTTTCCAAAGAGGTCTATGCCTTAATTATCTCCACGCCTTCACATGTGCTGACTACAATTCACAGAAATTTTTCCCATGGTTTAGTGAAGTAATTCCCATTCTTCCAAGTAGCAGCTAAAATAAATTCTTTTCTGTGAAACATGACCACTCTCCTCACGCTACCTTTTCTTATATGTTACTATTCTTTCTCATTCAGGCCCTTGAGAAGCACTTATCACACATTGTTGACAGTATTTACTTACCTGCCTATTTCCATCATTATACAGAAATTAAGAAAACAACACATTTCTTAAAGAAAGGAATTGAATTTTATTTATCTTTGAATCCCCACTTCTTAGCACACAGCCCAGCACATCCTAGGTAACTCAGTAAATTTTCCAGAATGAGTAACTTCTTTCTTTAATACTTTATATCTCAGTCAAAGAGAGTAATGTGGAAACTAGCATGAATTTCTCTTGGTGAATTAATGCTGGCTTTTGGAGTTCAGTACTTTTACATCGATATTCTCAACCCAGACTTTCAATATTCAACTCTAGATAAATACACCAATATTACACTCATTAATTCATGGGATAAACATTTTTTCTCATTTTAATTTTTGAAAGCAGAAATAAAATATTACCAAATCCAACTCTCCTGTCCCGGAAATGGTACTATAGACACAATTTTGTCACTTACATAAGAGTCATTATTGTTAGGTAAAAGTTTTTGGAGTGGATGTATATGTGTGCTAATACAAAACCAGGAACAAAATGGGTGTATTAAAAAGGCTTTAGAGCTATAAGTAGCTAACCAAATTTAATTAAGTATGACTTAAAAGTAAGAGTTGAGCTGTATTCTATACCAAGAAATGTGCTGGTAGGTGACTGTTTGCATTCACTCATCACATGGGTGGATCATTAGAGATCCGGGCTCTTTCTTCGTCTCTGCCACCTTTAACTGCTTCCTGCCACCCCACCTCCAATTCCACGTGTGGCCTCTGGTAGTAAAACAGCTGCTGCAGCTCCAAGTATTACAGATACTTGCCAGGCAGGTATGAGGGGGAAGGGGCAGCGCTGATATCCGTCCCTTTTGTAAGAAAGTAATAGCTTTCCCAGAATCCTCCCTGCAGATTTTGCCCTATGAGTCACTAGTCAGAACTGAGTTGAACTATCATACCTGAAAAAGTAAATATCTTGGAGGGAGATTAGAAAAGTAAATATCTTGCTTTTCTTTTTAGATTCCATAGTGGGAGAAAAGTAAGGAAAATGGGGGTTGGAAATCAAGTCCTGTCTACCTTAGTGGGTGAAATTAGATGGGATTGTCTGATCACTGCTCTGTTTCCTAATTTGTATTAGTTTTTATCTTACATTACTCCATTGCTTTCTTCATTCAAAAAATGCACCAAACTTGTCTCTGGATAGTTTGGACAATGTTTATGCTGCCTTTCCCACACACACAGCATCTATTTTGAATAATTTTTCTCCCTTGATGTATTTGATGGCATTTTTGTAGGCAAAAATCTAATATTTTTTATTCATATTTTTAACCTCTTTAGGCCCATTCATATTATTTTCTCTTCACCAGTGCTAATAACTCAAATTTTAATATAATTTGCAATTTTCACTATCGTTCTGCTTATTCCCTTTTCTAGATCATGAATATAATACTAAACAGAACCAAATCAGAAGGTATAATATTAACCTTTGAGTCATCCTAATAGAAACATTTCTCACCAACGGTACACATGATCATTTTATAATTTCTTCATATCTCTAAACCAAATCTTAAGCCTTTTCATAGAGTTAAAGAAGATCAGATTTAAAAGGAGATTCCAGCATTGTGTGTTCCAACCCCCTACATTGTGGAGGTCAGATAACCAAGACCCAGAAGGTCAAAATGACGGTGTTTAGGCCAATGCTAGAAACACTGGTTTCCTGGCCCCCAGCTTGATGCTTCCTTCACTAGGTTGAGGTGTGAGTGGGTTTTGCAGGGGAAACATGTTAAATATTAGAAGCATTGGGCCAGTGGAGGAGGAGCCAAGGAGATGGACTATAGAGTTGGTCCAAGAAAGGGCAAGGACAAAGCCCAGCTGGAAATTGTAGAGCAAGCTCAGGCACGATTCAAGCAATCTTGGGCACCAAGTTCAATCTGGTAGCACAGGGCACAGCAGTGGGTGAGCCCTTGGGAGCCAGGCAGGTGGCACTCATGAATCTGGGAGATGTGCCCATATGTTGTAGAATTCCCACCAGAAGGCTATGTTTGGGCAAGGCTCCAGTTCCTGGAGTGGAGAGCTGACAGGTGCCAGGTGGGTCCAGGTCCTAGAGAGATGTACAGCAGTTGAGAGTGGGGCTCTGGTCATAGCAAGCAAGCAGATGACTGTCTCTGGATGACTGGTTGCAAACCAAGGAGGAGGAAGTTAAACAGAAATAAGATAAGGTGGCCAGGTCTAACACCAGGGGTAGTACTATACTACAGGCTACACAGGCGTCCAGGACTCAGCCAGGAATTCCAGCATTTGGAGCTGAGGGACAGCAAAGGATGTTTGAAAAACATGAAGAAAACCGAAGAGCCACAGTTGAATGTTCAGGCCTCAGGTCTAGAGATCAGGATTTAATTCAATGTCTCAGCAGCCTCAGTCAGCGGTGGCTCAGGCTGGGACACAGAACCAAGCCTGTAGGTTTGCAGCACTAAAGAATGCAGTCAGGTGATCTGGGCACCACACCCTGCAGTTGCTAGACTCCAATTTACACTTAATGTATGAGCTAAAATTATATTGGGGTGGGGCATGAAAGAAGGCATGTCAGGATCTACAAACCTTAATTTAATAAATTCTACAGGAAAAGTTTATCTTGCAGCTTTTAAAAAAAGCATCTCAGTAGTAGGTGGTGTTCATGAATTCATTATCTAAAATATGTTTACAGATTTGTCTATCTTAATATAGTTACGTTGCTGGTTTGTGTTAATTTTAGATCTCCTTTAGCGGCTCCTTATTTTTCTGAGACTTTAAAAAAACACAGACAGTATGGAAACAGCTCTAAGGACAGTATATGGATTATAAGAATATATCAGTTGGAGATGGAGAGAATACACGGTGGTCAGGTTTCTGCACAGTCAATACAACTGGGTCATTAAGGTGACCAAGACCACCAGACCATGAAACACTTGGTCTAATCATTTCATCCATCTTAATGACCAAATCCAACCAACTGCACAATAATACAATCAATTGCTCAGTAACTATCCATTATGATGGCAGAAAACAAAACAAAACAAATTGGCAGTGTTTTGGTCAGTTCAGTAAAGCTACACAGCAAAGATTGCCAAGCATATGCTGGCTCCTAGATTTTATGCCTTTGTGGTTCAGATGCATTTCTTTCATTCTGATTACTTAGGAATACCAGCTTGCTTTCTGCCATTAGTTTCTATCTACTGTCTTCAATTTATCTTGTTTAATGACAGATTTTTAAAGCACTTGGTACTTTTTAGTCATCATTCTTTTTATATCCCTACTTATTTATTACATCTTATTAGAAAACCTGTTTTGTTCTGTGTTTCAGTTTTTTCTGCTACATGTTTATGAGCCTTCCAATTGGCTTTTTCTTTGAAAGCATTAAACAGAATATTGGTATAAACTATATTTTACATACAAGCAAAAATAAAATAGTTGCATGTGTACTTTTTTAACGTTTACATAGACAGATACTTAGCTTACATTTATCTCTACCTATGCATTTTTAGATTAGCTATAATCCACATCCAAATATTTAGACCATCTGTGCTCATTTCTTGAAAATGGATTGATCTGTATTTTTCCCTACTGGAATCCTACTTTACTATATATCCAGCTTTAATTTTCATATCTTTCTATAGTGGTCAGATTCTACTAAGTTTTACCATTATATTGTACTCCTTAGCTTTTCTAGGCTGGGACTACACAACACTGCCTTAAACAGAGTTAAATATTTGATAATCTACTAGTTGTTTTGTGTGTATTTCTTTAATGAAATTATCAGAATTGACTAACTGCTTTGGTACATGTAGGCACAGAAAATAATTTTGTAAAACTTTTATTTCCTGAAAGAACTTTTGACTAAAGAGGAAACACTATATTAAAAGTTTAAAGAAAAGAGGGAAAAGATCAGAACTACCTCTCTTTTCCAAGAATTAGCTTTTCAACAGTCTGATCATTGGCTTTGAGTGCGGAGCTGTTTGTGTATATGTGTGAATGCATGTTATTTTTTTTCTTGGCAGTTATCATTGTTAAATGGTAGTGGTGGGGGACTCACTGCAGTAACTGAATTATAGATACAGTGTGCATGTGCCTCAGGCTTGGCTGCAGGAACAGATGGTATTTGAGGTCAGGTAGGTTCAGATCCAAGCAATTGGAGCAGGGAACTGATTATAAGGATTGATGGTGGGCAGGTGATGGTGTGAGAGGGGTCAGGGTAGGCAGGTGCTGTTGGGGGTACTTGAAGTCAGAGAGACAAAGTTTCAGGCTAGGCACTCAGGGGTGGGGTGGGCTCTGGGTTTGTGAGTAAGAAGGGCACTTCATACAGAAAACTGTGAAGGGTCTGAGCAGGTCTCTTCAAGTAGATTTAACAAACTTGAAGGTCCAGAGAGGCCTTTTATTCTCAAAGTCTCAAACTTCTAACATTGCCTCTTCTAGATAGAACTTCAGTTAGTAGAGCTGACTTAAACCTTTGTCCCATTTATAGATTTCCTCCTATTCCTATGTAAGCAGAAAGGGTAGAGGGTCCCTGGACAAAGAGAACCAGGCATGGTTTTCTTAACATAAGAGAAGCCAGTTTTGGTCTAAGCCACCTTGGGACCTAAGCCTGGCCACAATGTTTACCCTTGAACAGGTCTCAGGAATTAATGATCTTAAGGTATCAAAGAAATGCAGAAACCAACTGTTATCAGGCAAGAGAAGTAACAATAACAAAGATAATATAAATTGTAGAGACTCCCAGTTCTGTTTCAATGGTAAAGATTAGCCTGAAGTGCTCAACCACCAGATCGACTGGAACATAAGGGATGATGATGTTGACCTTTTCTGACCTTCATGAATATACACATACCCTTAGCTTAAAACTTCCCCAGTTCTCCTGTTCATGGAGACACTGCTTTGGGAAAGATCCCTGGTGTCCTCCTTACTTGCTGCAAGTAATAGTAAGTCCTTCCTTCTCCCGACATTTGGTTTGGTTGTGTCTTTTGGCTCCACACCCACCAAGAGGTGTAACGTTTTTTGGGTAA
The DNA here is from genome assembly GCF_059928025.1 of Delphinapterus leucas. Classification (NCBI taxonomy): domain Eukaryota; kingdom Metazoa; phylum Chordata; class Mammalia; order Artiodactyla; family Monodontidae; genus Delphinapterus; species Delphinapterus leucas. The sequence goes on along the minus strand of NC_143132.1, from coordinate 61,908,750 downwards.
CACTTAGTCTATATGAACTCAGACAATCATTCCATAATCTAAAGAGCTGTTGATCTCCATGTCAGATGGAAATACCATTTTTTTTCTGCCTTGAACTAGGCTATTCAGAGATGTCAAAGATTCTGAAAGATTTGACAAGCTGACGTCGGGGAGACTTTCATTCTTCATAAATAGATGAATCCATCTTTCAGGGAATCCATCTCTCTGAGTAGATTGACCCAGGTTGAGGGCTTTTGCACCCATCTGCCTGGAAGGAACCTGGACTTTATGGATAATTTGCGGTGGAAATGTCAGATGGGGTCTATGAGACTTTTATCAACTAGCACTCAAGGATTATCTGCAGACTGTAACATTTGGCTACCATTACTTCCTCTAACAGGTGTAAGGGTTGACGGTTTTATGAACTTCATACTCATCTCCTTAACTGCTTGGGAAAGTACTCTATGGATTTTGTGTGTATGTCATTGTTATGGTTAGCTAGAGGAAGAAAAAGGAATGAGGGTTGTGGTATAATAGGAACTTTGTTTATTCTTTTCCTGTTTTCTGGCACTGAGCTCCAGAAACCCTTGGAATTTCCTGAGTGATAGGAGTAAATAAAGCCCTTTTTCAAAGCACCTGAGTTTATGCAAAGGAGGTGATTTAGGATGGGGCCCTTAGGTAGCCTCTGGATAGAGGCTGGTCCCCAGAAAGACGACACAAGTGATTAGAGGGTGGGGCTACTCAGCTCCCTCCTCCCCTCCCCCAACTCTGGGCTGAGAAGTGGGTTATAAAAACTCTTGAACAGTGAGATTCAGAGAGCTTCTGGGTTGGTGAACACACCCAGTAGCTGGGAGGGTGGCATGCCCAGAGAGGGCATAGAAGCTCTGTGCCCCTGCTCCCCTTACCTTGCCCAGTGCATTGCTTCCATTTGGCCATTCTGAGTTTTGTTCTTTGTAATAAACTGGTAAACATAAATAAAGTGTTTTCCTGGGTTTCGTGAGCCATTTTAACAAATTATCAAACCTGAGGAAGGAGTTGTGGGAACCCCCAACTTAGAGCTGGTTGGTCAGAAATACTGTTGGCCCAGGACTTGCAACAGGTGTCTGAAGTGGGGGCAGTCTTGCGGGGCTGAGCTTTTAACCTGTAGAGTCTGGGCTAATTCCACTTAGTCAATGTTAGAACTGAATTGAATTATTGGACACTGAGTTGGTGTCAAATTAGAGAATTGGTTGGTCTCAGAAGACCCACCCCACAAGGGAAAATTAGTTTGAAGGTCATTGTGGAATTCAATCAGTCAATTCATAGGTTTAAAAAAAAGATAAAACAGACACAAGGTTTTCGTTTTAATGGCACCATAGATCTTTCCATACTAAAACTTACAAAAGTCTTTCATCTACCTTCTTAGTGGATTAAAAGGAATGTGCAATTTAAGGGAAAGTTATGATACATTAGTTTAAACAGTCTAATGTAATTTTGCTAGTAATTAAGTCTAATTTCTATTTCTCACGCCCAAGAAGCCTAAATATCAGAAGAATGCATTTATTCTTTATCATTTACAACACGATGAGTAGAGACAGCTTGATCAACACTAAATTATAGCTCAGGAAAAAAGGAGAGTGGTTCTCATGTTGTAGCTCAACTCTTCACCCTTTAATCTGCCAGCTTTTTGAAGATAGGACTGGATTCCTAAGAAAAGGTAACGATGCTATCTGGATTGGTTATGATTTATTGCTGCTGTAAGTAACAGAAACCTGAAAAATAGTGGTATAAATAGAGAAGGGATTCATTTTTCTCACATAACAAAAAGTATGCAGGTGGATAGCCCAAGACCCTTGTGACCATTCAGAGATGCTCTTGGGGACCTAGGTTCATTCTGTCTTCCTGCTTCACCATCCTTACCTCAGGGTTTCGATTTTCCTGGTTATGATATGCTGATTATGATTATGCAAATCACATCCGAGGTCTAGGCAGGAGAATGAGCAAAATGACAAAAGCAAAAGGCAAAAGGAAGCAAAAGCCCCCTAAGCTGTCTGTCTTTCTAAAAGGTTTATCATGAAGTCCCTACCAGTGATTTCTGCTTACATCTCATTGGCTAGAACTGAGCCATGTGATGGTATAAATTGTATTCCTCCAAACTCATATATTGAAAACCTAATTCCAATGTGATTGTATTAGGAGGTGGAGCCTTTGGCAGGTGATTAGTCCTCATGCTGGTGTCCCCATAAGTGGAATTCTTGTCCTTATGAAAGAGGCCTGAGAAAACTCCTTTGCCCTTCCACCATGTGTGGTTACAGCTGGAAGGCACCTTCTATGAACCAGAAAGTTCTGGTTCGTAGCAAGTTCTGCTGGTGCCTTGATCTTGGGACTTCCCAGCTTCCAGAACCATAAGAAATTAATTTTTGTTGTTTCTAAGCCACCCAGTTTATGGTATTTTGTTATAACGGCCCCCAAGTGACTAAGACACATGACTACTCCTTGCTGAAGGTAGTCTGGGGTCATTAATATTTTAGCTGAGCATATTACACACTTAATAAGAATCACAGTTCTGAGGCATTGATTAAGGGAAAATGAATGTTGTTCTGACATCTAGCACTGATGCTTTCACTCATTGTAATATAAATAGCGACCATCTACAAAATAAAAAGACTTCATAGCTGTGAACCAAAAATTTCCAGTGTTCAAATGCTACTCTTGACTATAATACTCACTCCACAGGAAACCTGTTCCTCTTCCTCTTTTCTCTCCCTTTCCTCTATCCTTCCCTTTTTTTTTTTTTTTTTGCGTACGCGGGCCTCTCACTGTTGTGGCCTCTTCCGTTGTGGAGCACAGGCTCTGGATGCGCAGGCTCAGCGGCCATGGCTCACGGGCCCAGCTGCTCCGCGGCATGTGGGATCTTCCCGGACCGGGGCACGAACCCGTGTCCCCTGCATCGGCAGGCGGACGCTCAACCACTGCGCCACCAGGGAAGCCCCCATTTTTTTTTTTTTTAATCACATCTCCTCCCTGCATCTTATCTCCCTCTCTGGACATTCTGTCATCTCCTCTCTCTTTACTTCTCTTTGTCCATTGTCTTCTCCTGTTGTAACATATACTTACTTTTAGTGCAAATTTACACTTTTCTCTAGTTTCATTAGATAAAACACCTGTTTTATTAATCTCCTGCTGCATAACAAACCACTGCTGAAGTTAGTAGCTTAAAACAGGGGTCAGAAAAATTTCCTGTTCAGACTGTATGGTAAACATTTCAGCTTTAGGGGCCATATGATCTCTGCCATTGTACAGCAAAAGTAGCCACACAGATGATATGTAAACAAATGGGTGTGACTGTGTCTCAATAAAACTTTATTGACAAACAGGTGGTGGGCCAAACTTGGTCTGCAGGCTGTAACTGATCATTCCTTGGCTTAAAAGAAAAATGATTTATCATTTCTCATGATTCTCTGAGTTGACCGACTCAGCAGGACAGTGTTTCTCTTCCACACAGTGTAACTGAGGTCACTCATGTGGCTGTATTGAATGGATAGTTTAACAGAAGATGGAACATCCAAAGTGGCTTCTCATCCTCCAAGGCGTCTCTCCACATAGCTTTTTATTATGCAGCAATCTAGTCTGTGCTCTTTCACAGCATGGAATATGGCTTCCAAGAGAAAGTGGGCCAAGAGGTCAGGCTCCAGGGTACAAGTGCTCATCAAGCCTCTGCTTGCATCGTTTTGCTAAAATCTCATTGGCCAACACAAGTCACACGGCCAATCCCAGAGACAGTATAGGAGGGGCTACACAGGGGTGTCACTACCCAGAGACATGGATCACTGGAGGCCACCAATGTAAGAGAACACCACAGTCTGCCTTCTGGTCCTCAGTGATTCATGTCTCTCCTGCATTCAAAATAAAGTTGCCTTCTTCCCAGGACCCACACGATATCATCCCATTTCAGCATTAGGTTCAGGCTTGGTATCTGGCATCTTGTATATGAATCAATTTCAGGTATAGATGAGATCCCTCGAGTGTGGTTCCACAGGCTAAGAGAGCTATGGACTAAAACAAGTTATCTGCCTCACACATCCAACATTCAATGATGAAAACAAGAAAGGATAACCTCAATAGACATTCTCTTTCCACAAATGACAGCACATGGAGGAGTAGAGGGTATATAGTTATTGCTCCACAGGAGTTCTGTCATCCATCTGAGCACATGTCACTAGGGGGAAGGGAATGTTTGTTGTATTGAATACTCCTTAGGAGTAGTTCCTTAATCCACTGCTCTTCTCCACTCTGTGATCTGAGTTCGTGGCTCCACTTTCTGAGATGGCCTTCCTTTCTATAAATAATGGCTATGCTCAGAGCTGGGTAGTACTCTTAGATGACTTCCTATCATTATTAAGTTGGTGGTTCAGAGATGGCTTTTCATTTTGGCCTATTCCTCTGAGTCTAAGCTGGTACAACTCCTTTAAAAATGTTAGGGACTTTCTAGATATCAAATTTTAAATCCATTCCATTAGACAAAAGCCCACACCCACAAATTTAATGACAAAGTTCTCTCCTTAGCTTGAACTGAGAGTGATGTGGTAAAATACACTCAAGATTCTCAGAAGTGATTTTGTCTAGGTGAGAGGATCCACGGAGCATTGCCTTAAATCTTTCAGAGGTCTCAACAAGGGATCAGACATCTGCAACCTTGATTGGATATCTACCCTCAGGCCTCATTTTACTGACAACATCTCGGAGTTGATCTTTATCCCTGAGGAAAACTCTTTAGAATGTTTAACCCACTGAAGAGACTGAAAATAAGAAATATTTATATTGTATAATCATCCAAAGAGTCCGGAGTTGGAAATATTTCCTCTAAATTCTGCTTGAAAGCTGAATAGTACTTTCTTTAGCTTCTTTTTTTTTTTTTTGCAATACTTTGCCATAAGTGGCTTAAAGCACTAATTGGCACATTCAATATTCTGCCTGTAAATCTCTTTGGCTGAATTCTCAACTTTATGAGGTATCTAATTTTTCTATCTTTTAAGGTACCACAGGTGACAATTTCCTTCATTCATCTATTAATTTATTATACAGGTCCATTTTTCTCCAGCCTTCAATAGAAATTTTAGTGTTCTTCCAGCCTCCACTACCAGTTTCCTCACTTCGCAGGCCTCCATTTTCCATGCAGTCCCAAATCCTGTATTAATCATGTTTACTTTTTATTTCCTGTATTTTATGATGCTTTGACATATTGGGGCCTTGCTGACCCAGAAGAGACTGCCCGCTCTGAGGGCTAGCAAATTCCTATAGCTAGCAAATGACTACCCTGCAAGTATACCTTTTATATGCAAAATAACTAATTAAGAGCCCATACCCACAAACTACTCCCTTAATGAGCTCTCACACATCACTCATTGCCCTAATCAAGCCAGGGCCAGGTATCACACAACTCAAAAGTCTCTACACCCCAGAGCCTGCTGATACTATTCAAGGTAACCAATCCTAAACCTGCTTAGCCTGATTACCTGTTTTACCTATTCCTCCCCATGAAAACCACAATAAAGGCTCTTGTCCATGTATTTCCCTCATTCCTGTTTCCTGACGACCCTGGTGTTTTCCCATGTGGCCCTGCATAGTGTAGCAAGTCTCTTCCTCTTGAAACTGTGAGGAAACAAACTATCTTTTCAATGGCTATCATCTCCCGATCTGTTGACCTCACCATACCTGAATAAAAACAAAATCCTAGGTATATTTTAAAGCCATCCAATGTCATATGCTTTAGGTTTTATAACAGCACCCTACTTCTAGGTACCAATTTCTATATTAACTATTTGTTGTTACATAACAGCCACCCTCAAACCCAGTGGCTTCAAATGTCTTTTATTTCTCACAATTCTGTGGGTTGTTGACTCAGCTGAGCGTTATTCTGCTCCATGTGGTGGAGCTGAGATCACTCAAGTGACTGCATTCAACTGGGAGCTCAGCTGGGGGTGGAACAGCCAAGATGGTTCTCCAGGGCCTCTTTCTATTTGTTTTTTCATTATTCAGTAGTCAAGACAGCTTCTTTATAACATGGCAGCTCACTTCTAAAAGTGAACATTCCGAAAGACAATCCCCAATGTGCAAATATTTATCAAGCTTCTGCTTGAGTCATGCTTCTTAATATCTCATTGACCAAACCATCCTCTAGCTCATACTGTATGTGGGAGGGGACTACCCAAGGGCTGAAAACCAAGAGGTATGGGTCTTCTGGGGCCACCAGGGTAACAGTCTACTACGCTATTACAATGCCTTTCTAAGTTTCTTTTTATTACTTTGGGGGATTGCCCATGGAGTATAGCAGAAAATGTACACATGTTGGGATGTGGTGGGGACAAAAGGTCTGCAAAACATGGATGTAGACAAGACTCTTCTGATGGATTTGACTTTTCACTACTCAACTAGCCATGTTGGCATTCTAGAAATGCAAACTTTCATTTTTCTAGAATACCTTTTAATTTAGGATTAAATGGCATTACACTACCAGTAAGTTTTTATTTGATATCCCCATCACTATTAGAGAAGTCTACTGTGGCTAATTCTATTGGGGACTGTGAGATTTTCTTTCTATTTAAACTTCTTTTTGTTGCCATTATTGTTCCTGTTTCTTCTTCCTCCATAGATTCCTTTGGTTACATGGCCATTCTGAGAAGAGATAGTCCTCAGCAATTATCCACATGGAAACATGTGCTACTTACGGCAGTCTGCTCTTGCTTGTTTCCTGCCTTGCTAATTTTGTGAAATTATTTGTGAATAGTTATTTGATTACAGAAATAACTTCCTTAAGCCTAGAATTGTAAAGACTTAGATGATTAAGGTCATCTACATGGTTCTGAATCACTGAGATTAAAAAGGGAAGATCCAGGTTACCATCTGACTATGAAATATCTCTACATTGGGGAATATCTTTGTGCTTTTAGGTCCCATAGAGAAAGCCAAACTGATAGTTGTTTTATTGAGAGGTTGAAAAAATAGCAGGACCTCTGTCCATCAGATCACTCATTCCAAATATCATCTTGAGTCAGGAGTCTCCCAAATATAATTACTACTACACTCTGCACATTTACCTCTTCTTACACCTGTTTATGATGCACGCTGCTTCTGTGTCCTGGATTCATTTAGACAACCTCTGCTTTGCCACCTTCTGCAGATTTCAAAGTAGAATCCACCTATAGCAGTCATCAAAAAGTACTTGAGGTGCCATTTTAAAATATAGATCCTTGGGCCTTGCCTCAGATGTACTACGTCAGAGTTTCTCAAGTTTGAATCCAGGAATCTGGCTTCTTTTTGACAGGTATCCATGTTTGCTTCATGTACTCTAAAGTTCAAGAATCATTGCTAGGGAAAGACAAAAATAAGGTGTGAGTCTCAACCTAGGTTAAGTAACATTCATGTTTCGTTTCTGAGAAGAGGAACAAGATCTGATTTTAGCAAAAATCAGAACTAAGCTTTGTTTTTGGAGACCTTCTTATCTCCCTTTCATCTCTGCTCCCTCTCATTCTTCAATAATTAAGCAGTAATTGTCATTTGTCCAGCCAACTCTGTGAACTAGGCACTGGGCCTTGAGCCTCAGAAAATCCTATAGTCTAAGTAACAGTATCATCCTCATCTACAGGTGAGGATATTGAAGTTGATTGAGGTTATGGAATTTGTCCAGAGCAGAAGCTAAGGAAAGGTAAAGCTAGCATTTGAGCTCACATCTGCTCTCTAGTTACTTGGCTGAGAAACTAATTCATACTGTGGTATTAAGGGTGTTATGTTTCAGATACTCAAATGTCTCTGAATCTTCCTGTGGCTGTCCCCTGTTTTTCAGAACCTTCAGTACCAGCACACCTCAGAAGCACCTTTCTCTTTCCGTTTTAATTGACTCTCTAGTTTCCTTTTTGTGGATATTTCTCCCAATTTTTTGCAACGAAGAGTGGAAGGTTGATGGCCAGTATCCTCCCACCTCAGCCATCTCTAGAATGTTTGTTTAATAGGCAAAATGCAGCCATTTTGATTACACAACTAGCCAGATGTCTTCCAGAAAAAAAAAATGAGTAGCGGAGACTTACTGCAGAAGCCCTTTCTTCTTCATAAATGACGCCACTGGGGGTACACACCCCATGTCTCTGTTTCTCTCGCTGGGCTCCAATATTTAGAAGAGTGCCTGGTGCTCCATGTTCATATTCACTAAATGTCAGCTGAATAAATGAATGAGCAAACTGCATCTTTTCCCCAGTTTTACTGAGAAATAATTGACATACAACACTGTATAAGTCATATAGCTTGATGGTTTGATATACATTGACTGTGAAACAGTTACCACAATAGTTTTGGCCAACATCCGTCTTTTCATATAGACATAAATAGAAAAGCAAGAAAAAAAGAAAAAAGAAAAAACTTTTCCTTGTGATGAGAACTCTTGGAATTTACTCTCGTAACCTCCCTACGTATCACACACCAGTGTTAGCCATTATGTTGTACATTACATCCCTAGTACTTGGACATTTGTACTTTTTGACCACCTTCCTCCAATTCCCCCTCCCCCCAGCCCCCACCTTTAGTAACCACAAGTCTGATCTCTTTCTATGAGTTTTATTTTTTTTTAATCCCACATATAAGTGAGATCATACTGTATTTGTCTTTCTCTGTTTGACTTATCTCAATTAGCATAATGCCTTTAAGGTCCATCCATGCTGTTGCAAATGGTAGGATTTCATCATTTTTTATGGCTGAATAATGTTCATTGTACAGACAGTTGACCCTTTGTATTCTCGGGCTCTGCATCCATGAATTCAACCAATCACAGATTAAAAATAATTTTAAAAATTTCAGAAAGTTCTAGAAAGCAAAGTTTGAATTTGCCACACGCTGGCAACTATCTACATAACATTTACATTGTATTTACAACTATTTACATAACATTTACACTGTGTTAATCTAGAGATGATTTTAAGTATACGGGAGGATGTGCATAGGTTACATGCAAATACTACACCATCTTAGATACGGGATTTGAGCATCTATGGAATTTGGTATCTGAGAGGGGTCCTGGAACCAATCCCATGTGGATACCTAGGGATGACTATATATACCACAACTTCTTTTCCCATTCATCCATCAATGGATACCTAGGTTGTTTCCATGTCTTGGCTATTGTAAATAATGCTGCCATGAACATGGCAGTACAGATATTTTTTTGAGTTAGGGTTTTCATCTCCTTTGACTATATTCCCAGAGGTGGAATTGCTGGATCATAGTTCTATTTTTATTTTTTTAGAATTTTTCCATTCTGTTTTCCACAGTGGCTGTACCAATTTACAGTCCTACCAATAGTACAATGATTCCCTTTTCTTCACATCCTTGACAGCATTTGTTCTCTCGTCTTTTTGATGATGGCCATTCTAACAGGCATGTGGTGATATCTCATTGTGGTTTTAATTTGCATTTCCCTGTTGACTAGCGATGTTGATCATCTTTTCATGTACCTGTTGGCCTTTCATATATCTTCTTTGAAGAAATGTCTATTCGGGTCCTTTGCTCATTTTGCAATTGTGTTATTTGGTTGTTTTGTTTTTGTTTCTGTTTTACTATTGATTTGCATGAATTATTTATATATTTTTGGATATTAACCCCTTATCAGATATATGGGGTTGTTTCCCATTCCATACGTTGTCTTTTCTTTCTTTGTTTTTTTTTTTTTCGGCTGCACCGCATGGCTTGTGGGATCTTAGTTCCCCAAACAGAGATTGAACCCAGGCCCCTGGCAGTGAAAACGCCGAGTCGTAACCACTAGACTGCCAGGGAATTCCCCATAGGTTGTCTTTTCAAAGCACATTTTAACATTATGGTTCTTATCACAGATTCAGAAGGTAGGATAGCTAAGATCTTGGTTAAAATTTCCAGGAAGGGAAAGTTGATCTTCTAGATAGGTCACTGCCTGTCCTGTGCATTTACTTGAGTAAGCAACATAGTTGCAACTGTGTCCCAATGTGTGGCACACATTCCAGGAATGGGAATTTCAGGTGCTTCACTAGGAATATTTGGCCAAATGCCAATGGGTGTCTCTAGGTATTAAAGCTAAGCTATATACTTTCTGATAAACCTGTATACTCAGTATTTATTGAGCACTTACTATGTACAGGTACAGTTTTAGGTACTGGGAATATAGCAGTTGACAAAATTACCAAAAGTTCTGGTCCTAATAGAGCTTGTTATGTTCTGTTTGGGGAGGAGGGGTTGCTGCTTAACAGAAGAGAACAGGCGAACACAAACATTCAGACCAACATCAAAGGCACATGCATTGAAGGAGAGAGGAGAGACCAGCTAAGCATGATACATAAGAAATTTGCACTGCATGTGGCCTTCTCTGCGTGGGGCTATAGCTCTAAAAAAGGGCTGTATTAGGGATGGGTTGGGACTGGGGGAAAAATGATGCCACGAAGGATGTTACCAGAGTGATATTCTAGTTACCCCCAAACCTCCATGCTATTCCTCCTTCTCCTTTGGAGCCTGTATTTCTACACTAAATGTGAGAGAGTAGAAAAGATGTTTCCTATTCACTATGAAACTTGTAGTACAGGTTCTGCTGCTTGGTTGCCACAGAAACTCTGAGTTTGTGCATCAGGGCTGCCATGGAATGAGTGACACGTGCACAGAGAGAGGCTGAGCCTGCCTCCCTGGGCTAACGGGCAGCATGGAGTGGCATCGCCAGGGAGATCTTGTGCTTCTCCTTGTTCACTCTCCTGGCCCAGCCCCGCCTGGCCTGGTCCACAGCAACACACGGAGATCCTTGCTCCTTAGGATGTGGGAGCATTCTCCTTTTTGAGACCCCAAATGTGCTTATTTGGACAATCTCAAACAGGATCAGGCCGGTCTCTCTTCCCTCCTCCAATGCAGGTACCTCTGATGTTAGTCTGCTTGTGAGCTTTTGTGTTTGCCCATTCTGTGCCAGGGGTGAGATTCATGGTCCCCCAAATATCGTTTTCCCTTCTCCCAGAAAACGTCTGGACCCACTCCTGCTTGAAGGACTGGTGCATTTTTATCAGTGTCTCACTCTATTTTCACTTAAAATGCAAATATTCAGGGGAGAGTTAAATTACTAAATATCTAACATGTGCGTGTAAATTAATTTCTCAGGCAGGTGACAAGAGAACTGAGAATAAGAAAACTGGCAAGGTGGGCAAAAGGAGTATATGGGGTGCAGAGAGGTGGGGGTCTGGGAGGAAGAGACAGAAAAGAGAATAAAAATGAGCGCAGGTACCTATACCTACCATACACAGAGGCACACACACGTGCACACAACCTGAGGTCACCAGAGCCAAAATTCTCCTTTGTTATCCTTCCTTGGGACATCCTCAAGGTGTGGCAGTTCGGCAGCAAGTCGTGGGGGGAAGTGCCCAAGCTCTGGAGTTGGACAAAATGGGTTCTAACCCCAATTTCATTTCCATGTGTCTGTATGACCTCCTGCAAGTTACTGACTCTCTGAGCCTTAATTTCCTCATCTGTAAGGAAAAGAAGTGGGGTGGGGGGCAGAGATAATAACACCTATCTCTTAGGAGCATTGTGAGGGTTACATAAGATGACGAATGCTGAGTGATTGGCACAGAGCCTGACACGTAACAAACCAAAGGGTAGTGAGCTTCAGGGTGCGTTTGGAAGGATACCCGGCTTATAGGAGGGACGTCAGAGGAGCCCAAGTGGCTTCCATCACCTCTGTTGTCTTATTCCTCCAGAAGGGATCAGGAAGGGAAAGGCAGAGCAGCATAGTTGATGGTTTTTGCTGTTCATTCTAGCCTGGCCAGAATCTGCAGAGATTTCTCTTCCAAACTGGACAGCATTGAAGCATTTATTTTATTACACAGTGACTTTCATCTCTAGCTACTGCTTCTTCTGCCAGCGCACAATTCCGCATGATTGCTAGTTCCTATTGGGGCCTGGAATAAGAGGAGGTGTTACAGGTGAGGATGGAGAAGCATCGTGAGCGAGAAGCTTTCTTGGTGCCAACCAGGCTCCATCAGAGCCAGAAATGCTACCACTCACTCTAACAACAAAGACAAAGCCCACTCCACAGTCAACCTTGGGTCTCTCCTCCCCTCCTTCCTGCTTCTGCACGATGCACAGGCACATGAACATTTTCTCTGGGCTTCTGTTCGCAAACCGCATCTCACCTTTTGCTCTCAGCCTCAGGCTTTTGCTAAGAACATAGTGGAGAGCTGGAGCAACATTCTGATTCACCTTTAAACAGAAGCCAAGGTCCCCCAAATCAGCTGCCATTTTCCCAGTCACTTGGGGGCTTCCATTCAACCATAGCTACGAAGAGAACATGGAGCAGCCCCACTGGGCTTCTGAGCAGGAAGAGAGCAGTTGAAGCAATAATTTCTCAGCTTGTCACCAAGCACAACTAATAGATTAATCAGCGCCTTTGTTGTAAGCCTCGAATATGAGTTTGATATTAGCTTGGTTAAATATCCAGGGCTGGAGTGTGCATGCCTGTGCATACATAAGGCAAAGGGATTTAGTGAGTCTCCGGAGAAATGCTCTTTTCCCCAAGACTTGCCTTCTCCACGCACTCTCGGCTCCCCAGCACGGTGCATGATTTTATCCCCATGCTGACCCCAAACATAAACCTGGACGCCACTGAGAGAGTGAGCAGGTTTTGTTCCTGCCCTGCTGTACACAATGGTCACACATCCATTTTGGCTGCTCCCATAATAATTGAGAGTTGGTAAGAAGAGTAATTATGTGGGGACTCTTGAATCAGGTCGCCCGAGACTAAAACCTCTCTGGGGCACTTACCCTTGCACCATTAATCGCTGTAAACCTCAGTTTCTTCCTCTCAAACGTTGATCATAGTACCTGCCTCTGAGGGTTGCAGAAGGGTTAACTGAGGTGATGAATATAAAGTGTCAGCACAATGCCTGGCACATAATAAGTACTAGATAAATGTCAGATGTAATTAACAATTCTCTACATTCTTATAGCACTTAATTATTTTCCAAGTACTTTCATATCATTTCGTATGATTCTCCTAATCCACCCACCAGGTATAAGATGCAAAACATGTAGTTTTATCCTCATTTGCTCAATTAGAAAACCGAGTTTCTAAATGATTAAATGTCATAGTTGTAATTGATGAGAACCCATTCTGGCATTTGTCCCCTTCCCCTCCCCACCCCACCCCACCCCCAACTGCTTTAAGAAGCTAGACTACGCAAAATTTTCTATTCAAATCAGAAAAAGCAGGAAACTTGAATTATTTTATGTGCTTCTTATCAACGAACAACTTCTCTGAGTTTGGTTTTCACAATTGTAGTATTACAGAGCTTCTGTGGTCTTTGGCTTTTCCTTAGCAATAGGGCTGGGTCCCACCGCAGCAAGGAGAGATGGTCCCACTTCTCACTGGTCCTCGTCCTCTACCACTCCCGTGACGCTTGGAATATATTGCCTAGATCGTACCTACTACTGTACAGTTGAGCTCCAGGAGCACAGAGGAACTATTTTAGTTGTGTTTCTCCTAGAGCAGCTAGCAGATACTTCCCACATAGTACTAAATAACTACTTGTGGATTGATGATCTTGTAATTTTGCGTTCTCTAATTCAGGCCTAATGAATGCCTATGTCAAGGTCAGCCTCATTAGCCTATCAAGTATTTTGATATTCTCGTAAGTCTAGACAGTCAGATAAGAAAACTGCAGCTTTAAATGGTTTTACCAAGACGGTAGGAGGGAAACACATTTCTATAACCTTACATACTGTTAAAAAAAAAAAAAAGTTCTTCAAAGTTTCCAGAGATTCCCAAGGTACCCACCATAGTCGTTAGCTATCAAGAAGAACCAGAAGGAAAGTCTTTCTGTATATACCAGCATTGGTCTTTCAAGATCTTAGTTAAAAGTAAGCGTGACACTGAGACATGTACTAGAGAAAGCAAGACATGTACTAGACATCAATGGCATTTCCTCCCTGTTTTGTAGATTTGGATTCCAAAACAAACCATTTTGCAACTTTCATACAAATCACGTAACTTTCTCTTAGAAAATGATGGTATATTTGTAAGGTTCCATGGAGTGTGATCATGAGTAATTGACGGCCTAGACCATAGGGCATGCTATAGCCAACTTTGCCTTTCCTTTAAAATTAAACTGTATCATGAGATCACAATTAAACTGTGAACTAACCAGAAGATTATATACAAAAAAATGACAGTATATAAAAAATTAACCAGAAGATAGCATAATAAAAATGATAGGCTACTTGGAGGAATATAAGTGCATTTCTGTTAAAGAAATATAAATACATGATATAAGATACCAATGTATAATTCTTAACTGTTATCATTGCTTGCTTAATTTAATTCTGGTTCTAGCTTGGGAAGATTATAAAACAATTCTTACAGAATTTTTTCTTAGTGACAAATACATTCCAGGATTCACACTCTGCTTTTGAGCATATTGGCTTATCATCAAATGTCCTTACAAGGAACTTTACCCCATTCTGCTTGGCAATTATACCATCTAACATTTTAATTATTTTGCTTACTTTTAAAATTCTTTAAATTTCAAAGTGGTTATTTCTTTTTGTTTTATACCAAAAGCAGATAATAAGAACAGTCATACAATAAGAATTCAAGGCCCTATATAAAATCATCTTTCCAAATAGATTTTCCTTCATCTAACAACTTTTCTTTCCAAGAACCTCTTTTGAAACCTGGGGCTGACCATTAACTTACACATCAAGTTTATTTATTGACTACTTTTTTACTACAAATTTCCAGCCTCTATCAAAAGATCCATTGACACAAATGCTTCAAAATTTACTTTAAAAAATACATTCAAACAGAATACAAATGGATTAAAAATTTTTAACCTACTTTTTAGCTATTTTAATTATTTTGAAATAACTTTTAATTTGTAGAAGTTTCAAGAATAATAAAAATAACTCCTGTATTCTCTTAATCCAAATTTACCAATTGTTAACACTTTGCTAATTTGTTTTCTGCATGTGATATATGTTACTATGCTGAACCATTTGAAATTATTTGTAATCATGTCTCTTTACCCCTAAATAGTTCAATTTTTCTTTGAAAAGAAACAAGGGCATGCTCCTACATAAACAATATAGTTATTTAATTGGGAACATTTAATATTCATACAGCACTATTATCTAACAGAAGGTTCATTGTCGAATTTACCAATTGTCCCAGTAATGTCCGTTATAGCCATCCTCCCCAACCCCATGCCCAATTCAGAATCCAATACAAGATAACACATTTCCTTCAGTTATCATGTTTCTTTAGTTTTTTTTTTAATATGGGACAGTTTCTCAGGCTTTCACTGTCTTTTATGACACTGATATTTTAAAAAGAGTACAGACCAACTGTTTGGAGTTTGTCTGATATTTCCTCATGTTTCCATGCCGCTTATCTATTGGCAGCAGGGGTGGTGTGTAAAAAATGCTGTGTCCTTCTTTGTGTGTCCCATCAGGAGACACAGGATGTCTCGCTGTCCCACTGTTGGTGATATTAACTTTGATCATGGTTGAAGTACTCTGTGTCAGGTTTCTCCATTGGAAGGTTACCATTTTTCCCCTTGATATTAACAAGAAATCTGTGGAAAGATACTTTGAGACTATATAAATATCCTGTTTCTCATCAAACTTGGACCAATCCTTAGAGCATCCCATGAAGATATACTTAACAGAATACTGTGGATGACTGTAAAATGGTGATTTTTAAATTCTATCATTCTTTCTAATTTATGATGTAACATTCTATTGTAAGAAGAGCTTCCCCTTCTCACTTGTTATTTATTTATGTATTAAGTTATTATCAATTTGGACTTATGGGTTCTTATTTTATTCAATGAGTTATAATAAATTACTGTAATTATCCATTTCAAAGCACAAATTGTCACATATTCGATTAGTGGAACTTATGTGGAGCCTTTTCAAGTTGGCTCTTGTATCCATCTGACATGTCCTCATCATTTTATGATCATTATTTTGTAGCACAGCAAGATGTTCTAAGCTCATCCTGGATTTTCTCTGTCCTAGTCCTGGAATCAACTGTAGTCTCTTTTAGTGGAAGAATGGTATTTAGAATCCTAAATGTAGACATACAATTATATTTTTAAACATAAGCTTTAAAAGATATTCAGTATTTTTTCCATTATGTCTAAAGTGCCAGTTTGGGCAAAGCCAACTGTGTCCACAGAGCAAGGCAGTGGGCATTCTATATTGACTGACCTAGTGTTATAAATCTTAACAAGAATGTAAAGTACTATATACTTCTTCTATTTTAAGATTCTAAGATACACCATAGTTTTAATAACAGTTTCTTGGAGGGTGGAAGGAGGACAAAGAATTCTACATTAAGTGTTCACATTGATTATAAGGCATCTACTAATTTCAAAAACATCAAGATGTGAAAAAAATTTGCATCTTAGAATCAAGAAAACAAGCAATTTATCTCAAAGAAGAGCATATCATTATGACTTCATGCAGAATCATTCAAATGATTTAGGGAAAACATTAAATAATGTTATAAACTGTTTTGTTTATATTTCTTGTCTCTTTTGTTATACTTAACTGTACATTCTTTTCATTGGTTGCAATAAAAGTACAGGGGAGGGCTTCCCTGGTGGCGCAGGGGTTGAGAGTCCGCCTGCCGATGCAGGGGACACGGGTTCGTGCCCCGGTCCGGGAAGATCCCACGTGCCGCGGAGCGGCTGGGCCCGTGAGCCATGGCCGCTGAGCCTGCGCGTCCGGAGCCTGTGCTCCGCAATGGGAGAGGCCACAACAGTGAGAGGCCCGCGTACCGCAAAAAAAAAAAAAAAAAAAAAAGTACAGGGGATAGGTCAAATGGATCTATTTTAATTTTTACAGATGCATGGAAAATGAGAAGAAATCACAGCCAGATCTTCTATTCCTCAATGATTGAGCTTAAAGAAGATATATCATCACTAGAAATGTTACTTGTTCTACATTTTCGCACATGCTTATTTTAATAGGTCAATTATACCATCTCAATGAATCAGAAAACTAAATGGATTTTGATAATAATTACACGAATATTTTATGTAAGGATATGACTTTACTGTTAACAAACTTTGCAAAGGCAAAATCTCAAGGGTAGTAAAGTGTATCAACTGACTAGGAGATCCTGCTGGGGTCTGACTGCCCCAGGTGCAAGTCCTGTCTTTCTGCTACTTACTAGGTTTTCACCCTTAGGCAAATTACTTAACCCTCTAGGCTTCAGTTTTCTCTATTCATCAAAGGAAGATAATCAGAGTACCTACCTCAAAAAGTCATCATGAGGATGAAATGAGAGAATTCAGGGAAAGTGCATAGACCAATGCTTGGTACCCAGAAAATTTTAGCTGATAAAAAAGTAGATCAAAGACAGAAGTCAGCATCATTCTAGTATCTCAGATGGATACATTTTCTTTGTACATTCCTTATAAAGCAATTTAGTATTTTTTCCCTACTTAAGAACCTAAGTGGATTCAACAGAAAAAAAATCTCCTTAAGTTCTAAGTCAGAGATAAGAGTTAGGAATCTGCACCACAGGAGGGTACGTGCACTTGCCTATGGTGGTTCAGTTAGCAAGCTAAACCCATCCTCCTTTTTCTTGTCTACTACCCTACCACCCATAGGAAAACCATGGTTCTTGTGAGCTATTGGGTCAAAAAAACGACCAAAAAATTTTCAACCCGAGGTAAGCAGCAAGAAAGAGAAAAGAGTACACAGCCAGCGGATTTGGATTGCCCTGTCCCTTTCGGATTGTGTCTGCTGGATGACTCACTCTTTGCCACAATGCTGGTCATAAGCGGTGCTGAGGGTTCTTATCCTGGGACAATACCTCACAGATGATTAACGCTTTAAAGAGAGAAGACACCCTTCATTTTCAAAATAAGGGATTCACCATTTCCCTTTGAATTCTTTAATTGGCCTTTCTAATTAGAGGGATTTGCTGCTTTATTTGGCAGTAGTTGGCTGTGATCTGTGTGGTTTCTGCAGGACTGGGCCAGATTGTTTGCATCTTAAAGGAATTCTGGGGAAGCCCTACCTCTTTCTAGGGTTTCTTTCATGCTATTTGAGGGTTTTAGAGAACTGAGGTCAAGGATGCTCCATTAGCATCGTTGTGCAGAGGAAGGAAGCTGGGACTCTACCGCCTATTCCAGAGTAATTACATCACCCACTCTGGCTCAGCTCCTACAACACTGTGTGAAGCTGTGGATGAAGCAATATGCAAGATCAGACTGTCACAGGTCCCCTGCCATTTGCACAGCTCTTGTCCTGCGAAGTTTTAGCATCTACACTACTCATTCTTGGGAAAACCTCCTATGTTGTTCCCACTAAGTTGGTTTGTCTGAAGGTTCCACCTAACTAAAAGCTGGAAAAGAAAGGAATTCTTTATTTGAAAAATATTAAAGCATGCGGGGAGGTGTGTGATAATAGCCAGCTCTGAATATAAGTCACTAAGGGTTACCCTACAATGTAGCTTAAACAAATAATATTAGAACAGAAAATTTAATTATATGGTCATAGCAAGAAGCAATTTGTAACAATTAACTTTTCAGGGAGGCCTGTTTTCACCTTGCCCTGTAGAAACCTCAGGTGTTTGTTCAAAGGAACCAGACCCACAAATTGTGAAAGTTCTTTTAAACCAGGGAGCCACAGCCCAAGCTCTGTGCTTTACTGCTCAGGCAGCTCTTCTGCTCCACTGACATCCTCCGTGGGTCTCTCCACACCCACCACCCAAGGTTCACTAAAGGTAGACTCAGAAGTGTCTCAAGTTCCCATCTTCTCTCCCGCGCTGGATAGAGACCTAATGCTTTCTAGAAGCTGGATGCATGGATGCCTTGTACCTTCTAGCTACCAGTTTACTTCTCATGATCTGTCCTCTGACCTTTTGCTATCAGTGTATATCTCCCCAGCCTCAGGGTTTGGTTATTCCTGGTCTACGATTTTCCTCCTTGAGTTCAGTGGCTTACCAAAGACCTAATTCAGCAGCCTGTTTGCCTCTGACTCTTTAATTAGCTCCCTAGAGGCTTTTCTTAAAAGTCTTCCTGGATCATTTTGAAAGGGGCATTTTTTGTATTTAAAGCTGCCTCCTCATCAGGAGGTAGAGCTTAAAGCTTGCCTTACCGCCCCTACACACAGTCTACCAAGGCCTCTGATTATAAAAACATGCTACTAGAAGGATCAAGGATGAAATAATTTCTTTATTCATGTCTTCATTTACTCAACAGATGTTAATTTGGCCACCTATTATATTCAATACACTGAAAAGGCTACAACGATGAATGTATTTCCATTCCTGTTCCAGAGGACTTACAGTTCGGAGCAATAGTTCTTAAACTTCATTGTGCATAAAAATCTCCTGGGGAGCTTATTAAAAACCAGATACCCAGACCTCACAGCTCAGAGATTATTATGATTCTATAGGTGTAGAGTGGGGCCTGAGAATCTTTTTTTTTAACAACCAACCCCCTCATACAGCAAAAACTGAGTCAGGGACCCTGCGGATACCTTAAGAAGCACTACTGTATGAGAAGAGATACCCCAAGTCTATATCACCTCCTATCTGGGACACAGTTCTGGAAACCAGTGAAAGTAGGCAAAGCATGGCTTATATGTTTGGTTTACCTAAATAAAATGTGAAGCTCCTATTGTATCCGTAATTTTTATTTTTACCAAGGTGCTCGAATTGCTTTATCTTCCTTTCCTTTGACATAGGAGGGAGCATGATGTACTTTGGTTTTAGAGATGAAGATGTTAAAAACAATCACTCATTTTCCACACATTATGCAGCAAGATCGTAGCAGGTGCGGGTCTCCGGCAAGTAGAGTCACCACCTTCACGACATAATGAGGCAGCTTCTTTTTCATATTCTGAAAATTCAACAGCTTCTCCAAGCTCCTACGTGCTCTGGTGACTCAATGATGCACAAGTAAGAAACAACCTGACTTTCTCAAGTTCACCGAGCCATGGGTGGGGCCCAGGAGTCTGAAATTTTTGAAAGTTCTCCAGATACTTATGCCACTGGGAATGTGGAGAAAGTATGGACAAGGGTGGCGTGAATCTCCTTGCCGGCCCCTCCCCCAACCCTGCTCAGACTGAGTCCATTGAACTTTGTGCTCTCCCTGTGTTTATTCTCTTCTAGCTCCCCTCGCCCATATCTTATCTTTCCTTTTCTTTTCTTTCTCTTTGGAAAAATACTCAGGGTACCATTTCATCTGTTTGGAGCAGCAGTTGCTCTCTTTCCGTATGTGGTTGTCTAAGTCCATTCATCTCCAAAGTGAAGCCTCTGGATTCTCTGGTGAATCCGATTGATGCTGCTGTTGAGAGGCCTCCTGGTGATTACAGGTAAGATAAATATACATATATGAAATAGATACTATGTTATATATTTACATATATGTATAATAGATACATATTTCAAAAATCTTAAAAGTACATTGGCCATTAGTCCTTTTCTTTCAACTTCATCTGTTACTTTCAACTTCCAATATTATATGATGCTTATATCAAAACTATTTCTAATGGAAACTGCAAGGACTTTATTTGCTGGCTCTCTGTCAGAGAAATGCTTTGGAGATGACCATGTCAGAGTCTTGTCAGGTATCCTAAAACTCTGGAGAGAGGCAGTGAAAGAAAATCCATCGTATTCTAGTCTACATAATCTCAACTGGTTCATAGTAAAACCACGAAGAACACCAATGTTTGACTGGGCTCCAGTTTCTTTTCTTTTTTTCAGATTTACAAGTATTTCCTTGTTAATTGCTCTTCTGGTCTAACTTGAACATCAGTATCCACAACTTTGAAGAAAGTTGGTTATTTTTGTTTTTTGTTTTTGTAAATACTTAAATACTTTTTTCATTATTTTTTTCTAAAGTATAAATGACCATTTTGAAGAGAATTGGAAAGTTCTTGATGCAGTGTAACAAGTGAGGTTTTGGGGTCTATAGACCTTCATTCAAACCCTGTTCTTCCCCTTATAGCTCTTTTACTTTAGACAAGTTGTGTGACCTCTCTGAGCCTCAGTTTCCTCAGCTATAAAATGGAGATAATAATAGTGCCTCGCTCAAAGCAATGTTGTGATGAGCAAATGAGAAGAGGCATACAAAATGCTTAGCATAGCATGGGTCCATGATAAGCATTCATTAAAGGTTAAATTTTATTGTTATTATTGTTAAATTTTATTATTATTATTAGTCTAGGAAACATTTATATGTTCTTTTTTCTTTTTTAAAATTTTTGGCCACACCACAAGGCATGCGGGATCGTATGGGGATCTTCCCCAACCGGGGTTCGAACCCGTGCCCCCTGCAGTGGAAGCATGGATTCTTAACCACTGGACTGCCAGGGAAGTCCCCCATTTGTATTTTCATAGGTATCAGAACTTCAGGAAAAGAAATAAAACTCCTCATTAAGCATATCAGCAAGCAAATGGATAAGGATTTGTGGAGGGCTCAATAAATGTTCTTGCCTGAAAGTATAGGACTAGCTTTTAAATACACTTATTTATTCAGCAAAACTGTATTGTACATATGCTATGTGAATTATATCTCAATAAATTAAACACACACACATAACACACAAACACAGCTACATTGTACACCCTTGTCTAAGCAGGGCACTGGGAGATGGGTGCAGGGAATACTAAGAAATACAAGGTACACTTCCTGCCTCTAGAGTATGAATAGGAGCTAGTCAGAACTTAGTTCAGTGTCCCGGCTCACTATCTAACACATCCTTAGAGCAGATGTCAGCTATCAAAGGAGTACATGCTTAAATGAGTCAGTGTCAAGAATGGTACACTAGGTTCCCCTCTCTGAATCACCTAAGAGCCCTTCTAGCCACTATGGGACCAGGAGAGGTCCTTTTTTTGCCCAGCCTGATGTCAAGGTGGTCCCTGTCAAGAGTCTTCTTAAGAAGGGACTGGAAAGTGGTAATCATGGTGATGGAGAAGGTAAAAATCAGACTTTAAAAATGAAATGTCTACATTTGCTATGGTAGGTTGGAGGAGTAGCATGAAAAGTGGGGAAAATAACTTTCCTGTCACTTTGGATTTGAAACTTTGCACAATGTAAGTTCTCCTTTACCACAGGGCTATAGAAAGCTCTGGCTAACACCACCATCTTGCCATTATAAATCTACTTCTATTTTTTTTTTTTCCTTCAGGGCTTAGCAGTGCTGAAGTATGTGTAGAAGTTTTCCATCACTTGCTTTACTTTTTTCTGGGAGGGAGGGACGGGCGTTGGGAGGGAAGAGAGAGAAAATGTTAATTTCCAGGAAAAGACCAAAGGAGTACAGTTTTGGGTAAAGCAGCTGGGCCAGCAAAGATTAATTTTAGACCAAATATCATTCTCACTCCAATAAACTGATATTTCAAAAAAAAAAAAAAGAAAGAATTTAAAAAGTAGGCCCTTAAAAATGATTCTTCAGCCAGGGTGAGATGTATTTGTTCCACAGCCATGGAAAGGCCCTGCAATATGGTGGAGGAGTCCTGAGCTAGAGGGAGGTTGAGAAACGGGTTCTCATCCAGGTTCGCACTGGTCTCTGTGATCTAAGACAAGTTTTACAACTTTCTGGCCTCAGGCTCATCATCTGAAAAATAAAACTATGTGATGCTTAAAGCTTCTTCCATCTCAGACACACCATCAGTGCATAAAGTGTAGGGACGTAACATTACATCTCATGAAGCCATTTGGATTATTAAATGGATTTTCTTCCCAAGTTTCAAAATCTAAAAATCCAACAGTTTTTTTCCTCAAGAAGCCCATAAACTCGTGTTTGAGAATGACAAGTAAACAGTCATGCAGAATGTTGAAGGGAGATATAATCATGAGAGATCCAAGACGTTTTCTTCTTATGGAAAATGATGGGAAGCTAATTTTGGAAGCCTCTGTCTTAAACTTTTGTGTTTTGTGAGTAACCGTCTCACATGTGATAAATATTGGGCTTCTTAAGCCTGCAAGTATGTGTGAGATTACAGTAACCCTCCCATCCCCCATACTCCCTGGCAACCACTATCTCTACTCTGTCTCTAGAGATTTGCTCATTTTTGACATTTCACATAAATGAAAACATACAATATGTGGTCTTATGTGGCTGGCTTATTTCACTTAGTATAATATTTTCAAGGTTCATCCATGTTGTAGCATGTATCAGAACTTCATTCTTTTTTATTGCCAAATTAGATTCCACTGGATGGCTATACCACATTTTGTTTATTCATTCATTAGCTAATGAACACCTTGATTGTTTCCACTTTGGGGCTATTATGAATTATGCAGCTATGAAACTTCACATACAAGATTTCATGTGGCCATATGCTTTAATTTTTCTTCAATATATACCTAGTAGTGGAGTTACTGGTAACTCTGTTTGTCAGTTTCAATAATTCAAAATATAGGTCATCAAGAACACAGTCTAGATAGAATTTCCACTGATTTGGTATAATTAGTTATCTTCTTGAAATGGTTTTACTGTGGGAAGGGAAAATCCAAACTGTAGTTCTTCTTAGGCTTCTAGGACTCAGCTCAATGACTGAAGGATCCAAGAACACACACACACACACACACACACACACACACACATTTACATACACACACATTTACCAGCACTATAAGCAAGAATTTATAGGCACGATGTAGTCTAAATCCCTATAGAGAAGATAAATATCCTCCTTACTCCCATCCCAGCCTGGCCCCAAAGCAACCTCATTTGATGCAATATTTTTCTGGCCAGAACTAAATCATAATTCACATCACCAAGCTGAACCCTTGGTTTCTCACAGAGAAGTTTATCTTCCATTGCACTTTATTTTTTTTTTAAAGAAAAATGCATAGATTCTTGTTTTGTATTTCTGTAACTGCAGGGTTATTTAGGTGGGTTTTGTAGAACAAGGGACCAGTTCGCCCTAAAGGAGCAATTCCTTTCCTCTTATAAGACAGAAAACTCCCTCAACTCTACTTCTATTAAGGTTTAGAAATATATATATATACACATATATATATGGCTTGATTTTTCAGCTTGAACATAATATAAAAATGCCAAAACACACAAATTTTGCTGAATAGATTTAAAGTCTAATGTAGTGCCCCAAAGGACTGAACTCCACTCAAAGGATTAAATAAAGAGTTGACATATGTAAAAATATAAAAAAAAAAATTCACAGGTGATTAAACTGTTCCAGGCACCCCCCAAACCAAACACTTTGCAGCTTTTTTGCTCTATGATTTCCCATTAATTGAGGACTCAGGGGTTTGCCTTCGGGACCACGTCCTACCCTTTACTTCCCTTCAACTTCCATCATGGAGTCCCTTCCACACAGGACATGCTTACCCAGCCATTTGAGCTGTAAAGTCAATGGAAGGAAATAAAGTCTATGAATTAAGAAGTAAACCCTGAGGAAGGTTAACTATGTAGTCATGTGTTTCCCAGGCTTTATAACATGTACCCACAGTGCCTGGTTCACTCCTATAATTTCTCTTTACCCCTGCTTCCCTCAGTCCCTGTTAGCTGTGGCCCAGGGTGCCCCAGCAGCTTAAGTCAGGGTGCTCGCCTCAGAGCCACCTGAACATGGCCCATATTGCCTCCCTGCAATTCTGGTTACCAAGTACCTCTCCCCGCAGAGACTTTCCCTTGGATAGAAAAATACAAGTTTGAAAATATAGTGGACATTTTGAGGTATTTTTACCCAGAAGTAGAGAGAATCTTGGAGAAAAAAAGAACAAAAATTCCCTTCACAGCAATGATGTCTAAAAACAACCTGTCCATTTTAGACATGCATTCCAAAGCTGCAGCTTCAAATTTCTTAGAAGTCATTGGGTGGATGCCATCTGATCTTGGTGATTTACCTGAATTTAACTCATCAAACAAGTTTTGGGTTGGCGCCGTCTTGAGCTGTGACCTCTTCTTTCCTTCTTTCCAGTCAGGTGACTGACATCTCTCCTGGAACTTACCAGTTCTAGACTGCCCACATGATGGATTTCTTTCCCAACTAAAATCTCTAAGAAATTCATTGGTGAAACAGAACCCACAGCAGAACCAAGAGACAAATCGTTCCCCGGTTGTTGGGTTTATTCTTGATGTTCCTCCTTGTCTACTAGGCTTCCTGACCCACTTCTGAGCCTGCTCCTCCTGTGGGTTCCTTAGCCTTGCTTGTCTGCCTGGACTTCTGGTTTTGATCCACTTGATGCTCAAGCTATCCTTATGCTCCTTCCTCTCCGTTAGGGAGAGGCCAGCCTCCCTCATCACCCAACAGTTGGTTGTGTCCATTTCTATCCTCTTGTAGAATCATCACCGCTTTTTGGTCTGTTCACTTTCCCATGGGCTCTGCTTTGCTCTCCTGGTTCAAACATCCTGTTTTATCTTCATGTTCTACTGCTGCTGATGGCGCCAGCATGACCTAGAACATTTTACCCCATTTTATCAAGTAGTTGACCTCTGCTCTACATTAAAAGATACTTGGCCAAGATGCATTTAATTCCATTCCTTTTTCATTTCAAAAATATCCATATAGATTACAGAGAGAAAAAGAGAGAGAGGGAGAGAGAGGAAAAAAAGAGAAAGAATATCAGAGGCAGCATTTTAAAATGATTTGAAAATTATCAGTGAATCTGTATAATGTATCATCATTTGATTTAAAAGATAGAGCTTCTCTCAATCTAGCATAACTTAAATTCACTGAATTAAGTAAATTCAAATACTGTTTTTAGAAGGGAGATATCCAAAGGAAGATAGAAGAAAAATAATTTGTCTATCATTATCTAATATTTTAATATTAATAAACTGACTGATTTTGAAGGCATTAGCAAGCCCAGTTGTGCATATAAAGGTAGAATCAGAGGTACTATCGGATAAAGAATTGGAAATGAGATATTTACTTCAACATAGCTACCCCATCCAGATGTTAAAATTAAGAGTGGATTTGGGTTTCACAGTTAGTTTGATTAGTCGAGTATGTTGACCGTCCTAAAAAATAATAGCTAAGGTTTCTTCATGTGTCAAAAACTGTGTGAAAAGCTCTACACGCATTTTCTGATTTAATCCAAGATAGGCTTTTTAGGTAGATATTATTTTTATGATCAACATTTTAGAGATAGAAATGCTGATGCCTGGAAAAATGAATTACCTCCTTCAACGTCATCCAGCTGTTAAAAGCTGGATTAGTGATTCCAACGTAGCACAGGCTACCCGACTCTAAAGCCAGTGCAATAATTAACCACTAAGCACATCAGTTAAGAGAATTCTCTGACTGCTCTTTCTTTTTATACTTCATTTTCCTACACTATGTGCTCTGCCTTAGCATGAAGGAAAACTACGGTGTTGATTCATTTGGCTGTACTGGAGGGAGCAAAAGGTCAGGCCAGTGAGCATGTTCTTTAAAAACACTACTATACGACATGCCTTTTCCCAAGACATTTATTCCTTACCCTTTGAATGGACTACCAGCACTGGGAGGACAAAAAGCAAGTTACCTGCACAGTTTTCTAGACTTCGAAAGGAACTCATCACCTAGTATATTCAGAAGCCTAGAATATTCATGTATGCAATGAAAAGTCTATAATTTTTATAATACTTCTTAGCATGCTTCATAGTAACTATTACCTAGTTAGTACGTGTTTACTAAATATGTTTGTTATATGTTTAGTGTATATTTTTCTTCAGTTTAGTTGCCCATATTAGGTATTTTCTTTCCTTTGACAGTTCATGACCAGTATTCTTGTCCACCTGACTTCGTCTTTTCCTTTTCCTATTTCTCCTTTACATCATCTCAACTACCTGTCTCTCAGTGAGCACCCAGTCCCCACACTCACTATATATTCTCAGCATTCTTTTCCTCTGCATTAATCTTCAGGTTAAACACCTTCTCTTTCTGGTTTTCTTTTTCTCTGGATCTATTCCCAACATAAATTCAGCAGCTGGTAGGATTCAGTTATTTAAAGAGTAAACCAATTCCATTCTAAACTTTTCTTTTTAATTGAATTCAATTGTCATTTTTCTCTTGTCTAAATCCATCTTCTCTGCTCACATGTTGCACTAATCGTATGGCTTTTTACTGGGTCTCCCTCTGTTTATTCATTCTCCTTCAGCATCTAGGCCATTCTCTCTTTGGTTGTAGGTCCACATATATCTCTACATCCTTATCCATCTGCAACTTCAATAGCCATCTCTGTCTGTCCCTCTGGCCGTCTTAAGCTGTGCTCCCATCCCAGCTGACCTTCCTCCTCTACTTGCTCCCTTTCCCTTGTCTTCTAGAGGAGAACACGACAGATGATATCCATTTACAGTCTGTCCACACTTTCTCTGCAAATCACAGGCATAATTTGTTTCAGACAAGGGATGGAGAGTGCCTGTTGGATGTGGCTGCCCAAGGAGGACCATATGCCTGACATAAATCCAGAGGAGAGGAACCTGACCCCTGATCCCTTGCCCCTTTCTCTCAGACTTTATATTAACACAGAACAATTGCTTGTAATATATTACTCTGACACTGAATTGATGTATACAGTTATCTGAAACTTCTACATTTCAAGAGCTCAGTATTAAGTTTTATGGGCAAAGGTAAGCTATTTTAAAAAGCAGGATGAATATTTTCCTCACTGATAGTCATGCCAAAAATTATACTGTAAAACCATTCTCCTATTAGGTTGATCTCTTTATGTGTATATAGCAGGACTGGAATGAAAAGATTTTGTCAAGTTCAGTATCCATCACAGATATTACCAGTGGTTTGCAAATTGCCCACACCAGTATCTCCAGGGAGACAGTGGATTTCAGCTGCTGCCTCACCAACCTGTTGCCAAGGAAACAAGAGAGGGCAAAAAAATCCTTAATGACCTTCAATTTCAAGGCAGTCAAGGCACCCCTGAAAAGAATTTCAACAGTCCTATGAAGGGAGCTGAAATAGGCTTCTGATTATAAATTCTAAGCCATCTCTTCTTACTCCAGGTTATACTGTCTGCTTAGATCTCAGTTTTTCAGCCCTTCTGTTTACCAAGGAGTATGTTCCAGATGTCAAAAGAGCAAGAGTGCTTTCCTGCAAGGAAGAGGAGGCAAGGGAAGAAAAGAGAGAAGAAGAGAGAGGGTCTAGAAGAAAAAATGAATAGTGGTGAAGTAGTTAAACATATAACACACTTCCAAGGCAAATGAAGTCATAAGTCCTAACCTAGTAGAGCTGGCATGAATTCCAGTCCAAATTTGTCAGATTTTAAATACATTTATAAATGTATTTGTGTCAGAGCATGTTAGAGATTCTATACACATGCCTACATTAGAAAATATGAGGTTTTATTCAGCATTTATGTTTCTGATGTTATATTCAGATACAAAATATTCAGGGCAGGACTTCTGAGTAACTGCTTTGCGTGGAAGGATTGTGTCACCCTGCCCCCCGCCAGTATACAGAAAACACTTCTAATTCGTCAGTGCTTAAAACTTTCAAGTGTGTGACGGGTTAGCTACAATATTATGTTTGGGGACACATAAGTAATCATGTGGAAGAGTGTAGACACATGTAACATAGATCTTCGTGAGGACACTGATGAGTTGGTTGTGTGGAAGCTGGTGGGTATTGATGCCCTGTCCAGAAAGCCCCATTAGCCCACCCATAGTGCTGTACCTTGGGCTTCCGATCAGTTTCTTTCTCTCCAGCAGCCCTTCCCATGCCCACCAGCCTCCTACACAGGCTTTCCTCCTAGTGGAATTTAAAGCTCTTTCAAATCTCTGGGACTCAGAACAATGTTCTCTGAGAGGAGTACCTATTAAATGTCCTAGACCAGTACTTTTCAAACCTTCATGTACATATGAATCAGCCCTGATTCACTTGGCGTGGGTCTCCAGTAACTTCCCCAGTGCTGCTGAGGTTCCCGATTCAAGATCCTAGACTACAAATTCCCTAAAGGCAGCAGCTGATTCTGATGAATATATAATATAATGACTGGCAGGATGTAAGTATTTAATATATCTCTTTTGAATAAAAGTAACCTTATGATACTTCCCACCCTACCCTACTTCTACTCCCACTCCTGGCAAGGACTTCAAAAGCTTTGCACAACTTGGGAAACTCATGGTCCAACAGCATTCTGGACTTACCTCTTGTGGTAGAGTCTGGTCAGCTGATCAGCACATCTGATTCCTCCTCTTCCCCAGCATAGAGCATGGCAACATTTCCCAGTTTCCCTTGCAGTTAAGCATGGCCATTTGACTGCCTTATAGCCAATGGAATGTGAGCAGAGTGATGTGTGTGCCCCTTTCCTTTCTGCTGGTAACTACGAGACCTAGGAGATGGTGTAGCCTAGAAGAAGGAAGGAGCCAGGTCCCCTGAACCATCTCTTCAAGGCGAATTCACCCTCTGATCAGTCACCCATTTCAGACTTTATATGAATGAGAAATGTTTATCATATTTGAACAATTATGCACGTTTTCTTGTTACAGCAGCTACAATTAGCTTAATTATATATTTCCCTTTTACATCTTATCACATTGTATTATATTTATCTGACTCTCCCACTGGAATGTGAGCTTTCAAAGGTGCATAACTTTTTGTTTTGGCCACCTCGTGCATATTACAGCGACCGACACACAGTCGGAGACCAACTGTGCCCTATGAATTAGTAAGTGAAGATGGTGTTATTTTTTGGTCATTCACCTATTTAATTTATAGAGCACTTACTATAAACATAATTTCATTCTCATGCCCCATAAAAAAGAGAAGTAGAGAAAGAAAAATCAAGCTACTTTAGTTATGCTTAGACTTAGTTTCTTTCTTGGGGGCACAGATGGCAATGAGTAGGGGGAGGAGGAACGATACTGCTACATAGGCTTCTTTACCTTCATTCACGGCATGTGTGACCTTTCCATGACAGATCTGATTGTACAGAATGAAAAGGGGTAAAGAAAAGGGTGTGGAAAAGTGAATAGAGGACTCATTGAAAGTGAGTGGGCACTGAGCACAACCGAATGGAAAATTATAGCATAGATAAAGTGGTTAAGAGGAAAAATATACATGTATACATATATATGAAGCATATATTTTATGTAACTATATATGGCTACATAATCTACCTTTTATTTGGGCTTACTCCTTGTGCAGTACTGTGCTAGGCTTTGCATACATCATCCATAATCTTTACAATAATTCTATAAAGTAAGTATTATCTTCATTTTTCCAACCTGGAAATTAAGTTTTCAGAGGGGATTGGTAAATTATCTAATGATTTGAACACATCCATCTGGTTTCAAAGGTCAATTATTCCCCACTTGATTACACTGAGCAAAAAATGTACTTAGGGAGACTCTGTGACAGAATATTTGAAAGCAGAATTATCCTGGAAAATTCAGGACTCATGGTTGTTGTAGGTACTTTGTGAGGCTTTATAAGTAACCATGCCAGAGAGATGTGTCATCTCGATTTCCAAGCTCCATGAGAGGCAGTCATGCTGGATGTATGAAGTTCTCTTGGGATGGCATGGAGGGGTGAAGGACGTGGCCTGGGGATAATCATATGCTTGCTGAGACAGTGGCAGAAATGAAATCATTTGTTCTCTTACCAGAAAAGGAAGTGAGGACTGTGATGTTCATTATCACATGATAACTTGGGCAAGGTATTGAGAAGCGAAACCCCAGGTCTTCTGATCTCTAAACCTCTCTCTTTCCAATAGACTGGCCCTTACTACACCTGGAGATGTGGATCAGACATCTTCAAAGCCCCTATAAAGGAATGGGCTATTGGCCCTTTTACATTCCATTGGGTTGCTCTTTTAAACTATAATTTGGACACAGGTCTCTCTTCCAGTTTATTTTCTAATGTATCTAACTGCATATTTTCTTATAAAGAAACTCAATGGCTTCCAAATTTCTAAATCTTTATTTTTCTTCCTTCATTTGTTAAACTATCCTCTTGAAAATGCTTCCTTCCTAAAGACTACCATGAATATGCCTTGCATTTTTCTTTTTTAAAAAATCAATCAATTAATTAATTAATTAATATATTTTTGGCTGCATTGGGTCTTCGTTGCTGCACGCGGGTTTTCTCTAGTTGCTGCGAGCGGGGGCTACTCTTCATTGCGGTGCTCAGGCTTTTCATTGCGGTGGCTTCTCTTGTTGTGGAGCACGGGCTCTAGGCACGTGGGCTGTAGAGTGCAGGCTCAGTAGTTGTGGCACATAGGCTCAGTTGCTCCGCAGCTTGTGGGATCTTCCCGGACCAGGGCTTGAACCCGTGTCCCCTGCATTGGCAGGCGGATTCTTAACCACTGCATCACCAGGGAAGTCCTGCCTTGCATTTTTCAATAGCCATCCCAGGTTTCATCCTGAAACCTAATCTAAATAGTACTTGAAGAACATTTTCCCTCTTCTAATTGCAATACAGTTTGTAATTCACATAATACAATTTATTATTTGTATTATTCCCAAACTATTTTGTGTACATACATCTTATTGGCTTAACTGGGTTATAAGAGCTGGGAACCTTCTTGCCACTATATGTAAACTCCTTGAGGGTAGCACCTACACCTTTGTAAACCCTTGTAGTTCCTACAGCACTTACTCGTGTACTAGTTGCTTATAAATATTGGGCAAAATGAATTACACTTCTCTGGCAGTCCTATATTAGCTGGTACAGTGCTGGGCCCATAGCAAAGTATCTATGTACCTGGAAACATACATACAGTGGTATAGTCTGAATTATTCATAGCTGTGTCCTTAGCTCCTAGCACAGGGAATGGCCTCTATAAGATACTCAAAAATTACATGTTGAATAAATGAAAGAATGTTATGAATGTTTATTGTGTGATTTCTCTATATTGCTCTTCCGTTATTCTACATCTACTAAAGAAATCACATAGATCAAAGCTTCTCAATTTCTAATGTGCATATGAATCCCCTGGAGACCCTGTTCAAATGCACGTTCTGTTTCAGTAGATCTGGGGTGGGGCCTGTTCCATTTAGTGTGGGTGGGGTGTCTCTAACTGGATCCCAGATGATACCCAGGCAGTCTACATATCACATTTTCAGAAGCAAGGACATAGACAAGCTCATTAAAAAAAAAACAAACAGGACTTCCACACTTGAATTGAAACTTACCACTGAACATCAGCATGGCTTTCCCAAAATGTGTTTAAAGATCCTTTGCTTTCCAGCCTCTTAGGAAAGAGGTCCTGGGGCACTAAATGTGTATGTACCAACATGAGTATTACACATCTACTAAAACAGCACCACCAATATCTGATCATCAGATCTACTAAATAACTATTGATCAGACCTAATTCTGCTTCAGTATTCAGTCTGACGAGAGACTCTGCCGTTTAAAGATCAAACTAATAGTGTTGTCACAAAGTTTCTGTGTATGACAAAGAGGCAATAACGTTAATGTCAGGAGGCATTTTTCAGGAAGATTTCCAATGGGAATGAAGATATCTGGCTACTGGAAAATGATTAAAAAAAAAAAACTTTCAGTGCTGTGTGAGAGATCAGCTCATTATTCATTCCCGAATTTGTCTTAATGCTAATAGCAAAGAATGTCAATTAACCAAATTGAGTTAAAGTCTTGGGATCAAGGAGAAGTGGAAAGTAAACTTCAGCTATAATCATGCTATAGGGTAGATAACATTTAAAAAATATATCTTGTTTTTTTCTATATTTTATTTCACATGCAAAGTTCTATAACCCACCATACCTAGCATTTAGAGAAGTATATTTATAAGCTGTCATTGGCTCACCTCTTATAAAGGTGAGCTTATAAAGGTCTTCTTATAAAGTAAACTTTTGCAATTAGGGTCACTGTCTATACCTTAAACATTTAAAACATATATCTTGTTTTTTCTATATTTTATTTCACATGCTAAGTTCTATAACCCACCATACCTAGCATTTAGAGAAGTATATTTATAAGCTGTCATTGGCTCACCTCTTATAAAGGTGAGCTTATAAAGGTCTTCTTATAAAGTAAACTTTTGCAATTAGGGTCACTGTCTATACCTTAAACATTTAAAAATGCTAATTGGCAAGCTCCGTGCTATGCAAACCATGGGAAAGGTAGATAATAATAGGTTTTATTGATTATTAAGCAGTGTTGTGCTGTAGGCAAAAGTCTAAAGGCTCAATTCAGTCATGAAAGGAACTGATTTTTCATTTGTTGTTACTGCAGTAGATGCCATACTAATCATTATTATTGCTGCCATTCTGTAGGAAGGTATCCATTTTAGAAGCCCTGGGTACATTTTCAGAATGTGCAATCAAATTTACTCTTCCCATTTGCACTCTTCATAGAGCATTTTGTATCTATTCAGGTAATACTTTGATACTGAGCTTCAGGCATGCAACTTTACACCATGTCCAAGATGTAAATACACCATGACCACGCCTGAAAGAGCTTAGTGGATAGTTGAGTCGAATAGATTTTAGGAGATGATACAAATTAGACAGGTCAACCCCATTTTCTTTTCATATTCCTTAACTCTGGCCCTAACCTTCTTTCTGGTCTAATCTTCCTAAAATTCACTCTCCCATTAGTAACTCTTGAGATATGGGCAGAAGAAGTATAGAGAAGAGACAGAGCGTTGGAAAGTTAGGAGAGGTGGTGCCAGAAAAGAAGGTTAAAAAACAAGCACACAAAACCCAAGAGGTGGGGAAGCTAAGGGTCAGAGAGAGGGACATCTTGCCCCTGGAGAAGCAGGGTAGGGAAAAGAAAGGACCTGGTTAAAGAGAAGAAATAAAGCCTGCTAGTGTGCTTCTAACATTTCAAGGCAGATTTAGACTTACAGGAGAAACAAAAGCAGAATGGCAGCTTTCATTCTCTTCCACCCACTTTAACCTCCAAAACAAGTTTTTTGGAGAGTTTAGTTCTTGGAATACTGTCATTATCCTCCACATTATTCCTGTCATAATTCTTGATATAATTCTTAATATCCACCTAGACAATCCTTCTAATTCCCTCATCTTGGTTCCCTGATTGACCCCCTTTCATTTCACTCTCAGACCCCTGTCACTATCACTTTTATCTTTGCAGCCCACTGCCTCTAGAACATGACTATAGCAAGCCTTGGCCATCACTAGATCATGTCACTTTTTTACTGTCTCTCACCCCTCTCGAATCTGTACTTCCCTCCTTACACAGCTTAAATTCTATAGTTCAGCATTAGAATGCATACATTTGCTTGTATCCTCAACCCATTTGCTCCTCTTCCTTTGTCATAACAGCAACTTAACAAAATTGCATTGCCAGTTCATTCTGACTCTCCATTGCCTCCCTATCTGCACTCCTGCGGCTGAATATGATTGGAGAAAGACACATAAAATGCTTGATCACTGTCCTCAAGTTAAGTCTGTAAAGCTACCCCTATTTCCCTGCTCTGTTCACTCTCTCACTCTCCAAGGTGGTTATTTCATACCTTTTCTCTTCCTGAAGTCTCTATCACCTTCTCCCCCAACCTCAGTCTCATCTTGTGACCTGCTTCCCAGTTCACTGAAAAAATAGAAGTAATGAGAACTTCCACAAGATTCTACCACCATGTTGAACCAACTACTAAAACCTGCGCCCATACAGAGTGTACACTCTGCTTTTGTTTGTTGTTTTTGTTACTGTGGTTCATGTTCCCAAGGTTAACCTTCCATTTGGTATGTTAGCTATGGCATTTTTTTCTCTCTCTCTATTGGAGGATAAAATTTACTCTTGCTATTAGATTACTCCTACCAGCTTATAAAACTGACGTTATTCCTCCCATCTTAAAAACAAAAAAACAAAAACATGTCTCTTGGCCTCACTTTTCCTCTCTGGCTACCTTCTCTTCAAATTCATTCTAGGTAGGTTTTTCTCCACTTTTGCACAGAGGTCACTCTCATCAAGGTTGTCGGTGACTTCCATGTTATTGACCTCTTTGAAATACTTTTCTCATTTGGTTTTCAGAGCACCATATTTTCCTAGTTTCCTTCCAATCTTACTAGCCACACATTCTCTACTTCCTTTGTTGGTTTCATCTCACATCACCAAACTCTTAAATTTTGAGAGCCTCCAGGTTCAGGTCTTGGACCTCTTCATTTTTCCATCTATACTCACTCCCCTGTTGGTAATTCCACTGAGTCTGCTGGCTTTAAATACCATCTATATACTGATGATTCCTGAAGTTCTATCTCCAGCCTGGACCTTTCCTCAGAATCCCAGACTTGTGTATCTGTTTGCCTACTCAGCCTCTCCACTGGGATGTCTAATAGGCATTTCAAAATTATCATTTCCAAAATGATAGAATAACTAGATATAAAATTATAGATATAAAATAACTGGAATAAAATTCTAGTTATTTTCCCCATGCTTAAGTGTCCATAGAATTCTCCACCTGAATAAATGACAACACAATTCTTCTATCTGCTCACACTCAAATCCTTGGAGTCATTGTGACTCCTTTTCACTCCACAACTAATCCATCAGCAAATCCTCTTGGCTCTACCTTTGGAATATATTCAGAATCTGACCATTTCTCACCACTTCCCACTCTGGTCTTTACTCCATTGATTTTCATTTGGATTACTGCAATAATCTCTTGACTCTGACCTCCCTGCTTCAGCTCTGTACCAACTATGGTTTATTCTCAGCACAACGGCCAAGTAATCATTTGAAAATATGTCAGGTCATATCACTCTACTCATAATCCTCCAATTGCTTCTTATATTACTCCAAATAAAAGAAAGTGTTTAGAATGGTTACAAAGTCCTTCGGTGCCTCTTTGATCTTCTCTTACTCTCTTCCCATTGCTTCACGGGACTAATCCTTGAATATTCCAGTCACGTTCCACCTCAGGACATTTGTGCTATTGTTTCCTCTGCCTGGAATAGTCTTCCCTCTAGATATCAGCATGGTTTACTCCTTCACCTCCTTTTGTTTTTATCTCCCATGCCACCTTCTTAGGTCTTCCCTGACTCCTGAATCCTCTCAGATTGCAACCTGTGACTTCCCCATTGCCCTCTCCTGCTTTATTTCATTTTTTTCCTAGTACTTATCATTATCTCTTGCTATTTATTATTATTTGCTTTACTATCTCCCCACTAGAAACTAAGTTCCATGAGAGCTTAAATTTTGTTGCTTGTTCACTATTGCAAAATCTCATTACCCAGGGCTAACATTCTAGGTCTCTGTTAGTATTTATTTAATGACTAACTGAATGGATGAATGAATGAAGTGTGGTGTTTTTCTTTGTGAATAGCACACAGTTAAGAAAAATCTCAACCCCAGATATTTTTTTCAAGAAGACTCCGAGGTTATTAATCTAGCATAACACTAAAACTTCGAATCAAATGGAGGAATATCTATGGTTATCCAGATGTTTTAACTGCTTAAAAAGTATCCAAGTAGTCAACCATTTCTAATATCTTCCTTTAATAACTAGACTGGCTTTAGGATAATTGGATCCCAAGTGATCATTAGTCATGCTGATAAACCTCTAGAACAAATCTTTCATTAAAAAATAGAAAACAGTGGAAATGGGACTCAATAAGAAAATTCACTTTCCATCAACTGTACAGTAATCAATCAATTATATATCAGTCACTATACACAACAGTCATTAAAAACACAAATATGTTCAGTCCTTCAGGGCAAGAAATACCTATGTGCTCAACTTCTTTTTGAATCTGACTTTATTTTACATAAACTTTAGAATAAAATACAGTTGACCCTTTAACAACACAGGTTTGAACTGCAGAGGTCCACTCACCTGCAGATTTTTAAAAATAACAAACACTACAGTACTACACAACCTGCAGTAGGTTGAATCCAGGGATGTGGAACCATGGATATGGAGGAACAGTGGATGTGGAGGGCTGACTATAAATTATACTCAGATTTTTGACTGTGTGGAGGGTTGGCACCCCTAACCCCTGGTTGTTCAAGGGTCAAGCGTATTCACACTGCATTTTACGTTAAAACAATACACGGAAAATATGAGTGTACCTAACATGTTGCCAGGAATTCAGTAGGTTATTTTTCCTCCTTCCTTGGGTGTTTTAATTTTTTGCAATGATTTTAATGCTATTTGTGGGGAAAAGTTGTGTTTCCCATTAAAGGAGTTTCAGGCAATGACTACCAAGTGGGAGACTCTTCATTGTGGTCTTTTCAGTGAGAGCTTTCTTCTTGCCTCTACACCTGTAATTTCACTTTCTTCTTAGTAGCAAGAGTAATGGTTAAAAAATGAGTCAGATTATATTAATCTTTTGCTTAAAATAATTCAGTATTTTCCAACTCTATCTAGAATAAAATCCAAATTCATTTTTAGAACTTCAAGATCTTGCATCTTCTAGCTATTGTGTTTCTCTCCAAATTAATCTCACACCACTTTCTCCTGTGTTCATTTTCATCCAGTGACAAAGGTCAGCAAGATCTTCCCACCTTAGCTCATGCTCTTCCCTTTGCCTGGAATGGTCTTCCTCTGAAGACTCTCAGAAGGCTTGCTCCTTTTCATCATTCTGTTTCTGCCAAATGTCACTTCCTCAGAGCTCACCCTGACTATCCTATCTCATAGTAGGTCTCCCATATTCTTATTCTCTGCTCCTTGCTTGTTTCTTTCACGAAAATTGTCATAATGCTGCGGTTATTTTTATTCATTTGTTTCTTTACTTGCTTTTTGTCTGTCTTCTCCCTAATCAGTGGGACTAGTCTCAGAACTGGCAGATTACTACAAAATATAATTTACTCATTTTTATAAATTAGACTATGCCCCCAAAGACTCTAACTTTTCCTTCATTCATTTTTCTCAAGCTTTCCTGAGAAACAGATCTATTTTTTATTTTCTGAATTCAGTAGAGAAATATGAAATTGGCTTTTTCATGTTTTTGGTGGTTGACTCTTTGATAGTACTTCTGAGTATATTTTTCACTTGGTCTTCTTATTACATCTAAAATTGAAGCGTTTTAAACAGTCTCATGTTTACATATTTCTTGATATTGTGAAAATCGCTCTATGCCAACTAGACTAAGGTGTTTTGGGATGTAAAGGTGGGGAGGGTGGAGACAAGCAGATGGTGTGAGGAAATGCTGGGTTAAATGACTGGGAAAGGAGAATGTATGAGAAATTTGGGGAACATTTTGGAGGGAGAAATAACTGCCTATGTGGGTACATGTACATAGAGCTTAAATTTTTTAAGACTAAAAATGTACACATCTGAATTTTCTTATAACAGGTGTGTGTCATATATTTAGATGTCGAAAGAAAACTATCACTGCAAATGGCATGAGAGCCAAAAGGGTTCAATATCAGAACATCAGTTTATCAAGACTGTCTAGTAGAAGAGGCATATGTTCTGAGTACTCTCCATTGATTGGCCAGCTGATGTTTCCATGGCAATCGATGTACAGCTCAGACATCTTTTCTCGCCTGTCCTACACTACCTCCATTACACAGCAAATACAACAGCAAGATTACTAAACAGACACACTTGGTAAATGCAATTTGGTACTGCAGCCGTCAAGTTGTGGATGATTATTCTAATTGAAGAGTAACTACAGTCTCTATTATACCCCCAAGCACTGGCAAAGCAGCAAAGAAACCTTATATTTTGTCTTATAGTTGGGAAAAATGAGATTTATCTAGATAATTTCTTGACCATACCACAGAGGTTGAAGAAAATAATGGCATTAAGTTGGAAAAAGTGAATCTACTAGGGTTTCCTTAAATTTCTTTTTTTACATATATATTTTAATTTTGAAGGTAAATGAGTACATTTATCTTAGGTGTGTCTAGCATCTGAACAATTCTTTTAGACTAAAACCAGTACTCTGTATTGTAAATGTGAACATGAATAATCACTACTCCTTAGAAGCTGGAACCAGAAAGATATTTTTCTTCCAGAAAATTTGTTGCCACTCTTCCCTTCTCAAAACGCACCCCAAATTTCTGAGTCCTCATTGTAGTAGAATTTGCTGCTGTAGTGGAATTAACTCTCTGCTTTCCATTCACTCTGCTTTTGACAACAGTACCTGGTTTGTCTTTGGGGAGTGATTCCATCCCCACTTTCAGGCATGCACTGCAGTGTAGGTGATTCTCTTCCCAGCTCCAGGGCTGGGTCGGGGTTTAGCTTAGGTGTGGCCAATCAGGGCCTCACATTCCCCTGGCGACGGGATTAAGGATGAGAATGGGGCCAAGGTCAAACCAGGAGTCTGGGTCCAGAGTCAATTCTGGAATTTTTGCCTGAGCAACCAGAAAAGAGGCACGATTCATCCTATGGACTTGGGTCTGAGAGGATGCGAATCTATCTGGAGCAGCTGGAGAGAGAGAGTAAACCTGCCTGGAGATGCAGCCATATGGAGGGGAGCAGAGGCAAGAGATAGGAAAGTAGGAAAACAGGAGTCACAATGTTACTTCCCTACTGAATGGTGTGAGAGTTAAATAAATGTGTAATATTAAGTGCTTAAACAGTGCCTGATATATAGGAAATGCTCAATAAATGTTAACTATTATTAGTAGCAACAATGTTTGAACCCTCTTTTAAAGTTGGTTTTAATTGATTTTCTGTTACTTGTAACTTGAAAAAGTCTCTTGCTCTCTAAATATATAAACACACTCACATATATATATATGTATATAAAATCTCAAAAGTAATATATAGTAATCTAGATATTGTACTCTTTACCCCGTTATTTTATTTATAGGCATATATCTGAAATGTGGATACAGTTTATGCACAAATTCAATCATTATAGCATTATTTATAATAAAAAAATTGGAAACATCTTAATTGTCCAAAAAACCAAAAAATGTTGAATACCTTAAGGTCTGTCCATCTAGCCATATATTATGCTGTCATTAAAACAATGCCCATTAAGCATTTTTAATGTATTGGTTTATATTAAATAAAAAAGACATAGCATATACTTATAGTATACATGCATACAAAATGATCTCAAGTACATTAAATCATTCTATAAAAAGAAGACTGGAAAGACACAAAGATAATATTAGCAGCTGTTTTCTCTGAGTCTTGGTACTATGAGTTACTTGAACTTTTTTCTTTTGTTTTTCTATGTTTTGTAAATTCTATTTAAGAAGGACTTAGTAGTTTAAATATTATTTTTCATTATCTATACATTTGTAGAATTTTATATACTCTAAAAAATAAATTTGCTATTATTTTAGACATATACTTAGAAAAGGGAATTTGGAAAAATGCAGAAATATAAAGATCTTAGAAATGGTCTCTGATTCCACCATTCTTACAGATTTTATAGGAAGCTGAGGCTGGGAAGTTGTAACTTACTCAACATCTCACAGTATTTAGTAGATATTTTAAGACTCAGAAGACATAGATGTGAATCATACGTCAGTTTTTTCATTTCTATTATACCACATTTTTTTCTATACGCAGCAAAGAGTGGATGCAGAGATCTAAATTTGCCTCTGGTTTCCATAGTAACTGCTTTTCAGCTTTTAACGTTAGGTACCACCTGTTGT
Source organism: Delphinapterus leucas (assembly GCF_059928025.1). Lineage (NCBI taxonomy): Eukaryota > Metazoa > Chordata > Mammalia > Artiodactyla > Monodontidae > Delphinapterus > Delphinapterus leucas. The sequence continues at coordinate 61,868,336 of NC_143132.1, read as the reverse complement.
TCTGTGGCCAAACCACCAAATAACACCACAGATTATAGAGAGGAAAAAAGGGTGCATACATCTTTCTACAAATAGTACTTCCCTAATTACTATTTCTCACTGCTATTTAACCTCACACTATCATATACCTAAGATAACCTCTTTACCATGTTGGCACATACAGCAGTTCTATTTCCTGAATTTTAAAACTTGAAATCTATACTTTCATACACTGCTATAGCCATATGGAGCTGACAGCCAGGCATAATTGAGCATTACATGTAGAACTATAGAACTGTGCTGTGTATTTCATGTGATATTTGAAGATCCTGAAAATTACTACATGGTTAAAACTCTCACACAAGCTCTCTGGTTTTCTACATTTGCACAAGAACACGTACACACAGAGTCACACTTCTAAATATATCAAGTTATTTTAGAAATTGTGCAAATTCTTTTTCTCTGATTCATTTTTAGGCTTTCTTACTTGCAAGCAAACCAGCTGTTAGGGAAGACATAGGGATTTTCCTTAATTAAAATGATTTCTCATCGCTCTGATTTAAAGACCCTAAATTATGATAACAAGTGTCTCCCTCCTTGGCAAGATTCCTTTGCAAAGAGCAAAAGAATTTTCAGAAACTAGCTTAGTTAAGTTTTATCATCCCTTGGATATATGTGATTAAACCCTTAAGGTAAGTGAAAAAAACAAACAAACTCAAATGCATTTTGAAAAGAGAATATGATTAGCTGCTCAAAATGGTTGATAGGATATATTGTGAGAGAGTGTAGCTCACGGTCTAAAACAATTGAAATAGGAGCATTCCTGTCAGTCAAATGAGCATATGTATTGTTTGTTTATCTGTCTGTTTGCTACTTGACATCTAGTGTTTCCTATCAGGGAGTTAACCCAGCCTCCTGTCAACCCAACAGCATCTAAGTCAGCAATTTTGAGCAGCAGATCAGGTTCCATCCATAAATCTCAACTTCTGGGATCCATGTTGCTTTTGGAAAGCATGATTTCCTCTCTTCTATGCCTTTCTCTCCCTTTTCCTCTCTTTTTCATTGTGAGGCAGTGGAAGGAGGGTTAACTTTGAAGGGTAACCTGCTTACCCTTCAAAGTTAGAATCCCAGCTCCATGTGCATTAGCCAGGGGACCTGTCTGACTCTCAGGTCTCTGCAGAGAGCGGTAATAACACCCATCTCACATAGTAAAGTGAAGATGAAATGTAGTAAAGTAGACATTACTAAGTATGCTACTCAGTGGGCACTCCGTGATCCTTCTCCACTTCCAAGGTTTTCCAGGATCCTCTATTGGCGGTTAGAGTGGTCACCTCCTGGTAGCACTCAGAAGCCCAAATGCTCCTCCCACCCAGACAGCTGCTGCTGGCCTCATCCTTAGCTCCACGTTCTCACTAACCATAAGAGTAGCTGCAGCAGCAGTAACCTCAAGGCTTTAGGGAAATAAAAAGCACCGCCTCCTCAGAGACGGCTATGACCTGCTACTCCAAAACCATGGGAAAGCAGAAGATGACTTCCAGATCCATGAAGAGATGAAATCAAAATAGGATTAAACATATCTGCAAAGTGCTTAGCGCAGTGCCCAGCACACAGTAAGTGCTCAGTAAATGTTACCCATTCCCATAAATTATTTTCGGAATGAATGGCTAAACAGGTCAGTAAGGGCTCCGCTGGATGTTTAGTTGAACAGTATTAAATGAACTGATAACGTGAAACCATTTCTGGTTAAGTAAGAGTTTGCCGAGATGATATTTCAGATGAAACATGAAAGGTAGGATATCATACTTCTCTCAAGACAGAGTAGTAGGTTAAATTAAATTGAGATACAAACCACAGTACAGACATTAATTTCACTCTCAGCTGGAGTCAGCACAGAACGACTCCCCCAAATCTTTTACCTTGGATTTTAGAAATATTATTCTGGGACATAATAATCTCTAATGTGAACAAGAGTGAGTTGTTTTGAGCTTTTCATGATAGCTCTAAACTCTGTCAACTTTACCATTAAAATAGGAAAATAAACAGATCAAAAAGAAAATGTTATATTGCTGGTCTGAAAGCTACAAAATGAAAGTCGCTCATTCCACCCCCAAATCCTCCCACTGCAGTCTGAAGGAATATTGGTGATGAGTAAAATGTCTTGTTCAGAACGATAATATTTTAGAGGTCAGAAACATCATAAAGATCATCCAGATCAGAGATTAACCTGGAGTCCATGGGATAAACTGGGGGCAGGGGTGGAGGATCTGTGAACCCTCTGAAATTATGTGCCAAATTGTGTGTGTGTGTGAGTGTTTTCTGAAATGCGGGAAAGCTGGAGGTGGAAGTCAGGGCATTGACTATGATTTCTCCTAACTGAGGTAAGGATGTGGTCAAGCTGATGACACATAACTCAAGAATTAAGGACAAGTTCTTTGTAAAATTTTCATTGACTGGAAGCTCACAGGATTTTAGTGTAAGTTCACCAATGGTGAAGCAAGCCCTCAGCATAAAAGCAAAGTGGGACAGCAAGCATTCCCCTTCTTTGATCAGGTAAGATCCTGTTTTGCATAAATAGTGTCACCAGCCCCCTTTTAGAAGGCTAGACCCAAGAGAACCTACACTGGGGTCAACTGCAGCTGCTCTGGGTAGCAGCTCATCTCCCGAATATTTTGTGTTTTTGGATAAATACATGAGAAATCCAATCTAAGTTTTAGAGGATGTCTTCAAGTGTGTGTTTACTTCTTGCTAATCTTTAATACTGTAACACACATGATCTGAGGAGATGAACTGTGACTTTTATCAGATTCTCAAAGGGTCCTTGACCCAAAGGACTTAGGAACCAACTAGCAGCTAGATGAATAAAATAATTTTACACATATGGGAAGTGAAGTATTCAAGAAGTTAGGAGATTTACCCAAGGACAATTAGCAGAACCACAACTAGGAAATGGCTCTAGTCATCACCAGTTCACTGCTTTTGCCACTAAACCCAGTAGAAGCTAAGTACTTTAGGGTCTTTCTCAGTCAATTCAGACTATAGCAGAACACCATAGGCTAGGTGGCTTAATCAAACATTTACTTCTCACAGTTCTGGAGGCTGGAAGTATGAGTTCAGGGTTCCAGCATAGTCAGGCTCTTGGTGAGGTCCTCTTCCTGGTTTATAGATGGCCATCTTCTCCTTGTATCCTCAGAGGGCAGACAGAAATCTCTCTCTCATACCTCTTCTTCTTCTTTTTATTGAAGACTTTTTTTTAATGTTTTATTTATTTTATTTTATTTTTTTTGGCTGTGTTGGGTCTTCGTTGCTGCACGTGGGCTTTCTTCTAGTTGTGGTGAGTGGGGGCTGCTCTTCATTGCGGTATGTGGGCTCCTCATTGCGGTGGATTCTCTTGTTGCAGAGCCTGGGCTCTAGGCACACAGACTTCAGTATTCGTGGTATGCGAGCTCAGCAGTTGTGGCTCACGGGATCTAGAGTGCAGGCTCAGTAGTTGTGGGCATGGGCTTAGTTGCTCCGTGGCATGTGGGATCTTCTCGGACCAGGGCTTGAACCCGTGTCCCCTGCATTGGCAGGCAGATTCTTAACCACTGCACCAGCAGGGAAGCCCTCATACCTCTTCTAAAGGCACTTATCCCATTCATGAGGACTTCACCCTCATGACCTAATTAATTACCTCCCAAAGTCCCCACCTCCTAATACTATCACATTAGGTGTTAGGATTTCAATATATGATTTTAGGGCAGACACAAACATTCAGTCCATAACAACGGCCTCTCGGATGATCAGGTGAGCTAGTGTCAACATCACACCACTTTAAATCAGGATCCAGAAGTAATTCCATGTTTTGTGTTTCTCTATTCTCTTAATCTTTGTCTCAGAGAGAACATGATAAACTAGGCTAACCAGATAACCAGACAATAGGTTCAAGGAAGTGGATGGACTACAGATGCAAAAGCTAACATTTGTTTCTATCAGCAAGATGCTTTCCCAGAAAAACCATTGTTCCATACACCATGGAGGCAGCAGCCATCAGTAGCTTATGTATATCTCTCTCGGTTTTAGCTGCACGTGGAATGGCCTTGGCAGTCAAAACTCTTCTGATGGATTTGTGCCTCCATCTCCAACAACCTTCTTATTTTTACCTCTAATAAGATTGACCCATGAGACTGCTTCTGGGGTTATTCCAGGGAAAGGCCACTTATCACACTGACAGGACCATTTCACTAAACACTATCCCAACCCAATTGTTCTTTCGGGTCTCTCCTCATTTCCTGCCTTTGGTCTTGGTTCCCTCTATATCTGTTTTTCCTCCTCTGATCTCACCACCTTTTTCTGTTTGGGTCCATCTTTCCTGCTTTTTTTGGTTGCCTATTTTCCTTCATAGGTTAATGAGTATCTAACTAGGGGAGAAACTACACAGTTTGATAAAGAACTTCTTGAGCTATTCATCAGTATGTCAACAAAAAGGGCTTTTCTGGATGCAAGAATATAAGACATGCTATTCTAAAGTCAGATGAATGGCCCACTTTGTATAGTGTTCATGTCTTACAAAGTAACATCAGAATGTTTATAGAAACACATGGCAGCTCTCTATGAAATCAGATTCTAGTGGGCCAAGTATTCTAAACATTGTCAACTTCCCCTTAACCCATTCCATTGGAAAAAACATATACTATTTATTGACTATATACTATGTGGCAGGCATTATGAAAAGTTCTTTGAGTACATTTTAACATTTAAATAGCACAATTAAATATCACAAGTGTCATTACCATCTCCATTTTGCTGATGTGGAAACAGGTTCAGAGAATTTAGGCAGGTAGTAAGCAGTAGAGCTAAATTTTATGCAGCCCCGCTTGCCTCCATAGCCCATTAAATGACTGTGCATAACCCATGCATACATTTAAAACCCTTAAAATATACATATCAACAGTTTCAGTTTTAACCACTTATTGGTGTTAGCAAATTCCATATTATCACTATAAGATACTCTGTTTTGGTATGCCTCTCACAAAAGGGGTATTTTCAAATTTAATAATGCATCATGTAACTCATCTAAGGTAGCATTTGGTGAATGAATCCACATTCATTTTATCACACTGGGAGATCCAAAATCTAATTAGTAGGAGTCCCAGAAAAAGAGAAAAGGAGGTGATGAGAAATAATTTCTCAAAGAAGTAATGCAAGAATGTCTTTCAGAACCAAAAGACATGAATCTTAAGCCCACTGAATCCCCAGCACAGTAACTGGAAAAAAAAAAGATATTCCTATCATGGAAATTCTTAACATTAGGAGGAAAAACAAGATCCTCAAAACTTGCAGAGAGTAAAAGACGTCACGTAGCAAAGAGCAGCTTCAGACTTCTCAGTAGCTGCACACAAGAATCTGGAAGATAATGGGGACCTACTCCAAAGTACTGCAAATGTGAGTGAAACATATTTATCCTGGAATTCTTTACCCAGATAAACTAGGCATCAAGTGTGAAGAGAGAACAAAACTTTCTTCATGAAGCTACTAAAGGGTGTACTCCACCAAAGTGAGAGAGAAAACCAAGAATGAGGAAGATACAGGGGATACAATAGTACAGAGCCAAAGGCAATCTCCAGGTAACTGGGGAGGGAAGGCCCAGGATTTTGTAGCAGAGCAACAATGATTGGAGTAGGAAGACAGAGGACTGGGAGGCAGATCACCAGAGAAAACAAATGGGAACTTCTGGTATACCTGACAGGTTTGAACATGTGGAATACTGAGAGAAGTTTCACAGAGCCATAGGAGAATGTGGGAAGACTTAGAGGACATTTTAGCATATAGAAAAATATATGAGGCAATTGATAGCTCCAGAAAAACAAAAAGAGTTATGTCAGGATGAAAATGTGATAATAATTTATTATTTACCTCAACAGTGAACCATATTCACATAATCCTAATGATAAAAACACTAAATGTGGATTTAACTAAAATAAAATTAAGAAATGTGCAAGATCTGAATGATAAAGCAAAAGAACTTTATTGATAGAATGAAAGAAGGCTTGAGTAAAAGGAAAGATATACATGTACCTTGATAAAAATATTCAGTTTTATAAAGATGGCAAATTTCCCAAATTTATACCAAAATACAAGATGCAACATTTTAAATATAATATTGTGGTCAAATGGTTCTAAAGTTCCAAAGGGCAAATATGTGTGAATTGTAAATACATTTAGACTGTCTTTTTTTCCAGATATAGAAATTTACCATAAAGTTTCAGTGATTCTGGCATGAGCCAAAAACAGATCCAGATCAGAGACAGGAATTAAAGGTCTGATAATTAAGGTGTTTAAAAGCAGTGGGGATGTAATAAATTAGAAAAAAACAAAAGAGTTTTTGCAACAGACTGCTAACGATGAATAAATAGCTACTGCTAATGTGGAGAAACAGACATTGTCACACTTGCTGGTTGGAGCGCAAGGTGATGCAACTTGGCAATACCTATCAAAATTCCATATAATTACCTCTTGACCTTATAATCCTATTTCTTGGTATTATTGCTACAAAATATAATATGCATAGAAATATTTGTTGCAAGATTTTTTATTACAGCAAAAGTTAAGTGTGTATATATATATTTATATAAATTATTTATTTAAATATATATATATATTTAACTTCTTTCTAAGTAACCCTGATAACATTAGATCCTTCAGCAAAGGGAATAGATGACTGGATAGCTGGGTGACAAGTGTGAGATAGGAACTTTTCTCACATACCCCTTGTGGCTTTTGAATCTTGACCCATGTAGCCATAATGCTGTAAATAAATTTTAAAAACTTTAATATTAAAGTAAATCAGTGTAAGATGGACTTTTCATAATTGGCTTTGGGACTATCTGAGTTGGCTAATTCTTTAATATCTGAGTTAAATATTGCCAGTACAAAGCATTCTCTGACATAGCTGTCAGGCAGAGCTAGTATGTCCTCTGGCACTTTGGCTATCATTCTGTTACAGCATTTATCACATTGTATTATAGTTAGCTATGTATATTTCTGTCTTGTCTACTAAAGTGTGAGGACCTCTGTGGAGCAGGGAGAGAGAGATATTTATAGATTCATTTATTCATTCACTCATTAACTAACCAATAGACAGATGTTTATTCAACCTCGTATCTTTTATGCCTGGCCTGGCAACTGACATATAAGAACTCAGCGTACTGCTCTTGAATGGAAGCATGAATAAATGAATAAGGTGAATTCAGCAATTCATCATAGGATTCAGGATGATAGCTTTTAAAATTGGTATTGTCCATTATCCTGAGGACCTCCATCTTTTCTTGCCTCAGAAGTTAAGCTGCAATCATGTTGAATATACATTCCAAATCTTGTATGAAGAAATTCTTAACCCATTTGCAGAATGATTAAACATATTCATTCAGAAACAAAGGAGACTCTAAAGTCCTCCAAATACTATTTTATAACTTTTCTTCCTGGTATATTTGCACATTTGCAAATATCATAATTGTATCAAATAGAATAGACAGACATAAGAAATTAGTATTTTTAGTGAAAATGTTTCCTAATTACAAAGCATCACGCATCATGCATCACTTGGGCAAAATTTTTCCCACAATAGCCCTGGGGAGTAGGAGATTTTGTTAGAGATAAGTAGATAAAAGCAGCATGAAGAAATGACTTCTACCAAGTCATACGACAAGTCAGTAGCATAATTATATTTCACTCTAACAAATCTATGCTCTCAGGTCATTGTTTCATCTATCTCCTCTCTCAAATTAAAAACCACATTTAGGCCGAGAGTGAAGAGGTCATAGATGCATACTGGTAAACTAATCCAACAGCTCTGATAGGAGGGGGTGTGATATTAGCAGAAATGAGTCATATCCTAGCTGGGGACTAACTACCTGTGTGTGGATGGGTATTTTACTTGAAATAGATGATTGCAGGTGGTTTTTCATGAATTTCTGGCATCTATGAAAAAGATTTGTCAAAACTCAGACTCTCTAAGGGAGTCAAATTGTCTCACAGCTCCCTTTGCACACCTGTATATTAGCCATGCTATCTTACTGCATTTTAATGGATTTATACCTTCGTTCCCTGCCTGCTTCCCCCACCCCAGCCCCTTGTGAGTGCTTCCCAAGAAGGAGCTACATCATCATTTTTTGTTTTTAATCCCCAGGGCTTAGCCTAATGCTAGGCTTATAGTAGTACTTAATAAATATGCAGACCAAAGAACACAGTTCTGGTTCACAGTCAGTATGATATAGCAGAAAGTGGTTCTATCCTGGGCTTTGCCCTTGAGTAGCAGATTCAACCAAGAAATGTACTAATAAACCAAATTTCAGGTTATTCTTCTTAAAAAAATGAATGGGTCACAAGGTGACTTGTAATAACATTTTCAGTTCTAAAGTTCTATGATTTTATGTAAGTATAAGTATTGGAGCAGAAGGAAATAGGTAGGGTTATGACAAACAAGGAAGAAATAAAACATAAAATACAACAGTAAGCATGTATTAAACCCTTACCATGCACCAGAATCCGTGCTGAGAAGGGACTTTACGTTCATTTTCTTTTAATCCTTGAAGCAACCCTATGATCTAGGAACTATTGCTGTCCACATTTCACAAATGGAGAAACTGAGGTGCAGAGAGGTGAGTAACTTGGACAAGTTCACAGAGCTAGTCTGACTATGGAGTTTGTGCTTTTCAGTCACAAACCTATCTGGACTCTACATAATCACAGTCCCAGAAAGATGGCTATGTTTAACAGCAAACCGAAAATGGAGATTTAGCCCATAGCATGTACATACTTATGGTAGATTAATAACATGATTTATTTCTTGTGAGAAAATCTAATTTGTGTAACTATATAATACCCTTCCCTTCCCTTTTTCCTGGACTTTGGGAGGGCATAAATATTTGATCCTCTAGTTCTTTTTACCAGACTCACTGCATGCTGAGATATGGGTGAGTCTGGGTAGAGTTAGTCAGCTCTAAGTAGGTCTGCAGCCAGGATGGATGAGTTAAATATAATCCTTTCCATTAATACGCAACTTTCATTTAAAATTACCAAGAGTGCTTGACACAACACAGCTTTCCTAAACTTTATTTGTGACAAAATTTTATGTTGTCTTCGAATCATCGCAGCATTTATGGGTTCTTCCATTCTGTCAATCTACCGCTATTGCGAAGCCTAACTAACTTAGGTGTTGTAAAGGATACCAAGAGGGTCGTGGTCTCTGCCTTCCACAAACTTACTTCCTGCAATGGCTTGCACTTGAGTATGCGCTCAACACATGAACGTTGGTTGAACAGGGAGATTATTTTGTAAAATGGCAGTGCTGGAACTCAAATATAGAGCTCTCTGTGGCTGAAGCTTGGACTCTTAGCAACTACACTATATCCAGCTTGCGAGGTGACAAGTTTCTTGATATCAAGGACTGGATTATGTGCTTTGTTATAAAGTCATATTACCATATATCGAGCAGAACTTAGTAAGTGTTGCTCATGATAGTATGGAATAAAGAGTCAAATTAAACAGAGATATTAAAGAAAATATTCCCTTATATGATGCACTGAGAAGAGCATAGCATCATTTGTGTGGTATTCTTGCAAAGAAGCATGACTTGTGACTGGTCATGAGGAAACATTAAGGATAGCTAGGTTGAAAGTCATTCTGAAGACCAGAAGTGTCCAACAGAACTTACTGCGGTGATGGCAACGTCTTTGAGCTGTGCTGTCAATGGGGTAGCCATAAGCCACGTGTGGCCATTTAACACTTGAAATGTGGCTAGTGTGACTGAGAAGTGAAATTATTAATTTTATTTAATTTTAATGAATTCTAATTTAAATAACTACACGTGGCTAGTGGTTACCATGTTAAACTATCCAGCTATTGACCCTCCACTATCTGTTGAGAACATGAAAGACAGGGGAAGGATGAAGCCCTATACCCAGATTTGGAAGAGACTAAAGAGACATGACGACTAAATGCAGTGAGTTCCTGGATGCCATCCTGGACCAGAAGACAAAAGAGTCATTGTTGGGACAGTTTGCAAAACTGAATACAGTATCTGCTTTGGACAGAAGTGTGGTATCGTTACTGATATCCTGATTTAAAGGCCTGTACAATGGTTATGTAGGAGAATGTCCCTGTTTTTGACAAGTTGGAATATTTAGGGATGATGGGGAATACTGTTTTCAGCTTGCCCTCAAATGGTTAAAAAATGAGTAATGATAATGAAATATAACATATATGTGTATATATATGTAAATATATGTGTAGATGATATAAATGTATATGTATATATGTGTAGATGATACAAATGTATATGTACATACAGAGAGAGAGGGAGAGAGTTCCTGAAGGAGGGAGAAAGAGAGAGATGGAGCAAATACAATGAAATGTTAACAGTGAGAAATCTGGGTAAGGGGAATATGGGTGCTCTTTGAATTGTAGTTCAAATCTGAAATAATTTCAAAATAGTTTAAAGAAGAATTAAAATTAATAAAAATACTTTGGATGTTTGCCTTTGTGTGTCTTTAATCAACATTCATTCATTCATTCAGCAAGCACTTACTAAGTATCTAGATTGTACAAAGCACTTTAAGGGATACCCACCTATGAGACGTGATAAAACATATTCATAGCCACTACATTGAAATAATGTGAAAAAATTACAAGAAAAGTGCAATATATACAAAATGAATTTATATTACCCAAAGAGTGGTTCTATACTACCTACAAAGCTTATTTGGAGGATTTTTTTTTTTTTTTTTTTTTTTGCGCTATGCGGGCCTCTCACTGTTGTGGCCTCTCCCATTGTGGAGCACAGGCTCCGGACGCGCAGGCTCAGCAGCCATGGCTCACGGGCCCAGCCGCTCCGCGGCATGTGGGATCCTCCCGGACGGGGGCATGAACCCGTGTCCCCTGCATCGGCAGGCGGACTCTCAACCACTGCGCCACCAGGGAAGCCCCTATTTGGAGGATTTTTACCTTTGTCTCAAAGGATAGGAAAGATTTTTAAAAGTGAAGATGGTATAAGAGGTTACTCCTGTCAGTAAAAATAGCCTCCCTAAAGAAACTTCAGGAACCTAAGCCAAAAATAGTGGTAAAGTTCAAATCCCTTCTATAGCAACCCCACAGACAGTCATGCATCCTGAGCTTGAATACTTCCAGAGATAGAAATCATTACTCTATCTGAGGCAGCTCATTCTGTCACTAGACAGACTTGACGCTTAGAAAATTCTTTCTTATTCCATACCAAAATCTGTCTACATATATCTCCCATCCTAACCCCGTTGGTCCTATTTCTTCCCTTTGGGGTTGTAAAGAACAAGTCTGATTCCCTTTCCTCTTGCACATCATGACAATTCTCTGCATATTTTAAAACAACTGACTCTTCTTTTCTCCAAACTAAATGTCATAAATTCCCACTTTTTTGGAGTCTCTTCATGATATCATAGTTCTTGGAACAGGTAAAGACCTTCCTATATCTTTCTTAAAGTGTGATAAGCCTAAATAATCTCAACATTCTTTGTGTCATAGACGCAGTAGCGAGAATGGTGGGACCGTTGGCTCCTGCTTTAAGAGAGGCATGTGTCCACAAATGGACCCTGAGACATAGTTGCCTTGGGGGAAGCCACGGTACACTGCTGGCTCACATGGAGTGAACGGAGAGCTAAAAGCTCTCTTGCTTGGGCTATCCCCCATATTATTGTAGGGGCTTGGTTTCTTAGGACCCAAGTGTGGATCTTACATTTTATCACGGTTATATGGATTTTCTTAGAGTCCAATAATCACTCTAGTTTGTTGGAATCGTTTTGGTTCCTGGCTTGACATCCAAAATGTTTTACATCCCTCCCAGCTTTATGTCATTTTTAATTGTAATGAGATTAATTGCTATGTGGTTATTATTAAAATTTAATCATAATAATTACTGTAAAATAAATTAGAAAATGATTTATGTTAAGAGATAAATCATGAAAGAAATTAACATACAGAATTATAAAAATGACTGAAAAGATATGGGTATGTACAGAGAGAGAGAAAGAGATAGAACATGTTGAAGAGAGAATCATAAACTAAGCAATTTGTAAAATACAGGAGAACAGGAATTTTACCCATGTTATCAAAAGTATTACTCCAGAGAGAGGCACAAGCATAATTATACCTGAATTCTAAGGCATTTAATAACAACATGTATTTTACATGAGTCCACTTGCTAAAATATCGGAACATGCCATCCAAAGTTGATGAGCTTGAGCTATTGTAAATAAGGTCTTAAATCTGCTGCCTAGGGACTTCACTGGTGGCACAGTGGTTAAGAATTCACCTGCCAATGCAGGGGACACGGGTTCGAGCCATGGTCCGGGAAGATCCCACATGCCACGGAGCAATTAAGCCCGTGTACCACAACTACCGAGCCTGTGCTCTAGAGCCTGTGAGTCACAACTACTGAGGCTGTGTGCCACAACTACTGAAGCCCGCACACCTAGAGCCCATGCTCTGCAACAAAGAGAAGCCACCGCAATGAGAAGCCCGTGCACTGCAACAAAGAGTAGCCCCCCGCTCACTACAACTAGAGAAAGCCCCCACGCTGCAATGAAGACCCAACACAGCCAAAAAAATCTCTGCCTAAAATTATCAGTATCCCCCCATCACCTAAAGAGAAAATCCATGGTATGACAGAAAATACTCTACATCTGGCCCAGGTCTTAACATTTTGCCACCCTTCTCTGCATGGAGAAATCAAATATACATACACTAGATTCCAAATGTTAAGAGTGACTTGCAGTTCCCAGGACACATCAAACTCCACTTGCCTCCACACCTTTGCACGTGTTGCTCCTTCTGTCTGGGCACCCTTCCTTCCTTCTTGATAAGGCCTTGGCTTAAGGTTTAGTTAAGGCACCATTTACTTTCAAAATATCTATGTTCCCTCCCCTCAGTCTCTGTTTATTTGCCGTATCTATCTATTTTGCACACAGTTCTGACAGAGGATTTGTCTTCTTAAATTATAATTGCCTATTTGTCTCTCTTTATACGTCCCTGCAGGGAGGCTAACAGAGTCTCTGGCATCTGGTAGATGCTCAATCAATGTGTGTTGAATGAATGAAGGAAGGAATATAGAGTATCAGTCTGGAATCAGATTATTGTACGAGTTAGGAATCTTGATTGCCAGTATGAGACACCAACTCAAGTTAGTTTAACTTTAAAAACATGGGAAGGGGAGGAAGAGGAGTGCCTCTCAGAGAATCCAGGAAAGGGAGGGAGCCCGGCCCCTGGAAGGTCTGAAACCAGGAACTGAAAGGCATCAGAACACTTTTATTCTCTTTTATGTCTTTTTTCAAATTATCTGCTTTTTTCCTTCTTTCGGGCTGCAGAATAGCTTTTTGCATTCCCTTAACAGCTCTTGCTATTTACATCTTAGACCTCCAGCGGCATGTCACGCCTGGCTCAGAGTCACTCTATTCCAATTCCAAATGTCTGAGGAGGAAGGTGATTGACCCAGGTTGAGGCAGGTATCACTTACTGTCCAATCAGTCAAGATCAGGAAGGAGAGGGTAACACGGTGCAAATCTGGCTGCACGTGGGCGGCCCTGCCCTGTATGTTGAGGTAGGTAAGGGCATTCTCAGATAAGGGGACACGGCTCTAGAACAGAGTGGACACCCAAACATCGTCAGCTATCAGCTATCAAATCTGCCAAAGAAGGCAGTGAATTGCTGCAAATAGGGAAGTTTGGGTTAACAATCTTGGATTTTAGAAAAAGGAATTCTTTGACAGTTTTATGTTGAAATAGCAACAAAAGACTCTTTTTTAACCACAGCTGGTCTAGAGCAGGCCTATCTAAACCATCCGCTTTCTCACTCAGATTATGATGAATTATGCACAGAGGAGTGTAGAACACAAAGGTGTGTGCAAGTGGGAGAAGCATCCTGGGGTGGAATCTCTTGAAAATCTGCATTTTCTGTCCATTGATGATTTGTTCTGCATTTTTCATTACAAAAGATTCAACTAATATTTTTGGGATAGTATATTCGAAGAAGAGCGTGCAATTTATTTTACTGGCTCATAGAATATGTGGAGAGAGAATCAGGACAGAAAAGTTCTGAAGTTAGTTTTGAGAGCTAAGTTAAGACTCTTTAGTTTATTTGAAGGAAATTTGGAAGTGCTGAAAATTGTTGATTGGAGAAATGGCATGATTAGAAGTATATTTTAAGATAACTATGACAGTGGTACAAAGAATGAAACAAATTGGAAGACTGTAAGAGACTGTTGTATTTGGGCAGAAAGTATTAAAAACCTGCAACTACAAGGTAGCAGAAGAAATAGGAGTAAAGGGATGATTGTGGTATACCATGTATCTGAGTTGATACATTTAAGAATTTATGAAAATTATGGCCTTTTCTCCATATAATATTAGATAGTTCATAGACCTCTTAAAGGCCATGATCCTGTGGTAAGAACTTCTGGATTAGAGAGACATTGAAAGTTAAAAAAAAAAAATAGGTAGAACTTTGAAAGAGATTGGATGTGGAGGTGAGGACATTTGAGTCAAAAATGATGTGATGGTTTCAAGCCTTGATGACTTGAAAAGGTGTGTTGCCATAAACAGAAATGGGGAAGAAATTGGAAGTCAAATCGGTAAGTAAGTCTTAGCAAGTGAGGAAGTGTGGAGAAGACGATGTTCCTGGTTTTAAATATTTTTTCTCTAAGATTCTTGCGGGACAGTCGTGTGGATGTGGGGTGGACACCTACATGTTTTGAGCATCTACTATTTCCTCAGTAGTTAATGTTTTTTAATTCAGTGATCATTCAAACCCTAGGATGAAGTTCTAGGCATTTTCTTTATTTTACACGTGAAACTTTGAGACTATGTAAACTGATCAAGGTTATACAGATCATTAAATAGCAGAGCGCAACTTTGAATCTAGGTGAGCTGGACTACAAACTGGTCGTCCTTTACTGCCCTGCAGGGCCTCCCTGCAGGTGGCTATAAAGGCCAGGCTAAAGCTTAAAATTGCCATTCGAATCAGTGCCAAACAGTTCAGAGTTGAATTGTTCTGTAAAGGTTTTTTGTGTTTGTCTGGTCTCCACATAAATTCTTTAAGGGTAGAGAGGGCATCATACATTTCTCTTGCCTTCTTTCACCACACCTCATGCAGTTCTGGACACAGAAGAAGCCTCACTGAATACTTAGATTGATCAATGATTCTGATCCCTGGTGATAATTGCATAGCATCCTCACGTTGAGGTTGTAATCCTCACGATTCATTCATTTGGAAGCCTCCTTCTCCTTGGCTACAGTAGCAGGTATAACATACGAGAGGAAGATGGAGCATGTAGAAACAGTAGCAAAACAATCAGTTTCAATCCCCAACCTTACCACCTCCCAGCCTCTGAACCTTTGTCCTTTTCTGTGTCCTACAGAGGCATTATCAGAATGCTGAGGACAGTGCTTGGCCATGCTTGCTGGAGGCTGGTGGCCTCCTTATGCTACGTTCTCAGTGCCCCCACCACAGATCTCCACCATTCTTTTCTGTAAAATTCATTAAATAACCCAGCCATGACTGAGCTGCATTGTAACATTTGAGCCATCAACTCAAGTCTGCTGACCTCATGCCTCTGTCCAGAAGCAACTGGTGACTGCTACCTGAGGTAAGGAATTAGAGAAGTGATTTGCAGGATCATCTAACACACAAGAGAGGTACTGAGGCCTGAGCATGCTCTTACAGGAATAATAGCAAGTTAAAATTATCACCTGGACCAATTTCCCCCCCATGATTTCTTAAAGGGCGAATCCTACCATTATTAATAGCTACCATTTAATTGTCTTATATACTATTTTGGGAGCTTACTAGGTGCTTTAAATATGTTGATTTATTTAAGACCAAAGCCAGTTTCCTCAGGAAGATGAATCTCTGGGTTACTGTAAAGTCTGTGCAATGAAACACAAAGGAATGCAAAGGAGGTAGGATAGAGGCCACCTCTCCAGCTTAGAGATGGAGCTGCTCAAAAGCCCCTTGATAATCCACACATCCCTGAAACTTTTTATTTTATGGGACCCAGGGCTCTGTGTTAACAATATCATAAATAACTAGTACTGTAACTATCTTGTTTACTATCATATCCCCAGTGCCTGAAATATATTAGTACTCAAAAATATGTTGAATGTAAAAATAAATGAATCATTGAACAAATGATTACATGCAAGGTGTTCTTTATTTTTCTGCATTTTATTTTATTTTTTTATACAGCAGGTTCTTATTAGTTGTCTATTTTATACATATTAGTATATATATGTCAATCCCAATCTCCCAATTCATCCCTTCCACCCACCCACTTTCCCCCCTTGGTGTCCATACGTTTGTTCTCTACATCTGTTTCTCAAGGTCTTTTGATATGTAGAAAATATGGGTGATATCCTAAGCTACTGATCTAATAGTAATGAAGAACAGTGACTTTTGCCCCCAAATGACATACTATCCACTTTCCACATTGTCTGCATCCCATCACTACAGGGTGTCTCTTTCTAAATGCTAAATATCTCTCTACTAGCAAAGGCATATTAGACTCTTGGCAATCATTAGGAACTTAGGGAGACTCTTGTTATCAAATCCCTTTCTGCCCAGACTGCTAGGTGAGACATGACTGTGGTCAGAGTTGAAAAGGAAAGGGGGAGATAGGCCTGTGATTCTATGATTCCAAGAAGAATCAAAGACAGATACTCTGCCTGTGCTTTTCTTTTGTTATTAATTAAGGTAGGGCCCCAAGTTGTAGCTGGTCTTGGGAGACTCTAAAGACCTAGAGGCCATGAGTTGGCCCTCAAGAGGCAGAGCTGAAAGCGTAACCCTTTTCCACTGCTGAGGGATCTCAAGACAAGTGGGGGTGAGCTAAAAGGAACTGCCAAGAGCAGCCACGGGGCGTTCACCGTAAACTAGAGAAAATTAAAGATGGTTGATCAACTGCAATTCTCCTCCCCAACAGACAATGACAATTACCTGCTGAATAAGTTAGTGAAGACAGGGACAGAAAAATCATATGTATAATGATTTATTTGGAACTCTACTCATATCCCAATATCTTTAGTGTGTGGCAAGAAGTAGGTAGAGGCTACAAAATACCTAAGATAGACATTGCTAACTGTTCCCCAAATTTTCATTTTCTTCTTATCTTTGGCCCATAGGTAGACTAAATTTCTTAGCCTCTCTTGCATTAGTTCTCCCAAACAGAATATGAATGGGAGGCATATGTGCCAACTCAGGGTCAAGGCATTATAAGAAGTAGATGTGCTTCTTGTTACTCTCTCTCCTATCTGAATTCAGCCAATCGAAAATGACAAAGCCCTAGAGGATGGCAGAACCATGATACTGAAGAAGCCTCGGTTCCTGAATCACCACATGGAGAAAGTCAGGTGCTGACAAGGAATACTGATCTTGGACTGTTGATAAACAAGAAATAAGCTTTTGCTGTGTGGAGCCATTATTCAGTTTGGGTCTGTTTGTTATAACAGCCTAACTCATCTTAACTAATTCATGCCTCAAAATATATCCCCCAGACTTTGAGTGAGCAAAGTTCAGGAGGAAGACAGGATCCCTTGGTGAGGAAGGCCCAGCCTCTATGATTACATTTAACAGGATTGTACATGCTATGGAAGGGAGTCATCATCAACAAGAGACATTGTCATGTGATTTCACTTATATGAATCTAAAAAACAAAACAAACAAAGCAGAAACAGACTCATAGATACAAAATGGTGGTCACCAGAGGGACTGTCCCCTGGAAGGGGGTTTTGGGCAAAATAGGTAAAGAGGATAAAGAGGTACAAACTTCCAGTTGTAAAATCAGTAAGTCATGAGGATGTAATGTGCATAGGGAATATAGTCAATAATATTGTAATAACTTTGTATGGTAAACAAATGCTTACTAGTTTTATTATGGTGATCAATTCATAACATATATAAATGTCAAATTACTACGTTGGACACTTGAAACTAATATATTGGGTTGGCCAAAAAGTTCATTCAGTTAGTGACTACGTTGTTCAATAAAGTTCTTTGTGAAAATGAAAAATACTTAAAACCAAACGGAAGGAGTACATCCCAGAACTTCTGCTGCCAGTGTCCTCGTCCTCATGGTGAGACAGAGCCACCCCCCACCTCTGCAGGAGACCCCCCAACACTAGCAGATATAAGAAGTACTATAAGAAGAAATAATAAGAAATGGCCACTATGCTACTGAATGCAAGTCTGTGTGCCTGACGCACAGTGAGGCCAAACAAGATCAAAACATCAGAGTTTGGAGCAGAAAAAGATACACCAGAAATACATCTACACGTGGAACAACTCCTACAGAACACCTACTGAACGCTGGCAGGAGACCTCAGACCACCCAAAAGGTGCGCGAGGAGAGGGGATTAAGAGCGCTGCTTAAAGGAGCTCCAGAGACGGGCATGAGACGCTAAGGTTGCTGCTGCCGCCACCAAGAAGCCTGTTGCGAGCACAGGTCACTATCCACACCTCCCCTCCCGGGAGCCTGGGCAGCCCGCCACTGCCAGGGTTCCGTGATCCAGGGACAACTTCCCCGGGAGAACGCACGGCGCGCCTCAGGCTGGTGCAACGTTCCGCTGGCCTTTGCCGCAGCAGGCTCGCCCCGCACTGCGTGCTCCTCCCTCCCCCCGGGCCTGAGTGAGCCAGAGCCCCCGAATCAGCGGCTCCTTTAACCCCGTCCTGTCTGAGCGAAGAACAGACGCCCTCCGGTGAGCTACACGCAGAGGCAGGGCCAAATCCAAAGCTGAGCCCCAGGAGCTGTGCGAACAATGAAGAGAAAGGGAAATCTCTCCCAGGAGCCTCAGGAGCAGCGGATTAAAGCTCCACAATCAACTTGATGTACCCTGCATCTGTGGAATACATGAATAGACAACGAATCATCCCAAATTGAGAAGGTGGACTTTGAGAGCAAGATTTATTATTTTTTCCCCTTTTCCTCTTTTTGTGAGTGTATTCTTCTGTGTGAGATTTTGTCTGTATAGCTTTGCTTTCACGATTTGTCTTAGGGCTCTATCCGTCCTTTTTTTTTTTTTTAATGTAAAAACAATTTTTTTTCTTAATAATTATTTTTTATTTTAATTATTTTATCTTATTTTATTTTGTCGTCTTTCTTTCTTTCTTTCTCTCTCTCTCCCTTTCTTCCTTCCTTTCTTTCTTTCTTTCTTTCTCTTTTTCTCCCTTTTATTCTGAGCCGTGTGGATGAAAGGCTCTTGGTGCTGCAGCCAGGAGTCAGTGCTGTGCCTCTGAGGTGGGAGAGCCAACTTCAGGACACTGGTCCACAAGAGACCTCCCAGCTCCACATAATATCAAACAGTGAAAATCTCACAGATCTCCATCTCAACACCAGCACCCAGCTTCACTCAACAACCAGAAAGCTACAGTGCTGGACACCCTATGCCAAACAACTAGCAAGACAGGAACACAACCCCACCCATTAGCAGAGAGGCTGCCTAAAATCATAAAAAGTCCACAGACACCCCAAAACACACCACCAGACGTAGACCTGCCCACCAGAAAGACAAGATCCAGCCTCATCCACCAGAACACAGGCACTAGTTCCCTCCACCAGGAAGCCTACACAACACACTGAACCAACCTTAGCCACTGGGGAGACACACAAAAAACAACGGGAAATACGAACGTGCAGCCTGCAAAAAGGAGACCCCAAACACAGTAAGATAAGCAAAATGAGAAGACAGAGAAATACACAGCAGATAAAGGAGCAAGGCAACAACCCACCAGAACTAACAAATGAAGAGGAAATAGTCAGTCTACCTGAAAAAGAATTCAGAATAATGATAGTAAAGATAATCCAAAATCTTGGAAATAGAATAGAGAAAATGCAAGAGACATTTAACAAGGACCTAGAAGAACTAAAGATGAAACAAGCAGCGAAGAACAACACAATAAATGAAACTAAAAATACTCTAGATGGGATCAATAGCAGAATAACTGAGGCAGAAGAATGGATAAGCAACCTGGAAGATAAAATAGTTGAAATAACTACTGCAGAGCAGAATAAAGAAAAAAGAATGAAAAGAACTGAGGACAGTCTCAGAGACTTCTGGGACAACATTAAACGCACCAACATTTGAATTATAGAGGTTCCAGAAGAAGAAGAGAAAAAGAAAGGGACTGAGAAAATATTTGAAGAGATTATAGTTGAAAACTTCCCTAATATGGGAAAGCAAATAGTTAATCAAATCCAGGAAGCACAGAGAGTCCCATACAGGATAAATCCAAGGAGAAACACGCCAAGACACATATTAATCAAACTGTCAAAAATTAAATACAAAGAAAACATATTAAAAGCAGCAAGGGTAAAACAACAAATAACACACAAGGGAATCCACATAAGGCTAACAGCTGATCTTTCAGCAGAAACTCTGCAAGCCAGAAGGGGCTAGCAGGACATATTTAAAGTGATGAAGGAGAAAAACCCACAACCAAGATTACTCTACCCAGCTAGGATCTCATTCAGATTTGATGGAGAAATTAAAACCTTTACAGACAAGCAAAAGCTGAGAGAGTGTTCAGCACCACTAAACCAGCTTTCCAACAAATGCTAAAGGATCTTCTCTAGGCAAGAAACACAAGAGAAGGAAAAGACCTATAATAACAAACCCAAAACAATTAAGAAAATGGGAATGGGAACATACATATTGATAATTACCTTAAATGTAAATGGATTAAATGCTCCCACCAAAACACAGACTGGCTGAATGGATAGAAAAACAAGACCCATATATATGCTGTCTACTAGAGACGCACTTCAGACCTAGGGACACATACAGACTGAATGTGAGGGGATGGAAAAAGATATTCCATGCAAATGGAAACCAAAAGAAAGCTGGAGTAGCAATTCTCATATCAGACAAAATAGACTTTAAAATAAAGACTATTAGAAGAGACAAAGAAGGACACTACATAATGATCAAGGGATCGATCCAAGAAGAAGATATAACAATTGTAAATATTTATGCACCCAACATAGGAGCACCTCAATACATAAGGCAAATACTAACAGCCATAAAAGGGGAAATCGACAGTAACACATTCATATTAGGGGACTTTAACACCCCATTTTCACCAATGGACAGATTATTCAAAATGAAAATAAATAAGGAAACACAACCTTTAAATGATACATTAAACAAGATGGACTTATTGATATTTATAAGACATTCCATCCCAAAACAACAGAATACACATTCTTCTCAAGTGCTCATGGAACATTCTCCAGGATAGAGCATATCCTGGGTCACAAATCAAGCCTTGGTAAATTTAAGAAAATTGAAATTGTATCAAGTATCTTTTCTGAACACAATGCTATGAGACTAGATATCAATTACAGGAAAAGATCTGTAAAAAATACAAACACATGGAGGCTAAACAATACACTACTTAATAACGAAGTGATCACTGAAGAAATCAAAGAGGAAATAAAAAAATACCTAGAAACAAATGACAATGGAGACCCGACGACCCAAAACCTATGGGATGCAGCAAAAGCAGTTCTAAGACGGAAGTTTATAGCAATACAATCTTACCTTAAGAAACAGGAAAAATCTCGAATAAACCTTACCTTGCACCTAAAGCAATTAGAGAAAGAAGAACAAAAAACCCCCAAAGTTAGCAGAAGGAAAGAAATCATAAAGATCAGATCAGAAATAAATGAAAAAGAAATGAAGGAAACGATAGCAAAGATTAATAAAACTAAAAGCTGGTTCTTTGAGAAGATAAACAAAATTGATAAACCATTAGCCAGACTCATCAAGAAAAAAAGGGAGAAGACTGAAATCAATAGAATTAGAAATGAAAAAGGAGAAGTAACAACTGACACTGCAGAAATAAAAAAAAATCATGAGAGATTACTACAAGCAACTCTATGCCAATAAAATGGACAATCTGGAAGAAATGGACAAATTCTTAGAAATGCACAACCTGCCAAGACTGAATCAGGAAGAAATAGAAAATATGAACAGACCAATCACAAGCACTGAAATTGAAACTGTGATTAAAAATCTTCCAACAAACAAAAGCCCAGGACCAGATGGCTTCACAGGCGAATTCTATCAAACATCTAGAGAAGAGCTAACACCTAACCTTCTCAAACTCTTCCAAAATATAGCAGAGGGAAGAACACTCCCAAACTCATTCTACGAGGCCACCATCACCCTGATACCAAAACCAGACAACAATGTCACAAAGAAAGAAAACTACAGGCCAATATCACTGATGAACATAGATGCAAAAATCCTCAACAAAATACTAGCAAACAGAATCCAATAGCACACTAAAAGGATCATACACCATGATCAAGTGGGGTTTATTCCAGGAATGCAAGGATTCTTCAATATACGGAAATCAATCAACGTGATACATCATATTAAGAAATTGAAGGAGAAAAACCATATGGTCATCTCAATAGATGCAGAGAAAGCTTTCGAAAAAATTCAACACCCATTTATGATAAAAACCCTCCAGAAAGTAGGCATAGAGGGAACTTTCCTCAACATAATAAAGGCCATATATGACAAACCCACAGCCAACATCGTCCTCAATGGTGAAAAACTTAAAGCATTTCCACTAAGATCAGGAACAAGACAAGGTTGCCCACTCTCATCACTCTTATTCAACATAGTTTTGGAAGTTTTAGCCACAGCAATCAGAGAAGAAAAGGAAATAAAAGGAATCCAAATCGGAAAAGAAGAAGTAAAGCTGTCACTGTTTGCAGATGACGCGATACTATACATAGAGAATCCTAAAGATGTTACCAGAAAACTACTAGAGCTAATCAATGAATCTGGTAAAGTAGCAGGATACAAAATTAATGCACAGAAATCTCTGGAATTCCTATACACTAATGATGAAAAATCTGAAAGTGAAATCAAGAAAACACTCCCATTTATCATTGCAACAAAAAGAATAAAATATCTAGGAATAAACCCACTAGGGAGACAAAAGACCTGTATACAGAAAATTATAAGACACTGATGAAAGAAATTAAATATGATACATACAAATAGATGGAGAGATATATCATGTTCTTGGATTGGAAGAATCAACATTGTGAAAATGACTCTACCGCCCAAAGCAATCTACAGATTCAACGCAATCCCTATCAAACTACCACTGGCATTTTTCACAGAACTAGAACAAAAAATTTCACAATTTTTATGGAAACACAAAAGACCCCGAATAGACAAAGCAATCATGAGAATGAGAAACGGAGGTGGAGGAATCAGGCTCCCTGACTTCAGACTATACTACAAAGCTACAGTAATCAAGACAGTATGGTACCGGGACAAAAACAGAAATATAGATCAATGGAACAGGATAGAAAGCCCAGAAATAAACCCACGCACATATGGTCACCTTATCTTTGATAAAGGATGCAGGAATGTACAATGGAGAAAGGACAGCCTCTTCAATAAGTGGTGCTGGGAAAACTGGACAGGTACATGTACAAGTATGAAATTAGATCACTCCCTAACACCATACACAAAAATAAGCTCAAAATGGATTAAAGATCTAAATGTAAGGCCAGAAACTATCAAACTCTTAGAGGAAAACATAGGCAGAACCCTCTATGACATAAATCACAGCAAGATCCTTTTTGACCCACCTCCTAGAGAAATGGAAATAAAAACAAAAATAAACAAATGGGACCTAATGAAACTTCAAAGCTTTTGCACAGCAAAGGAAACCATAAACAAGATGAAAAGACAACCCTCAGAACGGGAGAAAATATTTGCAAATGAAGCAACTGACAAAGGATTAATCTCCAAAATTTACAAGCAGCTCATGCAGCTCAATAACAATGAAATAAACAACCCAATCCAAAAATGAGCAGAAGACCTAAATAGACATTTCTCCAAAGAAGATACACAGATTGCCAACAAACACATGAAAGAATGCTCAACATCATTAATCATTAGAGAAATGCAAATCAAAACTACAATGAGATATCATCTCACACAAGTCAGAATGGCCATCATCAAAAAATCTAGAAACGATAAATGCTGGAGAGGGTGTGGAGAAAAGGGAACACTCTTGCACTGCTGGTGGGAATGTGAATTGGTACAGCCACTATGGAGAACAGTATGGAGGTTCCTTAAAAAACTACAAATAGAACTACCATATGACCCAGCAATCCCACTACTGGGCATATACCCTCAGAAAACCATAGTTCAAAAAAAGTCATGTACCAAAATGTTCATTGCAGCTCTATTTACAATAGCCAGGAGATGGAAACACCCTAAGTGTCCATCATCGGATGAATGGATAAAGAAGATGTGGCACATATATACAATGGAATATTACTCATCCATAAAAAGAAACGAAACTGAGCTATTTGTAATGAGGTGGATGGACCTAGAATCTGTCATACAGAGTGAAGTAAGTCAGAAAGAGAAAGACAACTACCATATGCTAACATATATATATGGAATCTAAGGGGAAAAAAAAGGTCATGAAGAACCTAGGGGTAAGACGGGAATAAAGACACAGACCTGCTAGAGAATGGACTTGAGGATATGGGGAGTGGGAAGGGTAAGCTGTGACAAAGTGAGAGAGTGGCATGGACATATATACACTACCAAACGTAAAACAGATAGCTAGTGGGAAGCAGCTGCATAGCACAGGGAGATCAGCTCGCTGCTTTGTGACCACCTAGAGGGGTGGGATAGGGAGGGTGGGAGGGAGGGAGATGCAAGAGGGAAGAGATATGGGAACATTATGTATATGTATAACTGATTCACTTTGTTATAAAACAGAAACTAACACACCACTGTAAAGCAATTATACTCCAATAAATGTGTAAAAAAAAAAAAACCAAACGAACTTTCTGGCCAACCCAATAATATTGTCTATCAACTATACTTCAATTTGGAAGAAAGGGAAAAAAAGTAAGAATAAGAAGGGCAAGTCTCTTTGTGTTTTTTTTTTTTTTTTGGCGGTACGCGGGCCTCTCACTGTTGTGGCCTCTCCCGTTGCGGAGCACAGGCTCCGGACGAGCAGGCCCAGCGGCCATGGCTCACGGGGCCCAGCTGCTTCACGGCATGTGGGATCCTCCCAGACCGGGGCACGAACCCGTGTCCCCTGCATCGGCAGGCGGACTCTCAACCACTGTGCCACCAGGGAAGCCCAGGACAAATCTCTTAACAACAGATTCTGATTTGAAGTCAAACTGCTCCTCACATAGACAGGGGTGGCACCACCTGGGTTATTTATTTAATCATGATTCTGTAGCACAATTCCAGGAAACCAATTGATTCATCATAAATACTGGAAAAATATCCAAGCTGAAAAAAAAAAAAAAAAAAGAGACATTATCTAAAGTAAACCTCCCCTTCCTAAGACTGACAATAAAGACCTCTTGCTGGTGTCATTTAGGGTGTTGGGAGTAGGTGCAATGAAGGAAACACTCAGGGCAAGGTAAGAACGTATAACAGGGGATGTAATGGAATGTACCAAAACATAACTGTCCAAGGAAGAGCTGAAAAACTGTGTCTAAGTCCTCAAACCTGAGATTCAGACCCAAGGGTTTAAATGGAGAGCAAAATTATGGGGAGCTTTAGTATAGTCAAGCTACACCTTCCCGCCCACCTCATTGCTTCTAGCTCCTTGTTTAGATGGTAGAGAAGAGGGTATTACATCAGGAAAATTCATTGTTAGCTGTGTGTCAACTTCCAGGCCATCCATGTATGTTAGTTAGGGGTATCAAATTCCTTTAAATATCCAAAAAGATCAAATTCTATCTGTAAAACCCAAAGGTAATTTGCCTTAGAGTTGTGGAATATGCTGCCACAGACTGGGCTTCCAGGAATTAGTAAAGTTATCACAACAAAATTATTATAACATCGAAGGAGCTGCTCCCAACTTGGGATTGCCAGAATCACAACAATTCCTCAAAATCATGAACAGATGGGGGATAATTAGCTGTTTTCAGAATTTCAGGAAGCCCTAGTAGAACCTATATATTTATCGAAGACCATGTTGCATTGACTATTTAAAACACGTTCATTGATTCGACTGGAAATGTATCATCTAGCATGACAGCAATGCTTGCTTATCTTGTGTTGATCAGAAACCTTAGATTAACCATTTTAGATGTTTTAAATTAAAATATACTAGAAAAAAAGTTAATTATTGTTAGACTAAACCTTTTACATGGAGCTATTATTAAAAGAATAATAACAAAAGGGTCTTTTGTTGGGAAAAAGGTAAACCAGAGTCAAAAGGATAGGACTGAGGCATTTACCCCTCACTTTAGATCCAAAGGAAATAAATGAATGCCCTCAGCAGAGACAACCCTGATCACCCCATTCTATTCATCTCTGAAATGGAGGCAATAATTCTCTTGACGTCTGTCTTTATTATAGGCATTCTAAGATTTTGGTAAGAAAGCCTATTAAGTACAGATATCAAGAGGTAAACAGGAAGGGTGGTAGGGAGAGGAGAGGGAAGGAGAACATGTGTGTATACTTATGTAACAATAAGAGACAGAACTATTACAGGTGTGCTCCTCTTCCACTGTGGAAATAAACAAAGACCACCCAAATGAGAACAGACAGGCTTTTATTCAGTGTGTGCTACATGCAAGGGATTCAGCCACCATCACTTAAGTTTGGTAGAGACTCAGGGCAGGCAGGGTAGTGGGAAAGTTTTATAGGGAAAAAAATGAAAGACTTGAGGTATGCTCTGATTGAAGGCTGTTGGCACAGGGAGGCTAGAGGCAGACGAACTAGAAGCAGGGCATCCTGTGTGATTGTTCTGGGAAGCATATTTGACTTTCTCTCTCATTGGTCCTAAACTGGAAGCTGGAGGTGGGGGGGACAAAAATTAGGGAAGTTGACAGTCATTGGTAAGTCCCAAACTTTCTGGACTGGTTGCTACAGAGATTGCAGTTTGGCTTCCTGTACTGGTAGCTGCAGAGGGTGTAGATCAGAATTGTATTATCATATGTGATCTGGACATTTTCCATTTGTATATTATCTCTTGCCGCTCTGTTCCCGACACACACCCACACGAAGACCCAGTTTTAGGCCAAGGATTTCACTTTTTTCTCCTTTTTCCACCACCTCCTGTTTCTACCCCTCCCTGTCTTATGCCACCAGACTTTTAAGTGCAATTCCCCCAGCCTAGCTAGTCCCACACCTTGACCTTACCTGTAAACACTATCCTCATGTCAGGGCAGCTTAAGCCCCATTACCAGTCATTAAGTTTTCTTGGATAATGCTTGCTTTGAGTAGCTCCTGCTGCATTTAGAATTTCTGCCATATCATCAAACACTTGATTATAAAATGATTTTAATTGATTTTCATTAATTTGCTCATGTTATCTCCTCAACCAGATTACAAATCTGAAAGCTGGTATCATAGCTTATACTTTCTCTTATATTTCACAATACTTTGCACTCTTGAGTACATGTAGTAAATTCTCAGTAGATAATTGCTAATTGAATATTTTCTATACACACTATTCAGCTGAAGGGGTTAAGGGGAACCGACTCATCTTTTTATCCATCACCATTCCAGATGCTGATTTCAGCCTCAATCATTCCAACTTTCTTGCACCTGGAAGATTTTGCACACTAAAGTTCAAGGACCCAGCAGAAGAGCTTCTCTCGCATCAAGTGAAAGGAGAAAAGTCTCTAGTGATTTTTTTCAACTTATGAGCCTTGTATAGCAGTGAACCTTCTAAACAATTCATGAGGTACATATTGGGTTTTTCAACAAGAGGGATGTGGGGGTCCAGAGGTCAGAAGGAAAGAAAAGAAAAGGCAAATGTCTTCCTGAATATGTGGCAGAAGAAATGGAAATTCATGTGAAGAGCTGGATGAGTACAGGTTGAGTAGGAACATTTTGCTAATGAGAATTCTTGACATAGTTCTGAAAGGACTTCAAATAAATTCTGAAGAGCAGCTGGAGTAGAATTAAAAAGAGAAAAGAAGTTGTAAATATCTTCTCATCCAAAACCCAAACAAGGATATACATGCTACATATTTAGTGTGTAGACAATCCAGCTCTGTGTGTGTGCATGAGAGTCTATTCATTGGTGCAGCTCTTTCTAGCTGGGGGAGAACGAGTGGTGTGCTGGAGTGGCTCATACCAGCTCGAGGGAGCCAGCTGTTCGATTTTCAGAACTTTTGCTGGCCAATTATTAAATCATTAATGGCTTGAAATCAGCCATGTTGTGAATACACCATGGAAGCTAGCAAAATACAAATCAGGGCTTTTCTCTTCCAAGAGACTAGAGGTAGAAGAGTTGGATCATCCATCTTCCTTTCCAGGGAGCACCATTAGGAAAGGATGGGGGTGAGCTGACAAATCCTACATTTTCTCACTTCCATAAAGAGTACCCTAGAGTCAGAAGTATACAGTGTTAGAGTTGGATGAGACCTTAGAGGTCCAGAGTGAGAAGTGACTTGCCCAATATCATGTAGCTGGCCCGATCACACAGGGAATCTGAGGAAACACCCAGTTTTCTTATCCTCACCCATTACTTTCTGGAAATGCATGTAGTGCCTGATTATTCAGGATGGTATATTTTCTTCTCTTCTTCCTCTCACATCAAGGAAAGCTCCTACTGGTAAGGTCAGATCACTCTCTTGTGTCACAACCCAGCTCATAAAATGCTATTAAGTGAATTACTGATGACCTAATTCCCAGCTGCAGGACACATTCCATTAGAGGCAGGCTGGCTGCCAAGTAGTGTCAGCGGTGACTGGATGGCAGGAGTGATTGAAACCATCCTGCCTTGGATGGCTGCGCCTCGGAGGGTGCAGTTCCTGGTGGGGAGGAGGTGCTCCTTTGGCCCAACATCAGTCCTAGGTCTTTTTCTGGGAACTAAATTTCTCAGCTTCAGAGAGAACTTTCTTGAAATACCAAGGATCACCATTACAGAAACAACTAAGGTAGTGCCTCCCCTATCATAAATATCTAGAACCATCAGCAGATTTAACCACTGTCATCCATAGTGCCAACCTGCAAATATTGTTTTGCCATCCACATCATTACTTCTTTCTTGCTTGTCCTTACTGTCAGGCTGTCTATCCTTCTACCTTTATATGTTTCATTTTCTCAAAGCACAATGAGTTCTTAGTTTTGTGATATGGTGGGGAAGAGTAGAAACAATATGGTCTATCTTTTTTTTTGTTTTGTTTATTTTGTTTTTGTTTTGCATTACGCGGGCCTCTCACTGTTGTGGCCTCTCCCATTGCGGAGCACAGGCTCCAGACGCCCAGGCTCAGCGGCCATGGCTCACGGGCCTAGCCGCTCCGCGGCATGTGGGATCTTCCCGGACCGGGGCACGAACCCGCGTCCCCTGCATCGGCAGGCGGACTCTCAACCACTGCGCTACCAGGGAAGCCCAATATGGTCTATCTTTAACTTACCTCAGTACTCCACACATAAGAGTTGGGTAAGCTATAAAGCAACATAATAAATGTAAAAATGTTGTTAGAAGTTAAAGGAAAAATGGGAAAGTATTTAAATTTCAAAGGAACTTTGGATTCAGTTGTTAGCCTTTGTAAGTGTGGGAAATGATATAGCAGAACTAACACTGGACCAGGCGTCAGGAAACCCGGGTGCTAATGTTGGCTTCATGTCTAATCAATTCTGATATTAGATAAGTCATTCATCTCCTCTTGACTCTTACTTCCTCATCTGTGAAATGGACAAGTAGACTGAATGATCACCAGATCCTTTCTAGCTCTGAAATTTCCATCTTTAAATCAAGATGACAGTAAATTGGAAAATTCACTCATTCACTATTCATATCCTAACCTATTCATTAAATGCTTAAGACACCCCATTCTACTTAGCTTTTTCCCTTACTCTCTTCTTTCTCCACCTTTTCCCCTCCTCATCTTTTTATTATTTATGACTCATGTTTTCCTTTATGATTATTATTTTGTCTCCACTACCTCTGCTTCCAGCTCTCAGTGGTATCAAGTGGGCCCTCCTTAAATTACCAAACTCCTTTCTAGGAACTGTCAGGCCACATTCCACCACCACCAAAATGTCCGTATAAGTGCATTTCACTATGTTAAGATGAATGAGGCGTCCATGTGCCTGTGGGTGTTTATTTGAAGTGAAGAAGGCAGAGGGTTTTATCAATTACACAGAAGCTTGGCAGAGTGGCCTTAAAGGAAGTAAACTAGGAGTCCAAAGATTCTGTGGTAAACCATGTAACTGAGAATGAAAAAATAAAAAGAGTAAAAACAAGTAGACTCTTGCCATTCTGTGCTTTTACTTTTTTTTTTTTTTAATCTAAAAATTGCTAATATTCTGCTACATGCCAGAGCTCTGGAGAGATGTTTTTATTATAGGTATGCTCCTTAATCAACTGAGAGTAGGACTGAGAAAACAAACCCTTAGCAACCAATATCTCAACGACACAGAAACTATGACTAGTTTGAGCACATATGGCTTTCTTTTTCTCTCCTTTCTAAGAAATAACCGGCCTCCTTTAATCCCATTAACTTCTGATATCTTCCATCGGAAGGCTTACAGCGAAAAATTACAGCTTTCGGCTTCCTTGTCCTTTAATGTATTTCTGAAGTTTTCCTAATTTTAGAATGAAAACTAGAAGGCTCATGACTGAACAATATGCACTAAACTCAGACCATAATTTCAAAAATTTCTCCAGCATTTGTGATGTTATTACTTATCTCTTCATTCCTACATACCATGACTCTGAGAAGGAGCTCCAGCTGGCACAAATTCCTCCTTTATTTCAGTCCTATCTCAACTAAACAAGTTTCTTAATGCCCTTCATATTCATATAGTTCTTACTCAGTCTGAACCCATACGTATACTAAAGCTGTCTTTCTCACAGTTCTAGCCTCTGGGTCTATTTTAAAATTAAACCATTAAACCTTTTGAACCTCTGATACCAAAATATTGTGGTTTAGTGAATGATAAAAATGAAACAGAGGCTAAGCTAGGACCAACAAAAAGTCCCTTATAAATTCCAGCAATAGAAATAATAAGTCATCAGAGCAGAGAAAAATGTGGAAAATTAGCCCACTATGTCACTTGACAATTTTGCAGACCTGGCATTTTATATCAGGCAATTTGTAAAACTTCTTTTTCTATTCTATCCCTACAGAAGTTTTCCCTGTATTTCTCTCTTCTGTGTATGTAAAAGGCTAGACCTCAGAGGCATTTAACATAAATTGCTCTTTTCTTTCCTTATTATAATTAATTTCACCTTCCCTAGACTTCCCATGGTATTGATTACCTGCTGCCTGGCACTATTGGTCATTTGTAAGCGTATCTGTCACCCCAGTCAGGGTGTATGCCCCTTGAAGGGCATATCTCACTCACTCTGCACCCACTGGGCTCATAGTAGACCTCAGAAAGTGTTTATTAAATTGAATTGCTTTCTCTTTGTAAGACTGGCAGGCACTCTGGTGGCTTATAATGGCTTTTTCTTTTTTCAAACACTCCCTTTTTTGGTGCAAACTCCACGTGACCCACAGTTATCTAGGGCAGCAAGTAATGTTTAAGTGATTATAGCAGAAAGCTGAGATTCCACCAGCGCTCTGGGAGTTGCAGCCAGAGATCAGCAGAGCCACCTGCTTAATATTTTAAAGAAGCGGCATGGTCCTTTCGTAAAGGTTTCTGCCATGGATCCCCTCTGAGGATTTATCACTCAGCCACATTTAACATTCAGTAGGTCAGACCTTTATTCAAGATGACATCATCTGAGCCCTTGTGCAATTCAATCTTAGCATATATTCTGCCCAGCCACCAACTCTTCCTCCTCCCCCAACCTTTCACT
Source organism: Delphinapterus leucas (assembly GCF_059928025.1). NCBI lineage: Eukaryota > Metazoa > Chordata > Mammalia > Artiodactyla > Monodontidae > Delphinapterus > Delphinapterus leucas. The sequence continues at coordinate 61,836,527 of NC_143132.1, read as the reverse complement.
AGGGATTCAGCCAATAAATAGCAAGTAATCCAGAGCCCAGAGCTTTTTACTTAGTAACATTGTAGGGGGAAGGGTGGAGAGTGAAAGATAATGGTGTGTCCCCTCCTAGAGCAGCAGTGAACCTTTAAGACTCAGGGACTCCAGGCAGAGTGAAGTCTCCCTTGCTTCAAGGAAATGAAACTGAGCAGCACTATCAGCCCAGAGCCCAGACAAGGACAGGGGATTCCCAGTTGCCTGGGTAATTCTGTCCCTTACAACCTGAAATCAGGAATGAGTCTTTAGAAGATATTTCTCATGCGTGAAATAAACACCCCTCTGCCCCCTGCTGCTTTCGCTTTGATTTCTTCTGCAAGCGTGAGGTGACTCAGTAACGGGATTTTTCTTTTTCCCATTTGAGTCCATGAACACCCACATACTCACCTCCACCATCTTCCCTACTCAGGTTTCCTTCCTTCCTTCTTTTACGTCCCCTTCCCCCACTTTGCCTCGTTTAAATACAAACGCTCAAGTTCCCCTCCTGCTTGGGAGCCGCCAGAGACAACAAGCAAGGTCTCCATGGAAACCAGGAGGTGCATACCGCAGCCCCAGTAAGGAATGCCGTAGAGGCTTGGCAGGGTCTGGGGGAGCTGCAAGGAGACCCTCTATATATTAAGGTGAACCTGGTGAGGAATAAAGTGCATTCAGGCATAGGGTATAAGATGAGGTAGAAACAGAAAGGGCTAAGAGCCGAGATTCTCTCTCAATTTTGGTTTCAGCCTAGAAACCCTCAAAGGAGAAAACAGTCGAAGAAATCCCAGGGTCCCCCGCACTGGTCAATTTCTTATGTACCCGGAAGAGCTCAGCCTAGTGTGGAGATTATTTAGGGGAGTCAGTCTCTGTGTTTAATTACAGTGAAGCAGCTGTCACACCCTACTCAAGCACTTAAAATGGAAGGGAGCCAAGACCACTGCACTCCTCCAGTGTGCCTGGATATTCTACATATACTCACTCATCTTATCCTCAGGAAGGTGGCATCATGACCCCTATTTTATAGACAAGGGAACCGGCTCAGAGAGGTTGCACTTTGAAGTTGATAGTTATTAAGGACAGAGATTTGAACCCAGGTCTGTGATCATCGAAGTCCAGATTCTTCTCCAGTTATAGTCTAAACTTCCTGGCCTCATATTTTCGTTCATAAAGAATTTACCGTAAGTGAATCTCTCTCACTTCTTCACTGGATAGAAGAAGGTCGTGACAACTGTTCACCAAGAGATGAGTGGACATGCAAGAAAACTGGGTTGCATCTGTGAAGCTCTAGAAGTGACTGAGTTCGGGACAGCTGCAGTGGTGTTACCTGTTCAGGACAGTGCCAAGAGAGGGTCTGATGATGCAGACTTTCGGAGAAGCTCTTGGCTTTATGTACGTGAGAAGGTGGTGGATAGTTATTCTGTCCATAGCTTCACACCTTATGTAAAGTCTTGTAGAAAACTGGACCTCCAGAGTAGCTATTGAAACCGAGCAGGACCCTTTGCGATCCTCTCAGATACATGAGTCTCCCCCTCACCACCACCCCCATAACCCCCATCTCTTGAAGTGAAGGGCTTGGCTTCAGGCTTCCCCTGAGTCTCAAAAGGCTGGCTCAAGAGTTAATGATCAAGAAAATGTGAACAAGTGATAACAAAGAATAGCTGTGGTGCCAGGAAACTGCTAACAATTTAAACAATAGATCAGCCACATAGCAGAGTCACAGGACATTTAGTTCCTCCCTGAAGGACACAGATAGCAATGTCTGATGCACATTCCTAAGTTGTTTTACAGAAGTCAGACTCCCACCAGATGGAAACTGCTGACCACAAACATGTAGACCTGAGGCTGTTTGGGACCAGCAGGATGATGATGTTCAGTCCCGAAACATCATCCTGTTACCTCACCACCAACTGATCAGAAGAACGTCCATGAGGTGATCAAGCACCCTGCAGCCCACATCCCTAATGTTGCCTTCTTTAAAAGCCCTTCCCTGAAAGCAATTGAAGAGTTTGGGTCTTTTGAGCATGAGCTGCCCATTCATCTTGCTTGGGGCCCTGCAGTAAATGCCATCCGTTCTTTCTCCACAACCTGGTGTCAGCAGATTGGCTTTGGTGTGTGTCGGGTCAGTGGACCCAAGTCCAGGTTAGGTAACAGCTATATCTTGCTGTATCTCTACTTCCCCTTCTCTTGTCTGAGATAACGCATCCCAATTCTCCTTTGGTTCTTTTTAGTATATTAAGGGTCCTTTTATTAGTTTCCTAGTGCTGCTGTAACAAATTACCACAAAGTTGTTGGCTTAAAACAACATAAATTTATTAGCTTACAGTTCTGGACCTCAGAAGTCTTACTGCACTAAAATCAAGGTATTGACAGTGCTCTATTCCTTCTGGAGGCTCTAAAGGGAGAACCCATTCCTTGCCTTTTCTGGCTTTTAGAGGCTGCCCACATTCCTTGGCTATTTCCTCTTCAAAACCAGCATTAGCATCACTCCCACCTCTATTGTCACAACTCTTCCTCTGGCTCTGACCCTACTGCCTTCTTTTAACCTTTGTGATTAATTGGGCCACCTGGATAATCCAGGATAATTTCTCCATCTCAAGAACTTTAATTTAATCATAACTTAAAGTTTCTTTTGTCATCTAAGGTAATATATTCATGCGTCTGGGGATTAGGATAGGAATGTCTTTTGGGGGGGCATTATTTGTTTTACCATAACAGTATGTCTTTTATATCTTAAAAATGATGATACTTTTTCAACATTTTGTTACTCTTAATATATCACCCAATTGGTCTCTTTCCCATAATAGTCAAGTTTTTGTTTTGTTTTTTACAAAAACTAGTTCATACTTGCTATCTTTATTTCCTCACCTACCATTTATATAGCTCTCTGCTACTACCGGCCTCTGTTCCCTTCCCCTTCATGATACAAAAACTGTCCTGTCCAAATTCAAAATTACCTTAAGTTACCCATTTTAGTTGACATTTACCAGTCTATTCTTAAGTGTACTTGACAGCAGCCTTTGACTTTGTTGAATATTTTCTTCTTCATGAAACCCTGTCTTCTACTGGATACTAAGAAAACACTCCTTTTTCCTCCATTCTCTTCCTACATCTTTGACTTCTACTCAGTCCTTTTTGTGGACTTCTTGTCATCTGCCTGTCTTTAAACACTAGTGTTTTCTAGAGCCTTGCTACTCAAAATGTGGTCTCATACCTGCAGAATAAGCATCACCTAGTAGCTTTTTAGAAATTATATCAGGCCCACTCCAAAGCTACTGAATCAAATTTTGTACTTTAATGAGATCTCCAGGTGACTTGTACACACACTAAAGCTTGAGAAACACCAGTCTAGAATTTTGTATTCAGTCTTTTAATATGCTCTGTAGAAGAGCTGACCTGCTACTCCATCTCTAGCCATAAGCCCCATATTTATATTTTCAGCCTGTATCACTCTTTGTATATAGAGCTATCTATCAGACATTTTTCTCTACACATTCCACAGACATTTCAAACTCACCCCATTCAAAACTAACTCTTCATCTCCAACCCCCCAGTTCCCTGTTTTGGTGAACAACAACTTCTTCACCCAAGTACTCAAGCCAAAAAACCCCTTCCTTTCCTCATCCCCACATTCACATAGTCATCTTGCCATGTCAATTCGCAGAAATATCTTCTCACATCTCCAACCCCCTACCACTGATAGAGGTCATGATTGTATCATCTATTACTTCTTAACTGGTCTCCCTGTCTGCAATCATACCAGAGCCCCTTGACTACTACCATTCCAAAGTTTGAGAGGTTTCTGAGACACACACACACACACACAGGCTTGTACACATACACACCAAACACACACACACACGCACACACACAACTTGATAAAAACACTCTCTGGTTGTAAAACTTCCCTATCATATACAGAATAATGTCCCAACTCTTTAGCATGATGACAAAGCCCTCCTTGATTTGTCTCTTTCTCACCAGTGTCCCCTCCCTGCACAAATATTATGGACTATTGGTATCACATAGCTTCATCCTTCTTTAGCTTGTATAATTTCTGCTCTCCTCAACATTTTTCAACTGATAAATTTTTACAAAATCCTTGACACCATTTCTTTCCCCTGACTCTGGTGTCTCCCTACCCCAAGTAGAGAGGAGTGTTAGCTCCTTTATATATACCTTTACTTTTTATATAGACATATACTTCTCTGAAGATTATAACACTTGTCACACTATTTTGAAAGTATAACTGCCTTAATATATTGAAAGCTCACTAAGATGGTGATTTTTTATAATTATCTCTATATCTTTACCACTTAGCATAGTCCTTAGCACATAATAGGCACTCAATAAATGTTTTATGAATTAATTGATCAAATAAATAGTCGGTTGATCAACTGATTAAACAGCAGCCCCCAGGTCTTAGATTACAGGGGTGTAAAGATAGGGATCCCTGGACACTTTCAGCCCACTCAGTACTCCACTAGCAACTTAAATTGGAAGGTATATTTAAGCCAATGCTTTTAAGGGTGCCTGGATACCCTCCAAAAATACCACAGTGTAATGATACTTTCTCTGGTTTTTGGATTATCTCCTAAATTAGCTGGAAGACTAAAAGACTTAAATATTAATCAGACTGCTGCAACATGATTGTAATTCAGCTGCTTGACTTTACATGTAAAAATGTTTGAAATGTAAGAGTGTGGTTGATTTATAGTTACATATTTTTAAGAAATTGGTGGGTTTCTTTTGTTTGGTATCCTAGTCACTGAATGCCTAGTCACACTCTGTAGGAACGTGCTGCTTGCTGCATCAATAAAGAGGGCCCCTCTTTATGGCTATTTCTCTGGATCAGGAGTACATTCTCTAGTCCTTGAAGCTACCATAGCCTCTGCTGAGGCTTGCTGAAGAAAGATGTTATTCCTCCCATGGCTAGACAAGGAAGGTCTTTGTTTCTGAGGGGAGCTTCAGGCTGCCATGGCAACTCCCAATTTTTTCTCCACTTTCTTTGTATGCTATTCTACCAGGAGAGGTGGAAAGCTGTCATCTTTTCTCCTTTCCTCTCCCTCTCCCTTTTCTTCTCCACTGGGGCTAGGATGGAGAGGCTAGCACCAAGTCCTACTTGTGATTTTCCACACCTTGTGAGACTTGGTGCAAGTCCCCCTGATAGAAACAAAACCCACCTGGATTCTAGTTCTTATCTCTGGAGTGACATTATTAACCCTTAATCAGAAAACAAACAATCCTAACCATGGCTTCTCTATTCTCTGTAGAGTCAAAATGCAGAGTGGGAAGAAACAGAGGCTAGGTTACAGTTGAGAGAAATTAACTAGGCAAAAACCGGGTACTAGGATGAGCTGACAGGTATGCATAACCATTTCAATTCAAAATTGGTGGAGTTGTAGAAGATTCTCAAACATGCCTGCTATTAGAACACATGCCAGGGGCTTTTAGGAACACAGATGCCCTGCCCCAGACTGCACTAGAATCAAACAGGTGGCCCTGCTGCATGGTCAGCACCAGGAAAACCAGAGCAGAACATGAAAATAAGATGCTTGGAATAAAATTCTGTAAGGGATAAAAGCCAAATCAAGGACTTTTTATAGGAGCAAAAGGCTGGTAGGAAAAGCTGAAGTAAGGTGTCAGGACAGGGAAAAAAAAGGAATGGATGATTGTACCATATGGTAAAATCAAGGTCTAAGCAGCCAGAAGCAAAATAAAAGTGGATGAGGCGCCCACATTGAGTTGGGATATAAATATTGGTGTTGTACATACCCTCTACCCCAATCCTTAGGCTCGGTTACCCTTCTCTGGGCTTCTGCAGAGTTTTTTGGTGTTTTTTTTTTTAACATCTTTTTTGGAGTATAATTGCTTTACAATGGTGTGTTAGTTTCTGCTTTATAACAAAGTGAATCAGCTATACATAAACATATATCTCCATATCTCCTCCTTCTTGTGTCTCCCTCCCACTCTCCCTATCCCACCCCTCTAGGTGTTCACAATGCACCGAGCTGATCTCCCTGTGCTATGCGGCTGCTTCCCACTAGCTATCTATTTTACATTTGGTCTTGTATGTAAGTCCATGCCACTCTCTCACTTCATCCCAGCTTACCCTTCTCCCTCCCTGTGTCCTCAAGTCCATTCTCTGTGTCTTCTGCAGAGTTTTTAATTGTATTATTATTCGCTATTACTGTTACTATGTAGTATTATTTACTACTTTTTGAATTATAATTTACCCATTTACATGTTTAAATCCCAAGGGCCTAGTACTTCCTTACGAAGAAAAGATGCTCAAAAGAAAATGTTGAATGAGGTACTCAAGAGCCAATATTTATGGTACTGTACATGATACTGTGGTCAAGGCCAGAGGGTCAAAAACATTCTCTGAGAAGGACAAAGCTCTAACTCTACCCTGGACAGGTGGGAATGAGATGACGTCATACATTCTTAACAAAACCAGTGCATCCACTTCTGGGAGATATCAACTAGAGTGGGTTGCTGTTTGGACCTAAAATCAGTGTTGACTTTCCTCCATTCTATCCAGAAGCACAGTAGCAACTGGAGGTATAAACTGGAGATTTGATAGTAAATAATGTACAATTCTTTCCCTAGTTTTCTATTCAATCATTGAACAAAACTATTATTTGAGCAAGGAACTGTGCTAAACATTTGGGGATACAGTGATAATTGTGTTTGTGTGTGTTGTGGGTATACTGTGGTTTTACAACCTTATTTTTTTAAAGAAAGAAGTGTCATATATGATACGTATAAACACGGATACTTACAGATATTAATTTATAATTAAGTTATAAACTAATTTATAAACTATATGTCATAATTTAAATTATAATTACTTAGGAGGTACTATATGTCAAGAACGGTGAATGATCCAAGATTTTGCCCAACTTGCAAGCTAGCGAATTAGCCTGCCATAGTTTTATGAATGCTGGCAGAAGATATGAGACTTCTGGGTCAGAGACAAAGAACTTTATTACTCACAGCACAGCAAGTAGCATGAGATTTATGTTTGTGCCAGTTCCCTGTGTCCTCTAAGACCCCCAAAGGTGACACAGGTAGGCATAGATAAGTGCTGTGGAGTGGACACAGTTGTTTTTGTCACAGCTGAGGAATCCTGAGCTTAGGAAGCTCCAGTCTTTTATAGTGGGTGGCAAGCAAACCCACCCAACCTTTACCCTGGAGGAAGACATTATCTTTATTTATACTGGACAGCAAACAAGCCTTCTCCCTCCTCTGGAACAAGATACTATCTCTATCTCCCAAGGTGGTTTGGTATATACATCCTTGAAAAGACAGTTTAGAACAAAAAATTGTCAGTGCTTCTGCTCACAAGTTGTGCAGAAACACAAGGGATTCGTGGAGAACTGTCTCCCAGTAGTATAATGGTACTAGTTAGTGTTCGGTTGGATATATAAAGAAGAGGGAGATATACAGGAGGAGTAAATTGACAAAAGCAGATACCGAAAAATGAAGCCAACACAGAATATATCCTAGGTCTAATTAAGAGAAGAGCTAGAGAAAAGTAGGTAGAAAGGTTGACATATGCTTGAATCATGGAGAGAGAATAACTCAAAGGATTTGAGTGAGGAATAGAGAATCTAAGGAGCTTCTCAGGGAATATAGAGGTCATCAAAAGAGCATCTTCAGGTTGCAGTGCCAGCTTGAAAGGACCTTTTTCCTTCTCATGTTGCTAAGATACAGTACCTAGGGAATCTGGGAGTAAAATAGGATAAAGATAAAAAGAAAAGCCAACTTTATCCATGTAGCTATTACAAAGATATATACTAAAACTGCCACACTCTTCTTGTAATGTATTGACTTACAGTAAATCGGGTTGGTGGATGTTCACCACTGCCCCAGCTTTTTGGAGAAGTCTCAAGCTGGTTCCTTTTAATCCTACCCAGTATGAGGACCCAGGTTCTTTCCTCTCTACATCATCACAGCCCTCCTGTTTCAGGGGCTAATGAGTGTCTTAGGCTATTGGAAGTGGGGAGGGATTGTTATATTACAGTAATTACTTATAAACAACTCGAAAACCATATAGGGGTTTAATTCAATACATTCACTCTCTCATTCACAAAATCCATTCCTAGCATTCCTGATCAGGTGGTATATTAGTCAGCTTTGCTGCATTCACAAATGACCCCGAAATCTTAGCGGCTTTCAACAACAGAGCACCTTATAATTGGTGGCTGCAGCTCAGCTGCAGGTGCTTGTGTCTCTGCTTGATTCCATTTGGCTCTGCTCCATGTGTCTTTTTGTTCCTTGGACCCAAGCTAAAGAAGAAATCTCTGAGTGGGATGGGCCATTTCATGGCAGGAGGCAGAAGCAAAAGAACTGGCAGAAACTCACAATGCCTCCTAGGGCTTCTGGAAGGTAGTAGCATATACCAGGTATGCTCACATGCCTGTACTTCAAGTATATCACACAGCTGAGTTTAATAGCCATAGGCGGAAGTTCTTACAAGGAAGTAAAAGTACTCGTAAACCATAATATAGTTTACGATGAGAAGTTTTCTTGGGAATATTTTTCACTGTCACTCAGGGATCTTTCCTCCATCTTGGGGTAGCACCATTGTCTGGGGTCTCTCTGAGATGGAGGGAAAAGTAACCGGCATGAAACCTGCTAGAAAGCAATAGTCAAGAGATGTGTATACGGGGATGGGAGGTTTCTAATCCAAAAGCGAGTTCACAAAAAGACATCAAGGGAGGGAAGTGGTGCAGGTCAAAGACATGGCTTAGCAGTTGCTGACCGGGATGGTGGTGCCCTGTGTGTTGGGTCATTCAGGACACTCAGAGGAGTCTCCCTGAAAATCAGACAGGGAAGAGGTACCAACAAGTTGTTTTTCTATCCCTAGCAGTTCACTGGCTGCCCCAGGCAAAGATGAGTAGACAGATTCTCTTTCCTTTTGTCCCAGCCATCCTGCAGGGATCACCTAGCTGGTGTATTCCTGAAGTTCAGCATTCTGGTTCCCTCAACTGCTCGGGCAGCTACACCTGTTTCCTTCACTTTGTAATCATGAGTATTTCTGCTCTTAAACAAGCTTTTATCTTTATATTCACTACAAGGCTCGAGTGCCACAGGGGAAGTAGAAAAGTAAGGAAATGCAGTGAACCAGGGAATCATCTTTGTTGAAGAAAGAACTTCCTTTTTATCCTTGGGTAGAGGCAATAGAAAAGTGAGATTGAGAGCAAGCAATGGGCAGAATGCAAGGTTACTCTTGCCCTTGCCTGGAGTACTGCGTCCTGATTCATCACTTGGGTAAATAAGAGGGCTGTGTATCTAGATTAAGATTCAAATATGCAACAGGACCTTGTGGAAATTCTTTGCTCACCAGTATTCCTGTTTTATGTGTCCCCCAGTCCCCACCCAACTTCCAGTCACCCACGACTACACTCAAGATATACAGAGATTATTCGTCTATTTATTTGTTTAATAACCTCGCTTCAACATCTCAGCTTTAAATTGAGAGCCCAAAGCTGTTTAAATTGCCCCATTATTCTAGTTAAACCCCAGAGCTTGCTTTCAGGAACCATGGGGACCTGGCACTTTAGTTGAAATTACACGTGCACATTAATGAAGAGTGCCGTGATGACTAAAAGTTTGCTCATCATGTCCCCTCAATTCTTTATATCTTTTCTCCAAAAAATTGCTCTGTTGATTCCTCGGCTATTTAAATGTCATTACTATTCTAGCCACAAGTGAGTTTTTGCCATTTTGAATGAACAGTTTGCTTGCGTGCCCAAAACAGGAGGAGAGGTGTCAAGAAAGTGCTCCTTGAGAGTGACAGAGAACATCGGAGGACATGGTATGTGAGACCATTTGAGTCATTTTTGTGAAAGACTTGGAAGCTGCAGCTGTATCTCTCCTGCAAAGGATAAACTCCCAAACATTAGTGGCTTCATCAAATGACATATGAAACCCAAATGTCTGGCGGGAGGGAGTGTTCTTGCTGGTCGGCCACCTCATGAGTAGATCATTTACACACCCAGACCCTATCTATTGTGGGGCACCTCCTTCCTCTGGAGGCTCAGATTCCTCTCCACTCAGGCTGTGAATGAGGAATGAGACTGTAATGGGATGATGAGCCAGGCCTGGCAAATGGCATCAATCACTTCAGCCCATATTCCACTGGCCAGAACTCACCACATGACCCCATTAATTGGAGGTGGAGGAAGGGAAGGGTGGGTAATGTAATATAGCCAAATGCTGAGTCAGAAAGATCAGGACAGGAATTTAATGAATAACCAGTCAGTTTTTGCAACAGGCTAGTCCTAAAATTAAGAATGCAGTTAAAGCTTCCTCACTTTTTTTTTTTTTTTTTTTTTTTTTGCGGTATGTGGGCCTCTCACTGCTGTGGCCTCTCCCGTTGCGGAGCACAGGCTCCAGACGCCCAGGCTCAGCGGCCATGGCTCACGGGCCCAGCCGCTCGGCGGCATGTGGGATCTTCCTGGACCGGGGCATGAACCCGTGTCCCCTGCATCGGCAGGCAGACTCTCAACCACTGTGCCACCAGGGAAGCCCAAGCCTCCTCACTTTGCATCCCCAGTGTTCACAAATTAGTGCTGAACACTTTTCCTCTGTCTTTCTGGGTGATGCTGCTGCTTCAGAAGCCGCTGCAATGCTTAGGAACCCTGCCAGCCAGGCCTCCCTCCCACTCAGCTACCCCCAGCCCCACCCTCTGCTCCATATGGTGAAGGTATTGCTGGTGAGAGTGAAGTGCTGTTTAAGGTTGGGGGGAGTAACAGACCTGTTACAGAATATTGCTTGGGACACTGAATTTATAATTTTACCACAGTCCCCTTTCCCAGCTTCCTCTGTATCCACAGTAGTCTAGAGATAATTTCTTCCTGTTTTCTTAGGCTACAGCCTGAGCTTATTTTAAACACTAGTGCCCACCCTCAGGGTTTCCTGACACTCATCCTATGGGCAGGACCGCATGCCAACTTGAGGACATGAAACAGGTTTAAAAATAGTATTTCTGTCCCCACCCATAACTTTCAAGAGAATAGGTACAGAGATATTCTTGTGTGAGATAAAACTGGTACCTATGCCCTGCCCCCAGCTTCCACTTCATTTTTAATTACTTCCTTCCTCCTACTATTTTCCACACTATCTGAAATGTATCAGCCCCAGGATATGGGAAAGTGGGTTCCACCGGATGGCTATTGTCAGTCAGGAAATAGCTACCATCAAACACTGTTTGCTAATGATCATATTTGATGTGATAAAATGGATGTGAATATTAAGTTTGAACCATCTTGGCACCATCGCAGATTTAAAAAAAATAGGCATGAGAACTGACACCTTTGCATAAACCATTTTCTTTCTATTTTCTGTAATTCTGATATATTCACATTTCACTAAATAAGAGTGAACACCACTACCCACCCACTCACCAGGCGTTCAGTTTATATATAGCTATAGAAATTCAATGCAAAACAAAGCAAAGAAGGATTCATGTAACATAGAATTTGTGGTGGGGTTCTGAAGAGAGCTGGGGCTAAAATTTTTATATTTAATTTCTGGTCCTGGTTGTTCTACAAAATGCTGATGGTTAAGGCACTGCACATCCTTGTGCTTCATCTGCTTGTTTATTATTCATTCATTCATTCAATATTTTTGTGTATGCCCTGAACACCTGAGACTATGCCAGGTTCTGGGAACACAGGGTAGGATGATATTCTTCTTGCATAGGAGCTCACAGCCACATGGGTGCGATTACAGACATACATATGTAATAATAACTGCTATATCTGGGGAAAGGGGAGCATAAGAAAGGCTTCATAAGTCTTGGTGGTTCTTCAAAGATGAAGTATTATCCAGACAGAACTTTATCTTACATACCTTTGTGCTGAGTGCTCACCATGGGCCGGGCACTGTTTGGGGAACAACAAACGTGATAAGACCTAAGGCTGCAGAAGGTTTAGACTTTAGAAGGCCTTGTACTGTGTGTGGATTTGGACTTCACACCTGAAGACTCTGTAAGTAGAGAGTCATAGGATCAGTTTCTCAGAACTGCTTTCTTATTCACCGTCATTGTGGGAAACAAAAGGATTGCATAGGTTCAAAGGTTATGCCACTATTTGGCAACTCTTATTTATTCACTCTCAAATCTTTAACTTCATAAAATGAGCTATTTCTGGACCTTTTTCAAAAGGTCAGGGTCATTCAGTTCTGTTTGTGTCCTCACCCTGAACACATTCCATATGTCAATCACGGTGAGAAAAAACATTACTCTTGGCTTAAAGTTCCTTTCTCCATTTCTTTCCACTCCTCGGGTATTGGGAAGTCCCTGAAATCAAAGTTCTTGGAGCTTAACTCGAGGGGTCTGGGAGGTACAACTCCTAGAAAAGAGTAGGGTGTCATAGTGTGTGCCATCGATTCTCTGTAGGCATCTAAACACAGAATGTGAACAGGAAAAACATGGAAGGCCTTCAAGTTTGCATGCTTCTGAAAGTGTGGGCCTAGCATTATTCTAAACTGCTTACACTCCGTTCCAGTTAACAGTGAGGCTCCCTGCTGGCTTTCAAGTTCTGGCTACAATTCATTGACTTTAACCACTGACCACCTACAGCTCTCATTTCAAGAAATTCTGGCTCAACAGGCCTGGGTAAGGTTATCCTTCAGGATACATATTTTAATTTTTTTCATGGAACACTTTGATTACAATGATCTCTTGTGACCCACTAAGAAAGCCTACTTTCTTCTGCCTGCCTGGTCACCTCCACTCAGAGGCCCCAGCAGTCCTGGGAGAAATTTAAGCTTGAAAGACAGCCTAGCCTGGACTTCTTCTGAAGTTGTCCAGGAAGGGCTCATGCTCTGCCCCCATTCCCCATCTTCCCCCTGAGATACTGGGCCTAGAGTACCTTCCTTATTACAGTCCCACTGTGGGTGTTCTTAACCATGCCGGTGAGAACAGGCTGAGCGAGTTCCCTCTTGGTGGGATATTGGGATCCACTTGCCTCAGCACCTGTCTGATAGCCTGTAGCCAAGTACACCAGAAGCTGACTCCCAGGAAGTCCAGACAGCTGTGTTTGAGGGTTTCAGCTATTTTTGTTGTTTTCCTCTACATCAGCTCCTGAGGATGGGTGAGTGCAGCAAAACTTTTTGCAGGAAGTAGCCACACTTTCTTTGCCCCTACCTGCCACCCCACCCACCAACAAATATTTATCAGCTTTGGGGAGAGTGTTCAGTTTTTAGGAGGCTGAGTTTAAAATGTAAAGTTCACTGAGAACTTTACAGAGTTCTCTGACAGAACTTTACACAGATTGGGCACACATCAGTCTCAGGTGGACCTAATTAACACTTCCTATGTTTAAGTTTCCCTTAGCTAGCGTTCTCTGAACCAGGCCTCCGGCAACATGGTAAATGCAAAACCCTTTTTCTTAACCTCACAGGCATTCAGGAGAGTAACTTGCCCAGCTTTTCTGTTCTTACCTTGTCCAAAGGGTTGCTCACCAATGCTTAGGCATTAAGAACAAAGATTGAAGGGTTAATCAGTTTGGAGATGCTGATAACCTCAACACAGGGTGGTGGGAGGGAGCTTCTGGGACATGTGCCTTCAGCATTCTGGGGGCTCATGTGCCTGGTATTTTTGAAGCGTCATAGTGGTATTCCCTAGTTAACGTTTACAAAACTCCCTCACTAGCACTAGAAAAGCGCTTCCCCCAACCTCAACTTTCAATAATTATTTTTTTCAGAAACAAGGGGAAGACTTTTCTTAAGAGTAGTGGAGGAAGACTATTCCTAATTGCAAACAGAGCTCTTCTCCCTGACCATATTTATATGCTGTCCAGGAGTCTCCCATTAGAAATGGGGTCATCCTTGTTTTAAGAAAGCTGAATCAAAGAAGGATGGATTTGTGGATCACATTTCATGACTCTCTTGGGGAAATGAATTAGAGTCAACAGACTGGAGCACCTTATAAAAATCACATCAGAATCACTACCCTGCTGGTAATACTAGCCACTAGAAGCTTAGGTCTTCAGTGATTCTAATTCAGCTCTTATGATGCCTGCTACGTTCCAGTCTTAATCATGGATTGCAGGTTTCTCTACTATCCCAAGAATTTAGGAAAGGTTTCTTTCTGTCTCACTAAACCACTGTGTTGCTGATAGAGTCCCATCTAGAATTAAGTAAAAATGATGTGAGAAAAATGCTTAGGACTAGTGTTTGTGTGCTGTGATGCCTGTGATGTAATTTAAGCTGCAATCAGACTAATATTCTAACACTATCACAAATTGTACCCGCATGTATTCACCCCTTACCAACCCAGCTCAGACTACGGACAGCCACCCCCAAACCAAAGCTTCCTGTGCCTTCCCTGACTGATGTTCAGGGGAAGCTCTTGGAGTTTCAGCACCAAAGAAAAGTTCTTGGTGCACATGAAGAGATGTTCTACTCTTTGACAGGCCATACCACCGAAGGGCTCATGTCCTACGTGTGGAAAACCTGAGAGTCCCTCTCACAAGAAGACAGTGATTATTTAGAGAGAATTCTGACTCAACAAGGTTCTTGGAAGCTTCCACAGTGCCTTTCATAGCAACCCGGCAACCTCAAGGCCCTTTTATCCCTTTATACCAATATTTATCCTTTTTTTTCAACAAATGATTATTCAGTACCCACTATTTGGTAGACATCATTCTAGGCCAGTATTCCTCAGACTTTAGGTTGCATTAGAATTGCCTGAAGAGCTTTAAAAACACATATTAGCAGCATCCCATGGTCAGAATTTCGAGTTCAGTAGATCTGGGGGAGGAGCCAAGAATTTGTGCTTCTGACCAGTTCCCAGGTGATAATTAAGCTTCTGGTCTAGGGACCACACCTTGAGAACCTCTGTCCTACTCACTAGAAAAAAAAAAAAAAACAGTACACAAAGAAAAATATCTCTATTATCCTGAAAATTATATTATTTTCTTTTCTGTCAAAAGAGAAACCTCAGTGACCCATTAAAACTGGAGTTCAATAGTTCAAACTATTAGCATGAAGAAAGTTGGCTTCTCTTTTCCTCAGTGCAGGATGGACTGTGTCTTCAAAATCATAATTGCTTGCTCTCTGTTCCCTGGGAGATGAAACAGTCTTACCCTCTCCCACAAAATGGGTCAAATCACTCTTCATAATGGAGTAAAGAATAAGACAAAATAAGTTTAATCTCCATTTTAAAATATGTAAACATTCATTTCCTTTTACTTGAGTTTTGGGAAAAATTCTCTTGTGAAGGATAGATTGGAAGAAGCAAGTTAAGAGACAATTATAATAAACGTGGCCAATAAAAGATCAAATTCTGATATAATACAATAGCAGTGGAGGTAAATAATAGGAGGCAGGGAAGATGAGAGAGGTTATAGAAGTTGAAGCAACTGGGCTTAAAAACTCTGGAGTGTGAAGTGAAAGAGTGATATCAAGAGTGAGACCTAGATTTCTGTTGGAAGTCATTCCTGTGTTGGAAGTCATTCACTAAATTACTATTCATTAATTCCTAAAATTAGTAAAACTTGAAGGAAAACAAGATTGTGGAAAAGTAAATGAGCTCAATTTTAGGGGTTCCTTAGGCCATCCAGATGGGAAAGTCCTATTAGACAGCTGTGTCTAAAGAAGTAGAGATCAGGGGTGAGCTCTAGGCGCAGATGAAGATTTCTGAGCCACTGCTTATACACAGCAGTATCAGAGGATAGTAATAGAGGAAACACCCAGGATTATAAAGTTTAAGTCATAATTTGTGACACACCAATACTAAATGAGTGGACAAAAGACAAGAAGCCCATGGAGAAGACTGGAAAAGATTATCAAAGGAGAGCGAGAAGGAAACAATATTTCAGAAGCCAAAGGAGATGTTCCTTTTAAGAGAGAAGTATACATTATGCCTACTGCCATAGAGAAATGCAACAAGATGAGGCTTCAAAAGAGTTCATTAGATTTGGCAGTTAGTTCATCAGAGAGCTTTGTTGAAGTGTGTGGGACAGACATTTAATTTCAGTAGGATGAGACTGAGAGGAACTGAGACAAGAAAGTAGGTAAGTATACAATATTCTTTTGAGTAGCTTGTCTATGAAGTGAAAGACACAGAAGTTGTGGTTTTTAGAGAGAAGTATTTTTTCATGAGAGGCTTAAATATGTTGATATGTTAAGGGGGAGAATCTAAATGAAGGACGTGAAAAAGTTGAAATACAGGAGAGACAGAGAGAGACACAGAGAATGAGAGAAATGGAGAGAAGGAATGAGACTGACCAAGAACACTGATTTGTGAATTCTCTTTGAGCAGGAGCTATATATCACTTCCTTGAGACTTGAAGGAAAGGAAGTAAGGCTACATGCACTTATTGATCCATCTGTAGGAAGGTGAGGAAGTCTACAATTGACAGCCTCTAGCTTTTCAATGTGATAAGAGGAAAAGTTGTTTCCTGAGATGGAAAAGAGACCCAATAAATAGTTTGTGGAGGGAGAAGTTTGGAGGAATCACAGTGTGAGGAACAGAAGAGTCAACACATGAAAAAAATCAGATGGTGTGGAGCACCTAAGTAAGGTACCAGACCATGAATTTGTAATGATACCATTTTTCTCAGTAGCATTCAATAGTCCAAGTGAGGAGTAGAGAAGGAAGAATGAAGGATGACTCAATGGGTAGTTTGCTTCATCAGAACGACAACAGGGCTACAAAATCAAGGACATTGGTAAGAGAAGGACTAAGTGATGGACAATGGAGTCTAGTACACAGACTTCTGGAAGTAAGCAAAACTGTGAATGGAATGATGAACTCAGCGAAAAGGTAGGGTTCAAAGTGTTGGAGAATGAGAAGGTAAAAGTTTAAGAGATAGGAGGAAAAATGTTCAGTAGCTGGTGTATTTATTATTTTACATTTATGTAACACTATGATCTAAGTATTGTTTAATAGTAATTTATTGAATCCATATAATAACCTTAAGAACCATTATTATGGTTATGGCCCCCAATATACAGATGCGGAGTCACAGAGAAATATACTTGCCCGTGATCACAAAGATACGAAGTGGTAGAGCTGGAATTTAAACCTAGGCAATTTGGCTACATAAGTTGTACTTGTAATCAATATTTTATGCTGCCTCCCCTTTGACCTTTTAGATTTCAGAGTTGCTCTAGACCAATGGCTTTCAATCTCGGTTGCACCTTAGATTCAGCGAGGCCGCACCTCAAACTCAGAATCTCTGGGTGTGGGATCCAGAGATTTGTGTTTTATAAAGCTCCTCAGGTGACTGCAACATGCAGACTAGGGTGAGAAGCATTGATCTAGACCTACATGAAGAAGCAGCAGAAGTCAATATGATCATATTGATAGTCGAAGTGGAGGAAACCAGAGTCAAAACACTAACAAGAAAATGCTGCCACCCAGGTGGGATCTAGTTCAGAATCTCTAAGGACAATGAGATGGTATACAGATTAAGAATGGGAAGAAAGACAAAAATCCAGATGATAATCTCTCTAGAGAATAGTGATGAAACTAAATGCCTTAATTTCCAACTCCTGTCCCTGAGTAAAATAGAAGCGTGTATCTTCAGGCTCAAAACTACATTAAAAAATTGAATGATCTTCCTGGGAAAAGCCAGGCTCTTATGTGTGAGTGCCGCACCCCAGAGTAAATCTGGTACTAGGGTATGTGGGGAGGGGCACACATACCTGTCTGCTTCTTCCACTTGTGCAGCTTAAAATGAAGTGTGCCAACCAAAAAACTCACACAACTACCTAGAACACAAATGCCCTTAGAGGTAACAAGCCTAAATAACTGCATAAGAAAACCATGCCAGTTGATCTAACCCTTATGAATGTTAACAACCAACTGCAGATGACCAAATCATTTGTTTCCTTTCAACTAAGATGATATTAATTGTAGAACACATTATTTTATATATCACAAAAGAAAAAAAAGCACGGCCAATTAAACTATAACATTCTATTGATTCTAAGATGCATCCTGATTTCAGAGCTATTAAAAAATTGAAAAAAAGAACGACCATCTTAAAACTGATTTCATTCAGAATTTTAGGAAAACTAGTAGCACAAAAGAGAAAAAGAAAAACCACTGACCTCAAAATAAGCAAGAATAATTCAGAGCTTGAAAGTATTGTATATGCTCAGAAAGATTTAAGAAAATATTAATTCCAAAAAATAAAAATATGCTGCTAAATAAAAATAAAGAAATCTGAGTATAAGAAAGAGGTTTTAGAAATTTAGACTGTGATTAACCAAATTTTTTTAAATTGGGAAAAAAGCTGTAATACAGTTGAAGAAATTTCCTGGAATGTAAATCAATACAGAAAAGGATAGAAAATTTAATGGAAAACTTGAAGGTTAGAAAATCATTGCAGGATATCCATCACATATCTAATGCCTGTTCTACAAAGAAGGAGCAGAGAAAATGAAAGAGAGGAATAAGATTTTAAATAATGGAGTATATTGTTTAGAGTTGAAGTAGTACCCAAGTTTTCAGATTCAGGGCTGGTAGAATGCCAAGCAGGATGAATGAAAAATTCAAATTTCAAAGTTAAAGGGAAAAAAATCCCAAAAGCTTTCAAGAAAAAATAGGGAAGAGTGTTAATAAACAGATTAACAGAATAATAAATAGATTGCCATCCATCGTCTAATCAGTATCATAGGATACCAAAAGGGAATGCAGCAAATGTCTTCAAACGTACACACATACACACACATACGAATACCATATAAACATGAAATACTATACTCAGCCAAAATATCAGCAAAACATGAGGCAAAGGCACAATATTCTTAGGCATGATTATACTTCTTATCTGTAACCCACAATTTCTGGAAAATATTTCTTGTGGAAGTACTAGAGCAAACTTCATGTTTATATGGCATTTGTAAGTGTGTGTGTGTGTGTGTGTGTGTAATTTTGGACAACTAATGGAGAGTAAAAAGGGTTTTCACTAGAGACATTCTTCTTCAAGAAGGTAAAATATGTATTACCTTCTCCACAGGTATGTTCACACTGCTTCATCTTAAATGAATAATATTTATAGAATTTATTGAATTTCAATTCTTAAAATCAACCCCATGAACAAAACACAGAAATATAACAGCCACTAATACGGCTGAGTCAAGAAATAGTATCTATAGTAGAGAGAGAGTGTGTGTGTGTGTGTGTATATATATATATATATGTATATATACATATATATAGCTATATATATATAGCTTTAAATCTACTGTTTGAAGTTATAAAGGTAGTGATAGAAGTGCTAACATAATTTAAAATGAGCATAAAAAGAGGAGAGATCATATACATGGGCTATATTCTTCATTTTTATCTTTCAGAGTTGATAGGTAAGAGATAACTGTTTAGAGTTGTTAAATAAAACAGTAGAGATATACTATTTAGAGTAATGGAGCTCATCAATAGGAGATCTAAAAATAATATTGTTCAAAATGCATTACTTCTTAGGAGTGGGACTGTGGGAGAGGCAGAGAGAGAATTTGTTTTTATTTCACACTTATATATGATGCTTAGGTTTTTATTACCACTGCTTTTATGAAAAAAATAAAATTAACAGTAAAGATGATAGCAAATATAGTTGGCTACAGAAGTGAACATTCTTTTCTACATAGGCAATTCCCAGTTTCCTAAATCTATAAAATAAACCTCAATAACTGATGTGCAGATAATCTGTAAGCCTCATTATAACCAGTAGCTTCCACATCTTCTGCATTGTCACAATAGCTTATTTTGTTATCCACTACCACAAAATAGACAGAATTGATTTTTTACTTCTTTTTCTCTGGCCCCCTACTGCAAGTTCTAATGAGCAGTGAAATGACCAAAAGGACAGCTACTATAGGAAGGAAAAGAAGAACATTCTAAAGACCTTACTGATCCTCTGACTTGAAAATGAGTCCCTGAATAATTGGGAGCTGACTGTTTCACAGAGTGCATGACCGCCAGAATTCAGAGCCCTTTCACACATTTGGAAGGATGGATTTCTTTATGAATCTGCTAGCAATTTAATATGGCCTATAGCATAACGAAGCTGATTTTGAGGTCAGAATTGGGTATATCTATTGTAAAATTGCATTTGCTCTAATAAATTTTCAATAGCCAAGTCAGGGTCAAAACTTAGGAGGTGAGCTATGGATACACTGCATCACAGGTGGGGCTCAACCATACTTTCCTGACTGAGGTGCAAGTAAATTCAAACCATGTTTTCATCTAACTCTTGCATAATCTCTGATGCAGATCCTTGTATTAAAGTACTAAATGCCTCTCACATTGTTTCTGACTGTTTAGTGATCAACTGAGCGGAATGTTACGGGAAAGAACAAGAAATCCTACTGGCTAATATAAGAGTGCAGACGGGAAAAGCTTACCTTCCCATCTGCTGCCTCTGGCACTCATTAGTCACAGTGGTTTTCAGGAAATGGCAGGCGGGTGCAAAAGCTAGTGGGAAATGGAAGCTATAGAAAAGGAAGAAATGGGAAAGTGAGTATTTTGCCTAAATAATCATGACGTGTGCTACTGACGACTACTCCACAAACAAGTATATATTTGTGTTCACCAAGCTCCTGCCTCCATCCCAGACCCGGAGGAGGCAAGTGTATGGAAATCTTAGAATAACTTTTTATTGCTGTTTTTAGCCACTAATAATTCATAAGTTTTGAGGTCTAATCTCAGAATAACCTACTATGAGATCAAAAAAATCTGTTTCTTAACAGGTTTTACAGCAAGGCTAGTCACATCTGGTTTTAATTTTCTATTACCTGATAAAATAACAAAACACCAGACTGTTTGATTCAGTACCAGATGCCTGAAAATCTTACTACAGGCTAGAATAGTGAAGTCTTTCTGTATTAATTATTGGAATTTGTACAATTTAATACTATAGGGAAAGGAAATGCTAGTGTATTGGTGACAAAAGGAGTTAGTAAATATAAGCATTAAATTTGGAGTCAGGTGACCTTTTGCTGAATCTCAGTACTGACACTTTCTTGTAATTATTATCTCTGAGTCTGAATTTTCTCATCTTTTTTTTTTTAACATCTTTATTGGAGTATAACTGCTTTACTATGGTGTGTTAGTTTCTGCTTTATAACAAAGTGAATCAGCTATACATATATCCCCATATCTCTTCCCTCTTGCATCTCCCTCCCTCCCACCGCCCCTATCCCACCCCTCTAGGTGGTCACAAAGCACTGAGCTGATCTCCCTGTGCTACGCGACTGCTTCCCACTAGCTATCCATTTTACATTTGGTAGTGTATATAAGTCTATGCCACTCTCTCACTTTGCCCCAGCTTACCCTTCCCCCTCCCTGTGTCCTCAAGTCCATTCTCTAGAAGGTCTGTGTCTTTATTCCCATCCTGCCCCTAGGTTCTCCATCACCATTTTTTTTTTTTTAGATTCCATATATATGTAGTAGCATACGGTATTTGTTTTTCTCTTTCTGACTTACTTCACTCTGTATGACAGACTCTAGGTCCATCCACCTCACTACAAATAACTCAATTTCGTTTCTTTTTATGGCTGAGTAATATTCCATTGTATATATGTGCCACATCTTCTTTATCCATTCATCTGTCGATGGACACTTAGATTGATTCCATGTCCTGGCTATTGTAAATAGAGCTGCAATGAACATTGTGGTACATGACTCTTTTTGAATTATGGTTTTCTCAGGGTATATGCCCAGTAGTGGGATTGCTGGGTCGTATGGTACTTCTATTTTTAGTTTTTAAAGGAACCTCCATCCTGTTCTCCATAGTGGCTGTATCAATTTACATTTCCACCAACAGTGCAAGAGAGTTCCCTTTTCTTCACACCCTCTCCAGCATTTATTGTTTGTAGATTTTTGATAAAAACCCTCCAGAAAGTAGGCATAGAGGGAACTTACCTCAACATAATAAAGGCCATATATGACAAACCCACAGCCAACATCATCCTCAATGGTGAAAAACTGAAACCATTTATACTAAGATCAGGAACAAGACAAGTTTGCCCAGTCTCACTACTATTATTCAACATTGTTTTGGAAGTTTTAGCCACAGCAATCAGAGAAGAAAAAGAAATAAAAAGAATCCAAATTGGAAAAGAAGAAGTAAAGCTGTCATCCCTTTTTATATTTAAAGAGATGTCTAGACAATCTCTCCTTTACACATCTAAGATTATATAGTATTATGTGTATTTTGAAGGATCATTTCTTAAATTTCTTAATACAGAGAGCCAAATGGTTGGAAATGTGGAATAGAAGTAGATTCACAATAAAGTTATTTATTGAACAAAATAGAGAGGAGGGCATGGTTGTGACTAGATATTTAGCTTGCAAAGCTCAGGAGACAGACTTAGTAATTGGATAATGTATAACTATAACTTATTTGATTCAATTATAGTTTCATCCCTCAGATTCCCTTGCACTGAAGTAAAATAGTCATGTCATGTCCAATAAAATAGAATATATCATACTATAGAAGATTACACAAGATACTGATATCTGAAGAGAAAAAGAGAGAAAGACCTTGAGTCCTAGTCTCAAATTCTTTGGAGGAGAAATTAACACAGTATAGAAAGTAGTGACAATAGGAACTTACTTCAAGAATCAGAGAACTTACTTTTTGGTGGGGTTGATGGAAAAAGGGGAGGAGAAAAAGGGAAGAAGAGGCTATTTCATCTTAATTAATTAGTAAAAGAGAGCAAGGAGATGGGATGAACCAGAGCTCAAAAATCCTTGACTAAAAGGAAAAAATATCCTCCCCATTCCACCACTAACATCACTATCATTTCTAAAAAACTTAGATTCAGTCTTCCAAGGCAACAGAAATAAAAGCAAAAATAAACAAATGGGACCTAATCAAACTTATAAGCTTTTGCACAGCAAAGGAAACCATAAACAAAATGAAAAGATAACCTATGGACTGGGAGAAAATATTTGCAAATGATGCGACCGACAAGGGCTTAATTTCCAAATTATACAAACTGCTCAACCAACTCAGTAACAAAAAAACAAACCCAATTAAAAATGGGCAGGGGATCTAAACAGACATTTCTCCAAAGAAGACATACAGATGGCCAACAGGCAATGAGAAGATGCTCAACATCACTAATTATTAGAGAAATGCAAATCAAAACTACAATGAGGTTTAACCTCACATTGGTCAGAAGGGCCATCATTAAAAAGTCTACCAATAAAAAATGCTGGAGAAGGTGTGGAGAAAAGGGAACCCTCCTACACTGTTGGTAGGACTGTAAGTTGGTGCAGCCACTATAGAAAACAGTATGGAGGTTCCTTAAAAAAAGAGTTGCCATATGATCCAGCAATCCCACTCCTGGGCAGATATTCATAGAAAACTCTAATTCAAAAAGATACATGCACCCCAATGCTCATAGCAGCACTATTTACAATAGCCAAGACATGGAAGCAACCTAAATGTCCATCAACAGATGAATGGATAAAGAAGATATACAGTGAAATACTACTCAGCCATAAAAAAGAATAAAATAACGCCATTTGCAGCAACATGGATGGACCTAGAGATTATCATACTAAGTGAAGTAAGCCAGACAAAGGCAAATACCATATGATATCACTCACATATGGAATCCAAAATATGATACAAAGGAACTTATTTCCAAAACAGAAACAGACTCACAGAAATAGAAAACAAACTTATGGTTACCAAAGGGGAAATGGGATGGGGGAGGGATAAATCAGGAGTTTGGGATTAGCAGATACAAACTATAAAATAGTTAAACAACAAGGTCTTACTGTATAGCACAGGGAACTATATTCAATATCCTATAATAAACCACAATGGAAAAAAATATGAAAAAAACCCTTAGATTCAACCTGTAATCCACAAAAATTAGAAAATTTCAACTGAAGTATTTTCTTCCTGTTTCTCCTATATTAGTCAGATTTTCCTAGCTCTTCTTGTCACATGAACCAAAAGAGACATTGCATCTGAGAAGCTAATGGTATCCTTAACAATGCATAGATTATGATTTAACTTACCAAAATATGTATTGTAGTGTATCTCAAGGAATGTCCCACATAAGAAATGCCACCAAAATACCTAACTTAAGAGAAAGCTACGTTGAACTATCAAAATGGATATTCTGCAGGTTTTAAAGAATGTATATGGGACTCTCCTCCATATAACAATCTATGGGATGGATTGAGTAGCTTCCTCTGAAAAGGACAGATTGTTTAATTAATTATTTTGGCATTTGGTAATATACTCTCTTGAGCCATTGTTTTTAGCAATCTCTTCAACTGATTTAAATATTTTTAACTAAATATTTTTAGTTAAATCTCACATGTTTATACCTTACTTCCCATATCTAAGCTCATTGAGAGCAAAGACCACTTCTTATAAGTATTTGTATTGCACAACGAGTCCTGTACCTAGCATAATAGGTGTTCAATCACCAATTGGGTGCTTGGATTGGCTGACCAATAATTTATCTAACAACACAGAAATTCTGATTTCATCACTCTGGTTATTCCTGTATTTGATTTGTTCCTTTATTATTATGTCTGAAAATCAGATTCCTGGAACTGTTTTAATGAACAAGTGAGAATCATATCTAATAAACATTTTCTATTTGTATGTAAACAGACAATAGCAAAGGCCTTGAAAATACTTTATCTTCTATAATATTGTCTGCTTTATAAAAACGTTTAGCAAACATATTTTGTAGACATTATTAACATAAACCTAAATCCATGTGTTTAAATTAATAGGTTATAAATGCAATACAAGAATTAACTATTTTTACTAAAATATAAATAGTTTATTGAATCTCAAGCCCAGAGTGTTATAATACAAATGATTTTTGAAAGTGTTTATTCAACTTTTGATGTAGATCAATAATTTTCAAAATATTTTGAGAGCAGTGGGAACTTTTCAAAATAAAATTTATACAAATATCTTTAAGCAAAATTGATAAATATGTATTATTATAGTGAAATTATTTCTTAATAATATAATTGAAACAACTTATAAATTCCATTATTGAGAACAAGTCTTTTTATGAATACAAAAAATTTTAATTAGTAACTGCAAAATCTTGGTCTCAACGATATTTTTCACTTCCAGATTTTATTTTAGTATGAGGCAGAAAAAAATCTGACAAGACTAAGAAGTAACAAAGAACAATAGTTGAATTTTTTTTTTAGAGATTACTGTAAAAAAAACACTTTAGGATATTTCTCAATTAAGCCATCCAGAAACTTAAAAGCAGATGAATGGAAGATCTTTTATACTGAAGTATAAACACTAAAATTATCAAAACAATAGAACTGTCCTAAAATGATCTGAATAATTATCTAGTCTTAATAATCATACTATTGTAACAATTTAAAAAAATTTGCTATAACGTCTGGCACATATTGATGGTGTGATTCTCAATTGACTCATCAGTGAGCAGGGCCCAATCAAACATAATTGAATTAGATAACCCAAATTAGTAATAGTTGAATAAAAAATTACTCTCTCAGAGGCAGTGGAAACTACTTGCATTTCATGCAACAAAAGTCGTTTACTGACTTGTGGAGTGGAGATAGTTCTTGTGCCAACTAAGAGGTAGGCACACTAAAGAAAACTAGAGCAAGAAGAAGCACACAACATGCTTTGTCCGATCTTTTCCCAAGGACTTTTACATCATTCTCTCCTCTAGTTTCTGCCAAGTATAACCAATGTAAATGGTTTTGGTGCACTCCAATATACAGAAGAAGAATTTCTCAAAAAATAGATATTCCATTAAAAATATTGCATGATACTTTTTATAAGGATTAAGGAAATGAATGTACATTACTAATTCTGATTTTTGGCAGGAGAATTGACAGGCAGAAGAATCTGTTGTATTCCCACTATTTACTGTTTAAAATCTAAGATATTGTATAAAGTTTTCTGTTTTCAAAACATCCCATGAGGTGTGGTGGATGTGAAAATACAACCATTGTTTCATATGTTTTCTAACCAATTTACATGATTTACCTATTTAAATAACAGGTTTTCTAAGGCACATATGTTTTGTAAAAGTCAGTCATTTATTATAATACTGTATGTCTCATATTATCTCATGAGTTAAAAAGTCATTAGCTCCAATACCCATTCATGATAAAAACTCTCAGTAAACTAGGAATAATGGGAAATTTCCTCAACTTAATAAAGAATATCTACAAAAAACCAACAGCTAACATCATATTTAATGATTAGAAACTCGATGCTTTCCCATTAAGATCAAGAAGAAGGCAAAGTTATCACCTCTCACCATTGATTTTCAACATGACACTAGAAGTCCTAATAATACAATAAGACAAGAAAAAGAAATGAAAGGTACACAGATTGGGAAGGGAGAAATAAAACTGTCTTTATTCACAGATGACATGATCATTTATGTCGAAAATCTGAAAGAATCAATTAAAAACTCCTGGAACTAATAAGTAATTATAGTAAGGTCACAGGATACAAGGTTAATACACAAAAGTCAATTGCTTTCTCATACACCAGCAATGAACAAGCGGAATTTTGAATTTAAAAAATTACCATTTATGTTAGCATCTCCCTACAAAATGAAATGCTTAGGTATAAATCTAACAAAATATGTACAGGATCTATATGAGGAAAACTACAAAACTCTGACATACAAAATCAAAGAACTAAATAAATGGGGAGATATTCCATGTCCATGGATAGGAACACTCAATACTGTCAAGATGTCAGTTCTTCCCAACTTGTCTATAGATTCAATGAAATCCCAGTCAAGATCTCAGCTAGTTATTTTGTGGATATCAACAAACTGAATCTAAAATTTATATAGAGAGGCAAAAGACCCAGAATAGCCAACACAATATGGAAGGAAAAAACAAAGTTAGAGGACTGACAGTACTTGATTTCAAGATTTACTAAAAAGCTGTAGTAATCAAGACAGCATGATATTTGTAAAATAGACATATAAATCAATGGAACAGAATAGAGAGTCCAGAAATAGATCCACATAAATACTGTCTACTGATGTTTGACAAAGGAGCAAAGGCAATACAATAGAGAATGATAGTCTTTTCAACAAATGGTGCCAGAAAAACTACTGGACATTCACATGCAAAATGACAATAACAACAACAACAACAACGATAATAATAATGGAATCTAAACACAGGCGTTACACCCTTCATAAAAATTAACTCAAAATATCAACAGATCATAAACCTAAATGTAAAATACAAACTATGAAAATACTAGAAGATAACATAGGAGAAAATCTAGATCATCTTGGGTTTGGTGAGGACTTTTTAGATACAACACCATAGCACAATCTGTGAACAAATAATTGATAAACTGGACTTCCTTAAAATTAAAAATTTCTGCTCCATGGAATATCATACTAAGTGAAGTGACTCAGACAGAAAAGACAAATATTACATGACATCACTTATATGTGGAATATAAAAAAGAATACAAATGAATCTATATACAAAACAGATACAGACTCATAGACATAGAAAATAAACTTATGGTTACCAAAAGGGAAAGGGAGGAAGAGATAAATTAGGAGTATGGGATTAACAGATATGAACTACTATTCATAAAATAGATAAGCAACAAGGATTTACTGTATAACACAGGGAACTGTATTCAATACCTTGTAAAAACCTACAATAGAAAATAATCTGAAAAAATATATATAACTGAATCACTTTGCTTTACACCTGAACCTAACACAATACTGTAAAAAACTATACTTCAATAAAAAAAAAATTCTCTATGAATGACACTGTCAAGAAAATGAGAAGACAAACCACAGACTGGGAGAAAATGTCTGCAAAGGACATATCTGATAAAGGACTGTTACATACAAAGAATTCCTAAAACTCAACAATAAGAAAAAAAGAAATCCAATATAAAAAAATGGACAAAGACCTTAACAGACACCTCATTAAAGAAGATATACAGATGACAGATAAGCACATTGAAAGATGTTCCACATCATATGTCATCAGGGAAATGCAAGCTAAAACAATAACAAGATACTACTACACATCTATTAGAGTGGCCAAAATCCAGAATACTGACAAGAAATCTAATGCTGGCAAGGATGTGGGGCAGCAGACACTCTCATTCATTGCTGGTGGGAATACAAAATGGCACAGCCACTTTGGAAGACAGTTTGGTGGTCTCTCATAAAACTAAACATACTCTTACCATTTGATCCAGCAACCACACTCCTCGATATTTAACCAAAGTAGTTGAGAACTTATGTCCACACAAAAACCTGCACAGAGATGTTTATGGAAACTATCCATAATTGCCAAAACTTGAAAGCAACCAAGATGTTCTTCAGTAGGTGAATGGATAAATAAACTGGGGTACATCCGGACAACAGAATATTATTCAAAGCTAAAAAGAAGTAAATATCAAGCCATGAAAAAACATGAAGGAGACATAAATGCAATTATTAAGTGAAAGAAGGCAATCTTTAAAGTATACATACTGTCTGATTCCAACTATGTGACATTCTAGAAAAGGAAAAATTGTGGAGACAGTAAAAAAAAAAAGCAGTGCTTGCCAGGGATTGGTAGAAGGGAAGGATGACTGGGCAGAGCACAGAGGACTTTTAGGACAATGAAACTACTCTCTATGCTGATACTATGATGGTGGATGCACATCATTATAAATTTATCCAAACCCATAGAATGTACAATACCAAGATTGAAATTTAATGTAATCTATGGACTTCGGGCGATAATGATAAGTCGATGTAACTTCATCAATTATAATAAATGTACCACTCTGGTGGGGGATATTGATAATGAGGAAGGCTTTGCATGTGTGGGGCAGGGAGTAAGTGGGAAGTTGCTCAATACTGCTGTGAACCTAAAATTGCTCTAAAATAAAGCTTATTTTTAAAAAGTACTTATCCCCTTAAAAAAATAAACATTAGCTGTGATTCCTGGATCCTTTGGAGGAAGAGGTGTGTGTGTGTGTGTGTGTGTGTGTGTGTGTGTGTGTAGCATGGTTGTATAGAAAAGGTGTTACTGTACTGGTACCCTTGTAACCTGCCCCAGGTTTCATCTAGCTGTGGTAGTTTAGTGCTGGCTCCTCTCATCAGGTGCTTTGTGGATTGCTCAGACACCCCCTCTTCTCAATTTCCAGAGATCTCCCCCTGAAGCTCCCTCTATAGTACAAATGCATCTCCCCAAGCTGGCAACTTTATTCCTCCATTAGCCTCAGGCCTGTTGGCTGAGATCTCCTAGCTCTTCCAAACAACTCTCTCAAGGTGCATCAAAGACTACTCCAAGCAAGTTCCTCTAGAGAGTCCACACTAGATCCATGGGAAACATTCACAGATCTTTAGCTCATCAAACTCTGGGCATGCAGGCTGTCCCTGCCACAGCTACTTCCCTTTTTGCTTCTTATGCAAGCAAGAAGCTTCAGACATGGCCTCCTGCTCAATCCTCAAGTCTGTGTCAGACAGAAGTTCACTGTTCCTCAAACTACAGGAAAGTTACTTAAACTCTCTGATTGGTCCCACTGAAGTTCCTCACACTAGTAAAGAGAGGATGAAGCCCCGCCCTCCCTACCCTCCACTTTTGGGAGGGTGAAGGTGGTGAATACACATGACTCGATTTGAGCATCTCTCTAGGGAAAGCCTTTTCAAATTCCCAACTTTCCTTCTCTAGGCCTCTGTGTCCCCCTTTATAGGCTAAAGGTATATGGTCAGTCAAGGGTCATAAAACCAGTATTTTCAAGTCTCCTTTGCAAATCCTAGGAAGATGGTTCATCATCTCACTTTGGACTATTAATTCAGAATTTGCCACCATTCTTTTGTCCCTGACATTTTGGGAACTCAGCTTAAACAATGAGTTTCAAAGAACTTCATTTTAACATCTTGCTATATATAAAGGCCTTTTTTCTAACGATTTCCAAATCTACCAGTAATACATAGCATTTCCCATATTCATGTGTTTTTGCATATGAGTGACTTCTGAAGCTGGAGCAGAGCATGAACCAAACAGATGTGCTTGAGGCTGCTTGGGTTTTAAATGAGCTCTGTAGACATGTGCTGCAGAGATGTGCAGGTGTGAATTTAAAAAAAAAAAAAAGAAAGAAACTAATGTGGAATTAGAGTTTTTTCTAATCTATGACACGTTACACTAAGCTTACATAGATGCAGAGTGATGACAGAAAAAGCATTATTCTGAGGATTGCACAAAACCCTGTTCGCCTGACAATAATAAACAACAGGTGTGGTCGTCAAGATATTAACGTACATAACATATTTGAGTGTCTATAGTATTATTTACCATAAATGGCAGTTTTGAAAGTTAAAATACATTTAAAGAATAAAATTAAAATCAGACATTTGTACAGTGAGATAAAGAGGCAAGAAGTCAATGGCTCTTGGTTATTTTTATTTAACTATTATTTAAAAACCTGCTATGCTCTTTTGTGCATTTCTATCAGTATAAATAAAGAATATTTATTAAACATGTATGATAAACTTCCTACCATCTTTAAAAGTTGTGCGCTGTAATGTGTGAGTAAATTAATAGCCAGATCTTGGTATTAAAAAGGAAATTCTCCATTTTTGGATTTGTGATTTGCCTATATGAAAATGTGCCTACCCCTACAATTGTTTCTAAGTCCAATGGGATACAGAAATATTTACCAGGGCTCAAAAAGGTGAGCAGATAAAGCAAAGGTGAACCATTCCAAAGATGGTTCATTAAATGGGAGGGGTAGAGGCAGGAAGAGACCAGAACTTTGGGAAAAGCCTTCCCTCCAAACATCTATTCTAGATTCAGACCATCAATTAGTATTTCATTTAGATTATAAAAGTAGAAACTCAGGAATTGTTAAATCCATTTTTTATAATTTCATGTGAATTAATTCAGTTGAATACCTACATAAATGAAATGTACTGCATTCTGAATCTGGGTGTTAGTTGTAATGAACTCTGAAAGGAAGAGGTCATTTGGAGCTTTGGGCATTGGCAGAGGATGGCAGGGGACCTGGATGAGGTATCCCAAGAGGAACCTATAGCAGATGAAAAGTATACAAGAGTTTTGGGAAAATAAAGAGAAAATCAGAAAAAATGAGGTAAAAGAGATGCACAAAAATTTCTCTTTTGAAAAAAAAGAAAATTAAGACCCTAAAGAAGCTTCAGAAAGTTGCTTGGCTTATGTGCTCAAGGTTCCTAATGACCCATAGATACCAGGACTAGAGTAGACGATTGGGATTTTGGTCTCTCCTTCTCACATCTCTTCTCCCAGGCTTCTTCCAATGTTCAGTCCTTCTCCACTCAGGGTAAAAGTAAAGGGAGAAAGAAGGGGAGGTGCTGATATGCATATGTACCTGCCAGAGTTTAGACGTCCACCTCCTCTTCACCTCACACCCTCCTCAGCAACCGCTCTCACTTGTTATTTTGGCTCATTGTTATATTCCCAGACTTCACTCTTCACTATATTTGCTAAAAAAATTCCCCCAAAGTACTCCTGTATTTTTCCCCTTTCCAAGATGTTACGCGTCCTCCCCACTGGGCTAGAGTGAGAGGAGAAAACAACTTATTCAAAATGATGGATCATTTTGAATGTTGCTGTTACATTCCTTGAGATAATTTAGCAGCCATCTATCCTCTCAGCTCAGGAGTGCAGTTTCAAGTCTTCTCCCTCTTAGGGGAAAAAAAAGACTAGACTTCACCAAGATTTGCAGCCATCATGAGACTAGAAATGTGAGATTGTGGTGAGCTAGTATGTATGGTGACATTAGCTTCCTTCAAGGCTGATTATAGCCTCCCTGCCCTCTGCCAACACATACACAACAATCAAAACTTTTTCTCAAGCTTTCATCTATTCAATCATATAAGTAGCCTTGAAAATAAATTAACATGCTGATTTAGCAAGAGTATAAAAGAAATCAAGTGTAAAATAATCTTTGTAAATCTACAGATAGATGTGCATATGTGTGTCTGAGTGTGTACGTGGTGATGATAGGGGTGGTGTCACATATATGTTGCTTTTTTTCACTCAACGTGGAAACATTAAGGGAATAGAGGAAAGCAAATTTAACTCCTGAGAAAGGAAGTAACCTGGCAAGATATGAGTGAGACATATGTAAACATGATAGGCCAAATAGATTTTTCCAGGTTTAATGATTTTTGAAGACCATATAAAAGGCTGATGTAGTACTTTTGTCTTGAGAGCCCCTTCAGAGGCTCTGTCTTCAAACAGATAATGCAGGATAAGCCTATTGAAAGAACGAGGCCCAATTCCGGATTTCCACCTTTAAAGAATGGAAATGGCAGGATGTATATTATTTATTGCCCAGGTATATTTTTTATTGCTGAAGAGCTTAGGCAAAAATAGAAAGCTAGTGAGTGGATTTGGGGGTAAGAGGGAGAAGGGCCTGGCTTGTTTTAAGTGCCTATAGTGTACCTGTTACTGCATTGGCATTTTGCATACATGATATCCTTCATCCTGGAAATACTAGGCTGATAAAGAGCGTGAATGATTCCACAAACTCTGTATTAGCAATAACAATCAAATGTGACATTAGCCATGAAGGCCTTTATGATTCTAACATTTAACATCCAGGGAAGATCCTATGTGGCTAGTTAACAATGAGGTCATTCTGATAGTGAGTGGGCAAGTACCTTCTCTGAGCTCATTTGGATTATCCTAGGCCATATATGCTCTCTCACACCACACATTAAATCTTTGCAAGAGCACATAATTTCCACCTTTGAAACCTTTACATGTATTTAAGTTCAACAAAAAATAATGCTTCTCTCAAAGGAGTCAATCTTAAACCTACTTCAATCTTACTCCTACACCTTCTAGTATTTGGGTAGAAGGTCTACTATCTTTTTTGTTATGTGCTATTAGGCATCAGATTAAGAATTTAATCACACTTGAGCTTTAATCACACTTAAATTCTGACTAGAACAGCAGAGTTTATATTAAGACACTGAACATAGTATAGTATTCTCAGAGGTATGGAACAGGGCTGACTCTTGTGAAAGCTGATTATAGCAAAACGGGATGCAGAAAGTATATTCAGATGGTTTAAATCAAGGAAAAGCCTTTAACCTGACAAACTAGGATTCTTTTCCCAATAGAAAAGTATGACACAATGTGGTATTTCAACTGAGTAGTAGAGATATGTAAGAAATTGTATTTCAACTTAATAAAATGATAGATGGGAAAATAAATTTGAGGAATTATGGGAATAAGGCAAGACTTCCTGTTAGTCTCTCAATGCCAATGTGGCCATTTATTTCTCCATGTCAGTTCATGCTAAATGTAAAAAAAAAATAGAAAATAAAAAATGAGATTTGGAGAATGGAGCTAAGACTAATTGTAGTGCTGGGAGCTGACCGCACTAATAATAACAGAAAGGGATGCACATGTTGGAAAGGTGGAAACAAAGTCCACCGGTGCAAAGTGCAAAGTCAAAGAGGGGTCAGAGAGGAGAAATGCAATTATCCTGAAGATGTTAATTTGGTGGCTATGCCAGAGAGGTGTTATTTTATTTTATTTTATCTTATATTTTCTTTTATTTAAATTTTTGCATAGACTCTAGAGAAGAAGATGGGGTGGGGGAGGGGGAGTTGAAAAAAATCATCTCTGAATGATGGAATCTTAGAGTCAGGAAAATCTGGAAGGAATCATTCTTCTAAGACATGACACTGCAATGTTGGCATTCCTTCTCCAGGAGCTGATAAATGGGCAGCTCCTACCTGGGCACTTCCAGAGACCACCACATAGTTGCAGTTATTAGCAAGGTCTCCACAAACTGAGTTACAATCTTTCTTCCTCTCACTTCCTGCAATTAATCTTCATTCTGTTTTCTGGAGTTACACAGAATAATCACAATTCTTCTTTTCCAGGGAACAACATCTCCAAACAACCTTGGAGAGAGAAGTCAGGAGAAATAGCAAAGTGATGGGACTTCTCATTATGAGAAAATAATTTCTCAGGTAAATCTAACTTTGAAAGGGAAAATGGGAACGATATTCAAATGGAAGAGAAAGCTGAATTTCCAAATTAAGAGAAATTACAATAAAGCACAGAAACAAAGTGGTACACTTATAAATATAACTTGGAAAAAAAGAAGCTGTTGATAACATGAAGGATGTAGAAAAAAGAAAAAATGTACTTATAATCCAATTGAAGAGACAAGAAAATATGCAATAAGCATAATGAATATAATGCATTAAAGTAAGATCAAGCTATAGTACATCACTGTCATTAAACCATGATTTGTATGGTAAGTATTCTAAATTTAAGTTTCAGAGTTTAAGAAGATATTCTGAACTGCATTTAGTGAGGTCAAGAATCTTTCATGTTCTTACTGGCCATTTGTATATCTTCTTTGGAGAAATGTCTTTAAATCCTTTGCCCATTTTTGAATTGAGTTGAATTGTTGCTGAGTTTTATGAATTCCCTGGTACTTCATTTATTTTATTGTAGGATAGTATTCCATTGTATAGCTACATCACATTTTGTTTTTCCATTTCCAACCATTTAAAATTAAAAGGCTTTTTATAGTATTGGGTTGGCCAAAAGTTTCATTCATTTTTTTCCGTAAGATGGCTCTAGTAGCACTTAGTTGTCTTTAACTTCATTCAAAACAATTTGTTAGATGGTATTGTGACAGCCATCATATCAGTGTGCACTTAAAAAATACTTATCAAAATTGGTGAATTTTTGTGTAGCCATTTTAATATTGAAGATGGAAGAAAAAAAGCAACATTTTTGGCATATTATGCTTTATTACTTCAGGAAAGGTAAAAAAGCAACTGAAATACAAAAAGATTTGTGCAGTGTATGGAGAAGGTGCTGTGACTGATCAAATGTGTCAAAAATGGTGTGCAAAATTTCATGCTGGAGATTTCTCGCTGGACGATGCTCCACAGTCAGGTAGACCAGTTAAAGTTGATAACGATCCAATTGAGACATTAATTGAGAACAAGCAACGTTATACCACGTGGGAGATAGGCAACATACTCAAAATATCCAAATCAAGTGTTGAAAATCATTTGTACCAGCTTGGTTACGATAATCGCTTTGATGTTTGGGCTCCACAAAAGTTAAGAGAAAAAAACCTTCTTGACTGTATTTCCGCATGTGATTCTCTACTTAAACATAATGGGGGCTTCCCCAGTGGCGCAGTGGTTGAGAGTCTGCCTGCCAATGCAGGGGACACGGGTTCGTGCCCCGGTCCGGGAAGATCCCACATGCCGCGGAGCGGCTGGGCCCGTGAGCCATGGCCATTGCGCCTGCGTGTCCGGAGCCTGTGCTCCACAACGGGAGAGGCCACAGCAGTGAGAGGCCCGCATACCACAAAAAGAAAAAAAAAAGTAATGAAAATATTCTGTTTTTAAAACAAATTGTGACATGCAATGGAAAGTGGATACTGTACAATAACGTGGAGTGGAAGAGATTGTGGGGCAAGTGAGATGAACCAACACCAACCACACCAAAGGCTGGTCTTCATCCAAAGGTGGTGTTTTGTTATGTATATTGTGGGATTGGAAGGGAGTCCTCTGTTATGAGCTCCTTCTAGAAAACCAAACGATTAATTCCAACAAGTACTGCTCCCAATTAGACCAAATGAAAGCAGCATTAGATGAAAAGTGTCTGGAATTAGTCAACAGAAAATGCATAATCTTCCATCAGGATAATGCAATACCTCATGTTTCTTTGATAATGAGGTGAAAACTGTTACAGCTTGGCTGGGAAGTTCTGATTCATCCGCCATATTCACCAGACATTGCACCTTCAAATTTCCATTTATTTCGGTCTTTACAAAATTCTCTTAATGGAAAATATTTCAATTCCCTGGAAAACTGTAAAAGGCACCTGGAACAGTTCTTTGCTCAAAAAGATAAAAAATTCTGTGAAGATGGAATTACGACGTTGCCTGAAAAATGGCAGAAGGTAGTGGAGCAAAAATGTAAATATGTTGCTCAAGAGACCTTCAAGATGACAGAGGAGTAAGACGTGGATATCACCTTCCTCCCCACAAACATCAGAAATACATCTACATGAGGAACAACTCCTACAGAACACTTACTGAATGCTGGCAGAAGACCTCAGATTTCCCAAAAGTCAAGAAACTCCCCACGTGCCTGGGTAGGGCAAAAGAAAACAGAAAAAACAGAGACAAAAGAACAGGGACAGGACATGCCCCTCTGGGAAGGGGCAGAGAAGGAGGAAAAGTTTCCACACACTAGGAAGCCCCTTCACTGATGGAGACAGAGGGTGGAGGAGGGGGAAGCTTTGGAGCCACGGAGGAGAGCACAGCAACAGGGGTGCAGAGGGCAAAGTGGAGAGATTCCCGCACAGAGGATTGGTGCCAACCAGCACTCACCAGACTGAGACACTTGTCTGCTCACCTGCTGCGATGGGTGGGGGCTGGGAGCTGAGGCTCAGGCTTCGGAGGTCAGATCCCAGGGAGAGGACTGGGGTTGGCTGCATGAACACAGCCGGAAGGGGGCTAGTGCACCACAGTTAGCTGGGAGGGAGTCTGGGAAAAAGTCTGGAACTGCCTAAGAGGCAAGAGACCATTGTTTCAGGGTGTGTGAGGAGAGGGGATTCAGAGCACTGCCTAAAGGAGCTCCAGAGATGGGTGTGAGCCTATGGCTATAGGCACGAACAACAGAGACGGGCATGAGATGCTAAGGCTGCTGCTGCAGCCACCAAGAAGCTTGTGTGCGAGCACAGGTCACTATCAACACCTCCCCTCCTGGGAGTCCGGGCAGCCTGCCACTGCCAGGGTCCTGTGATCCAGGGATAACTTCCCTGGGAGAGCACACAGCCCCCCTCAGGCACAACGTTGGTGCAACGTCATGCCAGCCTCTGCCACCACAGGTTCGCCCCTCATTCCATACCCCTTCCTCCCTTGACCTGAGTGAGCCAGAGCCCTTGAATCAGCTGCTCCTTTAACCCCCTCCTGTCTGGACAGGGAACAGATGCCCTCGAATCATCCCAAAATTGAGGTGGTAGACTTTGGGAGCAACTGGAGACTTGGGGTTTGCTTTCTGCATCTAATTTGTTTCTGGTTTTCTGTTTACCTTAGTTTAGTATTTAGAGTTTATTATCATTTGTAGATTTGTTTATTGATTTGGTTGCTCTCTTCCTTGGTTTTTTTATAGATTTTTTTTCCTTTTTCTCTTTTTGTGAGTGTGTATGTGTATGCTTTGTTGTGTGATTTTGTCTGTATGGCTTAGCTTTTACCGTTTGTCCTAGGGTTCTATCTGTCCTTTTTTTTTTAGTATAGTTTTTAGCACTTATTATCATTGGTGGATTTGTTTTTTGGTTTCGTCACTCTCTTCTTTCTTTTTCTTACTACTTTTTATTTTTAATAATTATCTTTTATTTTAATAACTTTCTTTTCTTTCCTTTTCTTTCTTTCTTTCTTCCTTTCTTCCTCTTCTTTCTTTCTTTCTTTATTCCTTCCTTCCTTCCTTCCTTCCTTCCTTTCTTTCTTTCTTCCTTTCTTTCTTTCTTCTTACTCCCTTTTCTTCTGAGCCATGTGGCTGACAGGATCTTGGTGCTCCAGCCGAGTATCAGGCCTGTGCCTCTGAGGTGGGAGAGCCGAGTTCAGGACATTGATGCACCAGAGAACTCCTGACCCCACGTAATATCAAACAGTGAAAGCTCTCCCAGAGATCTCCATCTCAATGCTAAGACCCAGCTCCACTAAACGAACAGCAAGTTACAGTGCTGGACAACCTATGCCAAACAACTAGCAAGACAGGAACACAACCCCACCCATTAGCAGAGAGGCTGCCTAATATCATAACAAGGTCACAGACACTCCAAAACACACCACTGGATGCAGTCCTGCCCACCGGAAAGAAAAGATCCAGCCTCATCAACCAGAACACAGGCACCAGTCCCCTCCACCAGGAAGCCTACACAACCCACTGAACCAACCTTAGCCACTGGGGGCAGACACCACAAACAATGGGAATTATGAACCTGCAGCTTGCAAAAAGGAGACCCCAAATACAGTAAGTTAGGCAAAATAAGAAGACAGAAAAACACACAGCAGATGAAGGAGCAAGGCAAAACCCATCAGACCAAACAAATGAACAGGAAATAGGCAGTCTACCTAAAAAAGAACTCAGAGTAAT
This sequence comes from Delphinapterus leucas, assembly GCF_059928025.1. Lineage (NCBI taxonomy): Eukaryota > Metazoa > Chordata > Mammalia > Artiodactyla > Monodontidae > Delphinapterus > Delphinapterus leucas. The sequence continues at coordinate 61,798,379 of NC_143132.1, read as the reverse complement.
GAAACTAAAGATGATCCAAAATCTTGGAAATAGAATGGAGAAAATACAAGAAAGGTTTAACAAGGACCTAGAAGAACTAAAGAGCAAACAAACAATGATGAACAACACAATAAATGAAACTAAAAATACTCTAGAAGGAATCAATAGCAGAATAACTGAGGCAGAAGAACAGACAACTGACCTGGAAGATAAAACAGTAGAAATAGCTACCACAGAGCAGAATGAAGAAAAAAGAATGAAAAGAATTGAGGACAGTCTCACAGACTGCTCAGACAACATTAAATGCACCAACATTTGAATTATAGGGGTCCCAGAAGAAGAAGAGAAAAAGAAAGTGTCTGAGAAAATATTTGTAGAAATAATAGTTGAAAACTTCCATAATATGTGAAAGGAAATAGTCAATCAACACCAGGAAGTGCTGAGAGTCTCACACAGGATAAATCCAAGGAGAAACAGACCACGACACATATTAATCAAAAAATCAAAAATTAAATACAAAGAATAAATATTAAAAGCAGCAAGGGAAAAACAACAAATAACACACAAGGGAATCCCCATAAGTTAACAGCTGATCTTTCAGCAGAAATTCTGCAAGCCAGAAGGGAGCGGCAGGACATATTTAAAGTGATGAAGGAGAAAAACCTACAACCAAGATTACTCGACCCAGCAGGGATCTTATTCAGATTTGATGGAGAAATTGAAACCTTTACAGACAAGCAAAAGTTAAGAGAATTCAGCAAAACCAAATCAGCTTTACAACAAATGCTAAAGGAACTTCTCTAGGCAGGAAACACAAGAGAAGGAAAAGACCTACAATAACAAACCCAAAACAATTAAGAAAATGGTATTAGGAACATATATATCAATAATTACCTTAAATGTAAATGGATTAAATGCTCCAACCAAAAGACATAGACTGGCTGAATGGATACAAAAACAAGACCCGTACATATGCTATCTACAAGAGACCCACTTCAGACCTAGGGACACATACAGACTGAAAATGAGGGGATGGAAAAAGATATTCCATGCAAATGGAAATCAAAAGAAAGTCTGAGTAGCAATTTTCATATCAGACAAAATAGACTTTAACATAAAGACTATTACAAGAGACAAAGAAGGACACTACATAATGATCAAGGGATCAATCCAAGAAGAAGATATAACGATTGTAAATATTTGTACACCAAATACAGGAGTACCTCAAACCTAAGGCAAATGCTAACAGTCATGAAAGGAGAAATTGACAGTAACACAATCATAGTAGGGGAGTTTAACACCCCACATTCACCAATGGACAGATCATCCAAAATGAAAATAAATATGGAAACACAAGCTTCAAATGATACATTAAACAAGATGGACTTAATTGATATTTATAGGACATTCCATCCAAAAACAACAGAATACATTTTCTTCTCAAGTGCTTATGGAACATTCTCCAGGACAGATCATATCCTGAGTCACAAATCAAGACTTGGTAAACTTAAGAAAATGGAAATCATATCAAGTATCTTTTCCGACAACAACACTATGAGACTAGATGTCAATTACAGGAAAAAGTCTGTAAAAAATACAGAGACATGGAAGCTAAACAATACACTACTTAATAACCAAGAGATCACTGAAGAAATCAAAGGGGAAATTAAAAAATACCTGGAAACAAATGACAATGAAAACACGACAACTCAAAACCTATGGGATGCAGCAAAAGCAGTTCTAAGAGGAAAGTTTATGGCAATACAATCCTACCTCAAGAAACAAGAAACATCTTAAATAACCAACCTAACCTTACACCTAAAGCAATTAGAGAAAGAACAAAAAAAACCCAAAGTTAGCAGAAGGAAAGAAATCATAAACAACAGATCAGAAATAAATGAAAAAGAATTGAAGGAAACAATAGCAAACATCAATCAAACTAAAAGGCGGTCCTTTGAGAAGATAAGCAAAATTGATAAACCATTAGCCAGACTCATCAAGAAAAAAAGGGAGAAGACTCAAATCAACAGAATTATAAATGAAAAAGGAGAAGTAATGACTGATACTGCAGAAATACAAAGGATCATGAGAGATTACTACAAGCAACTCTATGCCAATAAAATGGACAACCTGGAAGAAATGGACAAATTCTTAGAAAAGCACACCCTTCTGAGACTGAACCAGGAAGAAATAGAAAATATGAATAGACCAATCACAAGCACTGAAATTGAGGCTGTGATTAAAAATCTTCTGACAAACAAAAGCCCCAGATCAGATGGCTTCACAGGTGAATTCTGTCAAACATTTAGAGAAGAGCTAACACCTATCGTTCTCAAACTCTTCCAAAATATAGAAGAGAGAGGAACACTCCAAAATAATTCTATGAGGCCACGATAACCCTGTTACCAAAACCAGACAAAGATGTCACAAAGAAAGAAAGCTACAGGCCAATATCACTGATGAACAAAAATCCTCAACAAAATACTAGCAAACAGAATCCAACAGAACATTAAAAGGATCATGCACCATGATCAAGTGGGGTTTATTCCAGGAATGCAAGGATTCTTCAATATATGCAAATTAATCAATGTGATAAACCATATTAACAAATTAAAGGATAAAAACCATATGATCATCTCAATAGATGCAGAAAGAGCTTTTGACAAAATTCAATATCCATTTATGATAAAAACGCTCCAGAAAGTAGGCATAGAGGGAACTTACCTCTACATAATAAAGGCCATATATGACAAACCCACAGTCCATATTGTTCTCAATGGTGAAATACTGAAACCATTACCACTAAGATCAGGAGCAAGACAAGGTTGCCCACTCTCACCACTATTATTCAACATAGATTTGGAAGTTTTAGCCACGGCAATCTGAGAAGAAAAAGAAATAAAAGGAATCCAAATTGGAAAAGAAGAAGTAAAGCTGTCACTGTTTGCAGATGACATGATACTATACACAGAGAATCCTAACGACGCTACCCGAAAACTACTAGAGCTACTCAAAGAATTTGGTAAGTTGCAGGATACAAAATTAATGCACAGAAGTCTCTTGCATTCCTATATACTAAGGATGAAAAATCTGAAAGAGAAATTAGGGAAACACTCTGATTTACCATTGCAACAAAAAGAATAAAATACCTAGGAATAAACCTACCTAAGGAGACAAAAGACCTGTATGCAGAAAATTATGAGACACTGATGAAAGAAATTAAAGATGATACAAATAGATGGAGAGATATACCATGTTCTTGGACTGGAAGAATCAACACTGTGAAAATGACTCTACTACCCAAAGCAATCTACAGATTCAATGCAATCCCTATCAAACTACCACTGGCATTTTTCACAGAACTAGAACAAAAAATTTCACAATTTGTATGGAAACACAAAAGACACCAAACAGCCAAAGCAATCTTGAGGAATAAAAACAGAGCTAGAGGAATCAGGCTCTCACACTTCAGACTAAACTACAAAGCTACAGTAATCAAGAGAGTATGGTCCTGGCACAAAGACAGAAATATAGATCAATGGAACAGGATAGAAAGCCCAGAGATAAACCCATGCACATATGGTCACCTTATCTTTGATAAAGGAGGCAAGAATATACAATGGAGAAAGGACAGCCTCTTCAATAAGTGGTGCTGGGAAAACTGGAGAGCTACATGTAAAAGCATGAAATTAGAACACTCCCTAACACCATACACAAAAATAAACTCAAAATGGATTAAAGACCTAAATGTAAGGCCAGACACTATCAAACTCTTAGAGGAAAACATAGGCAGAACACTCTATGACATAAATCACAGCAAGATCCTTTTTGACCCACCTCCTAGAGAAAGGGAAATAAAAACAAAAATAAACAAATGGGACCTAATGAAAGTTAAAAGCTTTTGCACAACAAAGGAAACCATAAATAAGATGAAAAGACAACCCTAAGAATGGGAGAAAATATCTGCAAATGAAGCAACTGACAAAGGATTAATCTCCAAAATTTACAAGCAGCTCATGAAGCTCAATATCAAAAAAACAAACAAGCCAATCCAAAAATGGACAGAAGACCTAAATAGACATTTCTCCAAAGAAGATATACAGATTGCCATAAAACACATGAAAGGATGCTCAACATCACTAATCATCAGAGAAATGCAAATCAAAACTACAATGAGGTATCACCTCACACCAGTCAGAATGGCCATCATCACAAAATCTACAAACAATAAATGCTGGAGAGGCTGTGGAGAAAAGGGAACCCTCTTGCACTGTTGGTGGGAATATAAATTGATACAGCCACTATGGAGAACAGTATGGAAGTTCCTTAGAAAACTAAAAATAGAACTACTATATGACCCAGCAATCCCACTACTGGGCATATACCCTCAGAACCATAATTCAAAAAAAGTCATGTACCACAATGTTCACTGCAGCTCTGTCTACAATAGCCAGGACATGGAAGCAACCTAAGTGTCCATTGACAGATGAATGGATAAAGAAGATGTGGCGCATATATACAATGGAATATTACTCAGTCATATAAAGAAACAAAATTGAGTTATTTGTAGTGAGGTGGATGGACGTAGAGTCTGTCATACAGAGTGAAGTAAGTCAGAAAGAGAAAAGCAAATACCATACGCTAGCACATATATATGGAATATATATATTTAAAAAAAGGTTCTGAAGAACATAGGGGCAGGACAGGAATAAAGACACAGACACAGAGAATGGACTTGAGGACATGGGGAGGGGGAAGGGTAAGCTGGGACAAAGTGAGAGAGTGGCATGGACATATATACACTGCCAAATATAAAATAGATAGCTAGTGGGAAGCAGCCACATAGCACAACATCAGCACTGTGCTTTGTGACCACCTAGAGGGGTGGGATAGGGAGGGTGGGCAGGAAACACAAGAAGGAGAAGATATGGGGATATATGTATATGTATAGCTGATTCACATTGTTATAAAGCAGAAACTAACACACCATTGTAAAGCAATTATGCTCCAATAAAGATGTTAAGAAAAAAAGGGTTAATACATTGTTCTGTAAAGTTCTTGGTGAAAATGAAAAATGTGTCTTTTATTTTTACTTAAAACCTAAGTCACTTTTTGGCCAACCCTATATTAACAAGAGTACAAATGGATAGCCACTGGACAGCCTCACATGTGGAATAAGAAAGAATCCATTTCAGTTGTAAAACATGTGAAGTACTATGAAAGATAAAGAAGAGATATAAAATATTGGAATAATTTCCTCAGTAGACAAGTCAGGTGGAAGCAGACTACTATGAACAAAACCTTCTCACTATTCAGGAAGAATGTGCAACCCCTTTCTGATGACATCATGCAATTAGCTTCAGAAAATCCAAATATAATAAACTCCAAAAGTAATATAGTTATAGATATTGTAATACTATCTTCAACAAGACAAGAAAGTAAATTAATAAAACACAGAACTTCTCTGTCTAATAAAATATTAAGCTATACCAAAAGCCAAAAACAAAACAAAGAAAAAAGTATAAAGTAGAAACAGGAAAAAAATTCTGCAAAACTAAGAACATGGCCACATAAAAATAAATAAATAAATAACAAAAACAAAAAAATTAACACTTTAGGAGCCTATTAAGGTAATCAAAAACAATAGATCTTCTTTTCTTTCCATCACCCTCCATACACATCATATTGAGTCTGTCTCTAGACTAAATATTATATCTTTCTACTTCTTTTTATCTCTTCTTTTTTACCTGAGTCCAAGACTTGACCAGTGCTCACTTGGATTGCAGCAACAGCTTTCTAACCATCTCTGTCCTTCTGCTGTTTCTGTTCCCTCACATTTCATTTCAGCAGTTGCAAGAGATACCTTCTTAAAATGTAATTCAGATCATATAGATCCTCTGCTTTGAATTTTTCTATGGCCTTGTATTTCAAACTTTTTCCAAGGCTCTGTATCACCTGGCTCATGCCTATGACTCCAATCTCATCTTTTGTCCATCTTGCCCTTGCTTACCTTGCTCACCAGACTCCAACTCTGCAACTCTGCTGGCCTTTTTTCAACACTTCAACACCTCCCACCTCGAGTTTTTAGCATATTCTGTTCCTTCAGCCTGTAGTGCTTGCCTCTCCCCCCACCCCTTTCCTATGACTGCATCTTGTAGATCTCACTTCCTCAGAGAGGCCTTTCCAAAATACTCTGAAGTGGCACCTGAATACTCAATTATTTTTAATATTAGCACAATGTTGCTCTCCTTCTTGACATTTATCCCAGTTTACACTTATTCTTATTCACTTGATTGTTAATTTATTTATCATATGGAATATTCTACTAGACTATATGATCCATAACACTACATCTTTATCATTTACCATTGGATTCCCAGAACCTAGCAAAATGCTGGCATATAAGAAACATGCAACAATTACTTATTAAATGAATATTTGATGGTGACTATGCTATCTAGGTTTACCTACAATCAATATTGTACAGATTATACATTTCAATTACCTATATAGGTCAATATTATAACCAAAGTTTTCATAACGTCTGAATCAGATAGTGTGTTGTTCTAACACATTTATATTGAATAATCCAGATAAAACCAACACATTTGGAGAATCTGTGTCTTTGTTGACAACCAAATTATTTGTGTTTCATAAGGTCTTTACTTCCTATTATTCTGTACTTGAATGCATATGGCTGAATATTTATTTGTCCCAAGAATTGAAACTCAATAACATAAAACTATGGAATATTAGAGTTAGCTGAAAGACATTAAGTCATCTGGTCAAGTTTGTTGCTCGGTATTGGCATCTCTACATCTCTGGCAAAAATCATCAAGCTTGAACATTTGCTGGATTAAAGAGTTCATTAACATACAAGGCAGCCCAAGGTCTAACTCCTAGAAAATTTTTTCATTTACTCGGTGACAATTGGTACCATTTTTCCATCTTCTGACTTATCACAGTAGATTCCCTGTTTGACATCATGACAGCTTGGTTATTTGAAAACAGCTTTTATTTAAATAATGATAGCACTAAGATTACATTTACCTGGATTTCCAAAGAAATGTCACTTTTAGAACTTGTGACACAAACGCAGCACATCTTAGAGGTACTGGTCCAAAAGAGCAGAGTAAGATTTAGCATAAGTCTCCACACAAAGCAATCTCTGTTTCTTCTGCTGCATATCTACCTTCCAGTTTTCCATCTCAGTTAACCCTTTGAAGAACTAATCAAGTTCATGGTACTACCTGAAATTAAGAAAAATATATTGGATAATTGAGAAATGTTGACTTTTCAGAACTCAGTAAGGTGATATAATAAAGCATGGACAGAAGAAATAGCTAGTTACTGACTCCGGAAAGAGACAGACTTTTCTATACTGCAAGGGTTTTAATCAATGAATTCATTCTTTTTTTTTCCTAACTCTTTTTCTGTGAATGACTTACCGGCCTACTAAGAGATGTTCATTAGCTTAATTTACTTTATAATTCTATTTGTAATAAAAATTGAAAATCTACAAAAATAAACTCAACTAGTGAATTTGTAATTCTTGTCAAAAATAACTTTTCCTCTTAAAGTATTATGCTAAAAATATTTTAGGAGCTAACCAAGGTGTGTGTGTGTGTTTGTGTGTATATGTGTGTGCGTATATATCTATATCTATATCTATATCTATCTTATGTACTATACATTTCACTGTCAGTAAGGGACAGTGAAAAAAGCTACAAAAGGAATCGTGCAATACAAATTTCTCCAAATTTCAATATTTTCCCAAAGCTAGGCATATTTCATTAAACACATGGCTCCAGGATTTTCACATATATCTCAACTTGTCATCATTGGCAATTGAGATTTTTACCCTACTACCAGTGAAACCTTCATTTCCTTGGAATTGAAGGAATTATAGAGTGGAATTATAGTGGAATCATAGAGTGACTTCATCCTGTGCAATTATAGAGTGACTTCCAGATATAAAAGATGGAGAAGAGAAGTTCATTTTTTTGTTAAAACAAAAAACAGTAAACTTACTGATGCAGAGTGTCTGGAGGAAGGAGAACATTAATTAACATACATTTGTGGATTATAACATAAAAGAAACTAAGTTTTACTGCTTTTACTTGTCCAGAATAGCTCAAATTTGGAACATATTGCCAAGTACTAGCCCTACTGAAATAAATTAGGACTAAAGAATGATTTATTATTAATATAGCAAATGCCAGCAGAGCAGTGTTGGTTCTCTTTATGTCACAGTTATTCTTGTCTATATGTTGGCTGCTTCCTCAGTTCTCATAAATAGGCAAATCATTCCCTCAGTTAGCTGTTTACTCTTTTCACTTTACTTACCAGCGTAACCTCCTCACAAAGAACAAAGCAAAATTTTCTAGCTGCACTTCTGTTAGTAGGGAGTTGGAGTTAGTGTTTTCTAAGATTCCTCCTAACGCTGAGACATTTTAGGTATGGAGTAACACAGCATAAATAAATTTATTTCTACTAAGAACCTGAATTAAAACATTCTTCTATATTTTCTATGACTCAGAATTCTTTAGTACTTCTTTGTACCCTTTAGAGCAGGGACTGGCTTTTTTTTTTTTTTTAAAATAAAGGGCCAGAGAGTAAATATTTCAGGCTTTGTGGGCCAAACAGTCTCTGCCCCAACTACTCAACTCAGCTGGTGTGGTAGGAAAGCAGCCGTAGAAAAGACATAAAGAAATGTTGTTTCTGTGTTCCAATAAAACTTTATTTACAGCACTCCCTCTTGTGAGAACACCAGAATCACAACTAGCTGCTGGACAATGATCGACAGGAAGACACTGGAACTCACCAAAAAAGATACCCCACATCCAAAGACAAAGGAGATGCCACAATGAGATGGTAGGAGAGGCGCAATCACAGTAAAATCAAATCCTATAACTGCTGCGTGGGTGACTCACAGACTGGGGAACACTTAGACCACAGAAGTCCACCAACTGCAGTGAAGGTTCTGAGCCCCATGTCAGGCTTCCCAACCTCGGGGTCCGGCAACAGGAGGAGGAATTACTAGAGAATCAGACTTTGAAGGCTATGGGGATTTGATTGCAGGACTTCGACAGAACTGGAGGAAACAGAGACTCCATTCTTAGAGGGCACACAAAGTAGTGTGCGTATTGGGACCCAGGGGAAGAAGCAGTAACCCCAGGGGAGACTGAACCAGACCTACCTACTAGTGTTGGGGGGTCTCCTGCAGAGGTGGGGGGTGGCTGTGGCTCACCATGGGGACAAGAACACTGGCAGCAGAAGTTCTGGGAAGTACTCCTCAGTGTGAGCCCTCCCAGAGTCTGACATTAGCCCCACCAAAGAGCCCAGGTAGGCTCCAGTGTTGGGTTGCCTCAGGCCAAACAACCAACAGGGAGGGAACCCAGCCCCACCCATCAGCAGTCAAGCAGATTAAAGTTTTACTGAGCTCTGCCCACCAGAGCAAGTCAGCTCTACCTACCACCAGTCCCTCCCAACAGGAAACTTGCATAGGCCTTTTAGATAGCCTCCTCCACCAGAGGGCAGACAGCAGAAGCAAGAAGAAGTACAATCCTGCAGCCTGTGGAACAAAAAACATATTCACAGAAAGATAGACAAGATGAAAAGGCAGAGGGCTACATACCAGATGAAGGAACAAGATAAAACCCTAGGAAAACAACTAAATGAAGTGGAGATAGGCAACCTTCCAGATAAAGAATTCAGAATAATGATAGTGAAGATAATACAGGACCTCGGAAAAAGAATGGAGGCAAAGATCAAGAAGATGCAAGAAATGTTTAACAAGGACCTAGAAGAATTAAAGAACAAACCAACAGAGATGAACAATACAATAACTGAAATGAAAACTACACTAGAAGGAATCAACAGCAGAATAACTGAGGCAGAAGAACGGATAATTGACCTGGAAGACAGAATGGTGGAATTCACTGCTGCGGAACAGAATAAAGAAAAAAGAATGAAAAGAAATGAAGACAGCCTAAGAGACCTCTGGGACATTAAACACAACACCATTCGCATTATAGGGGTCCCAGAAGGAGAAGAGAGAGAGAAAGGACCAGAGAAAATATTTGAAGAGATTATAGTCGAAAACTTCCCTAACATGGGAAAGGAAATAGCCACCCAAGTCCAGGAAGCGCAGAGTCCCATACAGGATAAACCCAAGGAGAAACACTCTGAGACACATAGTAATCAAATTGGCAAAAAATTAAAGACAAAGAAAAATTATTGGAAGCAACAAGGGAAAAATGACAAATAACATACAAGGGAACTCCCATAAGATTAACAGCTGATTTGTCAGCAGAAACTGTACAGGCCAGAAGGGAGTGGCATGATATACTTAAAGTGATGAAAGGGAAGCACCTCCAACCAAGATTACTCTACCTGGCAAGGATCTCATTCAGATTCCACAGAGAAATCAAAAGCTTTACAGACAAGCAAAAGCTGAGAGAATTCAGCACCACCAAACCAGCCCTACAACAAATGCTAAAGGAACTTCTCTAAGTGGGAAACACAACAGAACAAAAGGACCTACAAAAACAAACCCCAAACAATTATGAAAATGGTCATAGGAACATACATATCGATAATTACCTTAAACGTGAATGGATTAAGTGCTCCCACCAAAAGACACAGGCTTGCTAACTGGATACAAAAACAAGACCCATATATATGCTGTCTACAAGAGACCCACTTCAGACCTAGGGACACATTCAAACTGAAAGTGAGGGGATGGAAAAAGATATTCCATGCAAATAGAAATCAAAAGAAAGCTGGAGTAGCAATACTCATATCAGATAAAATAGACTTTAAAATAAACAATGTTACAAGAGACAAGGAAGGACACTACATAATGATCAAGGGATCAATCCAAGAAGAAGATATAACAATTATAAATATATATGCACCCAACATAGGAGCACCTCAATATATAAGGCAGCTGCTAACAGCTATAAAAGAGGAAATCGACAGTAACACAATAATAGCGGGGGACTTTAACACCTCACACCAATGGGCAGATCATCCAAAATGAAAATAAATAAGGAAACAGAAGCTTTAAATGACACAATAGACCAGAGAGATTTAGTTGATATTTATAGGACATTCCATCCAAAAACAGCAGATTACCCCTGCTTCTCAAGTGCGCACGGAACATTCTCCAGGATAGATCACTTCCTGGGTCACAAATCAAGCCTCAGTAAATTTAAGAAAATTGAAATCATATCAAGTATCTTTTCTGACCACAGTGCTATGAGATTAGAACTGAATTACAGGGAAAAAAACATTAAAAACACAAACACATGGAGGCTAAACAGTACATTACTAAATAACCAAGAGATCAGTGAAGAAATCCAAGAGAAAATCAAAAAATACCTAGAGACAAATGACAATGAAAACATGATGATCCAAAACCTATGAGATGCAGCAAAAGCAGTTCTAAGAGGGAAGTTTATAGCTATACAAGCTTACCTCAATAAACAACAAAAATCTCAAATAAACAATCTAAACTTACACCTAAGGGAACTAGAGAAAGAAGAACAAACAAAACCCAAAGTTAGCAAAAGGAAAGAAATCATAAAGATTAGAGCAGAAATAAATGAAATAGAAACAAAGAAAACAATAGCAAAGATCAATAAAACTACAAGCTGGTCTTTGAGAAGATAAACAAAATTGATAAGTCATTAGCCAGACTCATCAAGAAAAAGAGGGAGAGGACTCAAATCAATAAAATTCGAAATGAAAAAGAAGTTACAACAGACTCTGCAGAAATACAAAGCATCCTAAGAGACTACTATAAGCAACTCTATGCCAATAAAATGGACAACCTGGAAGAAATGGACAGATTCCTAGAAAGGTATAACCTTCCAAGACTGAACCAGGAAGAAACAGAAAATATGAACAGACCAATCACAAGGAATGAAACTGAAAGTGTGATTAAAAATCTTCCAACAAACAAAAATCTGGGACCAGATGGCTTCACAGGTGAATTCTGTCAAACATTTAGAGAAGAGCTAACACCCATCCTTCTCAAACTCTCCCAAGAAATTGTGGAGGAAGGAACACTCCCAAACTCATCCTATGAGGCCACCATCACCCTGATACCAAAACCAGACAAAGATGCTACAAAAAAAGAAAATTACAGACCAATATCACTGATGAATATAGATGCAAAAATCCTCAACAAAATACTAGCAAACAGAATCCAACAACACATTAAAAGAATCATACACCATGATCAAGTGGGCTTTATCCCAGGGATGCAAGGATTCTTCAATATATGCAAATCAATCAATGTGATAAACCATATTAACAAATTGAAGAATAAAAACCATATGATCAACTCAATAGATGCAGAAAAAGCTTTTGACAAAATACAACAGCCATTTATGATAAAAACTCTCCAGAAAGTAGGCATAGAGGGAACCTACCTCAATATAATAAAGGCCATATATGACAAACCCACAGGAAACATCATTCTCAATGGTGAAAAACTGAAGGCATTTCCTCTAACATTAGGAACAAGACGAGGATGTCCACTCTTGCCACTATTATTCAACATAGTTTTGGAAGTCCTAGCCATGGCAATCAGAGAAGAAAAAGAAATAAAAGGGATACAAATTGGAAAAGAAGAAGTAAAAGTGTCACCGTTTGCAGATGACATGATACATACATATAGAATCCTAACGACTCTACCAGAAAACTACTAGAGCTAATCAATGAATTTGGTAAAGTTGCAGGATACAAAATTAATGCACAGAAATCTCTTGCATTCCTATGCACTGATGAAAAGTCTGAAAGAGAAATTAAGGAAACACTCCGATTTACCATTGCAACAAAAAGAATAAAATCCCTAGGAATAAACCTACCTAGGGAGACAAAAGACCTGTATGCAGAAAACTATAAGACACTGATGAAAGAAATTACAGATGATACCAACAGATAGAGAGATATACCATGTTCTTAGATTGGAAGAATCAATTTTTTGAAAATGACTATACTACCCAAAGCAATCTACAGGTTCAATGCAATCCCTATCAAATTACCAATGGCATTTTTCACAGAACTAGAACAAAAAATCTTAAAATTCATATGGAGACACAAAAGATCCCGAATAGCCAAAGCAGTCTTGAGGGAAAAAAATGGAGCTGGAGGAATCAGACTCCCTGACTTCAGACTATACTATAAAGCTATAGTAATCAAGACAATACAGTACTGGCACAAAAAGAGAAACATAGATCAATGGAAGAAGATAGAATGCCCAGAGATAAACTCACACACCTATGGTCAACTAATCTATGACAAAGGAGGCAAGGATATACAATGGAGAAAAGACAGTCTCTTCAATAAGTGGTGCTGGGAAAACTGGACAGCTACATGTAAAAGAATGAAATTAGAACACTCCCTAACACCATACACAAAAATAAACTCAAAATGGATTAGAGACCTAAATGTAAGACTGGACACTATAAATGTCTTAGAGGAAAACATAGGAAGGTCACTCTTTGACATAAATCACAGCAAGATCTTTTTTGATCCACCTCCTAGAGTAATGGAAATAAAAACAAAAATAAACAAATGGGACCTAAAGAAACTTAAAAGCTTTTGCACAGCAAAGGAAACCATAAACAAGACGAAAAGGCAACCCTCAGAATGGGAGAAAGTATTTGCAAACGAATCAACGGACAAAGGATTAATCTTCAAAATATATAAACAGCTCATGCAACTCAATATTAAAAAAACAAACAAGCCAATTCAAAAATGGGCAGAAGACCTAAATAGACATTTCTCCAAAGAAGACATACAGATGGCCAAGAAGCACATGAAAAGCTTCTCAACATCACTAATTATTAGAGAAATGCAAATCAAAACTACCATGAGGTATCACCTCACACCAGTTAGAATGGACATCACCAGACAATCTACAAACAACAAATGCTGGAGAGGGTGTGGAGAAAAGGGAGCCCTCTTGCACTGTTGGTGGAATGTAAATTGATACAGCCACTATGGAGGTTCCTTAGAAAACTAAAAATAGAATTACCATATGATCCAGCAATCCCACTCCTGGGCATATACACAGAGAAAACCATAATTCAAAAAGACACATGCACCCCAAAGTTCATTGCAGCATTATATACAATAGCCAGATTATGGAAGCAACCTAAGTGCCCATTGACAGACGAATGGATAAAGAAGATGTGGTACATATATACAATGGAATATTACTCAGCCATAAAAAGGAACGAAATTGGGTTATTTGTAGAGACGTGGATGGATCTAGAGACTGTCATACAGAGTAAAGTAAGTCAGAAAGAGAAAAACAAATATCGTATATTAACGCATATATGTGGAACCTAGAAAAATGGTACAGATGAACCAGTTTGCAGGGCAGAAATTGAGACAGAGATGTAGAGAACAAACGTATGGACACCAAGAGGGGAAAGCGGCGGGGGGATGGTGGTGGTAGTGTGATTAATTGGGAGATTAGGATTGACATGTATACAGTGATGTGTATAAAATTGATGACTAATAAGAACCTGCTGTATAAAAAATAAATAAATTAAATAAAATTCAAAAATTAAAAAGAAAAAGGATCCAGTTACATTTTTAAGATTTATATTAGTTGTGACTTTACAATGTAATAGTAGAATTTTGAGACATTTTATAATTAGCTTGCTTTTGAATGTTACTTATGCATGTAAGTGCTTCGTGTATTTGATTTTGTCCTAGTTTTACTGTTTTTTTATTGCATCTTTTCCTACTGGGTCAAAAGTTAATTGGTGCCTCAGTTAACACCGTTTGGATTAAGTTTTCTGAATAGTAATAAAAATCAAAACAAAAAACAAACAAAAAAACCCCCTTTATTTACAAAAATATGTGGCAGACTGGATTTGCCTGGCAGGTCATAGTTTGCCAATTTCTACATTAAAGGTATAATCTATGTAGGATGGAGAATGCTTTTTTGGAAATGCAAGGGCTAACTTAGTCGGCACTAACCTAAGCAGAGTTAGAGTACATCATTATAACTTAGTCCCTGTGGAGATACGGTCTTTTCATCTTTCAGTGGAAACTGCTCCTGAAGTCACTTCAGGCCTATACAAGGTTTCTTCTGATCACCTTACCTATAAATATGTGTCAACCCTGCAAGACTACAGAGATGTTTATGAGCCCTTCGTAATGTCAAAGTTCTCCTAACAATTCCTAAATGCTTGCTGTCCTTTACCCTTTGTTTTTGATCATTTCCTTGAAGGTGACAACTACAACCTCTGTAAAACCCATATGCTACAATTCAGTTCAATAGCATTAGAGTTGTCACAAAGGAAGACCATCGAGTCAAAGGTTTCATCAGCTATAAGAGTCTAAACTACTCCCCAGAAAGCAAAATAATGGCAGAGGGAGAGGCCACAGTTGAGAAACGGCCATATTTTTTAAAAAATTCACCTTATGGGAGTTCCCTGGCAGTCCAGTGGTTAGGATTCCATGCTTCCACTGCAGGGGGCATGGGTTCGATCCCCTGGTTGGAGATCTCACATGCCTGACACTTGGTACAGCCAAAAAACAAAAAATTCACTATAAGATAATATGGAAGAGCCCTCATATATTGAGAATATTTGCAAAACAATGTGCTACTTTAGTAGCCAAGAGTTTACAGTTCAAGGCTGCTGTGGTAGCTCTTAGTGGTCATGAAGAAGTCAACCATAAAAGCCTATATGTATATATAAATACATGCAATGTACTGAATGCACTGTTACATATGCATCCAATTTTTAAGGAAGTCATTTCAGAGACCTTTAGTGTTATATCAATTCAGTACTGTGCAGAGATAAAAGCAACACATATTTATCACACCTTGGGGAATTTGTCTAGTAGAAACCAAAATCCTTATAGTTGTGGAACTTGTAATACAGTAACTTTAAAAGGGGGAGAATATACTTAAATATATATTAAAATGTATTTAATATCTCAGAAGTTTGTGGTCAGCCTGAATGAAACCGTTTTAGAAAGAACCAGGTAAAATGTACATTGGTTTTCAGTAACTGGGCTAGAGTTGACAGGTGATGTGAAGCACATTGATGGATTTTGTCCAAGTTTCATATGAGGTTACTTAGGTGAGGCAGATCAGAGATCAATATGCTTCCCCTGGAATCCTGAGACACTGTTCAAGAGAAGCAATTAAAGAGCTATGAACTACAGTGGGCATTTCTGAAGGTAGAAAGGAGGGAGAAAGGAATGGATGGAGGGATGGATCCAGTGAGGTATTTCTCACTGAGACATACCAGAAGCACAAAAAGAGTGGGGTGACTTGAATGTACAAGGAGCCGGAAGAGCTCACCATAATAAAATAATAGCTGATTCCAAAAATAAACCATCAGAGGTGTTAAAATGCAATATCTTGCGTTTTGAATGTCAAACGACTTCCTCCTGCAGCACCTTGTGCAACGACACACTGAGGTTCCAAAGTCGGCCTCTAAAATGCAGTCATTCCTTCACAGATTAAGAAGAAACCTCAAAGATCCCAAAGGAAACTAAAACTTTATTTCAAAAATTTGCTTTGAACTTTGAAAATAAAATAAGATGTATTATTGCAAACTCTGAAAGGACTGATCTAAACTGCTAGAAATCTAGTCCTGATTTTAAAGGATGGTGCCAAGCAGGCACACCTATTTTGGTGCACCTAACCAGGCAAAGAACAGTGGGTGAGTAAAAAGGGCAACAGATTGCCAACCAGCACAATCATCTCGGAATGTAGAGACGGTTCGTCAGGCCTTCTTTTCCATTGCTCTGCCATCCTCCCTCTCTCTTAGCTCTTTATGCGGTTCTGGGAATACAGGAAGTGCTCAATGAATACATACCCCTTTCTTCCTCTCCCTTTCTCTCTCACCCTCATTTTCCTTAAGTTTCTTCTTTATATCCCCTTCACTCCATTTTTATCGCTTTCTTCTCTCTTTTTCCGCCTCCCTTGCCCTTCTCTGTATGTCTCTCTTTTTTCCTAACTTTGTTACACCACAAAACTGAAATATATTTCTAATTATTCCTTGCAATCACTGAATTAATTGTCTGAACTCTAACCTTAATGTAAATGATAATGTTGTGTATGTGTATACACACATACACTATGTTATAATGTTCTTTAGGAACAAAAACAATAAAATGTAGTTGATTTTACTTGGGGCATTCTTCCGTGGTTTTTTTTCCCTTGTTTCATCCTGTGGTTCCTCCCGTTACTTAGCATTTTGGCTATTCAGAAGTAGTACCTTGAACTATGAATCTGCTGCTGACCTTTCAAAAGATCAATATATCTCCACATTAGACTTTTTGTAATCCTTTGCAATGAATGGAAACTGATGCCAAACTTTCCCCTTGCAAGCGTAAGCATTTTTGGAAGGTGAGAGGAAAGGAGCTGTTCGGTTTTATATTTTACACAATTAAACAACGTGCCATCTTGGCACAGTACTCAGGGAAAATACATCATGCCTCTGAAAGATTGGAAAGATTCTTTTCTAAGGTCATTATCTACTCCAGCCATACAGCATCTACCTTCCCCCTCCATCAGGAGAGTCCAGGCCCCCTTGCAGTGTAGCGCTCTATTACATTATACCACTTATCTCACAACCTACTTCAGGACTCATTTATATGCATGCAAAAGTGGGTTTCTGTCCCCTGGAGAGCTGGCGGGCACCCTGCGGTCTGATTCCTCTTGTCCTTGAACATTAGACACTCTGTTGCCAATGAAAAGTAAGGAGAGAAATCATGTACATCGACAGTCTTGAAAATTTCACTTTTATCTCAGTAGATTAGCATGTTTTTTTTTTTTCTCCTACTGCCAGCACAGAAGATGACAAGTTAAGGAAAATGTAAAGTTAATGCTGATGGAAAGGCAACATAGAAATAGAGAATTGTGTTTTTCACTATTCATTATTAAAAAGACAAATTTCTACCACTGTCTTTTCTGCCACAAGAAAACAATAGAGGCTCCAGCAAATGCAGCAAGCAAGTGAAGTTCTCTTAGATGAATCTCACTTTTCTATTGTCTTTTATTATGAAATCAAGGGTGTGTTATGCTGGAATAGTTCAATTTCTCTCTTTTTTAGTGCCAAAGTTCTCAAGCTAGGACTCATGTTAATTGCCTTCACTCACATACCTGCCTAAGTATTCCCTGAAATCTGTTCCTACCTTTTCTACCTTATTGAATTCTTTCTCAAGTGTCACCATTGATCTCCAATCTCTCCTCAGGTTTCATCCTCCTGAATGTTTTTTTCAGCCTCTTTATGACTTTTGACACTGTCCAGTACCTGCTCCTTCATTCTTGGCCTTCTCTTGGTTTCCAGGACATTGTACCCCTTTGTTCTCCAACCTTAATGAATGATTCTTCTTTGTTTCCTTTGTTGGCTTTTCTCCCTCCTCCCATGACCAAACTGTGGGTCTCCATCAAAGCTATTATCTTGGCCGTCTGCTCTTCTTCACTGACACTTATTCCATCTTCTCCTCTTCAATGAACATCCCTATATATAGACTGCAATTGCCAATCCCAGTGCTGCTCAGTGAAAAAACAATATCTTAATTCAAACTGTCTATGGAGCATATTTACTTGGATAACCAGCCAATGACATCTTAAATTTACTTTAATTTCAATACACTTAAAGTTTACCTACTCATTTTCCCTTCTCTCCTCCCACTAGGATGTACTTTCTATCTCCGCCAAACACCATGCCTCAGAACCAAACTACAGAGCAATTTTAGTCAACTCCAATGCATCCTGTAAGCTACTGCATTAGTTTAAGAACTTCCATAACACTACATTGTCTGCTGCATTAAATTCAAACTCCTGTAAATGGCTTTCAAGATTTTTCACATATGGCATTGATCTACCTGATTTTGGTTTCCATGACTCCAATGTGGAGTCACTGCTGGCCAAGAAAGTCTCTTCATTGTGAACATGCTACTCTACCAACACCCATACCAGTTCTACCTCTCCAGGCTTTGCTCTTTCCTTCTAGGTGGAATTACTTTGCCTAGTCAATGTATCTATTGGCTGATTCTAACCTTCTTATAAGACAGACAGTTGTATGATAACCAATTATTATCTGGCAATAATCGGTGGTTTATAGAAAGATGTTATATCTCAGTGTTTAAGAACTCAGACTTGAGAGAGTCAAGAGTTGTGTTGAAACACAGCTCACTTATGATGTGACCTCGGGCAAGTTACTTAACTTCTCTAAGCTGCTGTTTCTTCATTTATAAAATAGAAAAATATACTACCTACCACATAAAGTTGTTGAGAGGAATATATGAAATAATGCAGGCGAACTTAGCACTTAGCATAGGGCCTGCCCCTTAATAAGTGCTCTTTAAAGTTAGTTGTTATTATTATAAAAGGTATCTGTCTTCACTCTGATGAACCCAATTTCATAATTTCTTAATTTATTAGATCAATCCTAGGTGGGAATGAAGATAACAATAAGCATGCATTAAAGACTGAACACATACTAATGCTGGATATTAATGAGTTACGGGAGACTGGAGGGTCACGCGCACATTAGATGGCAGGTAGATGATGGTACCATGAGGGTAAGCTCTCTCCCATTTTGCTTGCCATTTTATCTAAACTAGAGCACAGTGAAGACAAAATAGTTGGTTCTTCATACATATGTATTGAACGTACTACAGAGAATCCCCAAATTTGGAACTTGAATCTAAGACAATGAATTTCTCAAGTAATTCCAATTAATAAGTTTCACTAAGCTGAGAAGAGCACTTTGAGAAACTCATCTAGATCTCCTCCTTGTGGTGGATCACAAGGAACTCCTCCCAATGGGTGGCTGAGAGGACAGGAGTCAGTGGGCTTATGGTTTATCTTAATTCACCAGCTTGGCCTCCATCTTCATTCATATTGCTAAGAGGTTCTCCCTGAAAATAGTGCCACAGTATTGCTTTATAAAGGATTATTAGTCTCAAGTAATCCCTTAGGAAAGGGCATGATGCAACCACAGAAAAAGTATTAGGAAATATCTGTATATGATAAAACTTAAATGATTCCACATACAACTTGCCTATTAAAGTATCTTCAACATCAAAATTAATGTAATAATATCTCCCTACTGATTTCCTAATTATATGCAGGCACCATAACATAGGTACATAAGGAGATCTGGTCCTTAGATAAAATGGTGAAATGAAACAAGTTTCCTTGGTGTCCTCCACATCTTCTCCCACACTTCCTCCCACATCTTCAAGTTAACTATTTTTCCTCTTTCTTACTCTTAGGGGACAGTTCTCAGGCTGACAAAAATAAAAATTCACCCAGTGGAGTGGCACACACAGTGTCACCCTCTCCCAAAGTTTTTCAGGATCCAAGATCACATTTTCTTTTTTGCCCATCTATTCTTCCTTTGCTTATACCAGCCATTCCCTGCAACAGCTAAACAAAAAGCAATCTGATTATCATGGTGAAAACCATGCATATTGGGCATGAATGACTGAGAAACTTAGTATTCTCAGAGATGTACCTGCTTTTTAAAATATGAGCTAATTAACACACTTGAACCTCTGATTTTTGAGCTGTCAGTATCTTAGATTTGGATACCTCGTATAAGTCCTCAGTTGACTCTTCAAAACCTAATCATGGGGGCAAAGCGGAGAGATTTCCCCACAGAGGATCAGGGCCGAGCGGCACTCACCAGCCCGAGAGGCTTGTCTGCTCACCCGCCGGGGCGGGCGGGGCTGGGAGTTGAGGCTCGGGCTTCGGTCGGAGCGCCGGGAGAGGACGGGGGATGGCGGCGTGAACACAGCCTGCAGGGGGTTACTGCGCCGCGGCTAGCCAGGAGGGAGTCCGGGGAAAAGTCTGGACCTGCCAAAGAGGCAAGAGACTTTTTCTTACCTCTTTGTTTCCTGGTGCGTGAGGAGAGGGGATTAAGAGCGCTGCTTAAAGGAGCTCCAGAGATGGGTGCGAGCCGCGGCTAAAAGCACGGACCCCAGAGACAGGCATGAGACGCTAAGGCTGCTGCTGCCTCCACCAAGAAGCCTGTGTGCGAGCCCAGGTCACTATCCACACCCTCCTTCTGGGGAGCCTGTGCAGCCAGCCACTGCGAGGGTCACGGGACCCGAGGTCGACTCCTCCGGGAGAACGCACAGCGCGCCTCTGGCTGGTGCAACGTCACGCCGACCTCTGCCGCCGCAGGCCCGCCCCGCACGCTGTGCCCCTCCCTCCCCCGGCCTGAGTGAGCCTGAGCCCCCGAATCAGCGGCTCCTTTAACCCCATCCTGTCTGAGCAGAAAACAGACACCCTCCGGCGACCTACACGCAGATGCGGGGCCAAATCCAAAGCTGAGCCCCTGTGAGCTGTGAGAACAAAGAAGAGAAAGGGAAATCTCTCCCAGCAGCCTCAGAAGCAACGAATTAAAGCTCCACAATCAACTTGATGTACCCTGCATCTGTGGAATACCTGAATAGAAAACGAATCATCCCAAATTAAGGAGGTGGACTTTGAGAGCAAGATTTATGATTTTTTCCCCTTTTCCTCTTTTTGTGACTGTATATTTGTATGCTTCTGTGTGAGATTTTGTCTGTATAGCCTTGCTTCCACAATTTGTCCTACGGTTCTATCCGTCCATTTTTTTTTTAAATTTTTTTTCTTAATAATTATTTTTTATTTTAATAACGTTATTTTACTTTATCTTCTTTCTTTCTTTCCTTCCTTCCCTCCTTTAGACAACGAATCATCCCAAATTGAGGAGGTGGACTTTGAGAGCAAGATTTATGATTTTTTTCCCCTTTTCCTCTTTTTGTGAGTGTGTATGTGTATGGTTCTGTGTGAGATTTTGTCTGTATAGCTTTGCTTCCACCATTTGTCCTAGGGTACTATCCGTCCGTTTTTTTGTTTGTTTGTTTTTTACACTTTTTTCTTTTTTTTCTCTTAAAAATTATTTTTTTATTTTAATAACTTTATTATATTTTATCTTACTTTATTTTATTTTACTTTATCTCCTTTCTTTTTTTCCTTCCTTCCCTCCTTCCTACCTTGCTCCCTCCCTCCCTCCCTCCTTTCTTTCTTTCTCTTTCTCTCTTTCTACTTCTACCAATTCTTTCTTTCTACTTTTTCTCCCTTTTATTCTAAGCCATGTGGATGAAAGACTCTTGGTGCAGCAGCCAGGAGTCAGTGCTCTGCCTCTGAGGAGGGAGAGCCAACTTCAGGACACTGGTCCACAAGAGACCTCCCAGCTCCACATAATATCAAACAGTGAAAATCTCCCAGAGATCTCCATCTCAACACCAGCACCCAGCTTCACTCAACGACCAGCAAGCTACAGTGCTGGACATCCTATGCTAAACAACTAGCAAGACAGGAACACAGCCACACCCATTAGCAAAGAGGCTGCCTAAAATCATAATATGTCTACAGACACTCCAAAATATACCACCAGACGTGGACCTGCCCACCAGAAAGACAAGATCCAGCCTCATCCACCAGAACACAGGCACTAGTCCCCTCCACCAGGAAGCCTACACAACCCACTGAACCAACCTTAGCCACTGGGGACAGACACCAAAAACAACGGGAACTACGAACCTGCAACCTGCAAAAAGGAGACCCCAAACACAGTAAGATAAGCCAAATGAGAAGACAGAAAAACACACAGCAGATGAAGGAGCAAGATAAAAACCCACCAGACCTAACAAATGAAGAGGAAATAGGCAGTCTACCTGAAAAAGAAGTCAGAATAATGAGAGTAAAGATGACCCAAAATCTTGGAAATAGAATAGGCAAAATGCAAGAAACATTTAACAAGGACCTAGAAGAACTAAAGATGAAACAAACAATGATGAACAACACAATAAATGAAATTAAAAATACTCTAGATGGGATCAATAGCAGAATAACTGAGGCAGAAGAATGGATAAGCGACCTGGAAGATATAATAGTGGAAATAACTACTGCAGAGCAGAATAAAGAAAAAAGAATGAAAAGAACTGAGGACAGTCTCAGAGACCTCTGGGACAACATTAAGCACACCAACATTCAAATTATAGGGGTTCCAGAAGAAGAAGAGAAAAAGAAAGGGACTGAGAAAATATTTGAAGAGATTATAGTTGAAAACTTCCCTAATATGGGAAAGCAAAGAGTTAATCAAGTCCAGGAAGCACAAAGAGTCCCATACAGGATAAATCCAAGGAGAAATACACCAAGACACATATTAATCAAACTGTCAAAAATTAAATACAAAGAAAACATATTAAAAGCAGCAAGGGAAAAACAACAAATAACACACAAGGGAATCCACATAAGCTTAACAGCTGATCTTTCAGCAGAAACTCTGCAAGCCAGAAGGGACTGGCAGGACATATTTAAAGTGATGAAGGAGAAAAACCTGCAACCAAGATTACTCGACCCAGCAAGGATCTCATTCAGATTTGATGGAGAAATTAAAACCTTTACAGACAAGCAAAAGCTGAGAGAGTT
Organism: Delphinapterus leucas; assembly: GCF_059928025.1. Taxonomy (NCBI): domain Eukaryota; kingdom Metazoa; phylum Chordata; class Mammalia; order Artiodactyla; family Monodontidae; genus Delphinapterus; species Delphinapterus leucas. Next base: position 61,774,933 of record NC_143132.1, on the reverse strand, counting down.
CAGCACCACCAAACCAGCTTTACAACAAATGCTAAAGGAACTTCTCTAGGCAAGAAACACAAGAGGAGGAAAAGACCTACAATAATGAACCCAAAACAATTAAGAAAATGGGAATGGGAACATACATATCGATAATTACCTTAAATGTAAATGGACTAACTGCTCCCACCAAAAGACACAGATTGGCTGAATGGATACAAAAGCAAGACCCATAATTTGCTGTCTACAAGAGACCCACTTCAGACCCAGAGACACATACAGACTGAAAGTGAGGGGATGGAAAAAGATATTCCATGCAAATGGAAACCAAAAGAAAGCTGGAGTAGCAATTCTCATATCAGACAAAATAGACTTTAAAATAAAGACTATTACAAGAAACAAAGAAGGACACTATATAATGATCAAGGGATCGATCCAAGAAGAATATATAACAATTGTAAATATTTATGCACCCAACATAGGAGCACCTCAACACATAAGGCAAATACTAACAGCCATAAAAGGGGAAATCAACAGTAACACATTCATACTAGAGGACTTTAACACCCCACTTTCACCAATGGACAAATCATCCAAAATGAAAATAAATAAGGAGACACAAGCTTTAAATGATACATTAAACAAGATGGACTTAATTGATATTTATAGGACATTCCATTCAAAAACAACAGAATACACATTTTTCTCAAGTGCTCATGGAACATTCTCCAGGATAGATCATATCTTGGGTCAAAAATCAAGCCTTGGTAAATTTAAGAAAATTGAAATTGTATCAAGTATCTTTTCCGACCACAACGCTATGAGACTAGGTATCAATTACAGGAAAAGATCTGTAAAAAATACAAACACATGGAGGCTAAACAATACACTACTTAATAACCAAGTGATCACTGAAGAAATCAAAGAGGAAATAAAAAAATACCTAGAAACATATGACAATGGAGACACGACGACCCAAAATCTATGGGATGCAGCAAAAGCAGTTCTAAGAGGGAAGTTTATAGCAATACAATCCTACCTTAAGAAACAGGAAACATCTCGAATAAACAACCTAACCTTGCACCTAAAGCAATTAGAGAAAGAAGAACAAAAAAGCCCCAAAGTTAGCAGAAGGAAAGAAATCATAAAGAACAGATCAGAAATAAATGAAAAAGAAATGAAGGAAACGATAGCAAAGATCAATAAAACTAAAAGCTGGTTCTTTGAGAAGATAAACAAAATTGATAAACCATTAGCCAGACTCATGAAGAAGAAAAGGGAGAAGACTCAAATCAACAGAATTATAAATGAAAAAGGAGAAGTAACAACTGACACTGCAGAAATACAAAAGGTCATGAGAGATTACTACAAGCAACTCTCTGCCAATAAAATGGACAACCTGGAAGAAATGGACAAATTCTTAAAAATGCACAACCTGCCAAGATTGAATCAGGAAGAAACAGAAAATATGAACAGACCAATCACAAGCACTGAAATTGAAACTGTGATTTAAAATCTTCCAACAAACAAAAGCCCAGGACCAGATGGCTTCACAGGCGAATTCTATCAAAAATTTAGAGAAGAGCTAACACCTATCCTTCTCAAACTCTTCCAAAATATAGCAGGGGGAGGAACACTCCCAAACTCATTCTACGAGGCCACCATCACCCTGATACTAAAACCAGACAACGATGTCACAAAGAAAGAAAACTACAGGCCAATATCACTGATGAACATAGATGCAAAAATCCTCAACAAAATACAAGCAAACAGAATCCAAAAGCGCATAAAACGGATCATACACCATGATCAAGTGGGGTTTATTCCAGGAATGCAAGGATTCTTCAATATACGCAAATCAATCAACGTGATACACCATATTAACAAATTGAAGGAGAAAAACCATATGATCATCTCAATAGATTCAGAGAAAGCTTTTGACAAAATTCAACACTGATTTATGATAAAAACCCTGCAGAAAGTAGGCATAGAGGGAACTTTCCTCAACATAATAAAGACCATATATGACAAACCCACAGCCAACATCGTCCTCGATGGTGAAAAACTGAAAGCATTTCCACTAAGATCAGGAACAAGACAAGGTTGCCCACTGTCACCACTCTTATTCAACATACTTTTGGAAGTTTTAGCCACAGCAATCAGAGAAGAAAAGGAAATAAAAGGAATCCAAATTGGAAAAGAAGAAGTAAAGCTGTCACTGTTTGCAGATGACATGATACTATACAAAGAGAATCCTGAAGATGCTACCCGAAAACTACTAGAGCTAATCAATGAATTTGGTAAAGTAGCAGGATACCAAATTAATGCACAGAAATCTCTGGCATTCCTATACACTAATGATGAAAAATCTGAAAGTGAAATCAAGAAAACACTCCCATTTATCATTGCAACAAAAAGAATAATATATCTAGGAATAAACCTACCTAAGGAGACAAAAGACGTGTATGCCGAAAATTATAAGACACTGATGAAAGAAATTAAAGATGATACAGATAGATGGAGAGATATACCATGTTCTTGGATTGGAAGAATCAATATTGTGAAAATGACTCTATTACCCAAAGCAATCTACGGATTCAATGCAATCCCTATCAAACTACCACTGGCATTTTTCACAGAACTAGAACAAAAACTTTCACAATTTGTATGGAAACACAAAAGACCCCGAATAGCCAAAGCAATCTTGACAACGAAAAACGGAGCTGGAGGAATCAGGCTCCCTGACTCCAGACTATACTACAAAGCTACAGTAATCAAGACAGTATGGTACTGGCACAAAAACAGAAATATAGATCAATGGAACAGGATAGAAAGCCCAGAGATAAACCCAAGCACATATGGTCACCTTATCTTTGATAAAGGAGGCAGGAATGTAGAGTGGAGAAAGGACAGCCTCTTCAATAAGTGGTGCTGGGAAAACTGGAGAGCTACATGTAAAAGCATGAGATTAGATCCCTCCCTAACACCATGCACAAAAATAAGCTCAAAATGGATTAAAGATCTAAATGTAAGGCCAGAAACTATCAAACTCTTAGAGGAAAACATAGGCAGAACACTCTATGACATAAATCACAGCAAGATCCTTTTTGACCCACCTCCTAGAGAAATGGAAATAAAAACAAAAATAAACAAATGGAACCTAATGAAACTTAAAAGCTTTTGCACAGCAAAGGAAACCATAAACAAGACCAAAAGACAACCCTCAGAATGGGAGAAAATATTTGCAAATGAAGCAACTGACAAAGGATTAATCTCCAAAATTTATAAGCAGCTCATGCAGCTCAATAACAAAAAAACAAACAACCCAATCAAAAATCGTCAGAAGACCTAAGTAGACATTTCTCCAAAGAAGATATACAGATTGCCAACAAACACATGGAAGAATTCTCAACATCACTAATCATTAGAGAAATGCAAATCAAAACTACAATGAGATATCATCTCACACCAGTCAGGATGGCCATCATCAAAAAATCTAGAAACAATGAATGCTGGAGAGGGTGTGGAGAAAAGGGACCCTCTGTTGGTGGGAATGTAAATTGATACAGCCACTGTGGAGAACAGTATGGAGGTTCCTTAAAAAACTACAAATAGAACTACCATATGACCCAGCAATCCCACTACTGGGCATATACCCTCAGAAAACCATAATTCAAAAAGAGTCATGTACCAAAATGTTCATTGCAGCTCTATTTACAGTAGCCCAGAGATAGAGGCACATGTATACAGTGGAGTATTACTCAGCCATGGAGGGAAACGAAATTGGGCTGTTTGTGGTGAGGTGGATGGACCTGGAGTCTGTCGTGCAGAGTGAAGTGGGTCAGAGGGAGAAAGACGGGTACCGTGTGCTAGCACATGTGTATGGAAGTTAAGGGAAAAAAATGTCATGAGGAGCCTGGGGGTAGGACGGGAATAGAGACGCAGACCTACTGGAGAGTGGACTTGCGGATATGGGGAGGGGGAGGGGTGGGCTGTGATGGCGAGGGGGAGGGGCATGGACATGTATACACTACCGGGCGTGGGGTAGGTGACTGGTGAGAGGCAGCCACGTAGCACAGGGGGATCGGCTCGGTGCTTTGTGGCAGCCTGGAGGGGTGGGGTGGGGAGGGTGGGAGGGAGGAAGACGCAGGATGGAGGAGATATGGGAACGTGTGTGTATGTGTAGCTGATTCGCTTTGTTGTAAAGCAGAAACTAACACACCATTGTGGGGCAATTGTACTCCAGTAAAGATGTTAAAAAAAAAAAAAAATAACTAATCACAAGGAAGAGGTTCATCAATTCCCCTTCACCTTACTATGCCTTGAAGGGCAATCAGATAGCAGTGTTAATTGTCTTCAGTCACTGTAGTCATCATTTAGTGATGGTTGGTCACTATCATTAAGCTACTCCTCCATCTGCCATTATTAGGGTAGGATATCAATGTCTTCCATGTTTCTACTTTCAGAGAATTTTTCTAAGTACTATTATACATGATTATTAAAAAATATGTAATAACAAATGGTCCCTTCCCCAAAGAAGGGTTAGTCAGTTTTCCTCTTCCATTGTTCTCAGATGGGGATTAACAAACATTTTTGAAAAGGTCCAGATAATAAATATTTCAGGCTTTGTTGACCAAGAGGCAAAATCAAGACTATTATGTAGGTACTCATATGACATGAAAGAGAACAAATTTCCACACATATTTTATTCATGAAATTAAAGACATTATTTATAAACACTGAAAGCTGAATTACATATGATTTTTATGTATCACAAAATATTCTTTTAATTTTTTCCCTCAACCATTTAAAAATGTAAAAACCGTTCTTTCTTGTGGTCCTACAAAAACAGACTAGGAGGGGTGCTTGAGAGAAGGGGGGCAGGAGTGGTAGATTTGGCTGTAGTTTGTCAAAATCTGTTTTAGTAAATACCTAACATGGAATCCACTAATCGAAGTTCCTAACTTTAAAAGGAAATAAACGGGCTTCCCTGGTGGCGCAGTGGTTGAGAGTCCGCCTGCCGATGCAGGGCACATGGGTTCGTGCCCTGGTCCGGGAAGATCCCACATGCCGCGGAGCGGCTGGGCCTGTGAGCCATGGCCGCTGAGCCTGCGCGTCCGGAGCCTGTGCTCTTCAATGGGAGAGGCCACAGCAGTGAGAGGCCCGCGTACCGCAAAAAAAAAAAAAAAAAGGAAATAAAGTTTACTATCAAATATCTCTGAATCGGGTATCCATGATCTGCGAGATGCAATAGATAATGTACAGAGTATTTTTAACAGGACTCTCTGGAATGGTTGCAAGCTATAAAAGGCTAAATTAAGGAGATGTGCTACAGGCTAAGATAAGAGGATCCATGGTAGAGGGTTGAAGCGATGAAAAAAATAGCTGAAGGAGATTAAGAGGTAGAAACCTCCAGTTATAAAATAAATAAGTCACGAGGACATAATGTACAGCATAGGGAATATTGTGAATAGTACTGTAATAACTTTGTATGGTGACAGATGGTAACTAGACTTACATGGTGTCATTTTGTAATGTATAGCAATATCAAATCACTAGGTTTGTGCATCAGGAACTAGCACAGTGTTGTAGGTCAATTATGCTTCAAAAAACAAACTCATAGAAAAAGAGATCAGATTTGTGGTTACCAGAGGTTGGGAGTTGCGGGGAGGGGGGAATGGTTCCAAATAAATAAGTACTAAAGATGTAATGTACAACATGATAATACAATTATATCTGCTGTTGTTTTAAGACAGTTGTTCAGAGTAAATCCTAAGAGTTCTCATCACAAGGAAAACAGGTTGTTTTTCTTTTTCTTTTATTTTGTATCTATATGAGATGGTGGATGTTCACTAAATATCGTGTTAATCATTTCATGATATATGTAAGTCAAATCATTATGCTGTACCCCTCAAACACTGTTCCAGTCAATAAAACTGGAAGGAAAAAAAAGAGGACCCCTAGTAGGACTGATATTAGAGATGGTTTCAAGTAGAACTTGAAACACTATTAGGATTTTCTATACTCATCTTCTCTCTGCTTTCCTGTAAGTGCAGAGTCCATTCTCAGCTACTGCGGAAGGGTCTTCTCCAGCAGGTGGAGAACATACCTACAGGCAGCATTAGGCTCATGTGCCAGCTTGCCTATCTCAAAGGATGATTTCTCTATCACTGGTTCAGTATATACAATCCCAGGAAGGACCACTGTAACAGATGCTGTCAGAACTTCACCCATATCCTCTCAGGGTCAGGACTATTTTTTATGCACATGTCTCCCAGTGGGCTGTCACTCTCAACAGCCAACACCTGCATCTCTTTGTTGGAGGACTTGCCCTCAGACAGCTGGAACCAGCTTGGCCTGCCCACACAGATTGCTAGAAGTGTCTGGAAATTTATGTCTTTAGTTCCTTTACCCAAAAGTCAGGTGTAGCCTACACAGTTTTCAGAGCTTTCCTATGGGATTGAACCAAAGGTATGTGTAGGAAAGAGTTAACATATCAAGGACTGAAATTGCTAACCTTAAAAAGTCCACTTGCAAGGTTGGCCCTTGGTTGGCATCTGGGAACTTGGATTTCAGAAGGGTTTCCACCATTCTCTGATAAGAGTCACTGTACCTAAGCTGTACAAACAATATGGTTCATGCTGAACACCAGCTTTCCTTCTGGGAGTTTGGAACTTTGGTAAGTGCCAGGCTGAGGATGCCTATGTGACCAGCCCCCAACAAAAGCCTTGGGCACTGAGCCTCTAATGAACTTCCCTGGTTAGCAACATTTCATATGTGTTGTCACAACTCATTTACGGGGGAAATTGAGTGTCTTGTGTGACTCCAGTAGAAGAGGATTCAAGAAAGCTTATGCCTGGTTTCCTCTGAGCCTCACCCTACACACCCTTTTTCTTTGCTCATTTTGCTTTGTATCCTTTCACTGTAATAAATCATAGACATGAGCACGATTATATGCTGAGTCCTGTGAATCCTCCTAGTGAATCATCAAACCTGGGAGTGGTCTTGGGGACCCCTGACACAATATCCTTCGTAGGACCTTGCTTGACATCACAGCCTTGCTTGGTGTTCTTCCTTTCCAATATCACTCCCTTCCTCTCTAACTTTTCTCTAGATGTCTCTTGGACTATTTCCTAATAAATCATTTCATAGCACTCCTCATCTCAGGGTCTACTCCTGGGGGACCCAATCTAAGACAGATTCTGACTGTTTCAAGCCTTAAGTAATGACTGTGATCAGGAAAGAAAAAGGTGTTCTGATGAACTGTCCAAATCTTGAGCACATGCTCACATGTGCTGTCAGGGAGAAAAGGACCTTTCACTGGAAGTAGGTGGAAGGGAAGGGAGGTGCTACACAAACACAGATAATATGGCCTTTTCCTATATCTAAAGGCTTGTACACTAACATAACATGAGGTTCTTGAGTGAAAACCCACATCTAAAATTGCCTTTCTTTTCCTTTACTGGTCATTTTTTCACAAAGGGAGATTTTATTACTTTACAGGTAAGTGGTACAGTATAGCTGCAGGATATGCAATTAGAAAAAAAAAAGCCTTGTTGAAATGAAGATCCTTGCCCATTTGTAAACTTTGCTCCTAGCTAAATGACTTGTATCCCACAAATCAGCTTTTCAGCACCTAACTCAAGTTTATGCCTTGGAAAAATGAAAAATTACTTTACATCATAAAGTTTCAATGGAAACGCTAAACATTAAATCCATAAAATCCAAAGATATATTGTACCTAATTTATTAAGCTAAAATTCCATCATGAATTTGCTGATCTTTTAAAAAATGATGCTAACTAGATGGAGTGTCACACCTGCCAGATGCATCCCATATCTATAAGCATTTTCTCAAAAAGTATTTTTCTCCTACCTTTCAAATATATATTCCTGGAGCATCTCCCCTTTTATGTTTTTTGTTTTTCTTAACTAGGGTTTCTTTTATCCACTTGTTTAAAAGTTTGATTATAAAAGAAATACATTCACATTCAAAACATTTCAAAAGTTACAGATATGTGCATAGTGAAAGTACAAGTCATTAATAATATTAACCTACCAGAGATAAGCATTGTTAAGGCTTTTTGATGAATAAAGATGTGCCTGCTTACTAAAAAAAAGGTTCTTATGATTAATACCATCTTGTCATTCCCTTTTTTGCACTTAAGAAAATGTCACAGGCATGTTCCTAGGTCACAATAATTGCACAGGAATCTACCTCATTTTTTCTAATGGCCACAAATACTCTATGTTATGACCATCACCACTTATTTAACTATTTCTCTATTAATAGTGGCATTTAGGTTGCTTCTAATTTTGCATTACCTGAACAATTGTGCAGTAAAATACTATGGTACACATTTCTTTAATAACTTTTGGTAGCATTACTGCAGGATGAATTCCTACAAGTTGACTTTGAAACAAAATATATGCACATTTAAATTTTTGAAAATAATTTTGAAATTGGCTCAAAAAGGCTAGACCCATTTTAATCCCTTCACTAGTGTACAAAAGTACTGATTTCCCTGTATCTTCATCAACATTAAGTATTTTAGGTCTCCAAAAACTTTTCCAATGTGAAAAGAGAAAATATCTTATACTTTTAATTTGCATGTTTTGGTAATTAGTGACTTTGAGTACCTTTTCAACTGTCTGTTAATTATTTATATATCTACATTAATATATTAACTTTTCAAAAAAATTTTGTTTTATAAATTGACATAACTTTTTTTCTAATAGGAGCACTTATAAATTTTTGATATTAATCATTTATCAGTCATATGTAATAAAATGCTTTTCCTATTTTTGTTTCTCCTTTAGTATTTTTAAGGCAAATGATTTTTTAAATTCCAGACTCAAATTTTTCTGTTATCCAATTTGTTCATTTTACTCTTATGGTTTCTCACTTTGTTGTCTTATTAACAAATTAACGTATTTACTCCCACCTCCATATTTCAAAAATATTTCCCTGTATTTATAATAAACTGGTACAATGCATGCATCTTTCTCTTTGCATCTGTTTATTTCTACTTTGAAGCTTCACCTTTAAAATATGTGTCCCTTATCATCAAATTCCACTTAATCATCACTTAGCCTAGCCAAGTACATTTCTTTCCTTTCATCTTTGCTAAAGCCAATCTTCCATTCTCATAAATTCCTTATCTGAATTTCACCCAATTTACCTAATTGGTTCTTCTCCATCCATCTAAGGCTTAAAAGAGTGAGCATGCTTTTTCAAGTGCAGATTCATTAGTTACATGCAGAGGATGAGTTCTGCCCTTTTCACATAATGCTTTCCTTTCCAGCTAAATTAATGGGAGCCATGTTTCTTGCTCTATCACACAAAAAATCCAATTTGCACTTATGTCTCTACATTTCTCTTTTATTGACTCAAATATGCCTAAAATGAAAACACTGTCCCCTGTCTCTACTTTTGTCTTCCCCTCAGTTGGGTTCCCCCTCTTGGCTTTCTTAGTTGGCACCTAGTTACTAGTATATTAGTTTCCTAAAACTGAGTACCATAAACCGGATGGATTAAACAACAGAAACTTATTCTGTCATAGTTCTGGAGACTAGGAGTCCAAAATCAATGTGCTGGTGAGCAGGGTTAGTCCCTTCTAAGGGCTATGAGGGAGAAACCTGTTCCATGCCTCTCTCCTGGCTTCTGGTGGGTTGCTAATGATATTTAGCTTTCCTTGGGTTATAGAAGCATCACCCTAATCTCCGCCTTCATCTTTACATGGTGTACTCCCTGTGTGTTGTCTGTGTCCAAATTTCCCTTTTTTATAAAGATATCAATCATATTGCTTTAGAGGCCCACCCTCAGTACGACCTCATCTTAACTACAAGGTTGTGTTACTGTGTAGGTCAATGCTATGGACAACTGGGGCTGATCCAACTGTCTTGGGGAATCTCTGAGGATCCATGGAGAATAGGTCTCAGAAATGCCTGCCTGACAGGGAAGAGATAGGTATTTACTCATAAGCTCCCAGTTTTCTATCCCCTATTAGTCAAAGTTTGTCCCACTTCTCTGTGTGTGTGTCAGAATGGCTGAGCAGGTTCTGCAGGTAGCCCCATGGGCCTAGGAGCCCCAGATCAGGAAATAAGAAATGTGGTGGAGCTGACCTGAGATGCTGTTAGCTTATACCTTTGTGCAGCTGGTTACTGTAGCAATGGCTGGAGTAAATGTGTGGGGCAATGTGATGTGAGGTGGGGCATTAGGGGTCCAATATAAGTGGGAAGAAATACAGGCTTTGTCTTAAAATCAGTTAGGCATCTCTAAAGCTCATGTTCATAATCTCAGCGGGGAGACCAAGAAGTAGCCTGAAGAGAGGTCCTCTCCAGCACGGAAAAGAGATGGCCAGTTTCCTGGTACAACGTTTGAAAGTTTTATTGGCTGCAGTGAACACATAGACTTTATATCACTGATGCTGGTGGGGTCTTTATAAGAAATAGGGAGCACAGGACAAGGATGAGATGTGTGTAATGAGATAAGGGGAAAAAAAGACATGTTCTGTATGGGGAATGTTGAGTTAGAAGTGTCAAGGGCAGTTCAGATGGCAATGTTTATCACACAGTCAAGAATTAGAGTTTAGGGGCTTAGGTATAGCCTGGAACTGAAAATTAGGAAGCCATCTATAAAAGTGTCTTAATAAAAAAAAAATCAGAAACATGGTTGAAATTATCAGTGGAAATTAGAGAGGAAAAAAAGAAAGAAGCTAAATAAAATAAGGTAACATTTATATTTAGAGTTTGGAAAGATGAAGTATCAGAGAATGAGTCATAAGACATGTGAAATAACTAGGGGAATCAAAAGAAGACTGGTCAAAGAAGTTAAGAAAAAAGAAAATTTTGAGGAAGAAGAGGCCAAAAATATCAAATGCTGCCGAACTTCAAAGCAGTTAAAGGAACTGAGAGTAAATAAGTCTGCAGTTGTGTGTTGTCTATGCTGGTAAACCAAGGGGAATTGTTGGAGCAAATATCTAGATGATTCCATAAAATGTTTACTGAATGCCTGTTAAGTATTCAGTACTGTGATACCTGACACTTCATGTGTCACCTCGAGAAGCTTATAGTTGGGAATGTAAGTATAGAACATATAATGTTAGATAACAATACAATAAAATTTAAGTTAGGTCTACTTAACATTTTAAGGGCTTAGAGAGAGAACTGTCTGTGTAGTATGCATATCTATACATACTACACAGACACACACACATACGTATATGTTCCATGATTTTTTAAGGAAACTTTTATTCTGAGATATTTGGAGAGTTAAAGGAAGTTGCAAGAAATAATATAGAGAGATCCTGTGTGCCCTTTGCCCAGTTTTCCTTGATTCTAACATCTTGCAAAACTATGGTACAATATCACAACCAGGATACTGATACAGAATATTTCCATTCCTTTATATTGTTGAGTAGTATTCCATGGTATGGCTTTACCACAGTTTGTTTAACCATTCACCATCTGGGTTGTTTCCAGTTCGGGCTATTACAAATAAAGCCACAATACACATTGGTGTACAGGTTTTCATGTGAACATGTCTTTATTTCTCTGAGATAAACACCCAAGTGGGCAATTTCTGGGTCACAAAGTAGTTGCATGTTTAGCTTTTACAGGAACTGCCAAACTGAGTGACTATAGCATTTTATATTCCCACCAGCAATGCATGAATGATCCGGGTTTTTCACATCCTTGCTAGCGTTTGGTTTTGCCACCATATTTGACTTTAGCTATTCTAATAGATATGTAGTGATACCTCACCGTGGTTTTAATTTGCATTTCCATAATGGCTAACGATGCTGAACATCTTTTTATGTGCTTATCTGCCACCATCTGAAAACCTTGGTAAAATGTCTTTTCATGTCTTTTGCCCATGTTCTAATTGAACTGTTTACTTTCAGAGTGTTCAAATTTGAGAATTCCCTGTGTATTCTAGATACTACATGACAAAATGTGATTTGCAAATATTTTCTTCCACTCTGTAATATGTCTTTTCATCCACTTAACAGTCTCTTGCAGAGCAAAAATTTTGTTGAAGTATAACTTATTGATTCTTCTGTCCTTTTATGGTTCATGCCTTAGTGTCAAGTCCAGGAACTCTGCCTAGCCCTAGATCTTGAAGATTTTCGGGATGTTTATTCTTAAAGATTTACAGCTTTGCATCTAACATTTAAGTCTGGGATGTCTTTTTTTTTTTGCAGTACGCGGGCCTCTCACTGTTGTGGTCTCTCCCGTTGCGGAGCACAGGCTCTGGACGAGCAGGCTCAGCGGCCATGGCTCACGGGCCCAGCCGCTCCGTGGCATGTGGGATCTTCCCGGACTGGGGCATGAACCCGTGTCCCCTGCATCAGCAGGCAGACTCTCAACCACTGTACCACCAGGGAAGCCCCTGGGATGTCTTTTAGTTAAATTTTTCATAAGGTGTGAGACTTATATTAGGTTTTCTGGGTTTTTTTTGTTGTTGTTTTATTTTGCTTTTTGGCTATAGATGTCCAGTTGCTCCAGCACATTTGTTGAAAAGGCCATCTTTCTTGCTTTAAATTGCTTTTGTACTATTGTCAAAAATTATGTGGGCTTAGTTTTGTAGGTATATCTGGGTTTTCTATTGTCCATTGATCTGTGTATCTATCCTTCTACCAATGTCACACAGTTTTGATTACTGTTGCTATATAATAAATCTTGAAATTGGGTAGACTGATTCCTCCTTCTTTCTTCTTTTATCTATTCTACTTCTTTTGTTTTTCCATGTAAATCTTTGAGTACTCTTGTCTATATCCCCAAAAAGTGTAACTGAGGTTCTGATAAAAATTACATTAAACCTGTAAATCAGTTGGGGGAAGAATTGACATCTTTGCTATATTAAGTTTTCCAATCCATGAACAGGTATGTCTCTCCATTTATTTAATCTTCTTTCATTTCTTTCACAAAGTTTTCATCATATATGTCCTGTTCATGTTTTCATAGATTTGCACCACAAGAATACTGGTTTTTGAGCAATTATAAATGATGTTGCATTTTAAATTTCAGTGTCCACATGTTCATTGCTAACATACAGAAATACAATTGATTTAACATATTTTTCTGTTTTCTGTGACCTTGCTGAACTCACTTAGAGCTAGAGTTTTGTTTGTTTGTTTGTTTTTTGATAGATTCCTTGGGATTTTCTACATAGATAATTATGCCATCTGCAAATAGGGGCAGGTTTATCTCTTCCTTTCTGATCTGTATTCCCTTTATTTACTTTTCTTGTCATAATGCCCTGGATAGAACTTCTAGCACTTGAATTAAGAGTGGTGAAAGTGGACATCCTTACCTTGTTCTTGATCTTAGGGGGAAGGCATTCAGTCTTTCACCATTAGATATAATGGTAGCTGTGGGCTTTTTCTGTAAATGCTCTTTATTAAGTTGAGGAAGTTCCTCTCTATCCTTATTTTTCTAAGAGGTTTTATCATGAATGGATGTTGAATACGTTTCTTAAGTTAAAATATCATTTACTTAGTCACATACTTGGGCCCTTTTCAATTTTACACTATTACAAAAATATTTGAAAAAAGCCTCAAGGCAAAGGAGAGACTTAAGGATAGATGGCCGGAAGAAATGAATACACCCAAGTGAGAGGAAAACTATGAGCAGTGACTCAGGAAAAACAAATCATTGAGGGGGAGAAAAGAGAGGGAATTTTATTCCTAAATTGTTTAGGTTGACTGTGTATGCATCTAATTGACTGTCTGTAAGATGTCACTATATTTAGCCTGCTTTGTCTTCAGAGCTTCCGCAAACCATATGACCTCAGATGAGTCAATGAAACAGAATGATCTAATAGAAAAACAATGGAATGGGGACCCAAAAGACAAAGGATGGGCATCATTACTGCCATTTACCGGGTGGTACCTTGGTTCTCTCTTATCCACTGCTTCAATATCTGAGAGACAGTGCAACAATAAAACACTCATTCTGCAGGATTCTTGAGAATATCAATTGAGGCACTTTAATTAAACACAGACTATGTCTTCAAAACATTTTATCAATTATTTGGCCATTTTCAAAAATATTTGACATTACGCTGAATCTTTTATATTTAAAAAAGAAGTGTTCAGTTTTAAATTTATGTGTTTTTTCTAATTCAAAACATACAAACTGAGTCTTTTAAATTATATTGAGGTATAATTAACTTACAAAAATTTGCACATATTTAATGTATCTATCTTGATGAGTTTAAATATACACATACACCATGATACCAAGGTACTAAACCACAATCAAGGTACTAAACATATCCATCACCTCCAGACATTTCCTTGGATTTGTGTGTGTGTGTTGGGAGGGGGGATATGGTAAGAACACTTAACATGAGGTCTATTCTCTTAACATATTTTAAAGTATACAACTACACAACACTGTATTGTTAACTATAGGTACTATGCTATACAGCAAATCTCTAGAACTTATTCATCTTGCATAACTGAAACCTTACACACTTTGAGCAACAATTCCTCATTTTCCCCCTCCTTCCAGCCCCTGCTACAAAATAGAGTTTTGAAAATAATAGAAAAGGCATATTGCTTATTCTATATTCTTTCCCCAGTGTCTTATTATCTTATTTTGGCTTCTTTAACATTTTCAGTATTTTATTTTTGGGGAATTTGGATTTGCTCCCCTGCATTTAATGTTACATGCTATTGTCATGAAATGAAGCTAAGTCTCTTTTAAGAAAACTTCTTTAATTTGGCCTGTATGAGATATAGACTCTTTCAAAAGCCACTTTCTTCAAAAACACTCTTAATGAAGCAATTTGTAAAAGAGACAAGAGAAAAAAGTAAGTACTCTCCACATAAAATAAATTGTAACAGCTTCCAAATATAAAGAAGTAGCACTGGGGCAGGGGTTGTTTTGTTCTTTGTTAGAATAAGTATTTTCATCTTCTGATTAGAGACAATCTGGCCCTGGGACAAGTCATATTCTCTGTATAGACATTATACCTTGCCCTTTCTTCTGTCCTTCCTCTCTCTCTCCCTCCTCCCCTCACTTCTTTCTTTCTGTCTTTCTTTCTCCTTTTTTTTCTGCTTTTGCTTTGTGGAAGGAAGGACTAGGCAATCTGAGAGAGGGAGTTGAAAGCCATGTATAAGTACATTGACAGTAGGCTATAATAAAAGAATGACTTAAGCTAATATATGAATATCTTGAAATAGAGAAGTGTCAAGTGCTTCTCTATAATCTGAATTTTCACATCTAGCTACCATCCCCAGGTATAGCTCTATCTTTAGTTCCTCAACATATATAACAGCGCCTGGCAAATGGTAGGCTTTTGAGGAATATTTGTGAAATGAATTAAATAATCAATAAATGAGACAAAAAAATAAAGATTAGCTAGATATAGGTATTTTAATAAAAATCTAGAAATTATATTCCAGTTCTATTAAGCTACGGTTGATAATAAGTATACTGATATATAAGGGTATACTATATGTATATTACCTGAGTAATTACAAGGGCATAAAAAATGGAAAGAAGAATAAGGTCTTTCTTGACCTCTCTTGTTTTAATTTCTTCATAAAATTTATCACTTTCTGACATTACATTATATATTCATTTATTTATGTTTATTATCAGTATCTCTCAGAATTCTAGAAGACCTATAAAGGTAGGAACTTTGTCTTGCTCACTCCTACATTCCTAGCACTTAGAACAGTACTGGCATATGACAGGTGCACAGTAAATATTTGTCAAATGAAAGAGCGGTTGAGGGAGACTTGTATCCAATTACATAGAAAGATTTTGAAAATATTAAAACAAAATAAAACCTTTCTTAATAGGTGAGTGGGAAGCAAGCTGTGGTCAAAGAGATATTTTCACATTTTAATCTATATGCCTGTGCATTGCTTAAAGTTTTGAAAACAAGAATGTAAGTGAATATTTGTTTAGCAATATTAAAAATTATTTTTCTAAAAAATTATCGAGTTTTAACCTTGTATATTTGTTTTTTAATTGAAATCGCACAAAATAGGTTTTGAATGTAATAGAGAATCATGGTTATTCCACATTCTTTTTTCCCATGTCTTCTAACTTTTATACTAATAAGCAACTTTTGAGAAGTTGGAAAATTTTGTTCAGCTGTATGTAAACCTGGTTTATTTTATCTGTAAATTCAGTCATTCAATAAACACTAACATAATACACTGCTGGAGTCTTTCAGGGGTACAAAAATGGAGTAGAGTTCATACATAAGCTTGGAAGAGCTTGGAAACTGTCATTTCCATCCCTAGAGCATAAAAAAAAAACTGAAAAAAATTAAAAGTGCTAACTTGTCTTGGGCAGGTCTATCAAAGTCACAGGGCAAACACTCACCCTGAAATCTAGAGAGACAAGCAAATATGGAGAATAACATATCATCTTACCTGCAGTAGGAGCCCCTGGAGTCAGTTGATGATACAAATACTCAAAGGGTAATTTTGATGAATTGCTGGAGGCTGAGTGTGGACTATCAAAAGAGTGAGAAACTCCTGGAAGCTACAGTTTTAGGAGTAGGGGGGCATATTTTAATGGGTTTGCACCTCAAGGAAACCCACCAGGTTTTCAAGGTAAAGAGACAAGAAAAAAATCACTTCATTTCTCTGGCAAGGGGAAGAGAAAAGTGACAATTTGGAAATATGTCCAGAGCATTTTCTATAACAAAGGCCTGCTCTCCAGTGAAAAAAGAAGCCATATTTCAGCCAGGGGAGGGACATTTCCCCAGCTCCCTCTACTCTTCCTGTCTTATGTAAAGGTGGGGTGGGGAAGGTAAGAAGGTTTGGAGGGGTAAAGGTGAAGAAATACTTGTGAAAGCCACAGCCCATTGACACAGGCCCACTAAAAGTCTGAAATTTAATTATAAGATTATAGAATAATTCTACTCCTCCACTCCATATTACCACATACACAGGGCTTCAGTGTAATAACAGTGGATTAAAGCTGAAAGAGCTGCAAGGCTCAGACTATATTTTTAAAAAAAGTTGGTCTAAGTACATCAATTAAAGATAGGGATCATCAGAGCAGATAAAAAACAAGCCCCAACTATACATGTTCTCTACAAGAAATCCACTTTAAATATAAAGACACAAGTAAGTTAAAAGTAAAGGGATGAAGAAAGAATAAGAAGGTGGGAGTAGCTATATTAATTTCACATAAATTAGACTTTAAGCAAAGGAAAATTATCAGTGATAAATAGAAGCATTATATAATGATAAAGGGGTCAATTCTTCAAGAAGACATAACAATCATTAAGGTGTATGCAACTAACAGAGTGTCAAAATTACGAGGAAATTTGACAGAACTAGAAGGAGGAATGACAAGTTCATGATTCTAGCTAGAGAGTCAACCCCTCTCTTTCAGAGGCAGATAATCAGTAAGGAGAGAGTTGACTCAAACAGCACTGTCAATCAACTTGATCTAATTGACATTTATGGAATTCTCGATCCAACAACATCATAATACACATTCTTCTTGAGTTTATATGGAAAATTCACCAAGACAGAATACATTTGGGGCCATAATGCACACCTTAACAAGTGTAAAAGCCTAGAAATCACACTAAGTATGTTCTCAGATCTTAACTGAATTAACATAGGAATCAATAACAGAAAGATATCTGGAAAATCCCCAAATATTTGGAGATTAAACAACACACTGCTAAGTAACACATAGGTCAAAGAAGAAATCTCAAGAGAAATTTAAACATATTTTTAACTAAATGAAAATATAACTTATCTAAATGTGTGGAATGCAGTGAAAGCAGTAAATAGAGGGAAATTTATAGCATTAAATCTTATGTTTGAAAAGAAAAAGATCACAAATTAGTAGTCCATGTTTCCACCTTATGAAACTAAGAAAAAGAAGTGAATTTCAACAAATAGTGTTGAACAATTGGATGTTTATTTGCAAAAAAAAAAAAAAATTAACCTAGACACAGACCTTACACTTCCATAAAAAATTAACTCAAAATGATCATACACTTAAATGTAATATTCAGAACTATAAAATTTCTAGAAAAACACATAAGAGAAAATCTAGGTGACGTCGGGTTTGGTGATGAGTTTTTAGATACAACAACAAAAGCAGGATCCATTAAAGAAAAAAATAATAAGCTGGATTTTATAGAAATTTTAAAACTTCTGCTCTGTGAAAGATATTGTTAAGAGAATGAAAAGACAAGTCACAGGGGCTTCCCTGGTGGCGCAGTGGTTGAGAGTCCGCCTGCCGATGCAGGGGACACGGGTTCGTGCCCCGCTCTGGGAAGATCCCACATGCCATGGAGCGGCTGGGCCCGTGAGCCATGGCCACTGAGCCTGTGTGTCTGGAGCCTGTGCTCCACAACGGGAGAGGCCACAGCAGTGAGAGGCCCACGTACCGAAAAAAAAAAAAAAAAAGACAAATCACAGACTAGCATGAAATGTTCATAAAACACATATCTAGTAAAGATCTTGTATCCAAAATATAAAAAGAATTCTTAAAATTCAGCAATAAGAAAACAAACAACCCAATTTAAAAATGGGCAAAAGATCTGAATAGGCACCTTACCAAATAAGGTATACAGATGGAAAATAAGCATATAAAAATATACTCAACATTATATGTCATCAAGGAATTGCAAATTAAAACAACAGTGAGATACTATTACACACATGCTAAAATGGCTAAAATCTAAAACACTGACAACACCAAATGTCAGTGAGGATTTGGAGAAACAGGAACTCTCATTTCTTGCTGGTGAGAATACAAAATGGTACAGCTACTTTGGAAGACAGTTTGGCAGTTTTTTATGAAGCTAAATGCAGTCTTACCATATGATTCAGCAATCACATGCCAAGATATTTACCCTCATTCAAGAATTTACATTCACACAAAAACCAGTATGCAAATGTTTATAGCAGCTTTATTCATAATAGCCAAAAAACAGAAGTAACCAAGATGTCCTTCAATAGGTGAAAGGATAAACAAAACTGTGGTATATTCATAAAATAGAACATTGTTCAAGAATAAAGAAATGAGCTATCAAACCAAGAAAATATATGGGGAAACCTTAAATGTAAATGGCTAAGTGAAGACAGCCAGTCTGAGAAAGCTACATGTGATTCCAATTATGTGACATTCTAGAAAACGCAAAACTACAGAGACAGTAGAAACTTAAGTGGTTGCCGGTCATTTGGGGGGAAGGGGAGAAGGGTTGAATAGATGAAGCATAGGAGATTTTTATGGCAGTGAAACTATTTTATATACTAGGCATTATGTCTTTTTTTTCAAAACCTATAGAACTTCAGAGCACAAAGAATGAACATTAATGAAAGCAAATTTTAAAAAATAATTTAGAAGTTCAGAAAAGCTCATAAAGGAATGTAGATTGTGACGAGTGAGCCTAACTGTTTTATAAATGCATGAAAGAAGCCTACTGAAGAGGATGGGTGAAAAAGTGCTGACTTTTTCAAAAGTGCAACTTTGAAAATGAGGGGAGTCTGTAAGACTAGAGGCAAAAGAATTGCACATAAGCACTGTACTCTGGTTGATAAAGTTGTGTCCCATAGCAATGTGGGTTAACAATTCTGAAACCATATAATGGAATCGAATAGTTAAGTAAGTGGATGGTTGTTGGTGGGAACCAGGTTTCTCATCACTGGAATAGGAAGTTATAAACAAGAGGATGAGGCTAGAATAATCCATGTGGTACTGGACTGAAGTTGGAAACATCAGTATGAACACACATTTACCTTAATATAGATACAGTGATTACATATACAAATATTTATAGATATGTGTACATACATGGGTTAAGATACAAGCATATTTCTTTGCTATGTCAGATGACAGGGTTTAGAAGCAATGACATACCAGTAACAATGATCATACTTAGCATCCACATCTTGTATTCTAACACCATTTTCCAGTAAGAAGAACCAGGGTTCCTTGGAGAAGTGGCTGATTCTAGTACTGAGGCAGGAAATATACAAGATGTGTCTGAAGCATCTTATAGTACCAGGAAGTAAGGGAATGCTCAAAAAACAAACAACAACCCTACATTGATAGAAACATATTGAAGAGACACAGGAGCCAACTGAAAGTACCCCCAATTTGAGGAAATAAATAAAGTGCTTTTGGACTATAACACAAAATATAAAGTAAATATCCATAAGTCCAAACTAATATAAATAAATGATTGAATAAATTAATAA
Source organism: Delphinapterus leucas (assembly GCF_059928025.1). Lineage (NCBI taxonomy): Eukaryota > Metazoa > Chordata > Mammalia > Artiodactyla > Monodontidae > Delphinapterus > Delphinapterus leucas. Next base: position 61,754,751 of record NC_143132.1, on the reverse strand, counting down.
ATGGGGAGAATAGACAAATCTCTCTCGCAAAAAATTTCCAAATAGTGTATGTAGATAATCTGCCCTCGAGTAGGGTCCATAAATCCCTATTCCCTAACTGTGGGCTGTAGACAGTGACTTCCTTCTGAATAGAACTTTGGGAAAGGGGAAGAAAGGCAGTAACTTTACAGTGGAGAAACCTGAAAAACAATACTTCATCTGAATGAACAAGGTCATATCAACAGTGATAGATCACGCTGATAGTATGTACCTTTTTTGGGTTTTTTTGTGCCTAAAGTTTTATTTTTTATTTTTTTTTACATCTTTATTGGAGTATAATTGCTTTACAATGGTGTGTTAGTTTCTGCTTAATAACAAAGTGAATCAGTTATAAATATACATATATTCCCATATCTCTTCCCTCTTTTGTCACCCTTCCTCCCATCCCCCCTATCCCACTCCTCTAGGTGGTCACAGAGCACCGAGCTGATCTCCCTGTGCTATGCGGCTGCTTCCCACTAGCTATCCATTTCACGTTTGGTAGTGTATATATGTCCATGCGACTCTCTCACTTTGTCAGAGCTTACCCTCCCCCCTCCCCATATACTCAAGTCCATTCTCTACTAGGTCTGTGTCTTTATTCCTGTCTTACCCCTAGGTTCTTCATGACATTTTTTTTTCTTAACTTACATATATATGTGTTAGCATACGGTATTTGTCTTTCTCTTTCTGACTTACTTCACTCTGTATGACAGATTCTAGGTCCATCCACCTCATTACAAATAGCTCAGTTTCGTTTCTTTTTATGGCTGAGTAATATTCCATTGTATATATGTGCCACATCTTCTTTATCCATTCATCCGATGATGGACACTTAGGGTGTTTCCATCTCCTGGCTATTGTAAATAGAGCTGCAATGAACATCTTGGTACATGATTCTTTTTGAATTATGGTTTTCTCGGGGTATATGCCCAGTAGTGGGATTGCTGGGTCATATGGTAGTTCTATTTGTAGTTATCTAAGGAACCTCCATACTGTTCTCCATAGTGGCTGAACCAATTCACATTCCCACCAGCAGTGCAAGAGTGTTCCCTTTTCTCCACACCCTCTCCAGCATTTATCGTTTCTAGATTTTTTGATGATGGCCATTCTGACTGGTGTAAGATGATATCTCATTGTAGTTTTAATTTGCATTTCTCTAATGATTAATGATATTGAGCATTCTTTCATGTGTTTGTTGGCAGTCTGTATATCTTCTTTGAAGAAATGTCTATTTAGGTCGTCTGCCCATTTTTGGATTGGATTGTTTGTTTTTTTGTTATTGAGCTGCATGAGCTGCTTGTAAATTTTGGAGATTAATCCTTTGTCAGTTGCTTCATTTGCAAATATTTTCTCCCATTCTGAGGGTTGTCTTTTGGTCTTGTTTATGGTTTCCTTTGCTGTGCAAAAGTTCTGAAGTTTCATTAGATCCCATTTATTTTTGTTTTTATTTCCATTTCTCTAGGAGGTGGGTCAAAAAGGATCTTGCTGTGATTTATGTCATAGAGGGTTCTGCCTATGTTTTCCTCTAAGAGTTTGATAGTGTCTGGCCTCACATTTAGATCTTTAATCCACTTCAAGCTTATTTTTGTGTATGGTGTTAGGGAGTGATCTAATCTCATACTTTTACATGTAGCTGTCCAGTTTTCCCAGCACCACTTATCGAAGAGGCTGTCCTTTCTCCACTGTACATTCCTGCCTCCTTTATCAAAGATAAGGTGACCATATGTGCGTGGGTTTATCTCTGGGCTTTCTATCCTGTTCCATTGTTCTATCTTTCTGTTTTTGTGCCACTACCATACTGTCTTGATTACTGTAGCTTTGTAGTATAGTCTGAAGTCAGGGAGCCTGATTCCTCCAGCTCCATTTTTCTTTCTAAAGATTGCTTTGGCTATTCGGGGTCTTTTGTGTTTCCATAGAAATTGTGAAATTTTTTGTTGTAGTTCTGTGAAAAATGCCAGTGGTAGTTTGATAGGGATTGCGTTGAATCCGTAGATTGCTTTGGGTAGTAGAATCATTTTCATAATGTTGATTCTCCCAATCCAAGGATATGGTATATCTCTCCATCTATTTGTATCACCTTTAATTTCTTTCATCAGTGTCTCATAATTTTCTGCATACAGGTCTTTTGTCTCCTTAGGTAGGTTTATTCCTAGATAATATATTTTCTTTGTTGCAATGGTAAATGGGAGTGTTTTCTTGATTTCACTTTCAGATTTTTCATCCTTAGTGTATAGGAATGCCAGAGATTTCTGTGCATTAATTTGGTATCCTGCTACTTTACCAAATTCATTGATTAGCTCTAGCAGTTTTCTGGTAGCATCTTTAAGATTCTCTATGTATAGTATCATGTCATCCGCAAACAGTGACAGCTTTACTTCGTCTTTTGAGATTTGGATTCCTTTTATTTCCTTTTCTTCTCTGATTGCTGTGGCTAAAACTTCCAAAACTATGTTGAATAAGAGTGGCGAGAGTGGGCAACCTTGTCTTTTTCCTGATCTTAGTGGAAATGCTTTCAGTTTTTCACCATTGAGGACGATGTTGGCTGTGGGTTTGTCATATATGGCCTTTACTATGTTGAGGAAAGTTCCCTCTATGCCTACTTTCTGGAGCTTTTTTATCTTAAATGGGTGTTGAATTTTGTCAAAAGCTTTCTCTGCATCTATTGAGATGACCATATGGTTTTTCTCCTTCAATTTGTTAATATGGTGTATCACGTTGATTGATTTGCGTATATTGAAGAATCCTTGCATTCCTGGAATAAACCCCACTTGATCATGGTGTATGATCCGTTTTATGCGCTTTTGGATTCTGTTTGCTAGTATTTTGTTGAGGATTTTTGCATCTATGTTCATCAGTGATATTGGCCTGTAGTTTTCTTTCTTTGTGGCATCCTTGTCTGGTTTTAGTATCAGGGTGATGGTGGCCCCGTAGAATGAGTTTGGGAGTGTTCCTCCCTCTGCTATATTTTGGAAGAGTTTGAGAAGGATAGGTGTTAGCTCTTCTCTAAATGTTTGATAGAATTCGCCTGTGAAGCCATCTGGTCCTGGGCTTTTGTTTGTTGGAAGATTTTAAATCACAGTTTCAATTTCAGTGCTTGTGATTGGTCTGTTCATATTTTCTATTTCTTCCTGATTCAATCTTGGCAGGTTGTGCATTTCTAAGAATTTGTCCATTACTTCCAGGTTGTCCATTTTATTGGCATAGAGTTGCTTGTAGTAATCTCTCATGACCTTTTGTATTTCTGCAGTGTCAGTTGTTACTTCTCCTTTTTCATTTCTAATTCTATTGATTTGAGTCTTCTCCCTTTTTTTCTTGATGAGCCTGGCTAATGGTTTATCAATTTTGTTTATCTTCTCAAAGAACCAGCTTTTAGTTTTATTGATCTTTGCTATCATTTCCTTCATTTCTTTTTCATTTATTTCTGATCTGATCTTTATGATTTGTTTCCTTCTGCTAACTTTGGGGTTTTTTTGTTCTTGTTTCTATAATTGCTTTAGGTGCAAGATTAGGTTGTTTATTGGAGATGTTTCCTGTTTCTTAAGGTAGGATTGTATTGCTATAAACTTCCCTCTGAGAACTGCTTTTGCTTCATCCCATAGGTTTGGGGTCGTCGTGTCTCCATTGTCATTTGTTTCTAGGTATTTTTTTATTTCCTCTTTGATTTCTTCAGTGATCACTTCCTTATTAAGTAGTGTATTGTTTTGCCCCCATGTGTTTGTATTTTTTACAGATCTTTTCCTGTAATTGATATCTAGTCTCATAGAATTGTAGATACTTGATACAATTTCAATTTTCTTACATTTACCAAGGCTTGATTTGTGACCCAAGATATGATCTATCCTGGAGCATGTTCCATGAGCACTTGAGAAAAATGTGTATTCTGCTGTTTTTGGATGGAATGTCCTATAAATATCAATTAAGTCCACCTTTTTCAATGTATCATTTTAAGTTTGTGTTTCCTTATTCATTTTCATTTTGGATCATGTGTCCATTGGTGAAAGTGGGGGGTTAAAGTCCCCTACTATGTATGTGTTACTGTCGATTTCCCCTTTTATGGCTGTTAGTATTTGCCTTATGTATTGAGGTGCTCCTATGTTGGGTGCATAAATATTTACAATTGTTATATCTTCTTCTTGGATCGATCCCTTGATCATTATGTAGTGTCCTTCTTTGTCTCTTCTAATAGTCTTTATTTTAAAGTCTATTTTGTCTGATATGAGAATTGCTACTCCAGCTTTCTTTTGGTTTCCATTTGCATGGAATATCTTTTTCCATCTCCTCACTTTCAGTCTGTATGTTTCCCTAGGTCTGAAGTGGGTCTCTTGTAGACAGCATATATATGGGTCTTGTTTTTGTATCCATTCAGCCAGTCTGTGTCTTTTGGTGGGAGCATTTAATCCATTTACATTTAAGGTAATTATCGATATGTATGTTCCTATTCCCATTTTCTTAATTGTTTTGGGTTCATTATTATATGTCTTTTCCTTCTCTTGTGTTTTTTGCCTAGAGAAGATCCTTTAGCATTTGTTGTAAAGCTGGATTGGTGGTGCTGAACTCTCTCAGCTTTTGCTTGTCTGTAAAGGTTTTAATTTCTCCATCGAATCTGAATGAGATCCTTGCTGGGTAGAGTAATCTTGGTTGCAGGTTCTTCTCCTTCATCACTTTAAATATGTCCTGCCAGTTCCTTCTGGCTTGCAGAGTTTCTGCTGAAAGATCAGCTGTTAACCTTATGCGGATTCCCTTGTGTGTTATTTGTTGTTTTTCCCTTGCTGCTTTTAATATGTTTTCTTTGTATTTAATTTTTGACAGTTTGATTAATATGTGTCTTGGCGTGTTTCTCTTTGGATTTATCCTGTATGGGACTCTCTGTGCTTCCTGGACTTGACTATTTCCTTTCCCATATTAGGGAAGTTTTTGAACTATTATCTCTTCAAATATTTTCTCAGTCCCTTTCTTTTTCTCGAACCCCTATAATTTGAATGTTGGTGTTTTTAATGTTCTCCCAGACGTCTCTGAGACTGTCCTCAGTTCTTTTCATTCTTTTTTCTTTATTCTGCTCTACAGTAGTTATTTCCACTATTTTATCTTCCAGGTCACTTATCTGTTCTTCTGCCTCAGTTATTCTGCTATTGATCCCATCTAGAGTATTTTTAATTTCATTTACTGTGTTGTTCATCATTGCTTGTTTCATCTTTAGTTCTTCTAGGTCCTTGTTAAGTGTTCCTTGCATTTTGCCTATTCTATTTCCAAGATTTTGGGTCATCTTTACTCTCATTATTCTGACTTCTTTTTCAGGTAGACTGCCTATTTCCTCTTCATTTGTTAGGTCTGGTGGGTTTTTATCTTGCTCCTTCATCTGCTGTGTGTTTTTCTGTCTTCTCATTTGGCTTATCTTACTGTGTTTGGGGGTCTCCTTTTTGCAGGCTGCAGGTTCTTAGTTCCCGTTGTTTTCGGTGTCTGTCCCCAGTGGCTAAATTTGGTTCAGTGGGTTGTGTAGGCTTCCTGGTGGAGGGGACTAGTACCTGTGTTCTGGTGGATGAGGCTGGATCTTGTCTTTCTGGTGGGCAGGTCCACGTCTGGTGGTGTGCTTTGGGGTGTCTGTGGACTTATTATGATTTTAGGCAGCCTCTCTGCTAATGGGTGGGGTTGTGTTTCTGTCTTGCTATTTGTTTGGCATAGGGTGTCCAGCACTGTAGCTTGCTGGTCATTGAGTGAATCTGCGTGTTGGTGCTGAGATGGAGATCTCTGGGAGATTTTCGCCATTTGATATTATGTGGAGCTGGGAGGTCTCTTGTGGACCAGTGTCCTGAAGTTGGTCCTCCCACCTCAGAGGCAGAGCACTGACTCCTGGCTGCAGCACCAAGAGTCTTTCATCTACATGGTGTCACCTGACCAGGCAGCAAATCCACAGCCATTCTTTCTTTCTTAGTTTTCCTGAAATAAATTTGCTCTTTTGTTTATCTCATGTAATGAGAACTCCAGAAATGAGCAGTACAGGGTCAATATGGCAGCTCCATAATGTCATCAGAGACCAGCCTCTTTCTGTTTTTGACTTTATGGGCCACGTCCTGTAGTGGTTGCACAAAGGAGACATCAAGGCTGTGTAACCATGCTTCCTGCTTTTGTGAGGAGCATCAGTCTCTCTGCTAGAGTTGGAAGGTCTCCTGCAGAGGTGGGGGGAGGCTGTGGCACACCGTGGGGACAAAGACACTGGCAGCAGAATTTCTGGGAAGTACTCCCTCAGTATGTACCTTTGATATGATGTGATGAAAATGGCACTCTCTCCGTGGTTTTCCTCCCCCACAAAATGCATAACCCCAGTCTAATCATCAGAAAAACAGACAAATTCTAGTAGAGGGGAATTCGATAAAACACTTGACTAGTGCTCTTCAAAACTGCCAAGGTCATCAAAATCAAGGAAAGCCTGAAAACCTAACATAGCCAATATCATAGCCTAAGGAGACAGGAAAACTGTGATACGGCATTGTTATGGGATCCTGGAACGGAAAAAGACATTTGGTAAAAGCTAAGGGAATCTGGATAAACTGAGGACTTTATTAATACTAACATATCATTAATTGTGGCAAATGTACCACATTAAGGTAAGATGTTATTAGGGGAAATTGAGTGTGAGGTATATGGGAATTCTCAGTATTATCTTGTCTATTTTTCTGTAAATCTAAAACTGTTTTTAAAAATAAAGTCTGGTCTGAGAACTAAGTGACATATAGTCAAAAAATTTTTAATTGAAACATTTTTTAGGGAGAAAAAACGAGCAAACCTCATTTTGATGTTTAGACAAATAACTATAGAACAAAATAGTTCTATATAGAGAGAGTCAAAACAGTACAAGATTTGAAGACTGTAAGGGCATTAACAAAAGAAAAGACATTCCAAATGGAAGAAAACACAGAAAACTACCAGTTTAGCTGAAGAATAAAAAACCAAATAAAAAATGAATAATAAGAAAAACAGAAATGGATTTAGACCCAGTTGCACAAATCTTTGAGTGCCTAATTTAAAAGTTTGGTAATTTATTAAGAATTACAGTATTTATGCTGCTTATCAATGCTGCTTAAGACCAATAGTTTAAATAAAACATATTACTTTTTACTCAAATTTGGGACACATCTAGAAGAACATTACGAGCAGAGAGTTACACTTGGTTAGACAAGATAAATGAAGTATTTTGGAATAGGTTGCAGAGATTTCTTCTACCTTTAAAGTTGTAGGAAAAAAACTGCTTCTAAATTTTAGAAATAAAAGTTAAATTTTGCAGGCTAATATAAAGTCCATGAGTAATGTTTGATTATGATTATTTCTCTTGTTTATGTAATTGGTACTCTGCTGCACAAGTACAATGTCTTTTTAATAAAAGATCAAGCATAGCGAGGTGTTATCCAGATTTCTCTTACTGAGGCAACCCCCAAAATTAAAAAAAAAAAAAATCAAACAAGTTTCAAATGTTTACATAAAATCTTAAAAAACAGTTACCTTGGAGGAGACTATATAGTGACTCAAAGCAGGACTTTTAAAATTACATTTGGTTAAAGCACAGACTTGGAGTCAAACAGAGCTGAGTTTTAAACCTGGCTCCACCATCTACAACCTATGTGACCTTCAGTGAGTTACTTCACCTATTTGAACCCCATTTTTCCTCTTCCGTAAATTGGGGACAATAGTTTTTTCCCTAGTTTTCTTATGAAATTTAAATGAGAAAATATGTATGTATCTCAACTTCTGGCACATATTAAGCCCCAATAAATGTCAGGTATTTTAAAATAATAATTAACAGGCATTTCATACATGCTCTAAAATAGTATTCTTTGTTTTGTTCCATGCCTTTCCATGTGTGAATATAAATAACTGTCTTGTAAAGGGCATGGGTGAAGACACCTCTACATTTTATAAACCTCACTTGGCAAAGCTCTGAACTTCTAAAGACTTTAGCCACCATTCTCAGATGGTCTCCTTTTCAGTTGGTCTTTATGATAAATAAAGGAACACAAGGCTATTCTCTCCCATCTCACCCTGAAGCTAAGATGCTGTTGCTACCTCTGCTTTGCAGGCTATTGTGTGGAGTAAAGTGCAGTTAATTAAGGAAAGGTTAAGTGCACTTTGATACCAAAAATATAGGGTGATAATTCAAGTCCAAACTTGTTTTCAAAATGCAGCACCTCAGAAATAATGAAATAGTGAATGGTGTGAATGAAAGGAGATATCACACCAGATATTCTCCATAGTCATTGTCTTTTTTTTTTAAGTAGATCTTACTTTTTTCCTCTTTATTATTATTATTTTTAACACCTTTATTGGGGTATAATTGCTTTACAATGGTGTGTTAGTTTCTGCTGTATAACAAAGTGAGTCAGCTATATGTATACATATATCCCCATATTCCCTCATTGCCATTTTTATATCCAGGGAAAGATCAGTTTTCCAGAACCTGTGAACAGTATTGGCTAATCAATAAGCAGAGCATCTATGGAACCAGAGGTTTATCTAAGCACTGTCCCCCACCCTTTTTTTGAGCATTTGAAATTCAGAGTCTATTTATTGAATACCCAGAAGCTTTTCTTCTATATAAAGCAATTACAAAGTCTGGGTGAGCATTAATGGAAGTGGACATTTCATATTTTCAGTTGCAGACTAACAGCCATAAGTTAATCTCACAAATTTATGAGGGCATGGCTACATAGGTGGTGGTTCCAGAACACAAACATGGAATAGGAAGAAACTTAGGTATAATGAAACAACAGTTTGTATGTTAACTAAAGAAGAAGAGAACAGAAAGAAACAGAAACATAGAGAGAAAAATGTAAACTTATGATAGAATTATCTTTAAAGAGGTAATTAAGGAGTTGTAACAAAAATAAGAGTATGTAACAGAAGGCTTGACATTGTCTATGGCTGGTCACTTATATGTTATGTTTGAGACATAAAATACCAAAGAGAAAAAAGAGCAAAAGAAGAGAGCACGTGTGTGAAGGGACACTACACTCTTAAAATTGAAGTAATAAATTATACCTGGAATCTCCCCAGAGACCTGTAAATAGGAAACTGAAAGCATTTCCTTCTATTTATTTTATAAGTACAATAAACTTCATCAGCTTTTAGTATTGGAAACTTGTGCATTATTTATAGGCTGCTTACTTTCAATGTTATTCAGGAGATAGCATCAGGAGGCTAATGAAAAAGAAAATTGGGGTGGGGTTAGGGGTCTTTTATGCTCCTATCCAGGGTTGAGATTAATCATAAAGATTTATCATTTTGCTTCCTGGCCCATTCACCAGAGCCAATAGAAAATGCTGTTTAGCCTGTGATATAATTGGGTGGCCATAGGCACACAGCTTCCGGGCTCTATAGAAGGTCATTACAGATAGGCTCCTTGCACCAACACAATAACAGCTGTGTTTGAGGCCTCCAATGAAGAGACATTAATAGAGGAAAGACTGAGCAGAGCAGAAAAGAGAGTTGAAGTAGCTCTGTGTCACATGGCCAGATCAATAAAGAAATGTTCGTTGCAAAGCCACTATCTCACAGAAGTCTTCAACCACTTGTCAGTGGCAACAGTTGATGTGTGCTCTGGACCTTAGGTTTAGACTTAAGAAGACTTAGAAGTGGTAAAGGACAGTTCATCTGGGACTTAAATCTCTTTATAAATGCAAATTTCAAGTTGTGGATCAAGGATTGTACATTTAAAACCTAGGCACTTTCAAATAACCTTTACAAAACTTCCCAGTATCCCTACATTTCTGGTGTGTCATAACGTTCTTGCCAGGTACCACGTATTTATGTGGTCTTCATAGATTCCCCAAATTTTCAGGGGCTATATAGGTAGTGGCTGTTTCCACCCCTGAATCTTTATAGAAGGTTGTACACATCAGTCAGCTGTTTTCACCTTTTCATACCATTGGCACTGTCTTGCTGTTGCTGTGCATACAGCAACATCCCTCACAGATTTGTCTCAAGCTGTTTCTAAATCTCTCTAAATATACCTATTGCTCATATTTTAATAAAGGTCAGTGTTCTAATAAATTTAGGAAATTCAACCCCCCCTCAAAAAAAAAAAACAAATTTTGCCTAAATATTTTATGTCACTACTAGGAATTTTAAAAGCAATTCAAAAAGTACTTTAAAACCTCAAATTCTTTGACAGTCTGCTTTGCAGAGAATTAAAATTAAACATAAAAATAGAGAGAAGAAACTTGTGTCAGCATGAGTAATGAACATGTTCTATGAATCCGATCAGGAGGCAACTGCAGAGGGTAGTCTAGACAGAAGCCTTACTTGGTGTTATTATGGAAACTTCTGGCAAGGCTACCGTGTAGCAGAAACTTACAGCCAATGGTCAACTTCAGGTCAGTTGATCTGTGCAGGAACAAATACTGCACATGGGAATTGTGGAACTCAGTGTATTTCATACCCATATCTCTTTACAGTTTTTCAAGTCTCACATCCTAGAGTAGAGTTGGGCTATGCTGTCAGCCAAACTAATAGTTCCTAAGATCCTAGACAGGAAGAACACAGTCTCTGCACTACTCTGATACTGCACCCTAGAACCACAAGGAGAAATATATTTAATGGAGTTATTTTGATCTTTTTTTTGTTGCTTTTTATTTTACTTCAAATGGACAACTGCACACACTCCTGAGGGTCCACTTCACTAAAACAACCTGAGTAACAGTGAAAGAGAATGGAAGACTATATTATGTCCTCCACCCTTCTGGTCCTTTTAAGACAAAGCCCCAAATCTCTGGTCCATTCCAGAGTCTCTAAACTCCAGAAAATGAGGATATGTGCTGGAATTTGGATCAGCAATTTTGGAGGTTTTTTTTGCAGTTGGTGGGGAATCCTGTTCAGGCCTCTGCAGGTTCCAGTCTGTCCTAGGAAGCTGGCGGCATCCGATTTCATCCAAATTCCCACTAGGACGAATCCTGCAGGAGGGCGGGGGATTGTATGCTTTGTTCAGGATGCTGTATGACCAGTATCTTGTGCTCAGTAAATATTTGTTGAATGAATGAATAAACCCCATGAACTTTCTGGGAGTTTATAAGAAGATTTCATTACATCTCAGGTTTCCTGGGAATTGTGAGAAGGCCTGGAGGCCATGGGGATGGCTGGTTTGGGAAGCAATGCTGGCAGGTGCAGCACTATTTGATGGGGTCAGCCGCAGGCATTATTAAGAATACTGTAACTATAGTACAGGTCCTTGGAAGTAATCAACTGCATATATTTAATATATTATTAAGTTTGGTCCATTTTACATTTTTGTTCTTTTTATTGCTAGGTCAGAGAACAAAGAGGGTAAAATTTAGTAGATAATGAGAGATAACAAGGCATATGAAAATCAGTTCCCTTTTGTTTTAAATTTGGCAAGTATTTGAAGATCTAAACAGTAGAGATGGTTTCAACGAAGCATCTTTTTGAGTGTTTGACAAAGCTTCCCCTGTAAAGATTTTTTTAACCATGTGTTAGAGACCACTTTTACTAAAATTACAACAGGTTAGGTCAAGTTCAAACAAAATAAATTCAACCATATGTCACAAACACAGACTGTACAGATATGTAACTGAACAGAGAAAACTGTTGTTTGGGACTGATTTTTCTAATGGAACCATTATTATAAAGTCCTTAGCCATTTCATCTATCTGATGGGCTGCTTCTATTGAAATGGCAGCTATTAGCTGAATTCTTCTTAATGTTACCTGTTCTCACCTCAGAGGCTGTCATGTTTTTCTTTTCACCTGGGAACAGATGTGCTATTCCAATGAGAAATCTTCAATCATCGATGCGCCGCATGTGAAGAACATTAAAACACCACCAGAACAACCTTTGTGACCTGAAATATGCTAGTTCATAGTAATCTAGCAGAGTGACACCAAAACACTGTATTAAAGCATCAACCATCACAAGCTTGGAGAACATTCTCCCTTTAAGGAGAACTCCTCCAGACATTTGCCTTTTCTAGCATAACCTGTGACTCATGCAGGTTCCACAGAACTGGTGCCATCACAGTGGAAAATGAACCCTCAGGAATACGTAGGTCTGCAGCATGCTCTCCTGTGTCAGTTTCAAATATTATGTAACAAACTTGGAATTGGTGGCAGTCTAAGTGCCTTCTTGTCATATCCATGTGCACAAAGTTCTGTGTCATCGTTACTGAAGGTCTGTACATCTAAATTTTATTTATACAAATTACACAAATTAAAAGTGTGTATAATAGGGTTACAGGCTTTACGATCTTCATAATCAACATTGTATCACATTAAATCTAAATGTTACTTGATGATATAATTTAAAAACATAATTTTAAAAGTCTACTGTTTATGTATCTATTTGGTCAAAGGATATGAGTTAATATATGGATACAAACATGTTTAAGTCTACAGAGCTTAGATGATAAGTATAGTCAAATATCCAGCAATATAAAAAAAGGGCAAATAAAGAATGAGTCCCAATATGAACAGTGTTTAATTGGAGTGAGATTCCCTAACTGAATAAAACTGATAAATTTAGTGAGAAAGTTAAATTCTTGGCTATTTGATGCCAAACAGTAATTTAGAAGCAACTAGGTATTTGTCTAAATTTTTCCTAGTAACTTGAAATTTTCATCTATTAATCCAAACATTTGGCTTTCTGACTACATATTAATATTATAATAGCTATGGCTATTACATACACACATGGCTAGCCTTGTATGAAAGCAGTATAAGCAAGAGTGACAGCTCCAAAACAACCACACCTTTGAGGCCAACATTAAGTCAGAGGAAATTGACAAGCAGGGTGTGTGTATGCTTAGGCTTGCCCTGCCTACTTCAGGTGCCTTTGGTGCAGTTCTGCCCACCAGAGCTTCTAAGCCACATGTAGTGGCTTATTATGTAGCTTCTAAGCCTGTAGCGTTTTCAGCATTAATATTCCAATCTCAGGAAATTACATTAGATGAGATCCTATGGAGGACTCGGGAGTCCTTTTGGCTGAGAGAACTGCAAATGTAGCTCCCAAATCACATTCCAGAGCCAGCTGTGTGTGACTCAGTCCATTTTATTAAGCAGAATTTCCCTTTCATCCTAATTGATTAAATAAGAACCCAAACAGCTGTACCCATCTTGGGCCCAGATAAAGTGCCATATTTCTTTAAACTCAATCTGTACAGTCCCAGGAAATCACTTCACCTAATCATTGATTCTGTTTACTCTCATTCAGCCTTTTTAAAATGTTGGCTAGAACAGCCAAACTAACTTTTTCAATTACTCTAAGAAGTATTTGCCATATTCACTAGCAAAAGAAATGAAAGATGTGTTTTAGAAGCCAGTGAGTAAATCTTGCGGGCTCAGACAGTCATCACCATTTTTTATTTATTTGTGAGATAGCAGCTCTCATTGCAGGGGTAGACCTAGAAAAAGGCATAGATAGATCTTAGTCAAGAAACCAATGACCTATTTCAGACAGACAGCAATTTAGCCATAAAATACATCTGCAAAAAGGCGGATCTTAAAACTCAGGTTGGAGTGGTGCCTTGGATTCTTTGCAATTTGGAAGGGGTAGTGGAGGAAAACTTTTAATGATGGAGAATCAGTGAGGCTATTCACCAACAAAATGAGGAACTGAGTTATCCAGAAGGATCAGAAACTCTTTCATGACTTTATGCATTTATTTCACTCCCAGAATTTATAACATCTTGCTCAATAACATGCTGATTATATCATATCTCCCTACCCTGTTTCAGGGTACACACAAAATATGTTGATTTTCTTCAACTCAGAGGGGCCAGTTCTTATTCTTATTAGAGTATATGGTATATTGTATATCTCAGTAAATGCTTGTTGAATGAATAAATGAATTAGAGTTTAGTCTTTCAAGGATAACACGTACTCTGAAGGACAAAATAAGTCCTGAACAATTTTTTTTTTTTAATGTGGTAAGAGGACAGGCTTGAGCAAGCAGAGACAGCCTGCAGACAAAAAGCTAGCAAACAGGGCTTCCCTGGTGGCGCAGTGGTTGAGAGTCTGCCTGCTGATGCAGGGGACACGGGTTCGTGCCCCGGTCTGGGAAGATCCCACATGCCGTGGGGCGGCTGGGCCCATGAGCCATGGCCGCTGAGTCTGCGCGTCCGGAGCCTGTACTCCGCAATGGGAGAGGCCACAACAGTGAGAGGCCCGCGTACCACAAAAAAAAAAAAAAAAAAAAAGCTAGCAAACAGAGTCCCAGCAAGGCACGGTGTGTGGGGATGTTGTTCTATGCTTTAAAATGCAATTTCTTTTGCCATATTTTGTAGATATTTCAATAAAAATCTAAATTGCTTTTCAGTGATTACAATGACACTGATTTTGAGATCCTTATAAAACTGAGGTTGGACATAAACAGTCATCTTATTTGGGTCATGCATATACAAATTAATTTGCATTTGCAATGTTCCTTCTTTTAAAGATTATATGAAGATATCTATATAGCTACATAAATGTTTTCACACTTTCAGAATTTAGGTTCAACTCATTTTGTCTATTTCCTACAATGCCATTTTTCAGAACTCTGGAGTTGAACCCTAAATATTGATATGTCTTTCACTCCACCTTTCCAGCTAGTTTGGTGAATGACACAGGAAACTGATTTGTGAAAGTCCATTTGTACCTTAATAGTATGTCAAGGGAATCTTAAATTATTGGGATACAAAATTCAGGTTTCTCCTCAACAGGATTCTGACTGGAAATAACACTGTAGCCATAGGAACACTTATTCAATGAATGGTCATGAGAGAAATGACATCACAGTAACATTCCAAAAAGAAAAAAAGCAGAGAAAATTCTCTGCCAAATTTGATATAGAGAAGGATTTTTCTCAACACAAAAGTACTGTAAAGTTCTCAGATAAGAGGATTTAGGGTTTTTTTTTTCCTGACTCTCACAACAAGCAGACATCTTTCTATCTTTCAGTCACTCAAAAAATATTTTTTGAATGCCGACTACATTCCAGGTACTATTCTAGGCACTACAGCAAATAAAGCAAACTAAGTGATAGATGTAAAGAAGAATAACACTGGGAAAGAGGATAGAGCATTATGACCTTGCGAAAGGATGCTATTTATTAAGGGGTGGCCAAGAAAGACCACCATGAAAAGGTGACAGTTAAGGTGACACCTGAAGGAAGTGAGGAAACAAAGCAGATTTCTCATTCTCAAACAAAGCCAAGGAGGATAATATGTTTAAAGGCCCTGCAGTGGGGATACTTTTTGGGTGTTGGAGCAAAAGTGAGGAGAACAATGGTACTAGAAGAGAGTAAAGGAGGGTGAAAGAGTTGGGTGACAAGAGTGAAGTAGTGGGCTCAGATCAGGTAGGCACACACAGGCCACAGAAAGGGCTTGAGCTTTGACTTTGAATGATAAAGGAATTGCTTGGAGCACTTAACCAAAGGAGTAATATGATCTGTCTGGAGTTTCAGAAGACTTACGTACTTTATGGAGATTAAATTACAGTGGGGACCAGGTGAGAAGCATGGAGACCACCTAAGGATGTTATTACAACAATGCAAAAATGAGTAGGTAGTGACTTGGGGCAGGATAGTAACAGTAAACAGAGCAGTAGTAGGATTTGCGATATATTTTGAAGGCAGAACTGATAGAATTTGCTGATGAAATGAATGAAACTGGCTAGCACAGTGCATTACTGGCACATGAATGAATAAATAAATAAATATTGATCAAATAAAATCAGTCAAATCCAATTTACTCAGGGTTTTTTTTTTTCCCAGAGAAAATTGAAGCTTAGAGAAGTAAAATTACTACTTTGCTCATAACAATGATAACATTTCACATTTTCATAGTAGCCCTCTTCCATGGTGCTTATGATGGTCTTTTGATATGTCAACTCATCTAGACTACAGTACTCAGTTATTCAATTAACTGTGAAGGTATCTTGTAGATGTGATTAAAGCCCATAATTAATTGAATTTAAATAAACAATATTATCCTAGATAATCTGGGTAGGCCTGACTCTTACCAGTTGAAAGGTCTCAAGAGCAGAGCTGAGGCTTCCCTGATGAAGAAGAAATTCTGCCTATGGACATTAGCTTCAGCCTGTGCCCAAGAGTTCATGGCCTGCCCTATAGATTTCAGACTTGCCTAGCCAGCCTCCACAATCATATAAGCCAATTTCTTGCAATAAATCTCTTCACGTAATCTCCTACTGGTCTGCCTCTGGTTGAACCCTGACTGATAGTGCTGGGTTAAATTCTTCCAGTGTAAGCTTCCAAAGGGAAATAAATTATTAGTCAACTGTTAGAGATAACACTGATACTTGTGGTCTGCTCTACCAGTTTAGGCAAGTATAAAAAATATGGTTGGGAAGAAAACAGAGCCATATTCATATACATAAGATGATTGATAACATGTTTATGCAACAACAGAGCAATCATGGGATAAGAGTAAAAATTTTAAAACTAGCAATAATTCAACAGTTTCTGGTTGTGTTTGAGAGAGTTGTCTTAATAATAGAAGGCATAACTGGTATAGATTGCATGAACTGTATCTTGGGGACTACTTGCCTTCTCCCATCCCCAACATAGGTTGTATAAAGGAAATTGGTCAGGGGGTAGAGAAGAAAGGCCCAAGCAGGTACAAAGGCTAATGGGCACAATAGAGAGAGCCCTGGATTGGGAGCCACAAAACTTGGGTTTGTACCCTGGCTACTATTTTGATCACAAGGAAAAGCGTCTCATTCTGATGACCTGAAGAAAAGGGAAGTTTGCTGTAACTTCCAGGATATTGAGTGGGACTAGAACCAGGACAGAGGGGCAGTGTCAGGGAGGCCTGCTTCACAGCAGCTGCCCTTCTCAGGGACTGTACGTGTACGAATCTTTCTCTTGCTGGGCCTCTGCTTCTTTGCCCATCCAACTCAATCTCTTCTCTCAGCCACTTGCTAATTTATTGTACTATTCTATGGATCTGAGTTTGAATTACTCACAGCTTCTGCTTTCATTGCCCAGGTTCTATCTCATGGCTCACTATGTAGTTTCTTTCAGCTCTGCTTCCACTGTTAACTCTCCCTTTCTTATACATCTTCTAGTTCAAATAATTCAAATTCTCAAGAGAGAGAAGAGAGGGAATCTGATTGCCCCAACATGCGGAGAGAGAGTTGTTGTTAAAGTTTAAAGGCCGTAACGCAGGTTATTGGTAACCCACTCTGATCAAAGAGGGTGTGGTTGGGGGTAAGAGAAGGAGGAAAGTTAAAGGTGAAAACCGGGGCCAAAAGCTATTGTTATCTAACCTTTCTGAGCACTAACAACTTAGCATCCCTTCCTCCCTTGGTTCTGCAACATTTTAAGGGATCTTTTCTTACCTCTGGCCCATGTTTTTTTCTGTCCGTGACAGCCACTTCTTTTTCCACCTAAATATTCCAAGGGCTCAGTCTTGGTTCCTCCAATTCTTCTAGAGAGATTCTTGGGCAGACCTCTGTATAATCAAAAGAAGTCCTTGAAACCATATGTGCACCAAGCATTACCTGAAAAAATGTGCGCTAAGTTTCCCACATAACCACTCTAATTGCTTCCAACATATGTTGTATGTTGGCTTTTCTGTTGTAATTAAAACTTTAATGTTAAGAAGGAGTTCTCACTTGTAAAAAGATTGATAATTGAATACCTTTCCATAGCAAGCTCATCCTCATTCCCAGCTTTGTTATCATTTGTATGCCAGTGACTGCCATATCTACATCCCTCTTATTAAACATATATGTATAAAGAAGGAAGTATGTGCCAGACATAGGGCTATTCACTGGGGTTACTATAGTGATTCAGATATAATCTCTCTTTCAAGGAGGTCATAGTCAAGTGGGCAAAAATGATCAGTAAATTGGTAATTATAGAGTATGATAAATCCCCAAATACAGGTAAGCACAGAGGGCTGAGTGTCTGGACCTTAAGGGACTAGACTGTGGAGAACTTCTCAGAAGAAATGATAGCTAATAGATCCTCAAAAAGCACTGGGAAGCAGGCATTTATAAGATCTGTAATTTTCAACCATCATTATGCATCAGAAACATCAAGGTGGAGGGGTTGGGGGAAGGATTGAAAAATATAGATGTTAGGCCTCTCTCCCCTGAGGCTCTGATTTCATTGTTCTGGGAGTTAATTTTTTCTTTTCTTTTCTTTTTTTTTTTTTTTGCGGTACACGGGCCTCTCACTGTTGCAGCCTCTCCCGTTATGGATCACAGGCTCCGGACGCGCGGGCTCAGCGGCCATGGCTCACGGGCCCAGCCGCTCCGCGGCATGTGGGATCTTCCCGGACCGGGGCACGAACCCGTGTCCCCTGCATCGGCAGGCAGATTCTCAACCACTGCGCCACCAGGGAAGCCCCTAATTTTTGTAATCAATTAAATTATTCTAAAGGGAAGGAAGAGTTGAAAGTCACTGGCTTAGGTGAAGCTGAGGAGGACAGACAAGAACACTTCATTTATTAGCATGTTTAAAAGACTGAAAGCAGGAAGAGAACTTACCTCAGGTCCAGTTGTCTGGAAAGCAGACTCTGAGGCAGGTATTTGCATGCAATACAAAAGCTGAACCTCTGTACTCCTGCACCATCAGGTGATTGGTTTGGTCTGCCCTGGGGAAGGCATGTGGCCTTGGAGAAGGCAGGTCCCTTCAACCGAGGACAATTTCGAGAGAACGTATCAGCTACAGACTTTCAGCAGCCAACACGCTGACAGCTGTGGGATGAAGATATTACTTCTGAAAGAGGATCTAGGTGGTATAACACAGCATACAACACAGGCCAGCCCTTGCACCACTTGGAGTCACATGGTTCATAGTGAGTTCATCCCACCTGGACCCACATACAGAGCCAGCCTGTCAAGGAACCAAGCATGTCCTCTTCCTTCTGTGCCAGTTGGCCAAAAGGGAACCCCCGTGTGGCTATAGGTGTGATCTGAGGAAGAGGTGTAACTGTAACAATGGCAGATAACATGGACTTATTTGTACCTTATGGCTCTTCTCATTCCCAGTTCAATCAATATACCCCTTCCATCTTACAATGGATTGTTGTTAGTTCATCTTGACTTTATGGCTTGATGGGTCAAAAAGACCCAAGCTCAGGATGCGCAGACTTGGCTCCAAGGTCAATTGATGTCCCATGATTTTCCTCTACCAGGTCCTAGGAGCATAGCAAGACTTACTTTGCAAATGATATTTTGGTCTCTAGCTGTTTACTGCAGATGGCATAGTGTTACTCTAAAATATTAGGAGTCCACTTTAAAATTTGCCTACTGGGACTGGTCACAAACTTCAAACATCTTTCCCCATCATAGTTAACTACCACTAGTGCTACAGGACCATATATGCCAGGCATGCAGGCTGCAGAGGCCCTTCGCTCTAGGTCTTAATCAAAGTTCACAGTCTTTTTGTGTCACTTGGTGAGCGGAATGAAATAGTATTTCCAAGTATTAAATATGCTATCCCAGAGCCCAAAGAAGACTTAAAAGTGTTGTGCTTTTTCTTAGGGTTAGAAGATACGAGATGCGTTAATCTCTCCTTTTCTTTGGAAGGAATATCTTGGCATCTCTCAGACGACTATACTCCTAAAAATACATATGTCAGAGCCCTGAATTTTCATTAGATTTATCTCCCATCTTTTGCAGCACATGTGTGTTACCAAGGCCTCCAATGTACTTGCCATTTCTTTCTCATGCAGTCCAAGTAACATGATGTCATTGTTACAGTGGACCAATAATGTTCTGAAGAATAAAGAGTCTAGGTCCCTTTGGACTATATTATAACAGAGGACAGGTCAGTTAACATAGCCTGGAGCAAGACCATAATATACTTCTGTCCATTCCACATGAACATAAACTGTATCTGATCCTTCTTCCTAAAAGGGATGGAAAAGATCCCATTTGCTAGATCAATGGCTACATATTATGGATCTGAGTGTGTGTTAATCTGGTCTGCGAAGATACTGTATCCAGCACAGCAGTTGCAATTGGGGTTACTACTTGAGTTTGCAGAAGCCCACTATCATCTCCAAAAATCCAGCTGCTTTTCAAATTTTTTTGTAGAAGCCAGACTGGTGATTTGAATGGAGGATATAATGCTATGAATCCATTAGTTTGCTCACAAATATGATAGCAATCTTGGATGGTTGGGAAAGGCATGTGCCTTCCAAAGGCCAAAGAACCAATATAGCAATTCTGCCAAATATGAAGTGTACCCATTCCAATTTTACATTTGGGGATTAAAGAAATGATTACATAGTGAGTCATGGACTTAATGAACTCACTGTGAAATGGAACTGGACCAGGCCTTTATTTACTAATTGGCTCTCATATGGTCCTACTCGAATTGATGCCACAATGATGTTTCACGTCCCTAGATATCACCGTTAACTTAGACCGTGTGTATCACACTACACAAAATGACTGGATATTCCCATTTTTCCCAGGACATTATTATTGAAATAGTCATAGGTACCTTGAGGAAGTGCTGAGGGAATTATCATGTGTACTTAATATGGAGATGCAGATCTCTTCCTCTTGAAGACCTGACTTCTCCTTCAAGCAGTGGGATCTAGGGTTGAGAACTGGCTCAGTTTCCAGAAACTGAACAAGGGATTTTGACTTTTTACTGGAATAAGTTCCCTTTATCTCCTGAATAGCTATCTTTGACTCCTTTGATTGCATACATCAAGCATACCCTTGTTGACTACTTATGGATACACTGTGTTCTATTAACCATCTCCTTGGCCCTGTGTGGGTCAAGTCTTCCTGGTTATTACTCAGACTGGCCATTTATTATGATCATTGTGACCACCTTGTTTCTGACAGTTAAGTGCTATCACCTGGCCTCTCTTATTTTGGCATCCTCTTCATTTCTATCAGTGTTCCCCACTCTGTAACAGCATCTTCTACCATCAGCCTTAGCCTACAGAGGACAGCCACCACTGAGCATCTTATTTATGCTGGTGACTTTCTCATCAGTGCATTTTTTATCAGTATGGTAAATGGAGTGTCCTGTGGACCCTTACATTAAGTGAAACACGGTTAGTCAACGGGTTTCTGCTTTGCATAGTACATCCACTCTAGCAAGCCCTCTTCTCTGAACCTTTTGATCTCTTCTTTCACCTTGTGCCATGGAAGTTCTGGTATTTTTAGTTAGTGTGGGCCATAGCTTTTCCCAAGCTGCAAAGAACCATTCTAGCAGCATGTTAGCACTATCTCCTGGGTCCTTGACAGGTTATTAAATCATGCCTCTGTGGAGAATGTTCCCATATAAATAAATTCTCCCTTATCCAAGTGTATGTTTTGCTTTCATTCCCCTCCCCTCCCACCTGGATCCAGGATCTCAGGCTTAAGTCCCATACATTCTCTCCTTGGTCTATTGACACATGTTGGCTGGGTCCTGCAGCTCTTTGGGTGCACAGTTCCTTCCTTCTGCTAGTAGACAGACCAAACACTTCCCCAGCCATTTACGTTGTGACTTGCCCCTAGTTCTTGTTCTGGTGGCCACGAGGGAAGGTGGAGATGTGAAGCGGAAGGGAAAGGAGGTGTAGGCACATATGTTATCTTGCTATTTTGCAAGCAAAAGGAAGTGGTAACTTTTAGCCGGAAGGACTACAACACTTCTGTGGGTTCAGAGGAGAGTAGAGATTCAAGATTTTCAAGGGCATCGACCCAAATAACCCCATGCCAAGCCTCTTTTTCAGTTAAGGCCCTGACCTTGGTGAAGCAGATTTGCCAGGTTAACAAATCTATCTTCTCTGGAATCCATTACACTTAAAATCACATTCTGGGTTTTGTCATCAGCCTTTCTGCCCTCAAGCTTGCTGGCTTTCTCATTTTGCCCTAAATTTGAGATTAATTACTTTCAGTCCTTCATTGTCTTTCTCTAATGCCTTGCTAGCACCCAGCCAAAGCCATCTAATTCCATGGTTTTTATGATTATTTCTTTCCTAGAACCTCTCGATTGTCTGAACAGTGCACCTGCAGTAACTTCTCTTTCAGTTTCCATCCCAGTTTACCATCAGTGAAAGATGTAACTTTCCCATTGCTACAGCATTCCAGGAGTTAGCCAAATTCCACCTACTACCAGTAATGGGGTTCTCATTGCCAGCTAGTAAAAAGCTAATATAGCTCCAAAATCCCATTTTAAAGCTGCGAGGACAACCCTGGTACCAACTGTTTTAGGTCAGGTTTCCTAGGAAACAGACTGTGAAGCAGAGATTTGAATGCAGAACAATGGAGAGGGCTCTTAGGAAGAAAAATACTTGCAAAGGAATAAGGGGAGCAGGATTAGGCAGAGGGAGAAGCTGAACAGCAATGCGGTTCCAACAGAGGACCCAGTGCATCCTATGGGGGAAGCACTGAGTTGGAACAGTGTTCAGAGTTGTCACATTTTGAGTACTGGGCTCTATACGCCTCCACTGACCAGTCATGGGATATAGGCTGCTTCTGGAATGGGGTGCAACTTTGTACATGGTAAGGCAATTCCTTCCGAAATTCTCAGCTATATGTAGGCAACAGCCAGGACTCCTGGCAGTTGTGGAAATGTATGCCTTGATCCCAAAGGAAAGATACATGTGGGATACCACAGGATCTATCATAGCATGTGTTTTTGCCGAACGGCAACTAGTTCAGTAGGGCCCAAGTGTAGAGTACGAGAGGGAGAGGGGTAAATGCTAAGGCCAGATGCATAAGCAGTGACCAGATCATGAAGAGGCTTTGTCTTGCAATGTCAGCCTCCAAAGTATAGCAGTGCCCAACAGGTACTTACTTAGATATACAATCTGGAGCTCAAGAGAAAAAGATCTTGACAGAAAATTATTTTATGTCTGAGACATAGATTTGAGGGTCATTAGGGGAAGCCAGTTCACCTGAGTTTGAATTCTAGCTCCACCCATATCATTTCAAGTCCTCTGAAACTCAGTTTTCTCAGCTGTAAAGCCCTGACACGGTTATTGGGAAGAATGGGTGGGATGATTCACACAAAGCACTAAAGTAGAACTCTCTGAAAATGTTAAACCTTTACATGGCATACTAAACCATCCAACTTTGTTTTCAAGTCAACCAAAGGATTAATCCTGAACAGACAAAACTTCTATCCCCATTTTTCCTTTAAAAACACCTAGGAAATAAGAGTGTGTGTGATGGGAGGGAGCTTTTATTATGTTATTATTTGTCATTCATAGTTGGAAAAATTGAAGGCTGAACTGTTAAGCTGTTTGGTTGAAATACCACAGCAGGATGAATCAGGATAAACAATTCAGATCCTTAAACTTTTTGTGCTACTTGTCTCTGTAACCACCAAACTCATAACCTACTGGGAAAAGAAAAGGACATTGATGTATAATGTTAATCCTATTAACAAATGAAAGGAACTTCAGGGTCAGCTTTCTGAGATCATTGCTTAGAGATTAGGCCCCAGGTGTTGAGAGGAGCAGACATTATAAGGTTTTTTGAGAAGAATCTGACAGGGATGCATTATCAGGTGACAGGGTGATGAGGTGGGTGATAGGATTGCACCTCAGCTCAGAGGTCAGCCTCTGGTTGAAAGAGGCACTGTGTCTGACTCTGCGGTAGGGGTGGAGAATTTTCAGTGCCTTCTCTATGGAGTGAAAAAAATGTGAGCTACTGATCTGGGTCTGATCAGTTGTTTAAGTTTCCTGCCTTCTTATGGCCCCTTTTAATGTAAATCTCATTTCAAGAAGGGGAGGGGGAGAAGCAGCCCTGGAAATCCCAGCTTTGTTAGTCATGTTGAAAACCAAGCTACAAATACAACACTGATGGAAAAGAATGATCATCCACCTAGTGCTATGGGAGGAAGGGATAGATACACTGAAAAGAGATGCATAAGCTGGAAGGAGAAGGGGAGGAAGAAAAGTGTGACTGGCAGCAACTATCAAACAGAAAGTTTTGCTTGTTTTCTGAGAAGAGAGGAGGCAAGGTGAAAGCAAACTTGCTAAATATAAATGTCAGCTGCAAGCCTGAACTGCAGAGTAGTGAAAATAGTCCTTGATAAAAAATAAAGAGAAAATGGTCATCAAACTCCCCTTTATTATCATCAATTTTATTTTATTCTTCTAATTCCTCTGTTTGGATTAGAAGAGGAGAAATTGGTAAATAATATAAATCAGGGCTTCTCCCACCCCTAACTCAAGAGCCAACATGTAGGAGCATACCACTGATAAGAATTCTCTGAAAAGTGAATTCATATTTGTGGGCTCATCTACAAAGACTCTCATCCAATAGGTCTGGAGAGGCATCCAGGACTATGCATTTTTAGCCAACTCCCTAGTAATGCGATGAGAGTGGCTTAAGAATCAGACTGTACAAAACACTACTATTCTACATAGTCAGTGCCCATCCCAACTTTAACCCAACACTCAGGGACATCTAGAGCAAATAAATATATGTTTGCTTTGCCAATTCAAATAAGAAACCAGGATAAGAACATTACTATTAGTGTAGATACTTCTCCTTTTCCCTGGGGGGGTGGTGGTGGGGATTCTTCTAACCTAGGAGTCTACAGAGGAGAGCTTTTTCCAGAACAAAGGATAATCTGCCTCAAAGTTAATTCCCATTTCTTCCTAGAAGGCAGAGATTGCTGGTAACTTTTTTTTTTCTGTGTTACTTTTTTAATTTAATTTTTCCTTGGTAATACCATATCTTTTTAAGTTAATTTTTATTGGAGTATAGTTGCTTTACAATGTTGTGTTAGTTTCTGCTGTACAGCAAAGTGAATCAGTTTATACATATACATATATGCCCTCTTTTTCAGATTTCCTTCCCATTTAGGTCACCACAGAGTACTGAGTAACTTTTAAGTAGTTTTTTTTTTTTAACTTTCAAAAAACACTAAAACTTAGTCTATATTCTGTTATAAGTATAATTGCAGGTCCTAGCCCTAGACGACTTTCCTCATTTCCCAAAAGCACCTGAAATTTCCACATCCCTTAACAAAAAGGGTAAACTATTTTTACACCAAAATAATGGGAAATGGAAAGATAAAATAAAAACGATTGCTTTTAATGATAAAAATTATTTATATCATTATTTCTGTTTTTCTATTTATTTTTCTGTTAAAATATTAATATTAGGCTAAATTTAATTTCTGCCTTTTCCATTTATAACTACCCAGGAAAGCTCTTTCTTCTCTTATTTGATGTCTAAAACTAATATTGCATTAGCAGTTTGATAAGGAAACTTTGATTCAGAATTGGCCTCTTAATATCTGAGAATTGTAAAAGTTAGGCAATGACAAAGCAAAATATAAATATCGACTGGGGCACACTATTGAGACTGCAGTCTTTGGGCCCTGCAGAGGTTCTCAGAGAGTACCTGTCTATCTCTGTTCATCCAAGCCCTTTGAATTTGGGACAGGCATTGGCAGGCTCATGCTAAATCACTGATTTCATATTCAAAAATTCTCAAGTATCTCCAAACGTTGGAAGTAGAGCAAACCATCTCTTGAATTCAAATCTTTTCCAGATACTACACCATTTATTTTCTCTTTTTCACAGCCAAACTTCTTGGAAGGATGGTCCTTGGTTGATGTCTCTCATTATGGCTACCTATTTAGTCTTCAACTCAGTTCAGCCTTGTCTCCAGCCAACCATTGCTTTGAAACTCCTCTTGCTAAGGGCACCAGTGTTACCAAATCCAATGGTTACCTGTCTAGATATGTCTAATTTGACCTCTCAGCAACATTCAATACAGGTTACTGTTCCCTTCTCTGACTGATAACCATATTCTCTTGTTTTCCTCCAACTTTATGGTTTTTCTTTACCACATTCGTATTAATTGGCATCTCCTCCTCTGCTTGCTTGGCCTCCTCTGAATGCTGGAATTCTCTGGCCCTCTGCATGTCTCTATCTACATTCTCCCCAGGTGAGTTCATTCAGTCTTATAATTAAAATACTATCTATAGCCAAATTAATCTAAAATGTACATCTCTAGCTCTAACCTCTCGCCTGTATTACAACCTAATGTATTCAACCTGCTAGATAAAGCTCTTGATCCCCTCAAATATTATACTTCCATGTCTTCTCTCAGTGCGATATCCCCATTTTTTCAAACTCTAAGCTCATTCTCACCTCAGGGTTTTCACACTTTATTTTCTCTGTCTAAGACCACCTCACCACCACATCTTCACACAGTGAGCTCCTTCTCATCATTTAGATCTCGGTTCAATTGTTACTTCCTCCAAGAGACCTCTTGGTCACCCTAAAGTGGACCTCAGACATCCCACATCACCCTGTTTTGTCTCTGTTTAGAACGTGTAGTGACTTGAAATCTTGTTCATTTGTTTATGATTTATTTACTCCCCACGCCCGCTAGATTGTAAGATCCGTGAAGGCTGTAACCAGTGTTTAGGTTAGTCCCTGGCAGATAACAGGGGCATAATAAATATTAAGTTATACATTTTAGGATGATATATAAATCATGTATTAGAGTCAAAGCCATAGAATGTTGACAATGATTGAGTTCTTCAGAATTTCTTTTATTTTGCTTGTAGTAGTGGGTTCTGGTTAAGCCCTACCTGAAACTCAGAAATGTCTGAAGGACTGTAATATTGATAATTTGTGGGTGAGAAGCTTCTTGGTGTCTGCTTTATTATTTGCATTAACTGAAGATGTCTTTAAGAAGGAAGTTTGTGAGAAAATCCAAAGAATTCAGGAGCATCTATGAAATGGAAGTAAAGATGAGAAAGAGAGAAAAACTATTTGTATGTCAGTCAAATCCCAAGTACTAGGGACCAATTCTATATAGAAGCAAGTTGCCAGAAGAAGCAAACAGAGCCATTTAAAAAATAAATTTGGTAAACTAAAAAGACACAAGCAATGTTGGTTCAATAACCAGGTAGAAAAGTGAGACATTATATTGGGAAAAGGACATCCTCAGCATCTCTGTACACCTGTGACTCCAGTGCAGCATGTCGAATAGGTGATGCTGATCCCTGTGACCTCTGGGGGGTTTGCAGCTTTGGGAGACCTTGGAAACCGTCCTGTGGGAAGAAAGTTGGAGTTCTCACTTCTTGGCTCTGCTTCATTAGGATTAGCTCTTGTCTCAGGCCACCATGTTTGCAAATGGCTGTAGCAGAACCAGACACTATATCCTCTCTTATCTACACCCAATGGGAAGCCAGTAAAAGTTTCTTGCTAAAAATCCTAAGAAAAATTCTCAGTCTATCCCATCAACTCTGACTCATCACCATGGTGAGAGGGGAGGTGCTCTAATAATGAGCTGAGTCCGGGGTCCTCCACTTTTAGAGGTCAGGACTGGGCTCCCCCTAAACTAAAATTGAAAATGGTAAGATGACTGTTGCCCAGAAAGTTGAAGTGATTTCCTTTGATTCATTCATCAGCACTTATTGAGTACCTACCATGTTCTTGGTACTCTCCTAGGTGCTGATGATTCCATGCTGAACAAAGCACACAAACCTCCTTCAATTGTAGCAAAATGCCTAAGATGTCAAAGCCACTTAATTATTTTATGGCACTATCTTGGGTAACCTCCTCATTATCTGGAAATGGGGAATGTGCCCAGGGTAACTCTTCTCCACATCACAGTAGAGAGGAATCATTTAGCAGGTCAATTCTCCTCAGTTGTAAGTTTTGCATGATGTGACTCCCCAGCTACCAAAAGCTACAATCACCCAGAGCAACCATCACCTTTCCCCTGAACTCAGAGGTCGTCAGCTGCTGAAACTGTCTTCACCCAATATCCAAGCATATGCATGGATGGGAGGAAGCTGTGAGGGCAGAAACATGGATGATGGGGTCATGGCTTCCTCTAAACACTGGAGAAACTTCACCCGTGCCCTCCTGATGGGGAGCATTCACTCCATTTTAATATAATGTTATTCTCTACAGTTATTCTATTTTCAGGCTAGTGGAAGAGTGAGGCCTCAGAAGAAAGAATGCTGATGGGGGTTTGGGTAAGGGAAAGAGAGCTAATAAACATTTTTTTTCCCAAGGCAATATGAAAACACCCACATTAAGGATAAGTAGCTTGCATGAGAAAACTCAAAGTCAAAATGAAATATGAATTATTGATTTTTAGTAAATCAGGAACATTCTACTTTTACCCCCACCCCATGCTCTCTAATTTTGGTGGTAATTCAACAGTCTCTTTCATGTCCAGAAGTCTGTCCTTCAAACACCACCTGACATTTTCATTTTACCTTTCTTTCTCATTCTCATTCTTGTTCTATCCTTTCTTATTTTCTCTCTTTCTCTCTCATCCTCTCTCCCCCTTCCATTCTCATTTCTCTCATTCTCTTGCTCCCCCTCTTTTCCATTCTTTTTGCTTGAGAGTGTATCCTAGCAACAGCTATTTCAATTAAAAAGGATGGGAAGGGCCATCAGTGTTGCCAAGGTTACCAGTATTTCCTGCTGTCACTGGAGGAAGTAACTTGTGCATCGATCACAATGGAATCAGGTGCTTTGGCACCTTTCTGCTCTTTCTCCTCAACATCCAGAGATAACGAGAGTTCTCCACATCAAAAAGTTTTACCAAATTTCTCACAGGGTCATGGATGTTATCATTTAGTGAGAAATTACTCTATGGCCCAGATGTTTATAGAAAAGTTTGGGGAAATATAAAATGGCAATAATAACAATAATTAGATTTTGACAACATTTAAGAGGGCAACAATTCTATTCATTTGATATACTGTCAGATTTCCAATAACAATAGATAACAATTTTGTTTGCCAGCAGAGCCATACTGTGACAATGCCTCAATATCAGATACTTTTGCTTTTTTTGGGGGGGGGGCGGATTAAGCCATTTTATTGAGGGGCTTCGGGGAAGGGTGGAAGGGCTGGGAGGACAATGAGACCAGGCGTCCTTCCCCCGGCAGGGATTTCCCCAGCTTCATAGTTGCTGAAAAGATACTTTTGCTTTTAAAAATATAATAACCATACTACTTTGTACCTATATACCATCATTTAGGTGCTATATCCAATTTTTTTAAATGACAATATTTTTAAAAATTTCCCCAATTACCCTTAACATCATAAAAACGTTTTAAATTTATTCATCAGACTCTTTTCTGTTCATCATAAAAATAGTCATTAGTGTCCAGAAATGAACTCAAAGACTGTCTGATATCAGGCCTAGAGCACAAACATGGGGCCCAGGAGATCTAAGAGCAGCCTCCATGTGTGGCCCCAGTTCTGAACTCATACTCCCCAGACTAGTCAGGTTAAAATATTTACAATTTTCCTACATCATAGCTCCTTACATCAGCATACTCTCTCACAAAATCCTTATACTTTCTTATTTTATTCCCACAATGGCTCTGTAAGGATGCACTCTCCCCATTTCATAGATGGTCAAACTAAAAACCAGGGACTTTAATGACTTAAGTGGCAGAGGCCCTGGCACCAGATCTTTTGACTCCTTTTCATTCCTAACTCATTGCACAGCACTTTCCTTCTACCATCTGCTGATGAACTAGTGTCCATGCATGTTTTTTCCCCCTACTTCTTTACCAGATCCCCCTGGAAGCGTTTCCTGAATAACGGACTTGCACATTAATCCTCCTCTGGGGTCGACTTCTGGAGAACCTGACCTAAGTAAGGTTACAACTCCTATCAGGTGCTCTTTCTCCATGGTTCAGCTCTCACTATTTTCTTCCCTCCACCCTTCATGCCTGGGGCTGGTAACGATTCCCACTGTTGCTAGTCCTGGGGTAATTCAACAATCTTGGTGGTGCCCTTAACCCTATTCACACTCTTTTTAGGTCTTTAACTGAAGTCTCATGAGATAACCTTAGTTAGTTGTTGTTTAATGCAGATAACATAACTTATAAAGCCTACTAACTGATCTCCCCAATTTCCCTTTCACCCTTCCCTCCCTTCAATCCATTCTCCATGGAACATCTGGAGTGATGTTTTAAAAATCTTAATTAGATCACATCATTCCCTACTTAAAACCATCAGTGGATCCCCTCCATGAACAGATAATGTTCAAGCTCCCTGCCATCATGTAGGAGGTCTTTCATGCTTCAGCTGGTATCTTCAGCTTCATCTCTGACTACTTCCTTCCTAATATAATGCAGCAATAGCAAGCTACATGTAATTCCCAACACAGATCAGGCTGTAACTCACCTCTGTGCTTTGGTTCAATCATACTGCTCCCAAAGTGTGGCATGCTCTCTTCTCCTCCAAACATCACTAATTGATGCCTCCAGTTCAAGCAAGTGTCATTTCTCCAGGAAGGATGAGAGTTCCTGGAAGATGGGGATTACTCATTTGTTAATTTTATACCCTCAATTTCAGCCTGACACAGAATAGAATGTGTGTCGAATAAATGGCCATTCAAGGGGTGAAGTTACTACTATACTAAACAACCTTGAAAAGCCCTCAGTTATTACTGGAGATGTCTTTGAAAAGTGAACCAATAATGTTAATAATCGCCATTTATTTTTGCCAACTCTGCACCAGACACAATACTTATTTAACATATGTTATTATTAACTTTCAAAACAAATATAAGGTATTATTATTTTTTTTAATATGAGAAAAATTAAGCTCAGAAAGATGAGAAATGACCCTTAGGTCACACAGAGAATAAGGGATAGATTTGGGATTTGAGTCCTTCCATGTCAATCTTCATTCCAAGGACTGTGCTCTCTCCTTTACAGAAGAGCATGTGTGTCATAATGTAAAGTAGAATAGCGCCTATGGCCTCACATGGGCAAAGCCCTTAACCACTTCCATTCCCAGCCTCCTGGTCAACATGAAGAAGAGGAACACTTGTTGGTTTCATCTACCCATGTTTATATTAATTTCACAGAGTTTCAGCAGCATAATCAATACTTTGTATGTGCATCTATTTCCAACCACTTTAGGAGGCATTTTGTTTGGAGACGTTTCATCTGAAGAGATACCAGAACTAGAGACAGTCAGATATTTACAGAGAATAAATAAATCCTTACTATATGCTCTATACAATAAAACACTCATGGAACATTACTTCCCTGCAAAAGCTACTACTACAGCTTGCATTCCTGTGAATATGTTTCACCAGTTCTCTTTAGGGCTCAGTAAGGCCCTGACCACATGCTGATCACACACACACACAGCCAGATTCAGACAATTAAAGTCATTATTTGTTTTTGTTACCCTCAAAACTTGATAACTAAATGGTAGCAGTAGTTAATGTAGCATTTTATAAGCAACAGTGAATTACCCATGGTTAGTGACTAACAATAAATTAGTATGGTTATACTCAACACACACAAAAAAATCCACAAGTGAGAGATCATGTCATAAGCATGAAAAAGAGAGTTTGAATCAGTTACACAAAATCACAGAATAGGCAACTCAGGAAAACAGATCTGCCTCTTTTTGAGTTTTGCCTGACTCCAGAGCTTGCTTTCAGAGTCTCTTCCACCACAGCACGATGTGGCCACCCCCATAGAAATAAGGCTCTCCTCTGCACACTGCCATTCCAATTAAGGGACCAACTTGTCCAGGTTCTGCCTAGGACTTTACTGGTTTTAATACTGAAAATTCCCGCATTGCAGGCTTCCAGTTATGGTAACCGTGGTGGGCAGAATAGTGGCTCCCAAAAGATGTCTGCATCCTAATCCCTG
Organism: Delphinapterus leucas; assembly: GCF_059928025.1. Classification (NCBI taxonomy): domain Eukaryota; kingdom Metazoa; phylum Chordata; class Mammalia; order Artiodactyla; family Monodontidae; genus Delphinapterus; species Delphinapterus leucas. The sequence continues at coordinate 61,723,147 of NC_143132.1, read as the reverse complement.
GAACCTTTGAATATGCTGCCTTACAAGGCAAGAGGGACTTTACAAATGTGAGTAAATTAAGGATCTTGAGATGGGAAGATTATCTTGGATTATCCAGGTGGCGCCTATCTAATCACATGGATCCTTTCCTAAAATCAAAGAACCTTTTCTGGCTACGGTCAGAGGGAGATGTGACTACAGAATAATGGTCACAGAAAAGCAGCATTTGCTGGCTTTGAAGGCAGAGCAAGGGGGCCTCTAGAAACTTAAAAAACTAATGAAATGGATTCTTTCTACACCTTCAAAAAGAAACACATCCTGGCTAACACTTTGATTTTAGCCCAATAATACCTATGTTGTAATTCTGATCCACAGAACTGTAAAGGTAACAAATGTTTTTGTTTCAAGCTATAAGTTTGTGGTAATTTGTTATGACAGCAATAAAAATCTAATACAGTAACTAGATCGTCCTGGTTTGCCCGGGACTGTCCTGGTTTTAAAACTAAAAACCCCACATCCTGGAAACCCCTTCATTCCTGAAAAAACAGGACAACTGGTCACTCTATCCCCATTTCTCCATTGATACCTAGGTACCCTTCAGCTGAAACTGGCTTCCCGAAAGATTCCCCAAGGCAGTGATTCTCAAACACTGGTGTTTGAATCAGGATCACCTGGGGGACTTAAAACAGAGTTTTGCCCTCCCCTCCATCCCTGGGTTTCTGATTCAGTATGTTAAAAATGGTGTCTGAGAGTTTGCATTTTTAACGTGTCCTCAGGATAGGCTGATGTGTCGGTCTGAGGACCATACTTTTAAACCACTGTCCTAAGACACAAAATCGTCTGGAAAACCATGAATAGAATTTCATTTCTTCACCCACATTCCAGGCATAGATAAAAATGGGATGGGTTTGTGGGCAGGTACCAGTTATTAAATCTCATCGGACACACAGCTCTGAAATCTCCTCCTTGATCTGCTAGAGCACTTGTGAAAACACTTCCACAGTGATGTAGTGGAAGGGGTTCTGATCCCATTCTTACCTTTAATAAACATTTGGACTGGGGCAAATTACCTACTATTTTGGCTCTCAGAATTGGAGCTAATGCATGTAAAGTACCTGGCATGACGTCTGGGATATGAGATACGCTCAATAAATGATAGCCGTGCAAGAAGCTAGGCCTTTCCAAAATATCACTCTCATACAGCTCATACAATCTGATAAGAATGTGGAAGGACAACTGGTCACTCTATCCCCATCTTCTTGCTTACCCCTCAAATGTTTATTGTAATTATAGCTGCTTTTACAATTTTGTTGTATTTTAATCTGTGTACTGGCTTATTTATGTTGTTGATCCTCAGTTGTTACTATACATTTGCCTTTCCAAGTGACATTTTCCCTTTCCTATATATTCTTACTTCTTTTCCATTTAGAGAAGACCCTTCAACATTTTTTTAAATGGTAGGTTTAGTATTGATAAATTTAAAAAATTTTTGCTTGTCTGAGAAGGTTTTTTTTCTCTCCTTCTATTTTAAATAATAATCTTGCTGGGTAGAGTATCCTAGGTTGCAGGTTTTTCTTTGTCAGCACTTTGAATATTTCATGCTACTCACTTCAGACCTGAAAAATTTCGGCAGAACAATCAGCTGATATCCTTATGGAGATTCCCTCATATATGCCTCTTTATTTTTCTATTGTTGCCTTTAGAATTCTCTCTTTAACTTTTGCTATTTTAATTATGATTTTTCTTGGTGTGGGTCTGTTTGGATTCATCTTGTTCAGGACTCTCTGTGCTTCCCATACCTGAATATCCATTTCCTTCTTCAGGTTTGAGAAGTTTTTAGCCGTAATTTCCTCAAATCTATTTTTTGATCCCTTTCTCTCTCTCTTCTCTTTCTGGAACTCTTACAATGCAAATGTTGGAATGCTTAATGTTATTGCAGAGATCTCTTAAATTGCTTTCATTTTTAAAAAATTTTTCTTTCTGCTGCTCTGATTGGGTGATTTCCATTATTCTATCTTCTAGATCACTTATGTGCTCTTCAGTATTACTTAGTGTACTTCCTAGTGTTTTGTTTTGTTGTTGTTGTTGTTGTTTGGCTGTGCTGTGGCTTGCGGGATCTTAGTTTCCAGACCAAGGATCAAACCCAGGCCCCTGCAGTGGAAGCACAGAGTCCTAGCCACTGGATCACCCGGGAATTACCTCTAGTGAGTTTTTAAATTTCAGCTATTGAATTATTCATTTCTTATTGGGTCCTTTTTATATTCTCCAGTTCCTTGTTAAAATGTTTACTGTTTAGATCAATTATTTACCCTAAGTCAGTTAACATTTTTACTACCAATTTTTGAATTCATTATTTGATACATTGTTTATTTGTTTCATTATTTTTTTTCAGGGGTTTTCTCTTGGTTTTTCAATTGAGAGTAGTTCTTCTGTCTTTTCATTTTGCTTAACTTTCTCTGCCTGTATGAATTTAAGTGAATCAGTTACCTATTGCAGTCTTGAAGGGGTGTTCTGGTGTGGGAGTGTCCCTATACAGACTGCATACGTACAAAGCCTTTGGTGGGAGAGCTGAATTTTACGTGGAGGCAAGTCACATCTTTCCTCAGGATGTACTTGGTAGTGGTGGGGATGGAGATGGGAGGCTTGAGCTGGCACAGGGTATTAGCCAAGATTCCTCTCTGCTCAGTGGCCATCACCACCCTGTCAGGAGTGGGGTCTGATCCCAAGTTGCTAGAGCAGAAACCCTGAGGGCTAAGCCTGAGTTGGCTTCATTCCCTTTAGGTGTGTGATTTTCATTCTCCCCACATCAGGACCTTAGCCCAGAGGAGGGGAGTGTTGAAACAAGTGAGGCCTGTGCATGGACAGAGGTCTGATGCACTGCCTATGTAGATGTCTGCAGCTCAGCCCATTCACAGCCTTGGGTGCAAGTCCCCTTTGTCCCCCACAGCTGATTACTGCTCCCTGCCTCCACTGCCCCTGACCTGTTATGGAAACACTTTGCAGGACTGGCAGGACCCATGTGGAGACTCAGCATGTGTCGGGAGGTTAGCTATGGTATAGTGGCTGCCCTCAGAGATCTGGGCAGCTTCTGAGGCACTGCTTAAGTGCCAACAATGGCTGCTGCCACCCAACCCAGGCTCCACCCCGGGACTGTCCCACTGTCAAGTCTTTTCCCTGGTCACACCCACCCCAGATCCAATGCCACACTGTGACATGGAATGAGTGGGGCCGGAGGATTTGCTCAGCTTGGGTTGTGGTGTGCAGTCACTAGAGAAGAACTCTCTCTGCCCTGCCTCAGGGGATAGCCAGTGTGTGTGCTACTCACACTGGAGTGCAGGCATTCCCAGCTCTTCTATTTGTCCCAGTTGTCCTCCAACCAGCCAACAGCATTTATCTCCTCTGTGTAGGACCCCAGGACTGGGACATCCAGTCTGCTGTGGCTTGACCCACTCACTCCCCAAGACGTGTGTCCACTTGTTTAATCTACCTTTCCCTAAGTCTGCTCCCAGGGGTACAGGTCCTGACCTGATGACTTTTCTTCCTTTCCTACCTGTTGATGTGTGTATTGTTTTTTTTTACAGCCATGGTTGTACAGGAGTCTATCTGCCAGTTTCCAGTGAGTTTTCAGTGAGAATTGCTCCACATGTAGACTATTTTTGATATGTTCATGGGGGGAGGTAAGCTCCATGTCCTCTTACTCTACCATCTTGATCTCCTCCTCCAACATCTCTTTTTCTAGAAGAGGAAACAGTTTTACTCCTAATCCTACCTTCTGGTTGAGGGGTGATGTTCCAATTAATGTGTTACCCTAGCCAAAGGGAGGTAAATAACCTAGACAAAACCCATCAGAAAATTTCTAGGGATTTTTCTAACTGAGACTTATGGGAAACAGCTCTTTTTCCTCACAGGCGTTGAAGCTTTAAAGATAAAATTCTGAGGCAGCTTATAGACATGGTTTCAGCCTCATGGGGTGAGCTGGTGTCAAAGAATGAAAAGAGAGAAGCAGAATTGCAGTATAGGGAGACAGAGACAGACAGAGACTTGAGGCCTTCATTTCCCTGGATGAACACCACTGGACCCACTCTTCTCCCACTATTGCCATAGTTTGCTTCTCTGAGATAAAAAGTTCCCCTATAATTTAAGATAGCTTGAGTTGCGCTTGAGTCTTTTCAACCAAGAGTTCTTACTGTTACATATTTCATGCTCTCATCTTAAATTTGGATGCTTCCCAATTCCTGTCTTTCTGGCTCTTGCCCGCAGACTCCTCAGACAGCCAGGCTTTATCTATATGCAGCTTTTCTTGATTCTCCCAATCTTAGGAAGGGGTATGGCATAGTCATTAGGACGTGAGCTTTAATGAGTCAGGTCTGTGGCTGAGCTCCAGCTCACTTCAGACTCACTGCCTGGCCTAAGCCAAGTTACTTAACCAAACTGAGTCTCAGTTCCTTCATTTGTAAGGAAATGGCAATAAGAGTGCTTAACCAAAAGTAAGTACAACCCTCTTAAACTGGCGTGTGTGTGTGTGTGTGTGTGTGTTAGATGATGAAAATAAGGCACTCAGCACTATGCCTAGCACACAGTCAGGCTTCAGTGGCAACCTTTACTATAACTCAGCATTCAGATGCTACCAGGGCTCCTTAACTTCCCTTACGCGTTTGCCTTCTGCTGCTGGCCAAATGGAATAAAATTGCTTCATTCTTTTTATTTTTCCCCTCATCACAGCCCCACTGACTGGCTTATCGGTCCATAAGCTATAAATGAAAAAAGGAACTATGTCCCCATGCAGATCTAAATAAACCTGAGGTATGTGACACCCAATGCTGATGCTGTGTACTTGAGATTCTGATGCTAATTGCAAGACATTGTGTCACTGCTCTGACTGACATGAGAAAGTGTGAGATTGGCTGCACACAGTTTTACAAGGTGATAGGTTTTTGGAACTGAAGTATGAAGCTGTTCTACTATTGGGAGTGTTGACAAGATAATATATGCAAAGCATTTGGTTTCCTTGGAAGACAGGTATGAGCAAAATACAAAGTAGGATTATTTATTGATTATCTGTGGGAAGGAGAAATGGAGAAGCAGAGAGACATACTTCTCTTTTGGCATCTTTTACATTCTGCCTTGTACTGCAATTATTTCCCCTATAAGGCTGCAAGCTCTGAGAGGTGAGGGGCTTTGCCTTATGAATTGTTGCATCCTCTATAGTCCCTGGAAAATACGAAGTTTCCAACAAATACTGGTTAACTGAATATTGAATGGATAACTGGAATATGTGGTTAATAGGAAAACAACACTTACTTTGTGTGGAATAAAGAATAAATAAGTAAAGAGGCAATATGATATTGATACTAAGAGTAGAGAACAGAGTTTGGGTTCAAATCAAAGCTCTTTCATTCATCAGTTTTATAAACTTGGGTTGATACGTGATATATTTGCTTCTTTTTTTTTCATCAAAATAATAGGAACTTCACTGCCCACTTGGTACTGTTGTGATGAAGGACGCTTCTCATGGCCGGGAGCTCTGTGGCCAGATCCACCATAGTCCCCAGAACAATCATCATGGGTACAACTAGTACACTGTAGTGATAGGCATCTGTTTCCAATTTATTCTGTGGGCACTGCTCACTCTCTCCAACACCCTTCTCTCTTTGTCCCATACCTTGAAACCTCACCATTGTTTTCCAAGGTGAAAGCTAGTTAAACTGATAAACTGGGTGCATTACTTCTCTCAGGAGGCATATTCATATTTCAATGTGTGGTTTATGGAGGAATAGCCTGTAAATACTTTAATATTTCTATTAAATATTAGTCTATAAGTATTTAAATATTTTAATAATAAATATCTCCAATTTATTGTGCATCTAATACATATCAGTCATCAAGAATCACTTTATACCCATTATTTCTATTCCATGCCACAATCACAAAGGGGATAGACTATATTTGCCATTTTACAGAATGAGGTAACTAAAGTAATTTGCCTGAGGTCATAGATCCAGCAATGGTTAAAGCTAGAAAATGATTCTGGGTCTACCTGGTTCAATCTGATTGAGCATCTCTAATACAGGACTTTAGGTGCTAAAAATAATAAACAATAATCACTAAGCCCTTTCAATGCTATAATAGTGAAATGATTTGGGGGCAACTAGGACTCTCAATGACATTTATATCATACTTCATTGTAGCCTCCTTTCTCCATCTTGGCGTATAGGCAGCTCTACCCATCAAGAAGACCCTGATCTAAACTAGACATTTTACTGGTCATCAGCCCCACAGTAAACAAATCTAAAGACGTCTCTTTATCTCAGATCCTTGTAGGTCTTTAACACAGGGCCTCTCTGCTTTCTCCAGTATAGAAATGGGGATCTCAAGGGATAATTCATAAAAGGTTGAGGAGCCCGTTGGAAGACAAAATTCCATTGAAGCTGAGGATCAAGTCTGTTGAGCCTAAGTTGTAGCAATTGCCATGGAATCCAGGAAAGCACAGCTTGATCTATAAAGAGAAATAGGATGAAATCTGCAAGAAGGTGGACTTGGTGAATAGTCAGGAAGAGAAAGGTGGGGGCCAAGAATAGCATAGCAGTGTATTCAGAAATGGTTAGTCTTTAATCTCCAAAGCTAAGAAAAGTTGGAAGTTCTGTCTATTTGGGTAACTGCTTTTCTCTTTTATTATGAACAAAGATTCTCTCATCTCTAGTAAAGCAGAGTTTATTATTCCCAAGACAACAATCTTAAGAATATCTCTGTTGACACCGTACTCTGGAAAAAACATAGGAGAAAGAAGAATATTGTGCTCCAAGGGCAAAGGTATAAAGAAGGAGTCTAAAGATGTTGGGTTGTGGTCAAAGGGCACATTCCCACACACCCCTTCTCCCCATAACTTTGCACCAAGCACCCGCCCCCCACCCCCGCCAAATACACATTCCTCCTCATCTCACCCCAGTCAACTGGAATTAATTGAGCACCTTTTCCATGTAAGGCCTTGTGCTTGGTAACTGTGAGAAATACAAAAATGCATGAATCACAGCATTTCCTAGGCCCACAGAATCTCAGAGCTAAAAGTAAAGGCCTTTCAGTTGAAAGAGATTTAAATCACTTTGAATTCTTGCAAGTCTTTCAAAGGCAAACCTCTTTTTAAGGGTCCTACTGCACAATCTATGAATCTAAAAATAGCAGTCAGTAACATTTTGGGACCAGGCACTCTACTGACCATTTCACATGCATTCTTTACTCTAACCCTCACAGAGTTCCTCTAAGAGAGGTATTATTATTCCTCACTTACACATAGGAAAATTAAGGCCTAGAAAAGTTAAGGCTGGACTATGCAGGGAAATCTGACTCCAAAGCCCATGCTAATATTTATTTTACTCTACTGCTTCTAACTTGCTTTATACCAAAATATGGCGAAGGCTGATGTGTGGGATCATCTTTATAACATGGGTGCATAGCTGGTACCCTGTGCTTCCCCTGAAATCACAGTGCGTAGAGGTCAGGCTTGGCAACCTCCCCTTATGTTCCATTATGGGAGATTTTTATCTTTTAAAAAAGTAAATCTCATGAGATAATAACCAAGGATATGGCCCAGATTACAAAGGGGGTGGGGGATGATCTATTTTCTACAGGTAATAGTAAAATGGGTTCCTAAGCCAGATAGGGTTGCCAGATAGGGAGATGATATGGAACAGCTCATTTTTGGAGAGCTGTCATAATATAGTGGAAAGCAGCAGAACACATTTAATTAAGTCCCAGGTCTGCCACTTACTAATTGTGTAACTTTGGACAAATCACAGTCTCTCAGAGTCTCTGTCTCCTCATTCACGAAATAGCCATCACAATGCCCACCTCAGTCCTCTTTTGGAAATCAATAGAATAACACATGCAAATCAATTAGAAAACTGCCACCATTCTCGTAAAATAGACTATTTTAAGTTATTTCCAGTTCCACGGAGATTTCCTGTAAGTAAAATTATACACTCCTGTTCTGTCTATCTCCCTGTCTCTCACTGTGCCATTTTTCTCAAAAAGACACAGTTTTTGATGTTCAAGGATAGAATGTGATTTCTTGGTGATAAATCATTCAAACAAGTGGGTAAAAGTTCTATGAAAAAGAGACCAGGATGCTTAAATCAACAGCTGCTCTGAGCATCTGTGACAGATGCTCAGAGCAGCACCACCTTCTCACCAGGGGCCTCAGGCATCCTGAGCTGGGGTGGCAGGTGAATCCTGCTGTTTCCTCCTGGTTTTCATCTCTTCAGGTTGGCGTTCAGGAAAAGCAAACTCCTTCCCCATTTGCCTGAGGCGGGAGATGCCTAATTACCATACTTCTGAATTCCCTCTGGAAGGCTGGTGCCAGGGCCTGAACTCAGCTCCACCCCAAGTCTCCATAGACACATGCTCCTGGAAAGCCTTGGCTGTCACCCTTCCCCCACCACACACACACACACACACACACACACACACACACACACACACACACACCCCTGAGAACACAGACAGACAAAGGCTGTCAGCACCAACCCTGGCCTGCCCAACACCGCACCCTGAAACCAGGATGGAGAGTCAGGAAGACAGTAGGTGACCGGCAGAGACAGTGCTCTGCACAGAATACCTCATGGAGCTTTGATCAAGCCTGTTTTAAATATTCCGTTCACATGTATTTTCCACCACTGCATTGACAGTTTTTCCCTGGTGAGCAGGCCCTGATTTTCATATTTCTTCTCCTTGCTTTTAGAGAGCTTGCCTTGTAGAACAAAAGCTCCCCTCCCCCTGCTCTGCCTGGTATTACTCCCAGGAACATTCCTGACTAAGGCTGTTTCCAGCTTCTATTCCCTGCCCCCTCCTTCTATTGCTTGGAGAAACTATGTGGCAAAAACTCAGAAAATATTTCATCCCCCTTAGGAAAAAGCAATTTGAATGTTTTAGCAAAAAAATCACTTCAAAAGCATTTGCTTCCACCCACCCCCTCCACCAGCCTGAGAAGCCAGGAAATGAAGCCATATTCTACAGTACAGACACCATCAAGGAGTAAATCAACACCCCAGGGACTGCAGCGAGGGGCGCTCTGTTGCTTAAATACCCAGCCACAGCTCATTAAATGGAGCTGGTTTAACAAGATCACAGGGCTTTCCCCTGGGCTTCTAACCCCAAGGACTCCCCTTACTTATCAGTGGGAAAGACGCTGCGGACAAGCATCTTTCCTTCTGGTATCTGCAGGCTTTATACATATGGTCTCCTCTCTTCTTTCACAAAATGGATAATGTTGACCCTTCTAAATAAGAAGAGCCTCCAGGGGCACCTGTTACTAGCAGCATCGCAGAAATCTACAGCTTGGTTTGTTCTGACCACATGCCACATGCCAATTTGGTTTTCTTTTTTCTTTCCTTCTCTCTTACTTTCTTCTCTTCCTCCTTCTCTGCTACCTTCTTTTCTTCCTTTTTTCCTTAGAAAGAGTGGAGGTTAGGAAGAGGCAGAAAGAACTAAGAAACTATAACTACAATAAAATTATGACTTGTTTCTTTCAGATCATTGGCTCCAGCTAGCCTTTAAGGGAAGTACCAGACTTGGGCTTCTTTGGTGAAGGATTGTGGGTTTCTGTGACTGGGAGACAGGGAAACCATTATCCATGCACCAACAGCACCAGCCTCCTCTGGGCACGTGTTTGAAATGAAGACTCTCAAGTCCCACCCCAGACCTACTGAACCTGCAGAGTCTGCACTTTAACAAGATTTCCGGGTGATTCAAATGCAGGTTAAGGTTTGAGAAGCACTGGTCTATGGGATGGTGACACATTACATCTGTCTGCCTGGACTTTTCCTCACCATAAATCCACACTAAGTGACAGGGAACAATGTCTGCTGTTCTGTGTGTAATATTACCAAGCTTAGTGGGTCTGCTGACAATATACACACAGGATTCTACACAGGCTCAGCGAGCTGCAGGGGGCTGAACTGTAGGGAACCGAAACACTGGGAAGGGGCCCATAGGCTCCCTGCCCCTGGCAGTTACTGCTGTACAGTAACTCAGCTTCTGTTGAGAAAAAACTCTCCAGGAAGACAGGCTGCCCCAAGCCCAGGTTATCAGCTGCTCCATAGCCTGTGAGGCCCCGCTGACTCTGGCATCATGGAAATAACCCTGGACTAGAAATCAGCAGACCTGGATTCAAAGTCTCCTTTCATCTCATCCTGGTTTGGGACAAGTTACTAGATTTATCCTCAGCTTCTTCATCTCTACAGTGAGACTATTAATACCAGCTTAGCCTGCCACATAAGTTCGTTGTGAGGATCAAATAAAATAGCATATTTCAAAAAGTCTACAAACCAGAGCAGTATTTAATTGTTATTGTTAATTAGTATAGAACAGAGGTAGCTTCAGATTAGAAGGGAATCAATAGACACAATCTCCTTCCTTAAACAGGAATTCCCTTCTTGCTAGTAAGAGAAATTACCAACTGATTCTCTCCTTTCAGTCCTATAAGCTATGAAAAAGAAAAAAAAAAGTAATAAAAGGATGGATGGGTGGGCGGGTAGACCAGATGGACAAATGAACATCTATTGAGTATGGACACAGTGTTAGGTATTTTCAAATATATTCTATCAATGCTCATAATAGTGAGAGCACACAGACATTGTGGGGAGGATGCTGTGATATAGTGTCCCCTTCAGGAATGAAGGACTCATTCTTCCAGCTACTGAGAGTGCTGCCGGCAGAAAGCCCTCAATTTTCAGCCCTCTTTGAGGATGATTTTCACTAAAGAGAGCTGCTTCATCCCAGGCTGTATCCATTGACTGCCCAACACAAGGGTATCAAGGCAAAGCCCTCTTTCCAACTCAGGATGTCTCTGAAGTCTCAGCCTGTCTGTGTTTTCCATTGAGACTGCATCAGAGCTCTACTTGTCCCTCTGTTCATTCCTGCTTCATCCCTTTCCCTTCCATTGGAATCCATCCCAAGAGCACTCCCCATAAACCATCTGCTTGATAATCTTCATCCCAGAGCCTGCTTCCCAGGGATCCCAACGTGTGACATAGCCTCATACTAATTTCTTATGCTTTGAGCCTATTTTGTCAACCACACACATTCACAGACACTCTTGGGATCAGAAACAATCAGAGATTCACAGGGAAACAGAAACTATCCGATCAAAACTGGAAGGAAACTTGGGGATCATTTCATCCAACCATTTCATTTAATAGAAAAGATTGAAGTTTAAGTAATTTGACCAAGGTCACTTTGCTAGTTAGAGGCAGAGCCAAAACCAAACCCCAGGTCTCCTGACTAGTGATCCAGTATTTTTTCTATTGCACAATGACATTGTCTAAGAAAGAGAAAAGGCCTATGTCCAAGCCTGAAGGAGAACATAGCACTCTACAGCAACTTACAAAGTCAAAGAGCAACAAAGCATTTAATAACAAACCCTCCTGCCCTAATTTTTGGCATGTTTTCAAAAACAGATACATTAATATTTTAAAATATTGCTGGTTACCTATTCTTCCTTAAGATAAGTAACCAGATACATATCTAGTCAGTGGAGGTTGTCTGGGCCAACCTCCACTTTTGATGACATATTTGGGTTGGAAGATAACCATATAAATTCAACAGGCTCTATTCTGTGATCCCATTGGGCCAGCTGTAGTACAGCTCTCTTCTGTATACTCATAATACCCTGTATGGTCTTGATTTTGTACTGACCACATTGGATTATGATTATACTTTATGGCCCTGTGTCTCCAGTAAAATATGAGTTCTTTGCAGTCAGGTGCTGTGGTTACTCACCTGGGTGCTGTCACATGATCAGTACTGAACTAACGTTTGCCAAATAATGAATAGTTGAATGAAAGTCAAAGTTGAGGTCTCCTCATCCTTTCCTCAAAATATCTTTTCCATAAAAGCATTATAGGGCCTGAGGGTCTCAAGGGAGTTCAGAGCAGAAAGGGGCTTTAAGAATTAGCTTGTGTTAATCCAATACGTTTTACGTATTAGGAAAAGAGCCCAGAAGGCTGGGGAGGTGGAAGGACTGTGACCTTATGCTATCAAAACAATCATGTTTGGGCTAAATGCTTAAAAGTAGGATCTAAAGTTTTATTAGTTGCCTAATAAATACTTCGGTCGCCTCCCCTAGGTAAGGCTTTTCAGCTCTTCTATGGTTTAACTCTCCCTGTTGAAACTTGCAAATATGGCTTTTGCCCCAACTCTCATGATAAAACTGGAGAAACTGGGCCCAAAGCTACATTCACAGGCCTCACTCTATAGAATAAGGGTCTTCAGCTATCGATTCTTCGATTCTTCTGCTTATGTGAAATGGGATGGAGCGCAGCTGGGATGCCTACCTCAAGTCTTATTAAACAGGGAGCTAATCTGATCAGAGGCTTGGCTTAACTGAGGCTGACTACATTTCCTCAGGGTTTTTGCTGTCCCAGAGGAGGAGGGGAGTCAGGATGCAGATCAGAAATATAAGTGCTTTCACTTGAGGCATGGCTAGATTTGCAATTCAATGCAGCAAGGGGAGAAAAGAAAAAGAAAGAACAGGCTACTGGGCTAAGGCTGAATGCCGTGGGGTCACTGGGTTCCTTAGTAGTATTGACTATTCAAAGGGGTAGGAGGTCGTGGATCTGGGCACAGTAAGAAGCATCAAATATATTCTCTGTCATTTCTGGAGGAGAGAGGTGACTCCTGGGGATTACATCACCAATTTGATTACCAGGAAGAGCTGGACTAGGACTCGCTGGCGCAATCCTATACACTGATTTTCTCAAACACCTCCATCTTCTATTATTGTTGTTACTGCTGTGGATTATCAAACAGGCTATCAAACCCAAGCTAGGTGGAACTGAATAGTCATATAAATATCATCAGCCTTGTTATTATTTTTGTTTTTGTAATGTTACCGGGTTCCAAAAACGTGCTTTGCATGAAAGTATTTTTTATTGGTAGCATTAATAATACACATCTGAGGAGCTCAAAAGACAGTGCCAGCACAGAATCAGCACCAGATCCCTGGCAGTAAAGATGAGAACACAGGTGGGCTTGAAATAAAGCAGAGGTCAGGTACCCCAGGGGAGTGTGAGCCCCTCAGTATTAGAAAATGAGGAACTCTGAAACTCTAAGAGGAGAGGGAAGTAGTACAGAAGCATCAAGAAGCCTACTTTTGGATTAATTTAATGTGAGAAACAATTGAAGAATGATTTTTTAATCCAAATTGTCAATTGATAAAGAATTAAGTGGCATAACTTGATTGTCTGATTATTAAACACAAGAGATGAAACATTTTCTACACCAGCCCAAACATATATCTGATCATAAAACTGAAGGGACTAATGTTAAAATCCCTCTGTGTGGGATATCCTAGAGCTGTAAGATACAGCTTAACTGTACCCACCCAATGTGGCCAAAATGGCACAGGCTACAATAATCTCACTTTACTTAGGCAGAATTTAATAACAGAAGTACCCAGAATATCCACCTAAATACCACAATGCAATTATAATAAACTTAATTATTTTAAGCTTAACATTTGAGTAAAACTTAACAGTTTTCAAAATACTTTTGTGTCCCTCTTGGCTTCCTGCAGTAACTGAGACAAGTATGATAGAGTTATTCATCTATTTTGCCATTTTATCTCTTTTCTCTTACTTTCACATTAATTAGTGGCAAAAGCTACATAGGCAAGCTGAGTACTCGTATTTGCTAATTAGCTCTACAGCATTGGCTTCATTATAACATAAAGTCCAGAATTTCATTTTAGACATGTGCTTTTGGTATCCAAGCCACATTCTGTGCACAATGGAGAGTCTGTCCACCATGACAGTTCATCCTGGGAAATGAGGACTCTCAGGACATCTGCCTCCTGTCACCATTGATCTGTTCAGGCAAATCACTGCAACTAAATACAGCCATAGAAGCCAAGGAGGACCATTAGCATTCCAGTCTAGGAGTCACAATATAACCAGCAGGTAATTCATACCATGTTGAATCAGCCAAAACAGGGCATGCTACCCCTAATCAGTGGACTTTTGCACAATCAGATGACAGTTCTTAATGCAAAGACAGGGAGGCATAAAGGGGAGAAACAAAACTGCCCTCACCCCATTTCTAGTTCATGTGCCTTTAGAGAGAACTGATTTCCAGAAAAATCAGTTTAAAGACTGATTTGGATCACTCGATATGACTCTAATTGCCTTTAGAAAGATCTCTAAAACTGTTCTGTAAGACGTCTTTCCTTGGATCTTAGCACAAGAAAAGAATAAATAAATAAAAGAGAACACTAAATATATGTCAAATATATTTAATATAGGCTCTATCTAGAAAATAGAGTTGTGGGGGCACTTTTTCTTTCTAATTATTACATGGTTCATAATGTTTCAATTCTTAAATACTATGTACTAATTTCATAATCAGAAAATATCACTAAACACCGAAGAGAGAGAGAGAGAGAGAGAAATCATATAGTTTCTAGGCCAGTGGTAGCATTTTAGAAGTAAAACTCAATGTCAGAGAAAAAATTGGGTTCATCAAAAGTTATATGGCTAGTTTTCAGCAAAACTAAGTTATCTGGTTGACCAGAGTTATTGAAGCTTTACTCAGTGTCCATGTGGTTAGAGAATGGCAGGTGACCCTAAAGACCCTTCTTGCTCTAATAACCCATGATTCTGAGAGCTGGAAGGTGCTTTGGAAATACTGTCCTCCATAGGGTGGTCATGTTATTTATTGCTTAAAATAAGGCATTTTGTGGCTGACAGGGGAGTACAGTTGATAATTATTCCTGGACACCAGGTATAAACCAGAATCCTCTAGGCATACTAGGCTGTATGATGACCTGTCCTTAATAGACAATCAATTTCCAGACCCTCACTGGGATTTCAAACTTTTAACTCTATACCCAGTTGCCAATATTTCTGAGAGTAATAGGTGACACAAAAGGAAATAAGCTTTAGCCTGTTGGAACCTTTCAAACATTTTTTAGAGACATATGAAATAAGGAAACAAAATTTAAGCAGTTCGGAGCCTTTATGTTAAATGACTAATTGGGGCCAGAATTAGAGTAAGATAATGAATGATTCTAGAATATCACCAAATGCAGTAAGGTTTGAAGAAGGAAAAACAATGGTAGGGGAAAATTCTGGGTGGAAGAGAGGATGGAGGACTGATCCATAATGAGCATACTGTCTAGTCACATGGTTCCCTCAATAGTATTTATAACAAAGTAACAAAAATAATAGTTTAGGCAACAGAATCATGGATGACATTGATAAAATATTATCAAAGTAAACATCATCCCTCACTGTGACAAGAGAAGCACTGAAACATAAGGATGCTAGGCAGAAATCACTTCCATATTTCCTGACTTGCAGGCTGTTACATTCCTAGCCATGATAATACATGTTAATGGGAGGGTGGAAGTTAAATAAACATAATTTGAGCAAGCCAATTCTCTGTGGTATGCTTTTTGTAATGGATAAAAAACTAACTGAAATGATTAGTCATTGTAGAAATAAGGCATTGATCAAGTAATAATAAGACTTAGCTTCCAAACAGCATGAAGCACTATTCAAAAGCAATCACAGATACCATGTTATCGGGTCCTCTTAGCAGCCCTGAGAGCCAGAAATTATGTTATTGTCCCAATATTATAAATGAGATGACTATGGCCCAGGGCAATTAATTAATTTGTTAATTGTTTTGCCTCCACTGAAGAAATCAGAACTAGGGCCCACATCTCCTGATCCCCTATTCACCTCATAATCCACTGTTCATTGTACTTGAATGCCTAGAAAAAGAATTGACATTGTGAAAGCTGTGGGTTTAGCGACTTCTGACCATCCATTTCGGCTGAAGTCCATTTCTTTGGTTTTCATATCCCCTAGGGATAATTCATCTCACTCAGCCCCTACACATTCACCATCTGACCTGCCATGCTCTCTGAAAATTGCAACTCTGTTTTACCTTTGGAGTAACCATATTCAATTATAGTTTCTGCCTTTGTGTTTCCTCAGCCTTTTTTCCTACACAAATTGATGGTGACAGCAGCGATACCAATTCAATTACATACCATCTTCTGGTTCCCAGTAATGATTCTGGGTAGGTCAACAGGGACTCACTAGGAACAAGAATGACCATGAATTAAAAGGAAAGAATAAGCAGTGAAAACCAAATTAGAAACCCATTTTCACTTACTGGGAAAATTTAAGCCAACTTCTCTCATAGAATAAGCAAAATAAATTATGGAAAGAGTAGGTTGGCCAATTTACAAAAGAGGATTTCTAGAAAGGATTAGAAAGCTTTACAATTATATTGCCTAGGTGAGCAAAACCTGAGTGGCACAAAATAAAATAATATCCTATCAAAGAATTCGGGATTGTTAACAAACATGTCATAGAAGGGTCAATTATTTTTGGCACTTCCATTCATACAAAACATATTTCCATATTGAGCTCTCACCACGTAGTAGGCTGTTCTAGACTAGAGTAGAGAGACTGCCGAGAACAAAATAGCAAAGTCCCTGCCCTGATGGTGGTTACTTTCCAGTGAGGAAGACAGATGGGTCATGCAGGTGTTACGAAGAGTGAAAGAAGGTAAAGAGACTGATGGTCACGTGATAGAGAAATGCTATTTAGGTAGAGGGGACAAGGAGGGCCTCTCTAAGGAGGTGACATTTGAAAAATGAATAAATTGAGGCACACACATGTAACACACACTACCAGATTCATGGAGGGCTAGATGGTAATTACATTTAATTGTTTAACCTTTGTGTATATGTTTAGTAGCCCAGACTTTCAAGGTTGCTATTTTTATAAGTCATCTACCCTGGAAATGACAGTAAGAGGCCAAGCAAATAATTGCTGTCTCTCAAACGCTAAACTGAATCCTCTACAAAATGAAGCCAGTTTACCAAATCAAGTGATGAGTGATTCTTTTTCTTTTGCTTCTATGACAATCCTTTAGAAACCAAGTCTTAAACAGTCATCCTCTTTCTCTTGCTCTATTGCCTGTTACCTGACTGTCCATTCTTGGTCAGCTATTTATTTTTTCTATGCTTAGACTATTTTTGTGGACTTTTATATTGTTTTATATGGGGGAAAAAGCCTAACAATCAATAAGTTATTCCTTTTTCTTTAAATCAGAGTTTTGATTTGCACATAATAAACCAGTGTGTACTTCCAGTTTAAGTCAATTCAACAAATATTTGTCATCTAAATATTAGCAAGATAATGTGTTCAGCACAAAATGGGAGAAAAAGATGAGTAAAACACAGTTTAGCTCTTAGACAACATACTATGTGGATAGTAGATAAGTGTACAAATAACTATAATATGAGGAAGAATTGAATTTCTTTCTCAAAGAATAAAATCTCTTAAAGTTGTGAGAAGTTAGATGAGGAAAATAAATGATTTCAAGAAGGAGGAATGATTTGAGATGAGTCTTAAAAGAGAGGTAGGATTTCAAATTATAAAAGGAGAACCAGAAGGCATTTCAGACCAAAGGTACATTAAAAATGTGCAAATGAAGGCAAAAAGAGGTAAGTCATGCTTGGAGAAGGGCAGATACTCCAGATTGGTTGAAATGTAGGTCATTAGGAGTCAAGCAGTGATAAATAAGTTAGATGGTGTCAAATAGGCCAGGACAACATTATGAAGAACATGGAATGCTGGAAAGCAATGGGAGCCCCCAAAGTGCTTTGGATTGGAAAATGTCACTAAGTATATCTAGTACAGATGGGGAAGGTAGACATAAGATGGGAGACTGGCTAGGAATGTACTTCTAAGGTACAGAGAAGAGGTAATGAACGTCTGAAGTAGAGTGATGGTACTAGGAACAATAATTTCTGAAGAGAAACACAAACTTGTGATGGTATCCTTAATGGGTCTTGGCAACTAATTAGATGTGAGGCAAGATAGAGAAAAATGTAAAGATTATTCTTAATAATAATGGCACCTTTGGGGGGGTGTTATTAAGAAGAGCAAATTAAGAGTTCTGTTTTATACATATTAAGGTATTACTAGGACATGCAGGTGGAGATGAGTAGGTAGAAATCTGGGATTGGGACTTGGGGGAGATTTGGTAGAAGAAATCACTTCAAACGTGAGAATTGTGGCCAGGGGAGGGAATCAAAACATTGGGGAAATAACTGTAGAAAGAAAAGGGCAGAAAGCAGGGGTCTTATCTTAGGGGGACATTTTATTTGTTAGGAGAAGCAGGAAAAAGAACAGAAAAGGTAAGAAATAAGGAGCAGTAAGAGGTAGGATAGCAACTTACTTATGGAAACCAAGGGAGGTGACAGTTTCAAGAAGAAAGGTGTAGTCAGTAGTACCAGATGTAACCTTGAGACCAAGGAGGCCTAGAACTAAGAAAAGACCATGGGACTTGCTACTTAGCGATGGAGGAAAGCTTGTTCAGAGTAGGGCAGGTATAAGCACATGTGTACACAGAGGAAAAGGACCTAGAGAGCTTATGTAAAAAGCGAAAGCAGGGTAAGAATTCTTAATACAGCACCAGAGAAAAGGAATAAACTAACATATATTCTGTGCCCACTTGGTCCCAATACTGTGCAAGATACCTTTATGTTTTATTATTTAGTTCTCACATCAACTATGAGAAAGATGTTATTATTATTTTCTACTAAAGATGAAAATCTAAAAGGTGGAAGGAGGTTAAATAAGTTGCTCCAGGACATATATCTACATCCACAATAGGCCTGAAATTCTAGCTCTTGTGAGGCGAGGGCCAAAGGCCATGCTTTCTCCATGACACCATCTTGAGGCAGGAGGCCTAGGACTAGGTTCAATGGTTCAGCAGGGAAGAAGACCAGCACCTTCTCCTCAGAAATGGAAACAAAAGAAGAGGGGAATGGTAAAGTACATACTAAAGAGGAAGTCATCTGCTATGAGTGATTGACTAAAAATAATAATAATAATAATTGGAAATGTCATGAAGTGTAGGAGATAATAGTTTCTATAATGGTAGCAGCTGTATAATTGAAACAACCTACTATAGAGTATAGGCTGGAGAAGAAGGCTTATGAGGCTAGAGCAGAGCTTGAAGAAGGAGGAGTCAAGAACCTGAAGGTCATAAGGACAAAGAGCAGGTCACAGTAATGAAAGAGAAGAAAAGGAAGGACACAAAGTTGTGATCAGAGAAGGGAATCTGGAGCTCAAGATCATGAGTGTGGGGCCATTATGAGTGAGATAACAAGCAATGAGGAACTTAAAGAAGTATGGAACCAAGGTATTTATTAATAAAGTCCCAACCACATGAATGGCTAAGTTTTACAGAGGACTAAATCACAAGAAATGTGCTAGTCAAAAAAAAATATGAATAAGTACATAAATAATAATTGTGATACACCTATTGAATTTGGAGGTGGAAGGGTTTCCATAATATGAGTAGATTTTTGTAACAAGGAAATAAAGAATGTAGGTAGCATGACCAAATAGAAGAACCTTAAAGAAGAAGATGTTATCATGGGATAGTGGACTAAAGGGACCACAAAGAAACAAGGACATACTTATCTCTTCTTCTGCTCATGAGAGACAGGGGAATTAAAAAATGGACCTGGCTTTATTGAAGAGGTTGGGAGAGGAATGGTATCTCTGAAGAAAATGGCAAATCTTGGCCAAATCTTTGAGGGAAAGTTTGAAGACTAAAGGAAATTTATCCACCATCAAAGGACAGAGGGGAAAGAACTGGTTGAGGGATGGATAAGACATAAGAAGGCCTTTTGGATGTCACCCCTGAACAGAATAGAGATGCAGGTTTTAGGGAGGAGGATTCATATGCAGGGCTAGTCCAGAACAAACATTAGAAGAGCAAAGTCAGAAAGTAGGCTAGAGCAACTTCTCAGCAATAGAAGAGGAGAAGTGCCAAGTAAATAATGATTAATGTACACAATTGTAGAACTAAATAGCCCTAGTTTTCTAATAAAAGAAGTGAAGCAACAGGGGGAGAGGAACCTGGTGTTTTACAAACCTTTCTCTCTACATGGTTTATCATACTGATAAGAATCCACCCTTTCTGCTGGGATAGGAAGGGGGATTAAGAAATCATATGAAGAGAACCACACAGCTGTTTGATGTCTCAAGTGGTTAGGTTTACAGAAACAGGCAACTGTTTAGAACCTCAGTTTAGGTCTATTTCCAAATGATGTCACTATTTTCTTCTTCACTGAGCATATCACACCTAGCATTTTATTTACATTTACTTGTTTGCTCATTATCTATCTCTCCCCCACCAACCCTCCCCCAAACACACACACACACAGACACACACACACACACAGACACACACACTAAAATGTAAGCTAATTGAGGTCAGGAACTTTGATTAATTTGCTACTGAGTCCCCAGTACCTAGAACAATATAGCAGACATTAATACTGCTTAATATATAGCAGACATTGAATAAATATTGATTGGCATTTGATTGAATGAATTAAAGTATAAATGAATACTGCCAAACAATAGCTGGTAGTAATGCAAAAATGAATAGGATCCAGCCCCTGATTAAAGGATCTCATAAAATAGAAGGAGAAATAGGTCAGCAAATATAAAATTATGGAGGTACAAAAGAGAGCATTATCAGTTCTGCTTTGGTGGGGATCATCATAGCAAACATTGCAAATTAGAGAAACTGGTCTCCCAAATTCAGTGCTCTTACCTCAGGAGAAACAAACCAGTTCATGGGAGTGAAGATAAAACCTGAAAACTTCTACTTGTTTTTTATTTATAATTTTGTGCTGGTTTTGTAATGTACATATGTAATATAAATACAATAACACAAGCATAAATTTGAATATGCAAATTAGCATACCTAAATTTGAGTTCCATGCTCTTAATTTTTGTTTCATGGGGTACACAACTAAAATGTCACCCTTGAGTTGCACATCTTGAAAGGTAACTAAAAATGTGCCTTCTAGTCAGAAGTGAGACAGAGCATTCCAGAATGAAAGTAACAGCATGGATCCATAACAAATCAAAAGGAATTCTGGGACTGTAAGACATTTCGTATGCCTGGGCATTATGATGGGCAGAGAGAAATAATAGAAAACAAGCTAGAAAGCTATTCTACTGGAAAGGGAGATGTATAAACAAAGGAACAGCAAGATGAGATTTCCATTTTAATTAGATAATTCGCATCAATGGAGGATAAATTTGAAAGGTAAAGAACTGGAGGTTTAAACACAGGAAGTATTTTAGAAATTTGAGGAAGAGATGATTAGGGTGTAAACAAGGGCCTGGTTATAAGGTATAGAGAAAAGGAAATAGATATAGAACAAATTTTGAGGTAAAATTAGCAAGTCTTGGTGATAACTAGTTACGAGTTAAAAATCACTGAAGATAAAGTTCAGAGACCTAAACAGAACAGAGACCTAAAAAATACTTATAAAGAGGTAAGTTTACTTCTCTCATACATAATAGAAGTCAATTTAGGACTGGCTCCACTCTCATCAGGGACCCTGCTCCTTCCATCTCTCTACTATGTCATCCTTGATGTAAACCTTATTTCTCACAATCAAAGCTGGCTGCTGGAGCCTGAATCATCATCTCTATGTTACAGGCAGAAGAATGGAGGAATGACAAAAATGTTTCATGCTTCCTATCTTTAGAGAAGACTTCCTAGAAGACTTCTGCCCACATTTCAGTAGCCAAAACTCAGACACATTGCTAGACCTAGTTGAAAGGTAGGCTCAGAAATGTAATCTTTATTCCAAGTGTCAGAATAAACATTTTGGGTCTTCATTAAAGAAGAGGAAAGTAGGGATAATGACCAGAGCTTCACAAATATTAATGGCCACCCTAATCACCTGGGGGTTTGCTTAAAAATGCAAACTGTGAGGAGGGGCTCAAGATTCTTCATTTCTTACAAATTCTTAGTGATTCCTTGGCTGCTGGTCTGTAAGCCATATTCTGAGTAGCAAGGTTATGCACCAGTGGTTCTCAAACATTAGTGTTCGTCAGGATCGGGGGACGTGGTGGCGGGGGGGGGAAATGTGCTAAAACAGATTTCTGGACCCCTCCCTCAGAGTGTCTGATTCAGTAGGGCCAAAGTGGGGCCTGGGAATTGGCATTTCTTAGAAGATTCCAGGGGATGCTGATGCCCCTGGTAGGTGGGACCACACAGGGAGAACAACTGCTATGACTTCTTGTTTTGATAACAGATTGGAGAGACACTGGACCACAAAGAGACATGGTATCAAGAGAGGGGGGGTGGTTTGTTGATATTTCTGCTTTCATTTTATTGTTTGTGATAGCAGTGCCATTTTATTCACACTCTCGCTGGATTAAAAACAAATGTCCACTATAAGCTGGTCTGAAATATTCTCAAGTTTTCTCCCTCTATATTTTCTCCACATTAGCCAGAATCCTAAACAGACTGAAATTCTTATTTAGCCAACCATCTGTACGTAGTTTCACAGTCTGTGAGTAAAATCAGTATGTAATACAAAGCAATTAAAATATCCTAGTGTCTCTAGCCAGAATAGTCTCCCCATCTTAAAGGGATGTTTTCTTCTTAGCTGGAAAAATCAACCTACTCCACTCAATCTCTTGTTTGTTTTCTATGTCAAAATTAGTGGGTTACCTACTGATTATCAGACCTGGCCAATTAGTCTGATCATCTCATCACATATTTGCAACTTCTCCAGCTGTGAGAGTTACTTTTTATGTTGACTCTTTCAATAAAAACTCCCCAAGCTGAGACAAATGAGTAAAGTGATAAACACCCACCAGCAACTTAACCTGAATACTTATTTAGAGCAGCACAACTGAGCCATGGGATAGAATTCAGGAAATGAATTGTGGTGCTGTATTTTGAGGCTCTGAGGAAGTCCACAGCTCCTGGCACACGTAAACAAAATTGGCGCTAATTTCAAACTGAATCTCATTACTATTGCAGGTGATATATATGAATCTATGAAAATAGATGAGATTAGGAAATGCCAAGATTTATTCATTTATGTCCTGGAGAGGTAGGAATAGGAGGAATAATTTGGCAAAGAAGTAGGATAAATAAGACAAATCCCCTTCACAAGAATGCATAATCTAACTTTGTCTATCTCTTATTCCTACGTCCTCAGAGAAAGGTTTTCTTTTCCCTCAAATAAAACTCAGAGGTGTATTTGTTTCTCCATAGTTCCCTTCTATGTTCAGAGGGCAGCAGGGTAAAAGATTTGTCAAAGAAATCTCATAGTTTCAGCTTCTTCTACATGACTTCCTGGTTTTTAATGGACATAGCGGTTACATTCCAAAGAAACCCTAAAATAGAAAGAATTTAGCCTGCTGTCTTAAGTCTTTAATGAGGGCCACTTCTCTAGGCATGGACACGTCAGGCTTTTATTTTCAAAAGAAAAGCCACCTTAGAAGCTCCATAAGAAAAGAATAGTCTTAGGACAGACTGGAAAGCTAAAAGCATCCTAAAGGTCATTGAGACCCTGCCTGCATTAACAGGGTAGTTGGCAACCACCTTGTGCCTTGTTCAAAGCCTGCCGTCTCTCCAAGGCCTCCAACCTGTCCCCTCCAGCTTGCTCTCTGATCAGTGAGATTCTCTGTGTCTTTGCATAACAGTCATGGAATCCTAACAGCTGCAAAACATACTGAAAGGGGATTAACTAGCTTGATTCCAGTTTACTGGATGAAATACATGACTCAGAATGAGAATCTCAGATTAGTACTACAGATTGTCATCCCAGATGCTAGGAAATTCAGACACCTATGTAATGCCTCTTGGAAAAGTATCATTTCCTCAAAGCTGCAGGAAAGAATAAATAAACAATGAAGTGCTCAGAATTCCTCAATGGAGTTGTTCAGTTTCAGCCACATGAGTTCCAAGGACAATTACAAGGACCAAATCCATTCAGTGATATAATGACTCAATTTTCTACAGAATACATCTAAGACCAATATAGGAAGAGACTGGATATGGACAAAAGAAAAAAAAAAACCCACAAGATAATTTGCTAAATTAACTGATTAAACACAGAAACCACAGCTGGTTTCTAGTCATCTGGATGAGTTTGTGCATGGCTGACTCAGGCAATTTGGAGTGTGGTGTAGACCTAAGGAGTGTGGGAGCAGCAACATGTTTATTTGCGCTTAAATAGAAACACAGATAGCTAGTCCAAGCAAGAACATCCTCCACAGAAAGAAACTGCAAATAACCCATCCCCTGGCTGCCAACTAGAGGCTTATTTTAGAAAGAGTAAGTAGGAACAGGCTGCATGGCCAGTCTAGGAGAATTCAGAGGTGCTCCGCCCACACACCAGGCAATCATTAGCATGTCTACTCAGTTCTCAACCATGTAACAGCTGCAAACAGACAATAGTGGGAAACTGCCACAGAGAAAGAGAAAAAAGTCCTGGAAAAGCCTGTTAATTAAGAAAAGATGGAGGGGGATTTTTTTTAGAAAGCAATGCAACTCGAACAGAGGAAAAAGTTTCATAATACAGAGTTTTGAGAGAAAATGACTCAAAGGAAAATGAATCAGTAAAATATGTTATCATTCTGCAAGGTGAAACCACAGTTACTTGTTCCTCAAGCATTCATCGAACACTTAACTAAGTACAATGCACCATGCTAAGTTCCATGAGGGGAAAAGAAATGAAATCAGACAATTTATACCCTTTGGCCAATTGGCATTTACTTGTGAGGATAAAATATGTATACCAACAACGGCTATATGCAAAATTACAAGTTTTGGTCACTTGTAAAATGGAACATGCCAGCTGTTCAGAACCGTTGCCTTATTATAAGCACATTGCCAGGTGAGCTTAAAAGGATGACAAGATGCCACCCTTGACTTTGGAAGAATAGGAATGTTAAATGTAGATTGTAGAGTCAGGTTGACTGTCTTTTTTCATTTTCCTTTTCTTAAAACCCATCAACTCAGGAAAGTCCCCCTCTATATATTGACAGCTCACTCACACCACAAACTATGTGTCATTTTCCCAGCAGACAGTTCAAGGCCGCTGTCTGGAATGGAGATATCAAGAACAATGCAAGCGCGAGAGTAGCCAAACAAGCCAGGTAAAATCAGCCCAACGCAAACAGAACCAAGGACAAAAGGCAAATGCAACTAGGACTCCTGAGGCGCTTAATGGAAAAAAAAAGTTGTTTACAAAAAAAGGGAGAGTCATTACAGAATTAAAAATCAGATGACATTTGATGAGAAAAGGAGAATAAAAACAATTTACTGATTAATCATTATTACTCTTGATCACCACCTTATGAAGCAGTTCCATTTTACAGATTAATAAACTTGCTATTGAGCAGAGATAGAAATTTGCAGAACCAGAATTCACTTATCAGCCAGTGAGCTAACCACTATGCAATCCAGATTCCTACTCTGTGGAAACTGCAAATAGATAGTGATAGCAATGGGTTCTAGACATTTCCATCCTATACCCATGTTTCTTCTCTTACTATAGGTTTTAGGTTGGGCCATGTGCATCAAGCTTCTATAGGCAAAGGATAGCACAGAATTCAAAGTGAATGGCATGTTCAGCCCACAGCAGACAGCAGACGTTGTTGTATACCACCATTTTCGACCTGCCCAACTCCGTTTTGTCTCTCTTCTGGGAGTGTCTTCCTGGAGCCTTTGTTCTTGGGTAGGCTGGAGTACATGGAGAAAAATGAAGCTTAGTTATCACAAGTAATGCCCTGATGTTCAGAGAACCAGGCTTATACCTTCGAGAACAAAGTCCCTTCTTCAGAGCTGCTTCAGTACATCTAGCCAATAGCTACCTGGCCCTTTGGTCTCTGCAGGAAAGAGTTCAGGGTCCAGGCCTCACGCAGGCCCTTAATTCAAGTGAATGGACATAAAGGAGGTTGGGAATGAGGAATGCAACATTCAGTTAGGGCAGTTAGGGCAGTTGGGCCACTGTCTATTTGCAGGTTCCAATGGCTAGCTTCAACCAGTTTTAAACAATCGAGGTTGGGGACAGAGTGAAAAACATGATGAGAAATATCCTAGTTTCTCACATTTCTTAAGACTGGCTCTGAAATGGATCTGCTTAGTGTGTGGATGTGCATAAATGCTAATTATTTGAAAGGAACAACTCCTGGAACTGAGGCTCAATTTATTATTCTGTTGTTGTTTTTAATCTCCACGCTGAGTTTGCCTTCTAACACACCCAGAGAGTGTATCCAAGCAAGAGGCTGAGAAGGAGGGCAACAATGGAGTGGAGATGTGCTTAATGCAGACTCCACTAATAAATCACGGATAGTTAAGATATAGTTTGGATGATGGGCGGCAGATGGGAAGGAGGTACGTCAAATTGCTTTGCTCATATAGATTATTGGATTAACAAGGAAGCAGCAGGCAAGTGGCAAACTGGTGTAACAAATTGCTATCATTAAAAAGAAAAAATTGAACTTATCCCAGGATGGTAATAAGGCTCTGTAGGCCATTAGCCCTTGGGAGAGGTGCTTGAAGTGGGAATATCCCTCTGAGATGTTAATACAGAGAATGCTCTCCATGTTCCTTCTCCTCCCCTCACTGTTGTACCTAAGCACATCCTGGTGAGGGGAGGGGGAAGGGAGAAATGAATTAATGAGTGGGGCTATTAGCAGGCGCATACCCCGCCCAGTCAGTGATAAGCAGAAGTATATACACCACACCGTTCTGACAACTAATACTGGTTGCAACCAATACTGCCTTCTTTATTTGCCCCCTCCATACCCTCTAACTTTTTATTTTGAAAATTTTCGAACCTACTGACAAGTTGCACTAGTAATAAAATGAGCACCTGATATTTTACAAGATTCACCAATTGTTAATATTTTGCCACATTTGCTTTGTCTTTCATTTTTCTTTTCCATTTTTGGTGAACTCTTAAGTGGTAGACATCAAAAGGCTGCAGTATGTATTTCTGAGAACAAGGTCATTCTCCTACATATTTACAATGGAATTTTCAGGAAATTTTAGCCTTGATAAGTAATATTATACAACATACAATCTATGTTCAAATTTCCCAAACTGTTCCAAAAATGTCTTTTATAGCTTTATAAAAAATCCAGGATTCAATCAAGAATTATGCATTGTTTAGTCATCATATCTGTTTAATAGTTTGTATTCTAGAACAATGCCTAGCCTTTCTTTTTAACTTTTAAGACACTGACATTTTGAAGTGTCTAGACCAGTTGTTTTGCAGACTGTTTCTCAATTTAGATTTTTCTGATTGCTTCCTCATGATTAGAATAAGGTTAAACATTTTTGGCAGGATGTATTCTTTGTAGTACATCACATCAGGAGGCATATGTTGCCAGTTTGCCAAACTTGGTGATTGTAAGTTTCATCATTTGGTTAAGGTGATGCTATCAAATTTCTCCACTGTAAATGTTGCATGTTCCCTCTGTAATTAATAAATAGTTCTGAAACTGGGTGATTATTAGATCAACATTTTATACAACAGTTTAGCATGCTTTGATGATTTTTGCTTGAATCACTTATTACAGTGGTCATTGACAGCCTTAGAAAACCATCATTTAACATTCTTTCTACATTTATGAGTTACTATTATTATTATTTTTTTTTTTTTCGTTACGCGTGCCTCTCACTGCTGTGTCCTCTCCCGCTGCGGAGCACAGGCTCCGGACGCGCAGGCTCAGCGGCCATGGCTCACGCCCCCGGCCCAGCTGCCCCGTGGCATGTGGGATCCTCCCGGACCGGGGCACGAACCCGTATCCCCTGCATCGGCAGGCGGACTCTCAACCACTGTGCCACCAGGGAAGCCCGAGTTACTATTCTTTTGTAGAAATAAATATTTCTTTTTTTTCTCCATCCACTCCCATTGTTTTTGGTACCACTATGGCCTCGCAGAGGTTTATTATAATCCATCCCTGCCATTACTTAAATTGATATTCTAGTTGTCTCATATTTGGTCAATGGAAGCCCCTTTAATCTGGCATCCATGTTTTTATTTATTTATTTATTTTTGACATTTTCCTATCAGTGTTTGAGCACTTCTTTACTTTTTTTTTTTTTTTTTGCGGTACGCGGGCCTCTCACTGTTGTGGCCTCTCCCGTTGCGGAGCACAGGCTCCGGACGCGCAGGCTCAGCGGCCATGGCTCACGGGCCCAGCTGCTCCGTGGCATGTGGGATCTTCCCGGACCGGGGCACGAACCCGTGTCCCCTGCATCGGCAGGCGGACTCTCAACCACTGTGCCACCAGCGAAGCCCACTTCTTTACTTTTTGATTCAATTCAATGCTCCTGGCTCACCTTGTACTTCATTGCCCCAGACTTAGGGTCAGTCAGTTTTCCAGGTAGTCCTGGTTCCTTTGAATGGAAAGTGGTAGTTAGAAACCAAGATCAGGGTGATAAATACATTAACTGTTACTTAAGTGTAATTGTTCTAAGCACTTTCTTTGTACCCAGCAAGAAAATATGTATTTTGATAAAGTCATGAGTTTGTACTTCCAATTCTAATCCAATACAACAGAGTTCTCCTTCCCCCTTTCCATATTTTTTTACCACTCTCCTACCATGAGAACTCTATGCCCCGCCCCAAACACCAATATATTTGCTCATTTGCTCAATTCTGCAATACACACAAAATAGCTTCAAACGATTCCACCACCAATAGTTTCTTTTCATCTTTAGAAAATATCCTACTGAAGGTGGGATGCAATCAGAGTACAGTGTTCAAAATTTACTTGAATTAATTCTGGCTTTGCTTCTTTGTGTTCATATTATCAATTTGACATACAGTTCAATTCATGTGTTTCTATTTGTATTCAATTTCTAGATTTTACTATATGCTTGATAAATTAACAATGTTTTCTGAATATGCAAAACATTAATGTGGTTTAAAAGTCAAAACTAGATTGAAAGGTAAACTTAGAAAAATATTATTCCCTGTATTATTGCTTTATTTTCACCCTTCCCCAATAGTCAACCAATTTCTTTAGTTTCTGTTTTAACAATCTTGTGTTTCCCTTTGAAGATATTTATTTGCTTATATGTCTGTGTATTCTGATTTCCTTTTCTTTGTTACAAAAATGGTAGCAGACTATTTTTACCTTGTTCTTTTCCCTTTCAGTGTATTTTGAAATTAGAAGCTTCTTTCTAAATTCCTTTGTTCTGTTTTATTCAACTTCTCAGGCAATGAAATCATATCTCAGCTCCAGGTAAAATGAGTGGTTCTTGTAAAAAGGAGTTAAGAACATGAAAGAGATATGGGTTGTGTTTAACTGACACCGGGATTTAATGTGCATGTATTTCACTTAATATATTTCTAAGTGTGGTTCAAATGGTCCCTCAAGTCAGAAGCAGGCAAGGGTGCTCATTAAAATTCTTATTCCAAAGCTCCACTCCAGATCTACCTAACCAAACTCTCTGTAGGGTATAGCTGAGGAATATTCATTTTCAAACTCCTGGGTGATTCCATAGACCTTCAGAGAAACTTAGGCTGTTATGAGAGGAATAAGTGACTGGGAAAGCCACAAACATGACTTATTGTCATGACAAAGTCTTTTCACTCAAGTGTCTAAGACCTAAGTCTGCTTTTCCTCTAAGGGCATGAAATTTTTCTTTTTAAATAAGAATTTGGTTTCTTTTGGAGTAAGGTCTGAGCCCATCTCCTTTGCTGGGGTAAGCCAGCTACGTAAACTCTGTATTATTCTTGGATCTTTGAGATGAATCAGAGAGTTGGATGGAGCACACTAGAACCACACAGAACCTTCCTCTAACCTCTAAACCTCAGGGTAGAGTTTCCAGGGAACACAGTGGCATTCCAAATGTTCAGGTTTCAATCCGTGTAACATTTTAGCCAGTGGAAACCAGGGGAAACAGGTGGGTGCTAACTTTAAGTATCTCAAAACTCTACCATTTCCATTGCTTCTCCCACCTTCCCTAGCCCTTCCATATTCTCCAGTATGGATTTGACTATGCCCATCTAAAGTTAAATGTTTTATTAAAAAATGGGATACTCTTGGGAGGAAGGTAAGGGAAATGAATCATCTATTCCATTTTGAAGCTGTGAAAACTGAGATGCAGAGAAGCAGTGTGAATGAAAGGCTAGGTGGCTGGAGCAACCTTCCAGACACTGGGGGAGCCCTTCACAACACTGTGAAGTAGGTAAACCTTGTCTTTAATCACTCACTTTTAATAGTCAGTGTTTATCAGTTACCTACTATAAGCCAAGGACTTTGCTCCATGCTTTTCCTACTTTAGCTCATTACTTTTTATACCACATTTATGAAGCAGATACTATCACCATCTGTCTCTTACAGGTGAATACACTGCAACTTAAAGATGGTGTTACTTGTCCAATTCTCATAGCAAAGCAAGAGCTAAATCTATGTTGCTCTAACCAGAACCCAAGTCCTTAACTGCTACATAACTGAAAAGGGCTCCCAGAAACATGTTTCTTTACGATACTAACCCAGGTGCTCAGTGTCACAGCCTGTTGACTGCAGGCCTAAGGATCTCCACTTAACAGTTGACAACTTCTACCCCTCAAATTCTAAAGAGGCAGGGATTCAAGAAACTCTGTTGTGACCTTAGCCAAACTGCTGTGCTTTCCCAGGATTCAGTGTCCTCATTCTGTAAAAAGAAGAAGGAAGGATAAAAAAATTTTTAAGTACACATATATATGTATATATATGTATATATATATAGCTCTTTCACTTCTGATAGCCTATAATCCAAATACCTGATTTACATTTTCACACTATAGTTTTGCTTGCTTCCTCTTTATTGTCTTAATATTTTAATGTGCCCCTCTTTATTCCCAAAGGCATCTGAATTCCAAAAGAGGCTAATGTATTAACTCAAAGAAATGAGTCTCTAATAGAGCAAATTTCCAGACAGAGAATCCAATGAGTATTGAAACACTTGTATCCTGATTATATTTCTTCTCTTGTTCTGAGGATGGCTATGCTCAGAAAAACGCTCTCAGAGATAAGGCTGGATAAAATGGAAACCGGGCCTAGCTCCCTGAAACAGTGTTGGCAGAAATGAGGTGAGAACACAGGGCCCACAAGCCAGCTGGCATACATGGCAGAGGTCCCTCCCAGACATCAGAGATTCAGGGGAACCATAGAAACCATATGTGTGAGAAACACTGGCAGAGAAGAGGGATAGCATATCAGAATTGTTTCCACGTGGGGTAAATCCCAGGAGATTTGATGTGATGGTGGTTTCCAGGACCCTGTCGTCCAGTACTGGGGAACAAAAACTCCTCTGCACCCCAACAACTAATGAGACAAGAACCACTTCTCTCATCCTCACCTCTGCCTGGTCTTTTCTGTTTCAGGAACATCTCTGCTGACAGCTGGCTGAATAGAAATGACCTAGCAATTTTAAGATTTGTGATGGCAAGACAGACATTATTTTGTTATGCCTCACAGTTCATGGCTCTGCTATATAGTAGGTAATAACTGTATACTGTATTAACTGAAGATACAGAATGAAGTCAAATTTCCAAGTTGGAGAAACCCAGTTTATCTTCTCGGTGAAATGAGACAATATGTAGCCGCAGCTCTTTTTTTTTATTTTTTTTAACATCTTTATTGGAGTATAATTGCTTTACAATGGTGTCTTAGTTTCTGCTTTATAACAAAGTGAATCAGCTATACACATACATATATCCCCATATCTCCTCCCTCTTGCGTCTCCCTCCCACCCTCCCTATCCCACCCCTCTACGTGGTCACAAAGCACCGAGCTAATCTCCCTGTGCTATGTGGCTCCTTCCCACTAGCTGTCTATTTTACATTTGGTAGTGTATATACTTACATATTACTCTCTCACTTTGTCCCAGCTTACTCTTCCACCTCCCCATGTCCTCAAGCCCATTCTCTATGTCTGCATCTTTATTCTTGTCCTGCCCCTAGTCTCTTCAGAACCATTTTTTTTTTTTTTTAGATTTCATATGTATGTGTTAGCATACAGTATTTGTTTTTCTATTTCTGACTTACTTCACTCTGTATGACAGACTCTACATCCATCCACCTCATTACAAATAACTCAATTTTGTTTCTTCATAAGGCTGAGTAATATTCCATTGTATATATGTGCCACATCTTCTTTATCCATTCATCCGATGATGGACACTTAGGTTGTTTCTATGTCCTGGCTATTGTAAATAGAGCTGCAATGAACATTGTGGTACATGACTCTTTTTGAATCATGGTTTTCTCAGAGTATATGCCCAGTAGTGGCATATACAGGGCATTGTTGGGTTGTATGGTAGTTCTATTTTTACTTTTCTAAGGAACCTCCATACTGTTCTCCATAGTGACCATATCAATTTACATTCCCACCAACAGTGCAAGAGGGTTCCCTTTTCTCCACACCCTCTCCAGCATTTATTGTTTATAGATTGTTTGATGATGGCCATTCTGACTGGTGTGAGGTGATACCTCATTGTAGTTTTGATTTCCATTTCTCCAATGATTAGTGATGTTGAGCATCCTTTCAGGTGTTTGTTGGCAATCTGTATATCTTCTTTGGAGAAATGTCTATTTAGGTCTCCTGCTCTGTTTTGGAAGGGGATGTTTGTTTTTTTGATACTGAGCTGCATGAGCTATTTGTAAATGTTGGAGATTAATCCTTTGTCACTTGCTTCATTTGCAAATATTTTCTCCCATTCTGAGGGTTGTCTTTTGGTCTTCTTTATGATTTCCTTTGCTGTGCAAAAGCTTTTAAGTTTCATTACGTCCCATTTGTTTATTTTTGTTTTTATTTCCCTTTCTCTAGGAGGTGGGTCAAAAAGGATCTTGCTGTGACTTATGTCATAGAGTGTTCTGCCTATGTTTTCCTCTAAGAGTTTTATAGTCTCTGGCCTTACATTTAGGTCTTTAATCCAGTTTGAGTTTATTTTTGTGTATGGTGTTAGGGAGTGTTCTAATTTCATTCTTCTACATGTAGCTGTCCAGTTTTCCCAGCACCACTTATTGAAGAGGCTGTCTTTTCTCCATTGTATATTCTTGCCTCCTTTATCAAAAATCAGGTGACTATATGTGCGTGGGTTTATCTCTGGGCTTTCTATCCTGTTCCATTGACCTGTATTTCCGTTTTTGCGCCAGTACCATACTGTCTCGATTACTGTAGCTTTGTAGTATAGTCTGAAGTCAGGGAGCCTGATCCCTCCAGCTCCATTTTTCTTTCTAAAGATTGCTTTGGCTATTCGGGGTCTTTTGTGTTTCCATACAAATTGTGAAACTTTTTGTTCTAGTTCTGTGAAAAATGCCATTGGAAGTTTGATAGGGATTGTACAGAATCTGTAGATTGCTTTGGGTAGTTGAGTCATTTTCACAATGTTGATTCTTCCAGTCCAAGAACATGGTAAATCTCTCCATCTGTTTGTATCATCTTTAATTTCTTTCATCATTGGCTTATAGGTTTTTGTATACAGGTATTTTGTCTCCTTATTTAGGTTTATTCCTAGGTATTTTATTCTTCTTGTTGCAGTGGTAAATAGGAGTGTTTCCTTAATTTCTCTTTCAGATTTTTCATCATTAGTGTATAGAAATGCAAGAGACTACTGTGCATTCATTTTGTATCCTGCTACTTTACCCAATTCACTGATTAGCTCTAGTAGATTTCTGGTAGAGTCTTTAGGATTTTCTATGTATAGTATCATGTCATCTGCAAACAGTGACAGCTTTACTTCTTTTCCAATTTGGATTCCTTTTATTTCTTTTTCTTCTCTCATTGCTGTGGCTACAACTTCCATAACTATGTTGAATAATAGTGTGAGAGTGGACAACATTGTCTTGCGCCGATCATAGAAGAAATAGTTTCAGTTTTTCTCCATTGAGAACAATGTTGGCTGTGGGTTTTTCATATATGGCCTTTATTATGTTGATGTAAGTTCCCTCTATGCCCACTTTCTGGAGCGTTTTTATCATAAATGGGTGTTGAATTTTGTTGAAAGCTTTTTCTGCATCTATTGAGATGGTCATATGGTTTTCTCCTTCAGTTTTTTAATATGGTGTATCACATTGATTGATTTGCGTATATTGAAGAATCCTTGCATTACTGGGATAAACCCCACTTGATCATGGTGTATGACCCTTTTAATGTGCTGTTCAATTCTGTTTGCTAGTATTTTGTTGAGGATTTTTGCATCTAAATTCATCAGGGATATTGGCCTGTAGTTTTCTTTCTTTGTGACATCTTTGTCTGGTTTTGGTGTCAGGGTGATGGTGGCCTCGTAGAATGAGTTTGGGAGTGTTCCTCCCTCTGCCATATTTTGGAAGAGTTTGAGAAGGATAGGAGTTAGCTCTTCTCTAAGAGTTTGACAGAATTAGCCTGTGAAGCCATCTGGTCCTGGGCTTTTGCTTGTTGGAAGATTTTTAATTACAGTCTCAGTTTCAGTGCTTGTGATTGGTCTGTTTATATTCTCTATTTCTTCCTGGTTCAGTCTCAGAGGGTTGTGCTTTTCTAAGAATATTTCCATTTCTTCCAGGTTGTCCATTTTATTGGCATAGAGTTGTTTGTAATAGTCTCTTAGGATGCTTTGTATTTCTGTGGTGTCTGTTGTAATTTCTCCTTTTCCATTTCAAATTTTTTTGATTTGAGTCCTCTCCCTCTTTTTCTTGATGAGTCTGGCTAATGGTTTATCAATTTTATCTTCTCAAAGAACCCGCTTTTAGTTTTATTGATCTTTGCTATTGTTTTCTTTGTTTCTATTTCATGTATTTCTGCTCTGATCTTTATGATTTCTTTCCTTCTGCTAACTTTGAGTTTTGTTTGTTCTTCTTTCTCTATTTCCTTTAGGTGTAAGTTTAGGTTGTTTATTTGAGATGTTTCTTCCTTCTTGTAGTAGGCTTGTATTGGTATAATCTTCCCTCTTAAAGCTGTTTTGCTGCATCCCATTGGTTTTGGATTGTCGTGTTTTCATAGTCATTTGTCTCTAGGCATTTTTTTATTTCCTCTTTAATTTCTTCACTGATCTCTTGGTTATTTAGCAATGTATTGTTTAGCCTCCATGTGTTTGTGTTTTACGTTTTTTTCCTGTAATTTATTTCTACTCTCATAGCATTGTGGTCAGAAAAGATGCTTGACATGATTTCAATTTTCTTAAATTTACTGAGGCTTGATTTGTGACCTAAGATGTGATCTATCCTGGAGAATGTTCCTTGCGCACTTGAGAAGAAAGTGTAATCTGTTGCTTTTGGATGGAATGTCCTATAAATATCAATTAAATCTATCTGGTTGACTCTGTCATATAAAGCTTGTGTTTCCTTACTAATTTTCTGTTTCGATGATCTGTCCATCATTGTAAGTGAGGTGTTAAAGTCCCCCACTATTGTTGTGTTACTGTCGATTTCCTCTTTTATAGCTGTTAACAGTTGCCTTATGTATTTAGGTGCTCCTATGTTGGGTGCATATATATTTATAATTGTTATATCTTCTTGGATTGATCCCTTGATCATTATGTAGTGTCCTTCTTTGTCTCTTGTATCATTCTTTATTTTAAAGTCTATTTTACCTGATATGAGTATTGCTACTCCAGCTTTCTTTTGATTTCCATTTGTGTGGAATATATTTTTTCATCCCCTC
This sequence comes from Delphinapterus leucas, assembly GCF_059928025.1. Taxonomy (NCBI): domain Eukaryota; kingdom Metazoa; phylum Chordata; class Mammalia; order Artiodactyla; family Monodontidae; genus Delphinapterus; species Delphinapterus leucas. Next base: position 61,687,670 of record NC_143132.1, on the reverse strand, counting down.
ACTTTCAGTCTGTATGTGTCCCTAGGTCTGAAGTGGGTCTCTTGTAGACAGCATATATATGGCTCTTGTTTTTGTATCCATTTAACCAGTCTGTGTCTTTTGGTTGGAGCATTTAATCCATTCATATTTAAGGTAATTATTGATATATATGTTCCTATTACCATTTTCTTAATTGTTTTGGGTTTGTTTTTGTAGTCCTTTTCTTCTCTTGTGTTTCCCAGTGAGAGAAGTTCTTTTAGCATTTGTTGTAGAGCTGGTTTAGTGGTGCTGAATTCTCCTAGCTTTTGCTTGTCTTTAAAGCTTTCGATTTCTTCATCAAATCTGAATCAGATCCTTGCTAGGTAGAGTAATCTTAGTTGTAGTTTTACCCTTTCATAACTTTAAATATGTCCACTCCCTTCTGGCTTGCAGAGTTTCTGCTGAAAGATCAGCTGTTAACCTTATGCAGATTCCCTTGTATATTATTTGCTGTTTTTCCCTTGCTGCTGTTAATATTTTTTCTGTGTATTTAATTTTTGGTAGTTTGATTAATATGTGTCTTGGCATGTTTCTCTTTGTATTTATCGTGTATGGGACTCTCTGTGCTTCCTGGACTTGACTGACTATTTCCTTTCCCATAAAAGGGAAGTTTTCAACTATAATCTCTTCAAATAATTTCTCAGTCCCTTTCTTTTTCTCTTCTTCTTCTGCGACCCCTATAATTCGAATGTTGGTGCATTTAATGTTGTCCCAGAGGTCTCTGAGACTGTCTTCAATTCTTTTCATTGTTTTTTCTTTATTCTGCTCTGTGGTAGTTATTTCCACTATTTTACCTTCCAGGTCACTTATCCATTTTTCTGCCTCAGTTATTCCACTATTGATTTCTTCTAGAGAATTTTTAGTTTCATTTATTGTGCTGTTCATCATTGTTTGTTTGCTCTTTATTTCTTCTAGGTCCTTGTTAAACCTTTCTTGTATTTTCTCCATTCTATTTCCAAGATTTTGGATCATCTTTGCTACCATTACTATGAATTCTTTTTCAGGTAGACTGCCTATTTCCTCTTCATTTGTTTGGTCTGGGGTTTTTTATGTTGCTCCTTCATCTGCTGTGTATTTCTCTGTCTTCTCATTTTGCTTAACTTACTGTGTTTGGGGTCTCCTTTTCACAGGCTGCATGTTCATAGTTCCCATTGTTTTTGGTGTCTGCCCCCAGGCATAAGGTTGGTTCAGTGGATTGTGTAGGCTTCCTGGTGAAGAGGACTGGTACCTGTGTTCTAGTGGATGAGGCTGGATCTTGTCTTTCTGGTGGGCAGGACCAAGTCCAGTGGTGTGTTTTGGGGTATCTGTGACCTTTTTATGATTTTAGGAAGCCTTTCTGCTAATGGGTGGGGTTGTGTTTCTGTCTTGCTAGTTGTTTGGCATAGGGTGTCCAGCACTATAGCTTGCTGGTCGTTGGGCTGGAGCTGGATTTTAGCGTAGACTTGGAGGGCTCTGGGAGAGCTTTTGCCATTTGATATTACATGGAGCTGGGAGGTGTCTGGTGGACCAATGTCCTGGACTTGGCTCTCCCACCTCAGAGGCACAGCCCTGACACCAGGCCAGAGCACAAAGACACTGTGAGCCACATGGCTCAGAAGAAAAGGGAGAAAGAAAGAAAGAAAGAAAGAAAGAAAGAAAGAAAGAAAGAAAGAAAGAAAGAAAGAAAGAAAGAAAGAAAGAAAGGAAGGAAGGAAGGAAGGAAGGAAGGAAGGAAAGAAGGAGGAAGGAAGGAAGGAAAGAATGAGGAAGGAAAGAAGCAAAGAAGGAGGATGGAAGGAAGGAAGGAAGGAAGGGGTAGAAAGAGAGAAAGAGAAAGAGAGAAAGAAAGAAAGAAAGAGAAGCAAAGAAGGAACATAAGAAAGAAAGGAAGAAAAGAAAAGAAAGTTATTAAAATTAAGAATAAAAAATATTAAAAATAAAAAATATTAAAAAGTAATAAAGAAAAGAAGAGAGCAGCCATATCAAAAAGAAAATCCACCAATGATAACAAGCCGTAAAAACTATGCTAAAAATAAAAAAAAAGGATAGATAGAACCCTACAACAAATGGTAAAAACAAAGCCATACAGACGAAATCACACAAAGAAGCATACACATACACACCCAAAAAAACAGAAAAGGAAAAAAAATATATATCTATATATATAAAAAAAAAAGGAGGAAGAGAGTAACCAAATCAATAGACAGATCTACCAATGATAGTAAACTCTAAATACTAAACTAAGATAAACATAAAACCAGAACCAAATTAGATGCAGAAAGCAAACCCAAATCTAGAGTTGCTCCCAAATTCCACTGCCTCAATTTTGGGATGATTCGTTGTCTGTTCAGGTATTCCACAGATGCAGGGTACATCAAGTTGATTGTGGATATTTAATTCACTGCTCCTGGGGCTGCTGGGAGAGATTTCCCTTTCTCTTCTTTGTTTGCACAGCTCCTGGGGCTCAGCTTTGGATTTGGCCCCACCTTTGCATGTAGGTTGCCTGAGGGTGTCTGTTCTTCGTTCAGACAGGATGGGGTTAAAGTAGCAGCTGATTCGGGGGCTCTGGCTAACTCAGGCTGGGGGGAGGGAGGGGTACGGAATGCGTGGCTAACCTACGGCGGCAGAGGCTGGCGTGATGTTGCAACAGCCTGAGGTGCACCGTGTGTTCTCCCGGGGAAGTTGTCCCTGGATCATGGGACCCTGGCAGTGGCAGGCTACAAAGGCTCCTGGGAGGGGAGGTGTGGATAGTGGCCTGTGCTTGTACATAAGCTTCTTGGTGGCTGCAGCAGCCTTAGCATTTCATGCCCGTCTCTGGTGTCCGCGCTGATAGCTGCAGCTCGTGACCATCTCTGGAGCTTGCTTAGGCATTCTCTGAATCTCCTCTCCTCGCACACACCAAAACAATGGTCTCTTGCCTCTTAGGCTGTTCCAGACATTTTCCTGGACTCCCTCCCAGCTAGCTGTGGTGCACTAGCCCCCTTCAGGCTGTGTTCACGCAGCCAACCCCAGTCCTCTCCCTGCAATCTGACCTCCAAAGCCCGAGCCTCAGCTCCCAGCCCCCACCCTCCCCTACGGGTGAGCAGACAAGCCTCTCCAGCTGGTGAGTGCTGGTAGGCATCGATCCTCTGTGTGGGAATTTCTCTGCTTTGCCCTCTGCACCCCTACTGCTGCACTCTCCTCCGTGGCTCTGAAGCTTCCCCCCCACCCACCATCCATCTCCACCAGTGAAGGGGCTTTCTAGTGTGTGGAAACCTTTCCTCCTTCACAGCTCCCTCCCTGAGGTGCAGGTCTCATCCCTATTCTTTTGTCTCAGTTTTTTCTTTTTTCTTTTGCCCTACCCAGGTACTTGGGGAGTTTCTTGCCTTTTGGGAATTCTGAGGTCTTCTGCCAGCGTTCAGTAGGCGTTCTGTAGGAGTTGTTCCATATGTAGGTGTACTTCTGATGTATTTGTGGGGAAGAAGGTGATCTCCACGTCTTACTCCTCCACCATCTTGAAGGTCTCCCACCCCAGCTCTTTAATATTGCTTGAAATTCATTCAATCATTCAACAAATCTTTATTGAGCACTTACTTATGTACCAGGCACTCTATTAGAAGCTGAGGCAGTATACAAGCCGGGTAGTAAGTCCTGCCCTCTTGGAGTTGGTTACGTATTGGTGGAGGCAGGAAATGAACATGTAAACAAACAAATAAGAATTTCAGATAATGAGAATTGCTATGAATAAAATTATGATATTGTGATTTGTAAGAAAAATATATAACTGGTTATTCAGATGACCAAAATATATTCCTCACATATATTTGTTCTTCCTCCACAGTTCAGATTTTTTAAGTGTTGAAAGTGATAAAGTTGTCTTTTGTTATGTTAATGAGATCACTTTGTAAAAGCACCTAAGGATGGGGGCTGGTGCCAGTGAGGCCAACCTTGTGATTAGAGGGCTGGAACTTTCAGTCCTACACCCTGACCTCCAGCAGGGGAGAGAGATTGGAGTTTGAGTTCATTCACCAATGGCCAAGGATTTAATCAACCATGCCTACATCATGAAGCCTCCATGAAAGCAACAAAGGATGAGTTTGAAGAGCTTCTGGGTTGATAAACAGATGGAGATTTGAGGAGAATGGTGTGCTCCGAGGAGGCACGGAAGCTCCATGCCCTTTCCCCACACCTTGCCTTATGCATCTCTTCCGTCTGCCTCTTCCTGAGTTATAACCTGCTATAATAAACCCATGATCTGGTAAGTAAAATGTTTCTCTGAGTTTTGTGAGCCACTCTGGCAAATCAGTGGAAACCCAGAAGGAGGTAATGGGAAGTTCCAATCTGCAGCCAGCTGCTCAGAAGCAGAGGTTACAACCTGGGCTTGCAAATGGCAACTGTAATGGGGTGAGGGGCAGACTTAGGGGGTTAAGCACAAGAAGTCTTGTAGGACTGAACCCTTAACCTGTGGAGTCTGAATCTATCTCCAGGTAGTGTCAGAATTGAATTGAATTACAGGACATCAAAGTGGTGTCTGAAGCATTGCTTGTTGGTGGCGGGGAAAACCCAAACCCCATATTGGAATGGGGTCCACAAACCCTAATGAAAAATAAAACAGGAAGTTGGATAGAAAACGATTGAGATAGGGCAGGGGAAATACCTTAGGCAGGAGAACCTGGGAAAGCCTATGAGCACGTGAAGGTCTAAGAAATCCTGAGCATATTGGACGTGGCCTTCAACTAAGGAGGGTCTCAGTGAAGCTTCGAAATTATTTCTAAATTCATCAAGAACTTTTTATAGTAGTATAAAAGTAATACATGCACCTACTAAAACATTTTTAGAGCATAGTAGGATATAAAAAGCCCAGCCCTACTCCTCAGGGCAATATTATTAACCATTTTCTTGTGTATTTTTAAAAATCCCTATCCTTGTATATATAAATGCCTGTATATGAATAACCTTTATATACAAATGGCAACGTATTAGCTTACTCTTCTGAACCACTGAGATCCCCCTTCAAGAACGAACTACTTGCCCAGTTCCAAGGGACACGATGAGCTGACAGCCTCCAGCATTTAAGGTCAGCCTCAGCATTTGAGCCAACAGTGGTTCCATCAATGACTGAGCCAAATTATGGTACCAAGGCCTACCCATTTCTACTCAACTGACACTTCTCTAATAAGGCACGTTTAAGTTACATCTGTTTTTACTTTGCTTTGCTTTGTTTTGCTATTAAAAACAATGTAGCAATTAGCATCTATAAACATACATGCGTGGGTGCCTATTTTTCTCCACCCTCTAATACTGTTCACGATCTAATTTTAATCTGATAGAAGAAAAACAGCACTTCACTAATGCTTTATTTTGCAACGTCATGATTATGAGTATGTTCAGAATTATTTTATATCTACTCACCATTTGTATTTATCTCTGAACTTCCTCTTTGTGCTCTTTGCCTTTTTAATACCAGGTTGTTGGTGTTTTTTTTATTGATTTGCTGGAGTGTTTTGTAAAAGAAATAAACTCTTTTCCATAAACATTGCAAATACTTGTTCCTGTTTGTGGTTTGATTTTTAAAATTTTAATGGCATTTTCCCCATTCAGTAGTCTTAATTTGTGTGTAGTCAAATTTATTATTTTTCCAACATAGCTTCTGAGTTTTGTGTCATGGTTATAAAGTTCTTCTCAGCTCCAGTAATATTTTCAAAATAAGTCTTTATCTAATTATAATATTTTTAGATTTTTTTCCTTTAAAATTTGGGTTTCATCTACAATTTTGATATAGTCAGGTAGAATTTCAGCTTTTTTTCCTTCGCCAAATTATCCTCATCATTTCTGAATATTCCATCTCTTCCACGCTAATTCTAGATTTTTCTTTTATAATAAACTAAAACTACATATCTATTTGGCTCTATTTCTGAGTTTTATATTCTATTTTACTGATCAATTTTTGTATCCTTCACTGATACCAAACTGCTTGTAGGAACTAAACCCTATAATTTTTAACTCTTTTTTTTAAAATATGGTAATCGTTTCTTATCAACTCTTTATTATTTTTTTCATAAATTTATTTATTTATTTTATTTTTGGCTGTGTTGGGTCTTCATTGCTATGTGTGGGCTTCTCTTGCTGTGGAGCACAGGCTCTAGGTGCGTGGCTTCAGTAGTTGTGGCTTGCGGGCTCTAGAGCACAGGCTCAGTAGTTGTGGCACACAGGCTTAGTTGCTCCGTGGCATGTGGGATCTTCCCGGACCAGGGCTCAAACCTGTATCCCCTGCATTGGCAGGTGGATTCTTAACCACTGCACCACCAGGGAAGCCCTGACTCTTTTTAAGTTATCTTCTTTCTTTAGGATCTCCCTGGCTATTCACTCATGTTTATTAGCAATGTTTATTTTTTACATTATTTTCCACATATATATTTTGCTTTTGGGTGAGTAGCTAAAATGTGAATCTAAAACAAATTCAATTTTAACCACTGATTTATTTTTCCAGGTGAAGTTCAGCATTATTTTAAGTTCTCCCCCACCCCCAAATTTCATTATTTCAAATGGGATAGAATTGGATTTCTAGAGTAAACAAGCTTTTCATATTATACTATAGTTTTGCAAGATGTTACCATTGGGGGAAAGAAACTGGATAAAAGAAACGTAGTCTCTTTCTTCATGTTTTCTTACAACCGCATGTGATTCTACAATTACTTCAAAATTAAAATTCTTTCTTTTTTTAAATACCTAGTACAATGTCTGAGATATAGTAGATTTCCCCATATTCTTTTTTAAATATTTATTTATTTATTTATTTATATTTATTTGGCTGCGCCAGGTCTTAGTTGTGCACACGAGATCTTCCTTGTAGCATGCAGGATCTTTTAGTTGCTGTATGCCCAATCTTTAGTTGCAGTATGTGGGATCTTTAGTTGTGGCATGTGGGGTCTTTATTTGTGGCATGTGAAATCTTAGTTGCGGCATGTGAACTCTTAGTTGCAGCATGTGGGATCTAGTTCCCTGACCAGGGATCGAACCTGGGCCACCTGCAATCCAGTGGCTGAGACTCCATGCTTCCCCATATTCTTTAACATAAATTCTTACAGATACTCTTCAGTTTCTGGGTAAGCATTCATAAATATGTCTCTAAGGCAAATTTAGTTAGCTTTGAGCCAAACTATAAAATTGGTGTTATACTCCCACATCTCTAGGAGACTGATTTGAAAAATAGTTATAGCAATTAAGAAGTAAGAGAATGTGCACTAAATTATAATAATTGGCTACTGGACCATAGGATCTTCTCCACTAGGGTTCTTTTAAATTTTGTAGCAATTCCTGTGTTTAATCTTTTTTTCTCACTTTGAAATTTCTCCATAAATCACCAGCACCCCTCTCCCTTCCCAAACTAGAAGAAATGGATGATACATGTGGGTGCCATGTCACTTTGCAGCTGTAATTTTGAAAACAAAAAATCTCTTTTGCTTACCACTTTTCTAGGAAATGCAGATTACTGACAGGGTCAGTTGTAGGAAAAATTAGGAGGTAAATAAATCCTGCCTTGAAACCCAAACTCATTTCCCTTTCCAATACCATCCCCCAAGGAGTTCCTGGGGAGGGGTTACAGTTTCCTTTTGCTTCCTAGAGTCCCTCTAATGTCAACTCACTTAAACCAGCTCTTGGTCCATTCTCAACATATATGCCCCCACCTACAGTACTGTCAAAACTTAATTCTCTTCTGTCTACGGAAATCTTATTTCAAAAGTTCTGTTTAGGGGCTTCCCTGGTGGCGCAGTCATTGAGAATCTGCCTGCCAATGCAGGGGACAGGGGTTCGAGCCCTGGTCTGGGAAGATCCCACATGCCGCGGAGCAACTAGGCCTGAGAGCCACAACTACTGAGCCTGCGCGTCTGGAGCCTGTGCTCTGCAACGAGAGACTGCGATAATGAGAGGCCCGCATACCACGAGGAAGAGTGGCCCCCGCTTGCCACAACTAGAGAAAGCTCTCGCACAGAAATGAAGACCCAATAATGAGAGGCCCGCGCACCACAATGAAGAGTGGCCCCCACTTGCCACAACTAGAGAAAGCCCTAGCACAAAAATGAAGACCCAACACAGCCAAAAAATAATATATATATATAAATTAATTAATTAAAAAAAAAGAAGGGTCCCTTGGACTAAGCAATGAAATGTCCCCTATACCCTTACCCCTTAAGAAAAAAAAAAAAAGTTCTGTTTAATTTTTTTGTTCAAAATATTTTGTGTAAGACGTAAAGGGCCCTTAAGATGAAGTAGTATAAATATGAAACCAGCTACTGGTAGCAACCATCTGGTAGGCTAATGGCCTTTCTATTATTATATGTGAATCAATTTATACATGTTCTAGCTAAAGGAGAAGAAAGTTGTTCTGTTCTTCTAAAGGGTGAGAAAGGATGAGAAATAAATTCAGCAGAAATGCTTATTGGGAGATCCCCCTAGTGTTGGCCAGATTGGGGATTTAGTCCTGACAAGATCAACAGTTTTACCTGATTTATCTCACGAAGTGAATTGGCCTTTGCCATGAGGAGAGAGAAAAAATAAAAATAAAAAAACGAAGGTCAGTGAATGAACAATAAGACCAATGGCTAACAGAGGTATCCAATGATGGCAGAGTTCATCATCTTAGAGAGACAGAAAAGGTAAAACTACTAGCCCCTGAAAGAAAAAGCCCTAAGGACCTTTGATACAAGATAATCAAAGCTAAATCTCAATCAAATTTCAACAGGAGACTGTTGAATAGTCAGGGGAATAGTCTGACTAAAGACTATCACTGGGTCAGTGGTAGATTTAACTATACCTAAAGATCATTAGGAAAGTGCAAGAAAAGTACTATTTTCTTCAACTGGCATTTGAAGGAAAAAAACTTCAAACTTTAAGTTCTTTTAAAACTCTTCTCTCTCATACTGGTCTACAATAATTTCAAGTGCTTATTAGAGCACATTGCTCTTGATATAAAAACACTAAATACAAGCATGCCTTTCTATATCTCAATTTAACAAGTCCAAATCTTAGGCCCTGGGATGACATGGCAAAAGATAATTGTCTTTGGAGTAAAAACAAACCTGGTTTAAATCATAGTTTAGCTATTAACTAGCTATGTAATCCTGGGAAATTTGCATAGACTATGAGAGTCTGTTTCATAATTTGTAAAATGAGTAATATATAACTAACCAGTAAGATTCTGTGGGGGAATTAGAGATAATATATGGAAAATGGTTAGTACCTGAAGAAAGCAAATTCTCTCCGCTAGGGCTGGGGTAACAAAGGGAAATGGATTATTAGGACAAAGAAGTTTGGAGAATAGCCTCCCAACACTGAGACCCAGAATCCTGAGGAAGAAACACGACCTGGCTGATGCTGATGACTCTGATGCTCAAAGAAAAGTCCCTGAGGAGCTGGGACTCAGCTGGTACAGACACTCGTGAGGAAGAAGGTTGAATATGGGAGTATGGAGAAAAAACTGAAAACTGAAAACACACTGCTACTGGAATGAGCCACTGCTGCTGGGCCAAAGAACCATGGTTCATGTGAGAGTGACAGGAACCAGAAGCCGACAGGAAGAAGAGTGACCGTTTTCTTTCCCTCCTCCTGCTAGTCTTCGCCAGTATTTTCTATTGGCAGAACCTCATGGGAGCCAGCTGGCAAAGCAGCAATGTGGTCTGAAGGGTCCCAGACACAGCGAGAACAGAGTATAGAAGATTAAGTTTGAATCTGAAAAATAGTACCTTGACAACTAGCACACTATTTTGTTTTTAATAGTCTGTTATTTACCCATAAATTCTGCTCACAGTTGTCTTGGGTCAACTTCAGTAATGATATCTATTCATGTGTCCATTGAACTAGTGACAAGGGAGATTTTTAAAAAAGATTAAATGTCAAGAAAACTTGACTCTTGGACTTGCTCTGCCAGTATCTGGTATTTTTTTAATTTAAGAAAAAATAAATAATATAAATTTTTGTTGTTTTTTGGAAGGTATCATAAGGGCCATCTAATCTCATTCATTTGTTCTGTAGAGTATCTTAGTAATTTTTTATACAGTAGGAATTCTTTGCTATCTGTATGCAACCTATTTTGTTTTCTATGAAATACGAGTACTGGACCAAATGACCTTGACTCTGTGTCCAATATGTGTTTGCCCATCTCTGCCAATATTTCCTCCACCAACCACAGCCTATCATTCAGTAAATATATAACTAAATGTTTGGCATTGTACTAAGCCCTGAAAGTGGATTTCCTATCTTCAGGAATATTACAATCTATAAAGGAGACAGAAAGACAAACAGCAGGTATTAAAATAGTGTTTTAGGTGTTCTGAAGGAAGTACACACAGAGCGCTAGGCAAGCATGGATGAAGAGCATTTAATCCAAACTAAATGTGGATCTTGAATTGAATCTTGAAAGACAAATGAAAATTAGGTATCTGAGAAGAGAAAGAATAGGAAGAAAAGGAAGCAGGAGGCCATTCCAGGTAGAAGGAATAACACGTGCAAACATTAGGTCATGGGGGAAAGTTGCTTTCAGTACCCACCACAAAGAGCATAAAGCCAAGACAGATCACAATTTGTGTTGGTACACCTTCAGCTGCAATTAAAATATTACTAGATAGCAATATTTTAAAAGCACTATTATTTCACATAACAAGAAATCCAAAAGAAGGCAGTTCCAGAATTGGTTACTTAGGCAGCTTAACAATATCAGAGCTCCTCCTTTGTGATCCTTTGTGGATTCCCTCTTTTGTTATTCTCTGACCTCTCTTTTCATAGCTCCAAGCATCACATTCTCAACACAATGTCCAAAAGTGAAAAGAAAGGGCAGATCTTTCTCCTTATGAATCTCTTCCTTTTTAATCAGGGAGAATCATCTTTCCCCAGAGCCTCCATCCTAGCCTGAGTTTCCCCAAAGCACAGAGCCTAAAATAAGAGCTGCACAGAGATAGTTTTTGTGGGGAAAGGGGCTAGAATGAGTGAAACCAGGGAGGAGGGAAAATCAATGCAAAGGTGCATTATTAAGCTGGCTACCACCTTAAGCAATTGTGGCTTCAGAGTTCTCTGAAGAACCATGTAGACTGTCCTTCAGGGTTGTCAGTTCAAGACACAGAAGAAGGGAACATTTGTCTACCAGCTCCTGTCTTCCATTAGACAAGGTTGACTCAGGGAAGTTAACTCTGTTGTACTTCCTGTTCTATGAATGCATGAGTATATCTGTACCTCACAGGGAGGTACGGAGAGGGTCCAAGGCAGAAAATGAGAAATTCACTGAGACAAAGTGCTGTGAACTATACTGAGATGAACATCTGCTTGTTGCAGCAATGGCCAGAGCGGAGAGGTGAGTTGAGAGACTGTGAGGCAGAACCTATGATGTCTAACACACCTCCCAGTGGAGTTTTCCATCTTCACTGTGAAGAATTATACCATGACCCATCCCCAAACTGCAAAGGTGGTAGGGAGCAGCAACAAAAAGAGAGCTGCAGACTTATCTTCCAAAGTGTTCGATCAATAGATAATGCCTAAAACTAAAAAAAAATAAGTAGCAGCAATTTAGGTATATTAGCAATATAGAGGTATATTTCAAAGGAAACATTTTAAAGTGTTGAAAGAATTTTCCTTGGCAGAGCAGGAAATGGGGATACAGGACACTGTTAGTTTTTTTTATAAGTCATACATTCTTTGATTCCGTAAATAAAGTTCAAGTTTAACTTTGATTAAAAATAACTAAATTTTAAAATTGTATATGGAAATTAACTGACACTGTGTAACTTACATAATTCATATACTTTATGCCTTCAGATGCCATTAGTGGCCCTCAAGATGTCTGAGCTTAGGTTAGAAAAAGCAGAGTCTCTAGGTACTATACCACTAACGTATAGTACCTAGCTCATAGTACAGAGTCAAGAGATGTTTAAGAAAGAAATGGAAAGAGGGAAGAAGAGAATGTAGGACTGAGGAAAGAAACCTCTGATTAGCACCACCACCATCAAAAGCTCACCCCTCTGTGCCGTGGAAAGGTGTCCAAATACACCAAAACCAGCCTGGAAGTTTCAGTTTAGAAACTTCACTATGAGGTATTTTTAACACATTTACAATAAAGACAAGAAGGGATACCTTGGACTTAGTTTTATCTTTCTGTTCTTGATTCCAGGTGGATGAAATCAAATAATTGTATAGTGTTAGAGTCTTAAATATCAAGGTTGTGATGGTTGTGCACATAAAGAATTCCTCTGATGATTATTTATGGTGCCAGGCAACAAAATAGCAAACCATCATCCTTGTCAGATCTTCCTTATTTAGGCTTCAAATGCTGCTACATTTAGTAACTCCTTAGTAAAGAGGAAAAATGACAATTCTCTTCAGCAAAAAGAAAACAGTTAATGAATTAATTTCTGAATTAAACATAAAGAATATCCTTTAATACAATGACATGATAACTTCCACCTTTATGTCCCTAGTGCTTACTATGATGCCTTGTATGTAGGAGGTGCTTATAAATTATTGTTGAAGTGGATTAACTGTATCGAACAGTGGAATTTATTTGGCATGTTTCCCAATTATTCTATCTCCTATTTACACCTGCCTTTATTTATTCATTACAATTGTGTGTGGACTGACAAGTTTTCTGTATCCCTATCGCAGAATAAGGGAAAGAAGAAAAGAAAAGGAAGAGGTAGGATGAAGGCAGAAGGGAGAAAGATGGAGGAGAGAAAGAGAGGAAAAGGAGAATAGGGGAGGAAAAGGAGGGAAGGAGAGAATTGAAGCTTTGGATAGGGCCCCTGAGGAAGAAATGGTGTAGGAGAGAATGAACTAAGGGTGATTAAAATTGCTCTCTCACCATTCTTCCACCAGTGGATTGAACCATGCTAGTTCACTCCACTTCTCAACATCTTCAAATTTCCCTGTTCCATTTATGTTCATTTAAAAACAATTTCCCCACTGTAAGCTTCTATCAAAAAAAAAAAAACCAAAAACCCGAAACACAATTGTATTCTTTAAATGTCAATATCTTCACCTTCTAATTTCTTTCATTATTTTCATATTCTTAACACAAAACTGATCAAATAGGTTGGCTTAAGTGACATGGAAAACAAGGTTTTATTTCCCAAGCCTGACTGACTAGGGTAAAATGCTATTTTCACCACAAGCTAAATACGATTCAGCAATGGAATGTTGTGAACAAAAACTACTAGGCTTTAGAAGACTGAAACATAGTATATTGGACTGGATTTGAATTTCTTTTATCCTTTTAATATTTGTTATTTTTTAGTGGGAGAACTGTTCAAATTGTGATGCCAAGTGAAGTGTGATATGGGGATCTGGGAGAAAATCAAGATGACCGAAACAAAAATAATTCCAGAGTAGTGGAATGAGTACCAGTATGAAACCCCCAAAGAGCTGAGATTATATGTTTTAAAGAAAAATAAATGGAGAGACCTTCAAGAGGGTCTCTCTACAGCCCAGGTGGTAACCTCCGCTTCTGACCAGCTGGCTGCTGATTGGAGGTTCCCATGACCTCCTGCTGGGTTTCCACTAATTTGCCAGAGTGGCTCACACAACTCAGAGAAACATTTTACTTACCAGATCATGGGTTTATTATAACAGGTTATAACTCAGGAACAGCCAGACGGAAGAGATGCATAGGGCGAGGTGTGGGGAAAGGGCATGGAGCTTCCATGCCTCCTCGGAGCACACCATTCTCCCCAAATCTCCATCTGTTTATCAACCCAGAAACTCTCCAAACTCATCCTTTGTGGCTTTTATGGAGGCTTCATGATGTAGGCATTATTGATTAAATCCTTGGCCATTGGTGAATGAACTCAATCTCCAACCTCTCTCCCCTGCTGGAGGTCAGGGAGTAGGACTGAAAGTTCCAACCCTCTAATCACAAGGTTGGCCTCACTGGCACCAGCCCCCATCCTTAGGTGCTTTTACAAAGTGATCTCATTAACGTAACAAAAGACAACTTTATCACTTTCAACACTTAAAAAATCTGAACTGTGGAGGAAGAACAAATATATGTGAGGAATATATTTTGGTCATCTGAATAACCAGTTATATATTTTTCTTACAAATCACAATATCATAATTTTATTCATAGCAATTCTCATTATCTGAAATTCTTATTTGTTTGTTTACATGTTCATTTCCTGCCTCCACCAATACGTAACCAACTCCAAGAGGGCAGGACTTACTACCCGACTTGTATACTGCCTCAGCTTCTAATAGAGTGCCTGGTACATAAGTAAGCGCTCAATAAATATTTGTTGAATGACTGAATGAATTTCAAGCAATATTAAAGAGCTGGGGTGGGAGACCTTCAAGATGGTGGAGGAGTAAGACGTAGAGATCACCTTCTTCCCCACAAATACATCAGAAGTACATCTACATATGGAACAACTCCTACAGAACACCTACTGAACGCTGGCAGAAGACCTCAGAATTCCCCAAAGGCAAGAAACTCCCCAAGTACCTGGGTAGGGCAAAAGAAAAAAGAAAAAACAGAGACAAAAGAATAGGGATGAGACCTGCACCTCAGGGAGGGGGCTGTGAAGGAGGAAAGGTTCCCACACACTAGGAAGCCCCTTCACTGGTGGAGATGGGGGTGGCAGGGGGCAAGCTTCGGAGCCACGGAGGAGAGCACAGCCACAGGGGTGCAGAAGGCAAAGTGTACAGATTCCCGCACAGAGAATCTGTGGACACCAGAGACAGGCCTAAAACGCTAAGAAGCCTGTGTGCAAGCACAGGTCACTATCTACACCTCCCCTCCTGGGAGCCTTTGTAGCCTGCCACTGCCAGGGTCTCGTGATCCAGGGCCAACTTCCCCGGGAGAACATACAGCGTGCCTCAGGTTGTTGCAAAATCATGCTGGCCTCTGCTGCCGTAGGCTCGTCCCGCATTCTGTACCCCTCCAACCCCCTGGCCTGAGTGAGTCAGAGCCCCCTAATCAGATGCTACTTTAACCCCATCCTGTCTGGGTGAAGAACAGACACCCTCAGGTGGCCTACATGCAGAGGCGGGGCCAAATCCAAAGCTGAACCCCAGGAGCTGTGCGAACAAAGAAGAGAAAGGGAAATCTCTCCCAGCAGCCTCAGGAGCAGTGGATTAAATCTCCACAATCAACTTGATGCACCCTGCATCTCTGGAACACCTGAACAGACAATGAATCATCCCAAAATTGAGGGGTTGATTTTGGAGCAACTGTAGACTGGGGTTTGTTTTCTGCATCTAATTTGTTTCTGGTTTTATATTTCTCATAGTTTGCTATTTAGAGTTTATAATCATTGGTAGATTTGTTTATTGATTTGGTTGCTCTCTTCCTCCTTTTATATATATATATATATTTTCCTTTTTCTGTTTTTGTGAGTGTGTATGTGTATGCTTCTTTGTGTGATTTTGTCTATATAGCTTTGCTTTTACCATTTGTCATAGGGTTCCATCTGTCCTTTTTTTTTTTTTTTAAGTATAGTTTTTAGTGCTGGTTATCACTGCTGGATTTGTTTTTTGGTTTGGTTGCTCTCTTCTTTCTTTCTTTCTTCTTTTATTACTTTTTAATATTTAAAAAAGGTTTTTAATCTTTCTTTTCTTTTCGTTCTTTCTTTCTTACTTTCCTTCTCTTTCTTTCTTTCTTTCTCTTTGTTTTTCTTTCTTTCTTTCTTCCTTCCTTCCTTCCTTCCATTCTTTTTTTCTTTCCCCCCCTCCCTCCCTCCCTCCCTCTCTCCATCTCTCTTTCTCTCTTTCTTTCTTTCCCCCTTTGCTTCTGAGCCATGTGGCTGACAGGTTCTTGGTGCTCTGGCCAGGTGTCAGGACTCTGCTTCTGAGGTTGAGAGAGCCAAGCTCAGGAAACTGGTCTACCAGAGACCTCCCAGCTTCACATAATATCAAATGGCGAAAGCTCTCACAGAGATCTCCATCTCTACGCTAAGATCCAGCTCCACTCAATGAACAGCAAACTACAGTGCTGGCATTCTATGCCAAACAGTTGGCAAGAGAGGAACACAACCCCACCCATTAGCAGAGAGGCTGCCTAAAGTCATAGTAAGTTCACAGACACCCCAAAACAAACCACCAGACTCCATCCTGCCTACCATAAAGACAAGATCCAGCCTCATCCACTAGAACACAGGCACCAGTCCCCTCCACCAGGAAGCCTAAACAACCCAGTAAACAAACCTTAGCCATTGGGGGCAGACACCAAAAACAACGGGAAGTACAAACCTGCCGCCTGCGAAAAGGAGACCCCAAACACAGTAAGTTAAGCAAAATGAGAAGACAGAGAAACATGCAGCAGACGATGGAGCAATGCAAAAACCCCCCAGACCAACCAAATGAGGAGGAAATAGGCAGTCTACCTGAAAAAGAATTCAGAGTAATGGTAGTAAAGATGATCGAAATCTTGGAAATAGAATGGAGAAAATACAAGAAAGGTTTAACAAGGACCTAGAAGAAATAAAGAGCAAACAAACAATGATGAACAACACAATAAATGAAATTAAAAATTCTCTAGAAGGAATCAATAGCAGAATAACTGAGGCAGAAGAATGGATAAGTGACCTGGAAGGTAAAATAGTGGAAATAACCACCATAGAGCAGAATAAAGAAAAAAGAATGAAAAGAATTGTGGACAATCTCAGAGACCTCTGAGACAACATTAAATGCACCAACATTCGAATTATAGGGGTCACAGAAGAAGAAGAGAAAAAGAAAGGGACTGAGAAATTATTTGAAGAGATTATAGTTGAAAACTTCCTTAATATGGGGAAGGAGGGTTTCCCTGGTGGCACAGTGGTTGAGAGTCCACCTGCCGAGGCAGGGGACACGGGTTTGTGCCCCGGTCCGGGAGGATCCCACATGCTGCGGAGTGGCTGGGCCCGTGAGCCACGGCCGCTGGGCCTGTGCATCTGGAGCCTGTGCCCCGCAGCAGGAGAGGCTGCGGCAGTGAGAGGCCCACGTACCGCAAAAAAAAAAAAAAGAAAAAAAAATATGGGAAAGGAAATAGTCAATCAAGTCCAGGAAGTGCAGAGAGTCCCATACAGAATAAATGCAAGGACATACATTCCAAGGCACATATTAATCAAACTATCAGAAGTTAAATACAAAGAAAAAATATTAAAAGCAGCAAGGGAAAAACAACAAATAACATACAAGGGAATCCCCATAAGGTTAACAGCTGATCTTTCAGCAGAAATTCTGCAAGCCAGAAGGGAGCAGCAGGACATATTTAAAGTGATGAAAGGGGAAAAACCTACAACCAAGATTACTCTACCCAGCAAGGATCTCATTCAGGTTTGATGGAGTAATTAAAACCTTTACAGACAAGCAAAAGTTAAGAGAATTCAGCACCACCAAACCAGCTTTACAACAAATGCTAAAGGAACTTCTCTAGGCAGGAAACACAAGAGAAGGAAAAGACCTACAATAACAAACCCAAAACAATTAAGAAAATGGTAATCGGAACATACATGTCGATAATTACCTTAAATGTAAATGGATTAAATACTGCAACCAAAAGATATAGACTGGCTCAATGATACAAAAACAACACCCATATATATGTTGTCTACAAGAGCCCCACTTCAGACCTAGGGACACATACAGACTGAAAGTGAGGGGATGGAAAAGGTATTCCATGCCAATGGAAATCAAAAGAAAGCTGGAGTAGCAGTTCTCATATCAGACAAAATAGACTTTAAAATAAAGACTATTACAAGAGACAAAGAAGGACACTACATAATGATTAAGGCATCAATCCAAGAAGAAGATATAAAAATTGTAAATATTTATGCACCCAACATAGGAGCATCTCAATACATAAGGCAAATGTTAACAGTCATAAAAGGGGAAATCGACAGTCACACAATCATAGTAGGGGACTTTAACACCTCACTTTCACCAATGGACAGATCATCCAAAATGAAAATAAATAAGGAAAGACAAGCTTCAAATGATACATTAAACAAGATGGACTTAATTTATATTTACGGTACATTCCATCCAAAAACAACAGAATACACTTTCTTCTCAAGTGCTCATGGAACATTCTCCAGGATAGATCATATCTTGGGTCACAGATCAAGCCTTGGTAAATTTAAGAAAATTGAAATCATATCAAGTATCTTTTTGGACCACAATGCTATGAGACTAGATATCGATTACAGGAAAAAATATGTAAAAAATACAAACACATGGAGGCTAAACCATACAGTACTAAATACCCAAGAGATTACTGAAGAAATCAAAGAGGAAATCAAAATATACCTAGAAACAAATGATAATGAAAACACGATGACTCAAAACCTATGGGATGCAGCAAAAGCAGTTCTAAGAGGGACGTTTAGAGCAATACAATCCTACCTCAAGAAACAAGAAACATATCAAGTGAATAACGTAACCTTATACCTAAATCGATTAGAGAAAGAGGAACAAAAAAACCCCAAAGTTAGCAGAAGGAAAGAAATCATAAAGATCAGAAATAAATGAAAAAGAAATGAAGGAAACAATAGCAAAAACCAATAAAACTAAAAGCTGGTTCTTTGAGAAGATAAACAAAATTGATAAACCATTAGCCAGACTCATCAAGAAAAAAAGGGAGAAGACTCAAATCAACAGAATTATAAATGAAAAAGGAGAAGTAACAACTGACACTGAAGAAATACAAAGGATCATGAGAGATTACTACAAGCAACTCTATGCCAATAAAATGGACAACCTGGAAGAAATGGACAAATTCTTAGAAAAGCACAACCTTCCGAGACTGAACCAGCAAGAAATAGAAAATATAAACAGACCAATCCCAAGCACTGAACTTGAGACTCTGATTAAATATCTTCCAACAAACAAAAGCCCAGGACCAAATGGCTTCATAGGCGACTTACCAAACATTTAGAGAATAGCTAACACCTATCCTTCTCAAACTCTTCCAAAATACAGCAGAGGGAGGAACACTCCCAAACTCATTCTACGAGGCCACCATCACCCTGACACCAAAACCAGACAAAGACGTCTCAAACAAAGAAAACTACAGGCCAATATCACTGATGAACATAGATGCAAAAATCCTCAACAAAATACTAGCAAACGGAATCCAACAGCACATTAAAAGGGTCATACACCATGATCAAGTGGTGTTTATCACAGGAATGCTAGGATTCTTCAATATACACAAATCAATCAATGTGAAACACCATACTAAATAATTGAAGGAGAAAAACCATATGATCATCTCAATAGATGCAGAAAAAGCTTTCAACAAAATTCAACACCGATTTATGATAAAAACCCTCCAGAAAGTAGGCAAAGAGGGAACTTACCTCAACATAATAAAGGCCATATAAAAAAAAAACCCACAGCCAACATCACTCGCAACGGTGAAAATCTGAAACCATTTCCTCAAAGATCAGGAACAAGACAAGGTGGTCTACTCTCACTACCATTATTCAAAATTGTTTTGGAAGTTTTAGCCATAGCAATGAGAGATGAAAAAGAAATCAAAGGAATCCAAATCGGAAGAGAAGTAAAGCTGTCACTGTTTGCAGATGACATGATACTATACATAGAGAATCCTAAAGATGCTACCAGAAAACTAGTAGAGCTAATCAATGAATCTGGTAAAGTAGCAGGATACAAAATGAATGCACAGAAATCTCTTGCATTCCTATACACTAATGATGAAAAATCTGAAAAAGAAATTAAGGAAACACGCCTATTTACCATTGCAACAAAAAAAGAATAAAATACCTAGGAATAAACCTACCTAAGGCGACAAAAGACCTGTATGCAGAAAACTATAAGACACTGATGAAAGAAATTAAAGATGATACAAACAGATGGAGAGATTTACAGATGGAGAGATTTACCATGTTCTTGGATTGTAAGAATCAACATTGTGAAAATGGCTATACTACCCAAAGCAATCTATAGATTCAGTGCAATCCTTATCAAAATACCAATGGCGTTTTTCACAGAAGTAGAACAAAAAATTTCACAATTTGTTTGGAAACACAAAAGACGTCAAAGAGCCAAAGCAATCTTGAGAAACAAAAACGGAGCTGGAGGAATCAGGCTCTCGGACTTCGGACTATACTACAAGGTTACAGTATTCAAGACAGC
The DNA here is from genome assembly GCF_059928025.1 of Delphinapterus leucas. NCBI lineage: Eukaryota > Metazoa > Chordata > Mammalia > Artiodactyla > Monodontidae > Delphinapterus > Delphinapterus leucas. Next base: position 61,667,579 of record NC_143132.1, on the reverse strand, counting down.
ATGGTACTGGCACAAAGACAGAAATGTAGATCAATGGAAGAGGATTGAAAGCCCAGAGATAAACCCATTCACATATAGTCACCTTATTTTTGATAAAGGAAGGAAGAATATACAATGGAGAAAAGACTGCCTCTTCAATAATTGGTGCTGGGAAAACTAGACAGCTACATGTAAAAGAATGAAATTAGAACACTCCCTAACACCATACACAAAAATAAACTCAAAATAGATTAAAGACCTAAATGTAACGCCAGAGACTATAAAACTCTTAGAGGAAAACATAGGCAGAACACTCTATGACATAAATCACAGCAAGGTCCTTTTTGACCCACCTCCTAGAGAAATGGAAATAAAAACAAAAACGAATGGGACCTAGTGAAACTTAAAAGCTTTTGCACAGCAAAGGAAACCATATAGAAGACAAAAAGACAACCCTCAGAATGGGAGAATATATTTGCATATGAAGCAACTGACAAAGGATTAATGTCCAAAATTTACAAGCAGCTCATGCAGTTTAATATCAAAAAACAAACAACCCAATCCAAAAATGGGCAGAAGACCTAAATAGACATTTCTCCAAAGAAGATATACAGACAGGCAACAAACACATGAAAGAATGCTCAACATCATTAATCATTAGAGAAATGCAAATCAAAATTACAATGAGGTATCACCTCACACAAGTCAGAATGGTGGCCATCAACAAAAAATCTACAACCAATAAATTTTGGAAAGGGTGTGGAGAAAAGGGAATCCTCTTGCACTGTTGGTGGGAATGCAAATTGATACAGCCACTATGGAGAACAGTATGGAGGTTCGTTAAAAAATTAAAAATAGAACTACCATACGACCCAGCAATCCCACTACTGGGCATATACCCAGGGAAAACCATAATTAAAAAGTGTCATGTACCACAATATTCACTGCAGCTCTATTTACAATAGCCAGGACATGGAAGCAACCTAAGTGTCCACTGACAGGTGAATGGATAAAGAAGATGTGGTGCATATATACAATGGAATATTACTCAGCCATAAAAAGAAACGAAAATTAGTTATTTGTAGTCAGGTGGACGGACCTAGAGACTGTCATACAGAGTGAAGTAAGTCAGAAAGAGAAAAATAAATACCGTATGCTAACACATATATATGGGATCTAAAAAAAAAATGGTTCTGAAGAACGTAGGGGCAGGACAGGAATAAAGACACAGATGTAGAGAATGGAGTTGAGGACATGGGGAGGGGGAAGGGTAAGCTGGGACAAAGTGAGAGAGTGGTATGGACATAGATACACTACCAAATGTAAAATAGATAGATAGTGGAAAAGAGCCACATGGCACAGGGAGGTTAGCTTAGTGCTTTGTGACCACCTAGAGGGGTGGGATAGGGAGGGTGGGTGGGAGACCCAAGAGGGAGGAGATATGGGGATATATGTATATGTATAGCTGATTCACTTTGCTATGAAACAGAAACTAATACACCATTGTAAAGTAATTATACTCCAATAAAGATGTTAAAAAAAAACCTTATAAAAAATGAAAAGAAAATAAATGTAGGGAGATTTGTTTAATCTTTAAGATATTACTGGATAATGTAGGACTGATAATGGGTGGTATTTTCTGTTCCTATTAAGGGAAGAACAAGTGTAAATAAGCTTTATTATCAACCAAAATGATTACATTTAAAAGAATCTCTTAACTCAAAGGTTAGTGAAACCCTAGACAATATTAATATATCAAAACCTCCAGGATATCTTCTGGTGAATTCTGACACAAACATTTAAGGAAACAAACTTACTTTTGGGTCACAGTCCTATTTCATATTCTATAGCCTCTGAGATAGTGTGTTACCATGTGGTTTTTTTATTTAGCCATGTTATATAGAGAGTCTGCCTTCATCTAAGGTGAGGAATGTCATATAGGTAAACTAACCATGACATCCAGCTAACTCTTTGCATCCAGCTTACCACAGCATAATTCAGAAAAGTGAATTTTATAAATCCAATCACATTCTTTCTCAAGCTAGTCAGCCAATTCTTAGCCTGGGTTCTCAGGGTTACTGTATCTTGTTATACTCTAGATATAATTCCAGTCTCTAATGACAACAGAGCCCCAAGTTTCATGTTCCCAAGTTTCATACCTAAAAATCTTTTAACAAGTCTCCCTCAAATCAATTTTCTTACTTAAATTGTCCACTGCAGTCATTATCTGCCTACTTACCTGTATAGATTATTATTATATTCATTCACTATTTTTCTTTTGTGTTCTGTTTCTGGTCTGGCTTATTATAAAATTCATATTTAGAATCCCAAATTTTCATCAGTATGTTTTAGCTAACTCAGTGGACAGGAGAGCAATTCACAACTAATGGGGAAGTAGGAAAATCCATCAAAGTGGTTGGCATTCCCAACTTTATCTCAGGCCCTCATGTTATTCCACTTAGTCTCCATGACTTTATTACTTATTCACTCAAATATATATGTTCAACTTATACTTACTTCCTGAGTTCCTGATTTAAATAATGAACTGAATATTTCAACTTGTAGTACATTTCAAATCAAACTTGTCCAAATTTGAATGATTCATCTCCAACCTCTCCTCTAGTATTTACTTCACCTTCTGTGTTTTCTATCTAAGTGAATGTCACAGACTTCTCAACTCAGTTCTCTAAATCATAAACTTGGTGGTCATCTTGAATTCCTTTTTGTCTTTTGCCCACGTTTATTAAAAAAATCACCAAGTTCTATCAATTATACTTCCTTAATTGTTTTCAAATACATTCTCTTCTCCCCATCCTCAGCATTATCATTTTAAATCATTATTACAGTCTTTTACCAGGACTCCCTCTTCCCGATTTATCTATATCTGCATCCATTCTTGTCCTGATACATTTCATTCATTCATTCATTCATTCATTCAACAAAAACTTCCCAGTGGCCTACTACATGCCTAGCTCTGCTCTTGGTTCTGGACCCTACCTTGTATTCAGTGTGATATCACTAAAATACACATTAAGTATGTTATTCTCTTATTTAAAATCATTTGATTTAATTATAGTCCTTGGAATAAAATCCCAGCTCCGTAGTACAGCTTACTGGAGTATCCACGTCATGGCCCCTCGTGTAGCTTGTCACTGTCATTTCTTGCCATTCCCCCTACCCCCATTTCCACTTTATTTTCCAGTGATATTCAGCCATTTGCAGTTACTCCACTGCTCCATGCTCCTGCTCACCTCTTGGCATAGGTTTTAGTTTCTCTCTCTGCTTGAAATCCCCATTTCCTTCACTTTAATGCTTAACTCACAATTGTTCTTCAAAACTCACTGCTGGTGTTTTTTCCTCTAAGAAGCTTTTTTTGACCCTGTCTGACTGCCCTACCTGACGTAAGTGCTTCTCTCCTACTTCCTCCCATATATCCTGTACTTACCTCTGACATAGCCCACACTATTTGTATTTGTCAGTTTACATGTCTACAGCTTTCCCTAGACAGTGAACTCCTTAGGGGAACATGCTTTATTTGTTTTAGCATCTCTGGTAGATGCTTAACAAATATTTGTTAATTGAATTTTTGGATAGTTAGAAAGATGTCTATAAAAGGATATTGTGAATATATATTCACTGTTTAAAAGAAAATATACTATTTTCAGGGATAGTTTGAGGTCAGTGGGAGAAATGAGCAAAAGTAGATGAAGGAAGTGAAGCCATTTAAGATCACTTATCTGTTTTAATTAAAAAGAAAGTCACAACTTTCCTGTGAAAGAAGTAGAAGAGACAAGGAGAGGGCACTAAGAAAGTAATTTATGCCCTATTTTCACTGAAGTCTGAAGCAATCAGAAAATGCAAGCTATGGGTGCTGTAATAGCCTGAAGGGGAGATGGTATTGATCTTGTTATTGCTTCATATATATTGAGAATGAAGGTGAGTGATTAAATTATGAGGGAGAAGCAATAACTTTACCCAGGTTTTGATAGGTAGGGCTGGGTGCTCCCCAGAAACCAGATTATAGTTTTCCGCTATATTAAGTTAGCAGTGCTGAGCGTAGTGCACCTGTTTTCCACTTCTTGCCTTGCCTAACAATTTGCTTTTTACATTCTGGAGACTGCATTCCATAGAAGCACCTGATTAAGTGAGCAATGAACAAAATTAGGTAATGATACAGCATCTAAATGAGTCAGTAAGAATTCAACCAAGCCATAGGTCTAAACTTGAGGAAAATTGTTTGCAACAACCCATGTTTATGAGGAAATGGGGAGGGGTAGGAAGCATAATGTAATCAGTGTTCAATGTGATTGTGTTGGTTCAGACAGGAAAACCTTACTAAGGGTGTCAGAAATTTAATCCAACTTGGATTAAATTTTGTGGTTCTGTAGAATCATGAAACATGGAGCTGAAATAAGCCTCTGACATAGCCTGGTCCAGTTCTCTCATTTTATAGGTGAGAAACCAAAGCCTAAAGGTTTAAGAAAGTGTTTACTTGAAAACTGCTTTGCATGCCCTCCTTCAGTGGTCCGGATTAACAAAAATTAACTCCTTACAGTTCAAATGCTCTAACCTTAGTTCAGGCAGTTAGGGTAGCACAATTCACAAAACCTCTTGGGTTAAGAATCACTGATTTCTCTGCTCACACCACAATGGCTACATTTCCAAGCTGCCTAAAAGAAGAAGAAGAACATGGCTGAGATTATTTTCTATAGTTGCATCATGATTTCTGACCCCAATGTATTTTCATTGGAAATTTCAGCTGTCTCTTAGAAGGTCTGTAAAAGGCATTACTTGGTTGCCCTGGATATTTTATTTCACTGTGACCTTCACAGATTCTTATATTTATCTGATGAACTCCTTTTATCAGCTATTCTTTCCAAGTAACAAAGGCTAACTAGGTTAAAACATTTAGAGGTAAAGACTCCCTCAAAGACATGAAAATTTATCAGATATATTTAACATACTGATTTGTACATGCATATGTACACACACACAGAGCCTCACTATTTAGCATTAATCTTTAATATATGTAAATATATGGTGATAATTACAGGAAACCAGCCATGTTTTACTTCTCTTCCTGTGAGTTTTACTTCACTTCCTGAGGGTGATATACTCACAGGTGATTGAGAAACAAAGTCTCTCTTCTTAATCTTCTTCTCCTTTTTCAAAATATAGTCCTGGGAGGAGGATCCAGGCTAATCCTTTTTTGACTGGAGGGCCCAGTGTCTAGAGTTAGTGGGACATACAGAGCTCATCCTCGCTGGCAATGAGTTTTAGGGAGTCACTCAAGCCGGAAAAGGCAATTTGGACTTCAAATTCTGCTGTCTGTCCAGGTAGTGTTCTTTCTGCTGAATCCAGAGAATTCTTGCCAATTTGGACACTCACAGATTGTAGTGTGGTTTCCTGCCCAGGAAAGTTGGATGGCTACCAACTCCTGCTTCACAGAGAACCATCTACACTCCTGAAAACTTTTCTCTTGGTCATGAGTCACACACACACAAAAATGAAGTTTGAAAAGAAGTTTTACATGAGGGAAAGTAGCTCTGGGGAAAGGTAACAACGGCATGCATAGGAGAGATGGCCTACCAGATGATTTTGAGTAGTACAGGCTGCGTCAACCCTAGAAAAATTTCGGGGAGAGGAGAGCTATGTTGGTGCAGAGAGTTGAGATTTACTTGTTTTCCTCCCAACTCTGCCATTATACCTCTTTACTCATTCTCGATACCCTAATAAAATAATTGATAAAAGTTTATTAAGCATCAACTATGTAAAAGATGTTGTGCTAGATAGTGCATGTAGATCTAAAGAGGTATAAAAATAACTACTGCACTCAAAGAGCTTACTATATAGTTGGATAGAAAAGAGAAGAAGGCAAGGAAAGTAGAATGTGTTAAAAAGCAAATGAATCCTACAGAATAAAGATGTTATTTCAGGTGAGAGAGTCTACAAGAGATGGTGTGTTTCAGAAAAAGAACCATGTGACTTGAGCTAGAATTGAAAGATGGTGCAGTACAGACACCAGTTGCCACTCAATATCTGTTTTCCTCTTTGTCCTTAGTAAAAGAAACCTGATTCTACTTGTATGGAAACCAAGTCAAAAGACATTTCCAAGCATACTATACACCTGGTTGTAGCCATGTGATTAGGTTCTGGCCAATGAGATGTAAGCAAAAGTGTTGTCTGGACAACCAGAAAGGCTGTTTAAAAGGACATAAATCATCAGGCACCCATTTTATATGTTCTCCTTTTTTTCTTTCTCTAACCTGAAACTTCAACATCACAGCTGAGCTGTAGCAGCCATGTTGAACCAAAGATAACCTTGAGGATGGAGATCACATTCTGAGATGATGGAGCAAAAGGGGCACAAGAATAAGTAGAGAATCTGCAGTCTTTCAAAGTTAAAAGTCTAGACCTGAGGCTTCCAAAATTGTGGTCTTGACTAATCAGAAAAATATTTTCTCAAAATAGGAAAGGATAAGCCTTTATATATGTTCATAATATAAAATAAGAAAAAAAAATCATCCTCCATCATTATTGTCATTTCATATGAATAAACATTTTAACATTAAAAAATAAGATTAATCTCATAAGAACCATAAATTGAATGAATTTAACATTAAGAAAATTCACATATTGCCCTCATTAAATTTATTTCAATATGGACCATCATCAATCCTTTGATAGATCAGCAGAAGTCTATACACTAAAGTTTGGAACTTGTCCAGATTTTAGAAATTTTATTCTAGAGTAGTATCTCCCCAAATATGACATTTAAAATGAATTTGAGTTGTAAATGCAATGATTTTGGGTGGTTTGTGAGAAGGTTTCATATCATGCCTAGAACAGGTAATAAATAGCATTGAATCAAATAGTGAAAAAAAGTTATCATGCCTTTTTCTGTTTTCCTTCAGCCCTTCTGACTAGAGAGGAAGACTCAATTTGATACTAGTTGATCAGTGATACAATACTAAGGTAATCTCCCATTTAATAAAGAGATAATGGATATCAATATCCGAGTCTGGAAAAATGCAGGAAAGAATAATTAGTTACAATAAACATTGCTTTGTTTCCATTATATTTATATTTATAGTTATCTTCTTTCTACAGTGAAAAGTTTTCCACATTTTAAATAGTGATAAGAAGTTCCCTTTTAAAGATATACTTAATGTTTAAGACTTTTAAAAGTCAATCCATTTAAGAAAATACATATGAAGTAGCTAATAATATAGTGCTACTTGAATATACCAAAACTCATGAAAATGTTATGTGAATGTCTGAGTCACTGGAAACTTAATTATGTGAGAGCCATAAAGAGTCACCTGGTAGATGACTCTACCTTGGAAACCTAGGCAACCAGTCAAACTGAAACAACCTGGTTTAGCTAGAAGATTTTGTCTCATCTTTGAGTTCTCTTTGGCATCTCTTTGGCTTTGCTTTTCCTGACTTCCATTGCCCTGATCTGGTTAGCCTGACCCTAAATCTTATCTAGTCTTTATCTGAAACTTTAATCCATAGCACTGCGAAACCTATGCCCACTCTAATCCTCCCTTGTCCAATCCTGAGCTGCTATAAAACTGCTGCTGACTTGACTTATTCTACCTGATAGATGGATTGTGTCCCATTCTGAGTCCCTACCACCACCTTTACTAACATACTCACTCCTCTTAGTGAACTCCACCTCCATGCCAGAATTTATTGTCAACCTGAGACCCAAGAAGTATGGTCAGACTTCCACTCGAAATTCAAAAGGACAGGTTATAATTAATGCATTTTTCAGAAAAACTGAGAAAAAACGTTTCCATAGTCTATATTCTTATTGAACCAATCCATTTCAGCTCAGCTTAGTCATTAGTTCCACAAACTATATATTTTCCTAAAATACTATCTTATAAAAAAATTTGATTCCATGAAATAAAAGATCATTACAGCTTCCAGAACCAAACCAAAAATCTCCTTCTAATACAGCCTAGAGAAATATTCACCTTTCTTCTGCCCTATAAATTCCATCAAAACTTCAAGTTTTAAAATAGATTTCCTGGGCTTCCCTGGTGGTGCAATGGTTGAGAGTCCACCTGCCGATGCTGGGGACACGGGTTCGTGCCCCGGTCCGGGAAGATCCCACATGCTGTGGAGCGGCTAGGCCTGTGAGCCATGGCCGCTGAGCCTGTGCGTCCGGAGCCTTGTGCTCTGCAACGGGAGACACCACAACAGTGAGAGGCCCGCGTACCACAAGAGAGAGAGAGAAAAAAAAAAAGATTTCCTTTCAACAGTCAATATTCTTTTCTCCCTGAAGAGTACAGTTCTCCGACTCCAGAATCTCACACTTATTTTACTAGCTGTTAAATATAAATTTTGTGAAGGTGTCAGGCTGAAAGTGTCCTTAAAGTTCGTCTAATTAACCTCCCATGCAATGTTTAAACTTCTGCCAAAAACTATAGATGGAAATGGTTTTCACCTAAACAGTATTATACCATTTGAAAGACTTAAGGCACTTGTTGTTTTTCTAAAAGTGATAAGATTGCACTGAGATTATCTGTTTGCTCGGGCTGAGGCCTCTTTCAGTCTATCTGAGAGATGGATGGCCAGGGTTGGTGAGATGTATCTGTGGCAATGTAACCATTTTTCTTATTGTAGAATTAACTGACCCATATGAAGATCAGCTGATGATTTGGCCTTTTTATCACCCTGAACCAACAGTCACCTGGACCAAATACCAACAATTATGGTAGTAAAACAGTTATCTGGGAAAGATAGATGCCCTGAGATGAAAATGAAAAAAAGTCACATTAAGTGAAAACATTTAAGTTATTACAAAATTGCAATGTTGCATTTTAATAAAACTGTGAGTATTTGGCAATACCTCGTGGTTTCCATTCAAAAGAGAGTGGAAGCGTATTAACACTTAATAGATGCCAGTAATTATGATAGGCATTTTCATCTATTTTATCTTATTTAAGAATAACAGTTTATAGAGATTCAGTGTTAGAAGTCATTCTCTCAATGTCACACAGCTGAGTAAGCAGCGGATCTGTGATTCAGAAGTTTCACTGTAATGGTGGATTGACCCATTATAGATTTGTCAAAACTCATGGAACTATACAATACAGAGTGAACCCTAATGTAAACTATGGACTTTAGTTAAAAATAATGTATCAATATTGGTCCATCAATTGTAATAAATATACCACATTAATTCAAGGCGTTAATATTAGGGGAAACTGTGAGAGATAAGTATATTAGAACTCTCTGTACTTTCTGCTCAATTTTTCTGTAAAAAGTCATTGATTTTAAAAATAATTTTTAAATAAATAAAATATTCATACACACATATTTAACTAATCATTCTCCACCCATTCTCCCTTAAACTCACTCCAGTCAGGTTTTCCATGGTCCCACCTCTCCATGGACACTGACCTCATCAAGGTCATCCAAGACCTCCATATCAGTATGTGTAATTCTCAGTCTTCATCTTACCTCACTTATCAATAGCATTAGATGCATTAATTACAACCTCTTTGTTGAAACTTCTTCACTTAGCTTCCAGGCATCACATTCACCTGGTTTTTCTCCTCTTCCCTGACTTCTCCATTACAGCTTTTGCTGATTTCTTCTTTTCTCTCTGACCTCTTAACATTGGAGGGCCCCAAATTTAGTCCTTTTGGCTTTCTCCCTTCTCTATCTACCTCACTTCCTTAGTAACTGTATTTAATACAATGACTTTAGATTACGCTGGTGATTCTCAATTCTTTTTTTGTCCAGAGACTTGGCCTCTCCCTAAACTTTAAACTTACATAACTATTTAACATCTTGTATTAGTTAGGACTCTCCAGAGTAACAGAACCAACAGGAAAACCTTATTTATATACAAAACCTTTTATTTTATATATATAATTTATTATAAGGAATTGGTAAATTGGCTCACATAATTGTGGAGGCTGGCAAATCCAAATCTGCAGTGTGGGCTGACAGGCAGAGGCCCAGGAGAGCCAATTGTACAGATAAATATGAAGTTCAAAGGCAGTCTGCTGGAGAATTCCTTCCTGCTGGGGGAAGCCAGTCTTTTTGTTTTATTCAGGCCTTCAACTAATTGGATGAAGCCTACCCACATTATGGAGAACAATCTGCTTTACTCAAAGTTTACCAATTTAAATGTTAATCTCATCCAAAAACACTCTCCAAGTCAACAGATATAATTAACCTTCACACATCTCAAACATAATTTGATGAAATCTTCTCTACTTGTTTTCTTTCCCCAACTCAGGTAATGACAGCTCCATCCTTCCACTTGCATTGGCCAAAAACTATAAAGTCATTCTTGGTTTGGCCTTCCTCTTACCACCCACATTCAGTTTTTCTTCTCTCCACCTCCACTGACACTACCCTGGCCCATGCTATTATCATCTCCTACCAGGAGTATAGCAAGAAAGAGCCTCTTACTGCTCCCTGGATGTGTCTCTTACCCTCCACCTCAGTCTGCATTACTGTTTCTCAAGCTGTATTGTGCATACACACCACTTGGGGATCTTGTTAAAGACAGATTATGGTTTAGCAGATCTGGGGTGGGGCCTGAAAGTCTCCATTTCTAACATGCTCCCAGAGATGCCAATGTTCCTGGTTCACAGACAACACTTTGAATAGCAGAAGACAGAGTGATACTTTTAAAACATAATTGAAATCATGTTTCTCTTCTGGCTCAAAATAATCCAATGTCTTCCCATTTCACTCAATGTAAAAACTGTACTCCTTATAGTGGTCAACAATCCTAAATGATCCAAACTCCCCCCTTCATCTCTTTCACTTTTATCTACTACCACTCTCCCCCTTGCTCATTGTATTTCAGCCACACTGTCTTCCTCCATGTTCCTCAAATACCACAGATAAGATCCTACCCCAGGCCTTTCCACTAGCTCCTCTCTCTGCCTGGAAGGCTCTTCCCCAGCAACTCCTTCACCTTTAAGTCCTGGCTCAATTGTCATGTTATCAGTGAGTGCTATTTTATTATTATTTGAAAAATTTTTTATCTTATATTGGGGTATAGTTGATTTACAATGTTGTGGTAGTTTCAGGTGTACAACAAAGTGATTCAGTTATACATATACATATATCTATTCTTTTTCATATTCTTTTCCCATATAGATTATTACAGAGTATTGAGTAGAGTTCCCTGTATTATACAGTAGGTCCTTGTTGATTATCTATTTTATATATAGTAGTGTGTTCATGTTAATCCCAACCTCCTAATTTATCCCTCCTCCCGCACTCATCTTTCCCCTTTGGTAATCATAAGTTTGTTTTCTAAGTCTGTGAGTCTGTTTCTGTTTTGTAGATAAGTTCATTTGTATCATTTTTTTTAGATTCCACACATAAGTGATATCATATGATATTTGTCTTTCTCTGACTTATTTTACTTGGTATGATAATCTCTAGGTCCATCCATGTTGCTGCAAATGGCATCATTTCATTCTTTTTTTATGGCTGAGTAATATTCCATTGTGTATATACATATACCACATCTTCTTTATCCATTCATCTGTCAATGGACATTTAGGTTGCTTCTATGTCATGGCTATTGCAAATAGTACTTCAGTGAACACTGGGGTGCATGTATCTTTTCGAATTATGGTTTTCTCCAGATATATGCCCAGAAGTGGGATTGCAAACAAGCAAGTCCTACTTTAACTACCTTACTTAGAATTGTACATACCTTCCCTACCCCCAGCATTTCCCATCTTTCCTGCTCAGTTTTATCTTTCTCCATAGTACCTCATCACCTTTACCATACTCTCTAATGTACTTACTCATTAGCTGTGCTATCTCCCCCATCAAAGTATAGGCTCCTTGAAGGTGAGGACTTTTGTCTATGTACTCACTACTGTATCTCTATCACTTACCAACAGTGCCTTGTACATGGTATATAATCAACAATCATTTATTAAATAAGTGAATGAATGAATAAATGAATTTCAAAGGCCATGCTTGTTCCAGAATATCAGACTCTCTCTCCCCAAATCAGAAATTAGCAAAGCTTCAGAAGAAACAGATTCAAAAGAAAGTCCTCATATAAATTGAGAAATTAATACAATTTTGATTTAGAAAGACAAATGCAGGTAGTGCTTATTAAATACATATAAATAATGCCACCAATGTACTATAATGCAATATAATATAAACAGTGTGAGCTTGCTCTTATTAAGACATACTGCACACAAAAAAGAGAAAGGAAGAAATATTGTGTTAGTAGTGATGAGTCATGGGTAATAAGTACTTCTACATTTTTCAACATTTTTATAAAAACATAAATTGGCAGTAAAGATTTTAATCTATGCCATATAATTATATTTTTGTTCTATAATGTCAAAGTTTAACAATTATAGTTTCATTTATGGTGTACTAAAATAGAAATAAGCTGCTACATTAATGGGTCCTTTGCTTGAAACCTCAGAAACCTTCTAGTTACTTCAAGCTGAAGATTAATTGATGAAAGAGGAAGATCACAGGATCTCTAGAAACACACAGCCAGAAAATCAGGCTGAGGCTCAGTTCTGAGGTTGATAAGCCCTGAGTAAGAGCCATGTCACTTGTGCAGTTCCTTGAATGTGTGATCTACCCATCACATGGCACAAGCAGACAGCGCAGTTCTTACAGCCTAGGAGACCCAGAGGCCATCATAGGAGCAGCTCCACTACTGCCCCTGATGCTTCATACCCCTCCCCCACACTCCACCAACCCTGCCAGCAGCAAAGATTCCAAGCAGCACCCTCTTCTTAAGTCACACACCTGTGTCTAGTGGCAAGGGAGGTGGGGGAGGCATTTTGGACTCTAATACACCTCAGGAAATTACCAAAATATAAGAAAAGCATTTAAAAGGTATTGAACAACTGTAGTTATGACAAAGGTCTATTCTGTGGGCTGAACCTGAAAACTCAGCCCTTAGACCATCAAGCTATTAGGTCGCTAGGTTCAAAGCAGTGATGTGCAAGAAAATGTTTAATGACTAGCTCTCTGGACGGGGGGGCACGTGATTCCTAATATGTGCCAATTTCCATGCAGTAAATACTCCAAACATGGCTGACTTCTAGCTACCAACACATCATCACTGAATTCAGGGTTTTGGGAAGAGATTGTGCATCACTTCACTCCAAAGTGTTTCTACCATATAGATATAATAAATATAAATCTGCTCAAGAGCAGAGCTAATAGTAAAATGCAGTAAAACATGTTTGGAGTCCTTATCATCTTTGTTTTAATATAATTTATTTAATTGAAAGTTTATATAATTTAGTAATGGATGTTTAACAACTGGCTCAGGATTTCTGAAAGTTTAAGAACTGGCTCTTGTGAGCTGAATAGGTGGCTCCAGTACACCATGGGCTCAAAGTAATTGATGTTCTTTTTTCTTACATAGCTGGTATCTTTATGGTATTGGACATCAAAATTTGTATAGGTTTGCTCTATCCAAACTGAATTAGATAATCTCTTCATTTAAGTATAAAAATTCCTAACGTATTCTCTAAGAAGGGAAATGGGATGCCTATTACCTTCTTTGATTTCTTATTGCCTTTTGGCATCTGCCTTATTTTGTGGTGACTAATCTAGGGCTTCATCTTTAATGCTCAGCTTCAGAAGCTATCATTCTATCACAGTTCTAATGGCCAGTCTCTCCTTGCCGATTAAGGTCTGCGTGGTCAGAATTATGCATAAACCAGTTATAGTTTTGGTTAATTGATCACTGTATTTAACCTTTCAAAGTACAGTTGTACACACTCAAGACATATATTGCTTGATTAGGGCCTTTGCTTTCCTTAGAATCCAGCTAACTTGTACCCGTTCTCCAGGTCCCAGTTCAGACCACTCATTCAAGGAACACTTCCTGGAGCCTCTCGTTTCCTAATTAAGCCAGGGTTAGAGGTCTTTTCTCTGTGTTCCCACAGAAGCCCACACTTACCTCTACCAAAATACTCAGGACATGAATAATAATTTTTGGAGACTATCACTTTCATTGTCTGCCTTTACACGCACTTTGAGGGCAAGGAGATTGCCTTATTGTCTTTATGTCCCCAGTATCCACTTAGCATAGTAGCAGGAATGCAGTAGACACTCAATTTATCCATCCATTCAGTAGTTCATTCTTTCACTTACTCGACACATGTTGAGCCTCTATTAGGTGCCAGACACTGTTTTGTATGCTAAACATATAACAGTAGGGGGAAAATTCCTGCAATTATAGAGCCAACATTATAAAGGAGATATAAGTAATATATAGTATGTTGGATGATGATAAGCGCTATGGAGAAAAACATAAACATAATGAAAGGTATAAGGAATGCAAGAATAGATTGGGGCATGGGGTTGTCAGAGAAGAGCTAATTGGTAAGTTGATATTTGAGCCAATACCAGAATGAGGTGAGGAGACTAATACGAAGAGCCAAATATGTACAGTTAGGTCCTTCTCTACTTTCACAGGACAGTATAAGATAGGATTTTTTTGGCTGATGTTTCAGACATGGATTGTCGGATTCTAGTAGGTCTGCTTCTCCAAACAGCTTCCACCCCCAGAGCAGTTGCTATCTCTACACATTAGTCCCTCCTTTTTCTTCCTCCTACTTCCCCATTCAAACCCTGGCTCCTCTCACTCCTCTCTGACTCATCCTGCTCTTTTATTCTTGGCCATAATTCTGTGTTCTGGCTCATTCAGTTCTAATCACTGAGAATTTACTTCCTTTGTGGCCAGCACTATACCAAGTAAGAGGAAAGATTACAAAATAGCACAAGATCCTTGAGGGTCTTCTGTCTAAATACAGACAAAAGTGACATAAACAAGCTCCTTCTCTTGACAAACACCTGTGCCAATGTCTTACTACATATGAAGTGATCTCTATTTTGCTAACAAAGAAAATGTACAAGATCGAGTAAGAGGGACTATAACATGATATACATCGAATTGGGAAGAGGTTTATTCATTATGAAAACCTGTACCTTCTGATTATTCCCAAAATCATGGTCTTAAAAATGACATTTTTCTAGTAGACAGGTAGTTACTGGATATGCATTATTCATGCACTCAAAGCATCTACAACATTTGTATTTTGGCAAAGTCCCTACCTCTCTTCCAGATCACACTGTAACAATTATGCAGTGGTGAAAAAAACAACTGGGTCTTTATTGTCGAGCAGTTAAAGGTCTCTGAAAGGTGAAGTTTATTTTTATTGATTTAAAAAGAATTTGTCCAAATCAGATATTTACTTGTTTATGTGTTTCTGATCTAAAGGGGGCAGTGTTTTGCAAGCAGGGCTATGAGTCAGAGAGAACATTTCCAGCATCCTGGTTTGGTTAAAAAGAAAGAAGAAAAGGGAATTAGCAATTGAACACCTGCTTGGTGCCAGGCACTGTGGCAGATACTTTCCAATATATTATTCTATGTAACATAGGCTGTGTCATGATACACACACACACACACACACACACACACACACACACAAATACACAAATATGGGAGGAAGGTACTATTACTAGCCTGAGTTTAAATAAAAGGAAATTGCGTTTCGGAGAGAGTTTTAATAAGTTTTCAATGAGAATTGGCTTGTGAATAGAAGACATATCACTCCAGGTATGTCTGACTCTGAGAACCATGGTTTTTCCACTTTTCATGCTTCTCTCAGATGAGAACATCATGCTGATAAGGCCAAGGCCATGAGGTTGATCATTACCTTGTGCTGGTCTTAATCTAGGCCAAAGCCTGCCCTCTTCCATCGTCCAAATTCAGGCTAGAGCCTTATAGATCCAAAGTGTGTTTTAAAAATATACCAAATGAGAACGTGTAAACTAGATAAGTAGAAACCCATCCTGACCACTGGATAAACAAGGGTAAACATATGCATTGATGATGGGTCATCAGTGCCATCTTTGTTGTGTTCAAAGGCTAACAGAACTTGACCTCTATCTTCCCATAAATCTATATCACTCCCTGTCCTTTAAATGACAGGGCACTATCATTCACGATGTCAAAGAAGGGAATTATAAGGAATCCAGCTGTCTAAATCAGGAGAGGAAATAGCCAGATGCATTTTGACTAATCGTAGCCTTCTTAGTAGAATAACCAGCCAAAAATTGCTGGCCTTACATGTCTGCTAATTCACTACAGCCCTTTCACTGGGAATCTCCATTGTGAATTCTGAACTCTAGTCTCCATTGCTGCTGCTTTAGTGTAGAGAATGATGCTGAGTGTGTGTGCTTATGCTGATATCTGGATACACATATGGCAACAATTAGAGTGGTTAATTAATAACATAAACTGCAGGGGTTCTAGGGGTCCTTCGGGGAGATTAAATGAATCTAAATCCCAACAAATAAATTAGTTGTCCTCAATCTGTGCTGCAGCTTATGTGTTCACCAAATTTTGATCAACGTATAAAACTTATTTTTACAACTGAGTAAACACATGGTCAGTAATATCTGCCAAATGGACCGTGAGCTAGGTGGATTTTGATACACTTTGAGGAATGAGGTACAACTTGATGCTGAGTAATAGATAAGAGGTGTAGCAATAGGACAATCCTGTGGCAAGGAGATATAGGAACTTTATTTTATGAGTGTGTAAGACATTGTGATCACACAGTGCTAATGCCCAGTCAAGGGCTCTTGAAAAGAAACAGAGGTAGAGCTTAGGGGTGAATCCAGAACCCACCTCTAGGGCATTAGTTCTATTTATTTATCCCTTCATTGATTCTATCAATAGATTTTTCTAAGTGCTTACTATGTGTGATGAACAGTTTTAGGAAACTGCTTCAAAGGAGACCAGTCCCAGATAGAAATACTCGTATTAATGGCCATAGAGCTCAACCAGGGCCTTGAACCAAATGTGAAGAGCATCATAATGCACTGCACTTTTTCAGTTCAGTGTGTTTATCTCTTACCTTACAGGACTCACTGGGGACATTCAGTGTCTTGTAACTTTTAATTGCCGATGAGCCTCCGGCAGGTGTGGCTTACACTAATGGACTGAAGATGTATGAGATGCTTTCACTTATATCCAGAAAAGTGTCCCAGTCAATGGAAAATCTTTTTAATTGGGCTTTTATCAGGTCCTTCTCTGCTTCCGCAAAGCAGGGGAGGCTATTGGAAAGAGATCAGTGTGGGTTTTAGGGAGCGCTGACACATGCTTCTGAAAATGAATACAGTGGGTGACTACTTTTGATATCATTGAAAATCACTTGCTGGAATGAAGTTGATATGGATCAGCCACAAGGGCTGTATTATTGATGGAGGACACAAATGAATTTGCAGCAGCATCTAAGTCTATTGATTCTATCCCCTCTACATTTTGAAAGTGTTCTATGGCCAGCAGCCTTGAAGCTTTACCTCAGTGCAGGATATTTGGTAGAACTGACTACCTCAGAAAATGAATACACGTCTGCTTACTTTACTACTACAGGTGTATTAATTTGCTAGGTCTGCCACAAGAAAATACCTAAAATTGGGTGGCTTAAACAACAGAAATTTATCATCTGACAGTTCTGGAGTCTAGATGAAGATCAAAGTGTCAGCAGAGTTACTTCCTTCCAAGGGCTATGGAAAAGAATCTGTTCTATGCCTCTAAACTTGCTCTGGTGATTTTCTGGCAATCTTTGGTGTTCCTTGGCCTAGGGAAGCATCACCCTGATCTCTGCCTTCACATGACGTTCTCCCTGTGTGCATATCTGTACCCAAATTTCCCCCTTTTATAAGGACACCAGTCATATTGGACTAGGGCTCCACCCTACTCCAGCATGATATCATCTTAACTAATTACATCTGCAACAACCCTATTTTCAAATAAGGCCACATTCTGAGATACTAGGGGGTTAACACTTCAACATATGAATTTTGGAGAAATATGATTCAACCTTTAACAACAGGGAAGGAACAGACAGGGCCTATATTCTGCTTCATGGAATGAATATAATGTAAACTGTAGAATAATCCCAGAGGCCACAACCATGACCAGCACTCCATAGACAAGCCTCACAAAATTTGCAAACCTGACTCAAATGTGTAAGACATACAAATCAACTTATTTGCCCCTTTCCAACTTGTCAACTCTGTCTTGTGGCCATTTTACACAATCTGGGAGTTTTTTTTTTTTTTTTTTGCGGTACGCGGGCCTCTCACTGCTGTGGCCTCTCCCGTTGTGGAGCACAGGCTCCGGACGCCCAGGCTCAGCAGCCATGGCTCACGGGCCCAGCCGCTCTGCGGCATGTGGGATCCTCCCGGACCAGGGCACGAACCCACGTTCCCTGCACTCTTAACCACTACACCACCAGGGAAGCCCAGAACAATTTGCTTTTGCAAAGTAATATTTATGTTCTACTTTTCACATTGGTTCCATTTTATATCACAGGAATATATATGGAAAATACTTGTATATAATGAGACAAAACTATGGAAAATATTTGTAAATCATATTTCCCATAGAAAATTTCTATTAAAATAGTAGTATAATAATCATGAAACTCTAGTAAATCCAAAGAAGACACTAAAATTAATCTGTAAAATTATACCTGATACTCTGTGGCAGTCCTCTTAGCAGTTTGGCTGAGATTGTCACCAGTGTCAAGCTACACTAACATTTCTACCTGTGAATTCAAGAGAAATATTCTACTTTTTCATACTTTATTTCATCATTTGAACTTAGCAGCTGCTTCCCCTAAATCTTTGCCTGGTAAGACTTGAAGAATTGTTAGACTAGTCCAGGTGGAAGAGACAATAAGACACAATTTAAGCGTTGAAATCCTTGCTTATCATTGGAGGTCAGCCTAAAATCTGCTGGGACATGTGGTTGTCTAGCAACCAACTAATGTCCTATAACGATCTACAAATTAATGCCTGTGCTGAATGAATGTTCTAGTCCAAACCCAAAGCTTTACACAGTTAATTGAAAGCTAATGTCCTCATTAGTGGCTGTTAGGGAGGCTCAACAAGTACAGTTTGCATGTGCTAAGTGTTGAATATTTATTAGACATGTTGTTTAATACAAAGTAGGAGGAACTGGGCAATCCATCTGGTGGTAACTATGAGAATAAAATGATTGTTTGGAACTGCCCAATCCATAAATATTTTCAGGAGAGCTGATGCCCACCCTACTGTTCACCACAACTGTTCATCTACACACATCTTCCTGGTTCCTGACTCTTTTTTTTTTAGCAGGGTTTCAATATTACCAAGTCCACACTACTTCCAACCCAGTAAGTAGTGCTCAGACTGCTTATTATAGTCCCTGTCAATCATCTATAGTTTATCATAAATTATCAGGAAAAAAAAATGAACCTCTGTAGTTGATCTCTATAAGGCCCTTTTGGTTGATATTAAGTAAGGGTAAATTAAAAATACATTGAAATTTAAGAAAGTTATGTTTGCCTTAACTTCTGCTCACATAACCACCCTGCACTTCTAGGAGTCATCCTGACATGTTCCTCCTTTGGTTGGTTGGTTGTCTTTTTCTTTTTTAATTGCTTTTTAAAACAGATAGCTATTTTAAGAAAACTCCTCTAAAGATCTAAAAACAGTTAAGTGATTGGTACTTGCTAAATTATTCAGTTGATATACTGACCATCTATTATGAATTTAGGATTATGCTGGATTCTCTGGGGGATAAAAGAGAAGTATTCCATGCAATTCTTCTCCCTTATTGCCAGGGAACCCACCTTCTTTTTAAGTGTCACAAACCGCTTTAAAAAAAAATAAAGTAGGACTTGCAACTATTTCCCTTTGGTACCCAATTCCTTTCATGGTGTTTCCACAGACTCCACTTCTATTGTTAGCCCCATAATTAAGCCCTGACTTAATTCGGTCTGCTATGATACAATTTCTTTAGGCCAAGGACAGTGTCTTCCTTTTCGTACCATGTGACCTAGCATGAGTGAACATAAGCCCAGAACATAGTAGGTGCTCAATGAGTATTTGCTGAATGAATGAATGATTGAATGATTATTTTATACTCTCTCACCCACTCCCTGCGTCTATTAACATGTCGATGATGCTTCTGGATATGCTTAAAGGACATGTCTATGGCCACTGAAGAGAAAATTCTATGTGAAATTAAAGCGCAAGGTTGCTGTCAAAATTCTGCCTTATTAGTAACCTAAACCAATCAACTTAGATATAAAGTCAGTCCATTAGCAAAAACAAATATCTTTTTGGTAGCTTTGTATGTTAGCACTATCCAACAGAGCCTTCTGAGATGATATAAATATTCTGTATTTGCACTGTAAAATACAGTAACCACTAGCCCTACATGGCTGATGTGACTGAGGAACTACATGTTTAATTTTATTTAATTGCAATTAATATAAATAGCCACAAATATTAGACAACACAATTCTATATGATTCAGAATGTGAATGGATGTTAAATACATCCCAGTGTTTTGCAATTAAACACACCCCAACGTGCCACCACAGGTGGTAACACAATTTAGTTTCCTGACTTGTAACGGTCCATATTTCTAGTACACTTCTTTGTCTAATGAAGTCTAGCTTAATTATGGGAACTTCCATTTTGTAGCCATAATGTAACACTACATTTACCAGTTTTCTTAATTCTCTGATGCCACTGAATAGCACCCTTATTTTGATAGCAGCTTTTCAGAAAACAAGGAAAAAAGAAAAAAGAGAATATTCTACCATTTCTCAACTTTTTTAAACTTCAGGAATATTATAATATGAAAATATGTTTATCTTAGAATTTTAAAATAGATAATTATTTAGACTTCTGATGTAGAAAACATACAATAATTCCACTTGTGTCCACAGTTGTGTTCTAAAAATATGTTAACAACACATACTACATTCTTGAATAAAGGTTTGATTTCTCTTTGAAAAATGATAGAGTTTTTAAATCCACATATACTTCAAATATTTGTGTTTTTTAAGCTTTAAACTAATTAGCAGTTTTATTAAATGTGCTAGCTTTTTAACACAGCACGTTGGGGAGCACTGGTGTTATTCTCTGCCTTTCTCTCTATAATTTTTAACCTCGAATTCTCTCTCCTTTTACACCTGGCTCCTTCACTGAGTCCCTAAAGTCTCTTCATCTCAGAAGGATATTTTTGCCATTCATTGCATTATCTAATTAGAGCCTTGTTCTTTGCATTTAAACTGATGATTCTTTCACTCTTAAAAATAACTAAATTCAGTTGCTTTTAAACTCACACAGCTTTCAATTAATTTTGTACTTCACTTCAGTAGCCCTCAATTTTTCAAAAAAGGTGTTCTTAAAAAAATCCTTTCATAGCCAAGTACTGTAGTGTAAAAACTTACACTTTGAAAATTCAGAAAGAAAATTTCATTTCACTAAAGTAATAATTTGCTGAGACAAAGAAGAAAATTTTTTAAATACAGGAGAGCTGAAGGCCAAGTGTCTCTGTGGCTATTTTAACATATTCCCTACCCTAAACACAAGTCCCAAATGTGACATCTGGCACTGAAGCTGTGCTCTCCTAGATAAAGGTAATGATAACACCAGTAATAAAAAAAATAATGTACCCTTATGTGTCAGGCTCTCTCTCTTTCTCGCGCACACACCATGCCCCACTGTGGGACATCATTACTGTCATTTCTCAAGGAATAGAAAACAAAAGCCAGCAGTCACAGCCAGTAACTGTTAGTGGTTCTCCACAGCCCTTACTGAATCTCCCAATCTTTCCTTGAAATAACAACCTAGAATTTGGCAAGAGCTCAAATTTAAACTTCCAGCTAGCCAGATCAATAATATTTATTCAGTTTCCTCACATATATGGTACTATTCTTGGCTCTGGTACAGAAGGAAATCCATGTACTATAGGATTTTTTTTTACATTTAAGCATATTCTCCTGAAAGGTATTTTTTTTTTAACAGCTCTATTGATATGTAACTCACATACCATAAAATTCACCATTTAAACATTTAAAGTATACACAATTCTAGTAGCTTTAATATATTTACAGAATTGTGTAGCCATCACCACAATCTAATTCCAGAACATTTTCATTAGTCCCCAAAGAAACTTCTTACCCGTTAGCAATCACCCATTTACCCTCAACCCCAGCCCTGGGCAACCACTAATTTATTTTCTCTTTCTATGGATTTGTCTCTTTGGGAAGTTTCATATAAATGGAATCACACAATATGCAGTCTTTTGTGACTGGCTTCTTTCACTTTGTACAATATTTGCAAGGTGTATTCATGTAGTAGCATGTACCAAATATTCATTCCATTTTAATTGTTAAAATATTCCCTTACATGAATATACTCCATTTTATGTATGCATTCATCAGTCGATGGATATTTGGGCTGTTTCTACTTTTGGGCTATCATAAATAATGCTGCTATGAACATTCATGTACAAGAGTTTTGTGTGAACATATGTTTTCTCTTCTCTGGGCTTAGACTTAGGAGTGGAATTGCTGAGTCATATGGTAAATCTATGTTTAACATTTTAAGGAGCTGCCAAAACTGTTTTCCAAGTGCACTATTTTACACTCCCACCAGCAATGTGTGAGGGTTCCAATTTCTCCATATTCAGCAGGACTTATTCTTACATCTTATCACATGAAACAGTTTAATAAAGGGGAATTTCACACAAACGTAAAATTCAAGGAAGGTTTTCCAAAGGTTAATTTTGAAGTACTGTTGAATTACCCAGAATGAAGAAGGAAAAGGAAAAGGAAGAGTTCAATAGAGCTGATATTGGTCAGTTTGAGCCCTGGCTTGAAAAACATCTTATCTAAATATCAATTTTAGAGGTTCTTTCTCAATTCTAGAAGATAATCACTTAGAAGTGCCTGTTCAATTGAATTTCTTGCTTCTATCAATGCATATGATTTCCTTTGCCTAGTTAAGGACATTATCTCTGGGTCCCAGGATAAGTTTGATCATGCCAACCATATATAAAATGCCTTATTGAGGACTGACATAGAAAATGTTCAGAATGTATATAACTATTACTATCTTCATAGTCATTGATATTTTAAAAATATATACCAAAAAAAGTGCTCATTAACCATGCTGAAAGATTACATTTTGTCATGATCCAACCTAAAGTTGGCCTTTCTGTCTAAATTTTCTAAATGGTAGAAATTTCAAACAATATTCATGTCTCCCTACAAAAACAAACAAAAATCATCTCCAGGCAAAAATGGGCTTTTTGTACATTCTAAGTTCATATAACCTCTAAAACTTTGACCTAAAAAATGTTTAATTCAGATGATATAGCACATTCCATGGTGCCTAGCAAAGTGCTGGACACATATTGGGAACTTAGTAAGTACTTAGTGAGGGAATGAAGGAAGGAAGAAAGGAGGGAGAAAAGGAAAAAAAGAAAAAGGAAGGAAGAAAGAAGAGGTGGAAGAAAGTTAATTAAGAAATTTAAGGATGCCCCTGAGATATAGAAAAGTAGATATTCACTAGAGTTTAAGAATATCCAGAGAGCAAGTGTCTGTACAAATTAAGTACCTCCGTAGTATGTTGTATAATACCATATTATGTGGAGCTTCATTAATATTTGCCCATGTATGAATAGAGACGATTATAACTGCGTTTAAGTAACCTGGTAGATATCTGTCTCAATGACTAGATAAAAACCTGGAGTCTAAGGGAATGATAACGTATTATCGTGAGGTCTATCGGGAAAGCTTATAGGACAAGATTGGGCACCAGAGTTAAACAGATCAGTTTAAGAAAGTGTTAATGCTGAATAGGTTAAAAGAGAGAAAGGTATAAAATGTATAACCCCTGCGAGCTGTAGAAAAATATGACTTTGAAAACTAATTTGAAATTCTCAGATATAAATTTCAGAGGTTCCAAAAGTCATCACCTTCAGTCTTAGGAAACCTCTCACCACTAAGTTTAGCCTGTGTGAAGGGAGAAGTACATGGAAAGTAGAGGCACAACGATTAAGGAGTCAAGTGACATAAGAGTAGAACCAGTTCTTTCAAATACCAAAACTATATAAACAGATATCATAAGATGATGAGTGTGACAGAATAAGCCTCTCCCCCAAAACATTAAATGTCCACATCCTTTAAACCAGTCTTCTTTTTATCAACTGTCCTTTATCTAGAGTTCAAACTGGAAATAATTCAATGAACTCATCTGTATTAAATACTATATTTACTCCTCCAGTATATTTATGTTTTATTTAGGATCACTTCCTTTTGTTAAAATAAATGATGCTGTGTTAGTCCTCACCCAAGTGTCAGTGAGAGTCAGATGAGGAGATGCATTTTGAGTAGTCAGGGAAAGGGGTGTGGAGAAGGAAGCAGAGAGGATCTCAGTAGCTCCTCAGAGCATATACCATAGTTAGCATCTTCACCACCTTTTGCAAAGTAATTTCTACACATCTGATTGGGGGGAAAATGATACGTATGTACCAAGTAGATATTGAAGCTATCAATTAATTGTACTTTGGAGACATGGTCTGATTTTGAAGGACCAAGAAAATGTGAGGAAGTATAGAATATAGGCAAGTAGATTGGGGAAGAGTTCATGGTACAAATTTCAGTTTCTGGAATCAAGGTCAGGAGACATGAATTTGAGTCAAACAATGACAAAAAGTTTGTGTAATTCCCTTTCTCTTTTTTTCTTTCATCATCTGGAGTGTTAAAGCATCATTTTTTAAAAAGACAAAATCATGTTACTCGCACATATGTAAAATGAACACATGTCCAAGATTTTGATGAAGGACCCAAGAAGATATTACAACTGGTTCAAAAGAGAATGCAAAGTGCCACACAATTGTAGTCGGTAAGGAATGCTGAACTTACAAATGTAAAACTAGTAAAACTGATCTATATCCATAGAGTGATAATTCACTGCACTCTACCAGATGCATTTCTATAAATAGGTATTATATGCATTGCTATCAGTTTTTTATAAATTAACTTTTATCTGGCAGAGTTGTAAAGTATGCTTATCAAAGATAAGAATCAAACAGGGTGCTCATCAAATTTTAGTCTTTTGCAATTCTTCCTTAATATAGATTAGATGATCTCTTGGGCTCTTTCTAATTCTAATACTCAATTAGTTTCCACAATCAATAAAGGGAAAAACAGGTGAAGAAAAAAGGGTAAGAGAAGTAATGAACTGAGAAGTCTGAAAAAACTTAACTTTCACACTGCTAACCTGGTCTTGTCACCAATAAACTTCCTTCTGTCTCACATTCTGGAATTGGGTGCTTATTATTAATAGATTCCATATTAGTTTAAACAGAAAGGGGGGAAATCATAAATCACAAGAGACTCTAAATGTATTATACTCATGGATAAATGGCAAAGCTTTCATAGCACATTCACTGTATGCCAATGAAATAGCATGATCTTTTGTTGAAGTAAAATTTGTTCTTGGTTAGACTGACAAGGGTAATTAATGCTCCTGTAGAAAAGCCCTGATCCCAGTTACTTTATGTCACATGAAAGAAAATTCCCCTGTTCACTCCTCCCTCATCTGTGGTTCATATTGAGTTATGAATCACACAATGACAGCCCTGCAAAGACAAGCAAAGTGGGGGCCAGGCTAACCCTGCAACAAAGCACACAGCCAGGACTGTAGGAAATGGCACATTTGCCTTCCTAGAGCAGAGCTGAGCAGGACTTGTTTCACAGGTTATGTTCTGAGAGAAGGATATCCAGGGCTTTTCCGAAGCTTCGGGTTATATTAGCATCTGTGGGCTATTTAGCCAGGTTTACCCTTCTCTCTCCCACACATATCCCTTCTTCTTTTCTCTCTTTCATCAGGGCATATCATTTAGTAGCAGACCACACCATTAGTGCAATGACAGAAAGGACAATTACATAGAACTCATACAGGAGTTATTTAAATTAGCATTTTAAAATTTGCTTACATTTATTGAACTCTTCCTAGAGGAAGTGTTCAATAAATGTTAGACATACTATGTTCACTATCTCATTTGATCCACCCATCAAGCCCAGGAGGTAGGTAGGCCCTGATGCTATTCTCATCTCTTGAGTGAAGATGGTAATTAACTTACCTGAAGTTCCACAGTTGATAAATGGCAAAGTTAGGCCTCAAACCTGGGTCTGACTGATATCAGACTTCCCATCTTAAGCATTGTACACATAGCTTCATCCCCACCACTCATCCCTACTGGGCCCTAACCATATTAGTGGGCAGGTTAAGAGTGATTCTACAACCCTCAGAGAGCTAAATGGTAGATTATTTTATGCTCTCCCATTCTGAGCATGACCAGACATACTCTCTCCAGGCTGTGGTAAACATAGATCTGTACCTGTGTGCAGGGAGAAACTGAAGAGATTAGGACAGCACAGAACTGATGTTGCTCTACTTCCCACTCACTGCTACCTTTTTTTTTTTTTTCCCTGAACGAGCCTACCCTAACAAAGAGAAGAAAGAAGGGTTTACTTTTTACCAAAGTTCATTCTGGGCAGTAAGGTTTTCCTTGAGCAAAATAAATACAATGAGGTCTGAGAGTTCTTTGCAAGACCTCACAACCCTATCCTTTAAAGTTTTATAATTCTCATTATTAGGAATTCCCTCTATAAGAAATTCTTTCCTTTGTGTTCAGCATTGCTAGGCAGTAAAATTAGATCAGATTTTGGAGGAAGACAAATCTCACCTGTATCCTTTACTAACTGGGTTAATTCCTGACCAGTTTTTAGCCCACTTCCTCATCTGCGAAACCTACTGATTGATCAAGAAAATTCCCTTATTCAAAAGTTGTTTACATTGGGCTATCCTGGTGGCGCAGTGGTTGAGAGTCTGCCTGCCGATGCAGGGGACGCGGGTTCGTGCCCCGGTCCGGGAGGATCCCACATGCCGCGGAGCGGCTAGGCCCATGAGCCATGGCTGCTGAGCCTGCGCGTCCGGAGCCTGTGCTCCGCAATGGGAGAGGCCACAGCAGTGAGAGGCCCGCATACCAGAAAAAAAAAAAAATTGTTTACACTTCCTCTTTTAAATGCAAAGTTCCCTAAAATTACTAGCACTTTATTGCTAATTTGGTAACAAGATAATCTTTCTCTTCAATAGATCTTGGGAAAATGGTTGTTCTAGTAGAAAAAAGGGAGACTCAAAAATTGAAAGAATGAACAATTAAAGAGAGAGGTGGAAAAAATTACCAAAGATACACTATCACTAAATCACAAAAAATCACCTCGGGAGTAGTGATTCAAAACCTGTATCACAGGTGGTAAAGAGAGGAGGCGAAGGAAAGGATGTTAATACAAAGGATTGATAATATGAAGGACACTAAAGCATCAAAATGTTTATTGCCTTGGCAAAAATCTTTTCTTTAATCATGCAATATTGCCTTTGGGCTTTATACACGTCTTGAACATAGCAGACTTTCAGGACCATGCAGAGCCCTAGGGCAACATTATATTTAAAAAGTCATCACTGTATCTTTAAAGGATACAAAACAGGTATGCTGCATTTATTTTTCATTTTGTTTTTCACTTACAAAAATGATACCTGGCACATCAACCAACTAGCAAAACACAGCTGTGAGTTAAAAGGCTAACTACCAGCGCAGAAGACTGTTGAGGTCAAAAAAGGCAATATAAGACCATCATCTACCATTGCCCCTTCCAGCCCACTTTGTCACTAACATCACTTCCCCACACACATATACTCATGTCCAGTATTTTTTAACTAAACAAAGGAAAAGAAGATGTAACTAAACTGTGTGTATGACTGTGTACAATTCACTTTTCTGTTAATTAAGACTGGTGTCTTGCAATGTTGGACTCCAGGGATTCCCCAAGGCCCAACCCATCACTAGCTCTGTATCACTTCTTTTCTACCACTCAGTGTCCTTTCTCCGTGATGCCCATATTGGAAAGAAATTAAAAAATGATTATAGGCATGCACAGTTCGGTCCTGTACCAGCGTCCTGAGCAGCCTCACGGGCTTCCTCCCTGCACAGCCTGTGAGTGACAACCCTTTCCTCACACCTGACTGGGCCTGTGGGGTGAGGAGGTGCTGCACAAAAGGAAATCTGAGGCACAGAGAAGTTAACTGCCTGGCCCAAGATCACAGAACTACCGTTGGTTGACAGGGTCTTGGTGCTCCAGCCGGGTGTCAGGCCTGAGCCCCTGAGGTGGGAGAGCTGAGTTCAGGACATTGGACCACCAGAGACCCCCTAATAGGCCCCATGTAATATCAATCGGCAAGAGCTCTCCCAGAGATCTCCATCTCAACGTTAAGACCCAGCTCCACTCAACGACCAGCAAGCTCCAGTGCTGGATACCCCATGCCAAACAACTAGCAAGACAGGAACACAACCCCACCTATTAGCAGAGAGGCTGCCTAAAATCATAATAAGGTCACAGACACTCCAAAACACACCACAGGACTCGGTCCTGCCTAGCAGAAAGACAAGATCCAGCCTCACCCACCAAAACACAGGCACCAGTCCCCTCCACCAGGAAGCCTACACAACCCACTGAACCAACCTTAGCCACTAGGGGTAGACACCAAAAACAACAGGAACTACAAACCTGCTGCCTGTGAAAAGGAGACCCCAAACACAGTAAGTTAAGCAAAATGAGAAGACAGAGAAATACGCAGGAGATGAAGGAGCAAGGTAAAAACCCACCAGACCTAACAAATGAAGAGGAAATAGGCAGTCTACCTGAAAAAGAATTCATAGTAATGGTAGTAAAGATGATCCAAAATCTTGGAAATAGAATGGAGAAAATACAAGAAACGTTTAACAAGGACCTAGAAGAAATAAAGAGCAAACAAACAATGATGAACAACACAATAAATGAAATTAAAAATTCTCTAGAAGGAATCAATAGCAGAATAACTGAGGCAGAAGAACGATAAGTAACCTGGAAGATAAAATAGTGGAAATAACTACTGCAGAGCAGAATAAGGAAAAAAGAATGAAAAGAATTTAGGACAATCTCAGAGACCTCTGAGATAACATTAAATGCACCAACATTCGAATTACAGGGGTCACAGAAGAAGAGAAAAAGAAAGGGACTGAGAAATTATTTGAAGAGATTATAGTTGAAAACTTCTCTAATATGGGAAAGAAAATAGTCAATCAAGTCCAGGAAGCGCAGAGAGTTCCATACAGAATAAATCCAAGGAGAAACATGCCAAGACACATAGTAATCAAACTATCAAAAATTAAATAAAAAGAAAAAATATTAAAAGCAGCAAGGGAAAAGCAACAAATAACACACAAGGGAATCCCCATAAGGTTAACAGCTGATCTTTCAGCAGAAACTCTGCAAGCCAGAAGGGAGTGGCAGGACATATTTAAAGTGATAAAAGGGAAATATCTACAACCAAGATTACTCTACCCAGCAAGGATCTCATTCAGATTCGATGGAGTAATTAAAACCTTTACAGACAAGCAAAATTTAAGAGAATTCAGCACCACCCAAACCAGCTTTACAACAAATGCTAAAGGAACTTCTCTAGGCAGGGAACACAGAGAAGGCAAACACCTACAAAAACAAACCCAAAACAATTAAGAAAATAGTAGTAGGAACATACATATTGATAATTACCTTAAATGTAAATGGATTAAATGCTCCATCCAAAAGATATACACTGGCTGAATGAATACAAAAACAAGACCCATACATATGCTGTCTACAAAGGACCCACTTCAGACCTAGGGACACATACAGACTGAAAGTGAGGGGATGGAAAAAGATATTCCATGCAAATGGAAATCAAACAAAATCTGAAGTAGCAATTCTCATATCAGACAAAATAGACTTTAAAGACTATTACAAGAGACAAAGGAGGACACTACATAATGATCAAGGGATCAATCCAAGAAGAAGATATAACAATTGTAAATATTTATGCACCCAACATAGGAACACCTCAATACATAAGGTAAATGCTAATAGCCATAAAAGGAGAAATTGACAGTAACACAATCACAGTAGGGGACTTTAAAACCCCACTTTCACCAATGGACAGATCAACAAAAATGAAAATGAATAAGGAAACATACCTTAGAACATTCTATGACATAAATCACAGCAAGGTCCTTTTTGACCCACCTCCTAGAGAAAGGGAAATAAAAACAAGAATAAACAAATGGGACCTAATGAAACTTAAAAGCTTTTGCACAGCAAAGGAAACCATAAACAAGACCAAAAGACAACCCTCAGAATGGGAGAAAATATTTGCAAATGAAGCAACTGACAAAGGATTAATCTCCAAAATATACAAGCAGCTCGTGCAGCTCAATATCAGAAAAACAAACAACCCAATCCAAAAAACGGGCAGAAGATCTAAATAGATATTTCTCCAAAGAAGATATACAGATTGCCATCAAACACATGAAAGGATGCTCAACATCACTAATCATTAGAGAAATGCAAATCAAAACTACAATGAGGTACCACCTCACACTGGTCAGAATGGCCATCGTCAAAAAATCTACAGGGCTTCCCTGGTGGCGAAGTGGTTGAGAGTCCGCCTGCCGATGCAGGAGACGCGGGTTCGTGCCCCGGTCTGGGAGGATCCCACATGCCGCGGGGCGGCTGGGCCCATGAGCCATGTCCGCTGAGCCTGCGTATCCGGAGCCTGTGCTCCGCAACGGGAGGGGCCGCAACAGTGAGAGGCCCGCGTACCGCCAAAAAAAAAAGAAAAAATCTACAAACAATAAATGCTGGAGAGGCTGTGGAGAAAAGGGAACCCTCTTGCACTGCTGGTGGGAATGTAAACTGATACAGCCACTATGGAGAACAGTATGGAGGTTCCTTAAAAAACTAAAAATAGAACTACCATATGAGCCAGCAACACCATTACTGGGCATATACCCTGAGAAAACCATAATTCAAAAAGACACATGCACCCTAATATTCATTGCAGTTCTATTTACAATAGCCAAGACATGGAAGCAACCTAAGTGTCCATCAACAGATGAATGGATAAAGAAGATGTGGCACATATATACAATGGAATATTATTCAGCCATAAAAAGAAATGAAACTGAGTTATTTGTAATGAGGTGGATGGACCTAGAGTCTGTCATACAGAGTGAAGTAAGTCAGAAAGAGAAAAACAAATACCATATGTTAACACATATATATGGAATTGAAAATAAAAGGTTCTGAAGAACCTAGGGGCAGGACAGGAATAAAGATGCAGACATTGAGAATGCACTTGAGGACATGGGGCGGGGAAGGGTAAACTGGGAAGAAGTGAGAGAGTGGCATGGATGTATATACACTACCAATTGTAAAACAGATAGCTAGTGGGAAGTAGCCGCATAGCACAGGGAGATCAGCTCAGTGCTTTGTGACTACCTAGAGGGGTGTGATAGGGAGGGTGTGAGGGAGATGCAAGAGGGAGGAGATATGGGGATATATGTATATGTCTAGCTGATTCACTTTGTTATACAGCAGAAACTAACACAACAATGTAAAGCAATTATACTCCAATAAAGATGTTAAAAAATAAATAATAATTATAATGGATGAGCCTATTTTGTTTGTGCTTCAAAGAGCTTCTAGGAACAAAGCCCAAAGAGAAAAAACATTACTAGGATGATTCCACATTTAACTAAGAGATTCCTGGACTCTCAGTTGAGAAAAAAAAAAATGGCCATCTAGTCACAATATTGAGGTCTCAATATTGTGGTCTCAATATTTATTGAGACCTCACTGGTATGCTAATGCTAGGCTTTTGTTATTTTCACTGGAAGTCACAATTTCAGACAGAAACAAAGTCACCTTCTTATTGAAAAGGCACAGGGGTAGAAGTCAAAAGACAAGGGATCCTGTTCCAGAATCTAACATTCAGTTCCAATGCCCTCTGACTTCTTCCCTCTGAATAGGGTTTACCTGACTGCCTTAAGGGGTTATGTGAGAATCAAGAGAGATAGTATATAGAAAAGTGCTTTATAATCTGTTAAGTATTATATAAATATATATTAAACTGCACATAAAATCATTATATTAAAAAACAAACACACCTTGGAAATTTAATGAAACCAAGGTGAACACCACTATTGCAATTAATTCCTCTCATCTTATAAAATGTACAACAGTAGTAGGGACAAAATAAATGTTTAAATAAATGTATCAGGGTCTGTGTGGTCAGCAGCACTCACTCACTGGCAAAGCGTCTCACTACTCCACCTCAGTCTCCCAGTACACACGGCTCCAATTCATGCCTCAGCAAAAGTAAAATATATATAATTTTTTCAGTATTGCTTACGAACATCAGAAACTGCAATGTCGAACCCACCTATGTCAAAGGCTGAAGTATGGTGGCAGAGGGGGTCTTCCAGTGACAGGTGTAGTTAGCATACAATAACAAAACTTTTCTCAAATTACTTCCACCCAGTCTAACCCTACCTGTCCATCTCACCAGTGAGACATGGTGTGGGAATATCTGGGGAACAGGGATTATTTCCCACTCACTTCCAAACTTCCAAGGCAGGAAGGGTAGATATCCTACTTATTGGAAACATTTAAAACCTATTGAAAATAGTTAAACTATACAGCCTGTGGTTTAATGCTCTTTAAATTGCATCAGTTAAAATGCAACAGTTTAATCAAAATAGACAAATTTATAACACTGAAAATTTAAGTATTTTAATATAACTTAACATAACACTTTAATCACTTCTATCTGGCTGACATTTTTCACGCTAGCTATACAAAACTTATTGATATATGTCATCAACACTGCATCATTTTGCCTCACTGTGGCATAGATTCCCACTGGGGTAGCTGAATAGTTCACAGTGATTAGTGTTCCTCTGATAACTATTCCCAGTATAGAGGAGTGGGTTCCATAACTATGTGTATACTATGAGACCCTATCCCAGGTTGTATTTGACTGATTTAGGGTGGGCACCTATCCCCAAATTTTCTCCCAGGAATTTACTATGCTTTCAAACTAAGAGGCACAATTACTTTGGTTCATTGAAGAACTGGTCCACTAACTGAGGTCTCTAGGACTTTCCGAGAACCTACTCCCAACGGCTGGTTGCCCAGTTCTTCCTTGGAATCTGTAAGATTGTCTAGCATATGTCCAATTAATTCTTTTTTAGCCTAAGTTATTTAGAATTGATATAGCTACTTGCAGTCAAAAGAATCTTAATATAGAAATTGTAACACAAGTTTATTTTTCCTTTACTTATTGTAGTGGGCAGAATTCTAAAATGGCCCACCAAATTCCCACACCTTCGTGTGTACTCCCTGTATAATTCCCTCCCCTTGAGTGGAGGCAGAACCTGTGAATATGATGGGAATTAAAATATCAAACTATGATTTTGTGGCAAATTCATTCACTAAATTCTATCTTAGATCCAGGTCTAAAAAGATAAAGACTAGATTTGAGGAACTGAGGAAAAACCTCATGAACATTGGCCAATTCTATGTCCAAACTTTCTCAAACATCAAAATGATAGGAGAACCACAGAGACAAAGAGTTATATAAGAGTGAACAAAGCTCCCTGGGCACCCTTCTGTCTCTTGGAGGTAGGATACCTAGGGTGGTGGTGCTGACAGGCAGTCAGCATGGGGAAAGGAACCAGCCAGAGCAGAGTATCTGAAAAGGAGTTTCCCAAGATTTTTTCTATCCCCTGTGGGAGTGGCATGAAGGTGCACACATATAACCTATGCTTCCATGTAGAACAAAGTTATGCTCCTTAGCAAAGCAGCATTATACAGACTCATTTTAAGGGTTCTGGGTACTTAAATTTTTGATTGTGAGATCCCTTTATTTCTGAACCTCCACCTCAGATTATGCAACTCTTATTATCTGACCCTGCATTGTAGGACCTAAGATTTTTCCATTTCTGTTAATTTAGGTGCTTTCTGAGAACAGGCATGACCATATTCTGCCACACGTTTAGAAAGGTCAGCGCTGTGGCTGCTATACAATCTTCTTGGCACTGACTGAAAGAAAATTTAAAAAAAATTATCCTCAAGAGAAAGTGATGCATGTAAACATATAATTATAATACAGCATGAGACATGGCACAATGGAAACATAGACAAATTGCCATGGTAGAACAGAGACAAAGGGAACTAACTCCTTCTGGAGAAGGTTTTAGGTTGGAAGATAAATGCCATAACAAATTGGGAAAAAAATCATACAACTAGAAGCTTAAAAAGGTTAGATATTTGACAGAGGATGTTGATAATGGTGGAAGCTAAACATGTGTGAGAGCAGGGGGTAATGGGAAACCTCAGGTCCTTTCTCTTAATTTTGTTGTGAACCTAAAACTGCTACTTAAAAAATAAAGTCGTTTTAAAAAAGTAAATGAATAGACCATCAAATAAAATGAAATTTTAAGAAGGTAGATATTTTTACAAACAATACCAAATAGTAAACAAAAACTAAAAATTCCTGAACTGAAACATTTAATGTGGGGAAAGACCTAGAGCTCATTAAAAAGATTACGTGTGCAAGGACTCATTAAGAACAGTGAGGTTCAAAAGTCATGTTACTGAGTTTACAGTCAGATGGCATTGCCTGTCATTCCCCAGATCATTTCCCATGCTTTCTGCTCTGTAGGAACAACTTTGAGTGGTGCTTTATTTGCATGTCAGACTAAAATGACATTGATCCAAACAGACACCAACACAGAATTGCAGAGGAAGCCCCATTGAGTCAGCGCTGGCAAAGGAGGACACCAACAAAGGAACGATTGAAGCCATCAAGTACAGGAAGTGTGTGGGCATAGGTGTGTGGGAAAGGATGTCAACACCATGAGTCAATGCCTGAGGACAGGTGGAGGTGGCCACATACACAGGGAAGACAGAAGAAGTGGTCCCAGTATATAAATGAATGAAAGAGAGATGAACTGAAGCATAGGAGTTAAGTTATAGGATACAGGAGGAAGGAAGAAAAAGAGAAACAAGCAAAGTTCAAGAAGTAGATAGTAACAGAGGTTCAAAAACAGAGAAGGAGACAAGGATACCTGGCGGGGAAAGAGAGAGAGAGAGATTATCCATAATAGCAACTCAGTGGGGCAAAACTCCACTGTTTGCCTCTAGGTTTCACAAGACTGTCCATTCAGCGTGTTCTATGGAACACCATGCTCTAGAAATATTTTCTGTTTTTTTTTAGGACAAGAAAGAACTTTGCTCTGTGTTTTCTCCACCTCCATCTATACTGCCACCCCTCTTCCCCAGTGTGCGATTTCAGCAATATTTCTCTGTATCTTGAAAGCACACATATAACAAATAACCTACTATGATCATTGCAATATTTTTATTAAATTTCATAATTTTCTGATGGGGGAATGGGAACTTACAGAAGGAACATGCTTAGCCAATTCTTTAAAGGTAACTTCTGTCACCTGGGAAGAGAGGCACATTAATTATACTCTTGTGACCAAGCAACAATCCCTATTAAGATAGCCAAGAGCTGGGCAAGCAATATCCACAGCTATATTTAGCTAAGGGCCAATTGCCACTCTGCACTCCAGTTCAGCCCGCAAAGCCAAAGAGGAATGTAACAGCAGCACCATGAGGACTCCTGAATGCAGCTATAGCATAATGCTATGGTCAGATGGAAGGGTCATTTCTGGCCTTTGAAGACCTGTCACGGGAGTGGAGGCAGAGCAGCATGCCTTCTTACGAACAGGAAAAAACTTAACTCTAGTAGAAGGAGAAAGGGATAAGACAAAAATAACTTTCCCACCTCTTTTTGCAATTTATGTAGTCACCTTCTTCTCTCCCTAGCCCTTATTAGGAAAATGTGACGGTCTTTTTCTCCAAATGCTGTAAAATCATACAATCATCTTCCAAATACGTGAACTGATCTACAAAGGCAATTTTGCCAAATATCCTACTTACAGTGCAATTTCATAAAACAGGAAAAAAAATAGGCTCATAAAAATGAAGAAAAAAATTAGATTCCTTCATTTGGCCACTAGATTTATGATAACATATTCTCTCATTTTTCTCCTTAAACTAGCAGTTTCAAGTGACAGGAAAGGGTCCGGAGACTGGGCTGAACTTCAGATGGGTAAAATATGCTTAAGAGACTTTAAAAAAAAAGTGGAATCAAACTAAGAGCCAATCAAATAAAACACCAATCCAAAGGAGCTGGGAAGAGAATCAGAAACGAGATAGCATGCAATGAACTGAGAGAGTAGGGCCTGTCCTAGTGGTACTTCCTTAGTGCAGGAGAGGGATTCAGGACCTTTCTGTAGAACTCATGTCCCTAGTCCACCTGAGCAGAGGAATCTCTGGGAGCCAGAGCCTGATGGCTCTGCACCCTGACCAGTGATTTTCCAGCCATTGCTTGAACCCTTTCAATGTCTAAAAAAATTACAACTTTACCAGGCAACTTATTCCATTGTTGGACACCTCTGGTTACCAGAAAAGATGATCACAAGATCTGAGTCAGAAAGTTCTTCCTTCTCTCTATTTTTCCATTATCTCTTAGTATCACATTTATCTTTCTGCAGCTG
This sequence comes from Delphinapterus leucas, assembly GCF_059928025.1. Taxonomy (NCBI): domain Eukaryota; kingdom Metazoa; phylum Chordata; class Mammalia; order Artiodactyla; family Monodontidae; genus Delphinapterus; species Delphinapterus leucas. The sequence continues at coordinate 61,631,194 of NC_143132.1, read as the reverse complement.
CAGGCCTTGCCTGTATTTTTTCTTCTTCTTTCAACCCAAGGTCCTTTATTATTCATAGTTGTCTTTTTTTCTTTCAAAAGTGAGCTCCTGCTGGATTTTTGCTTTCCTCAACTATTTATCCAGGTATCTGACACCCCTTTTTGGATTCATTGTTGATGCTTGTCTTGCCATCATGATTGTGGGTTCATTAAAAAAGCTGAGTTGGCAGGTGCTCTCTGTGCAGCCAATTCGTTTCTAACTACATCCCTTCTTTTTCTTCTCATAGAAATGATTCACAATTGTATTCAGAACTTTATTTTTCAAGTGTTCCAACCCTTTGAGCCGTAGAATAATATTTTATTAGTGTTTATTATGGAAGCAGGGCTAACATTGCATCACAGTGGAAAAGGCACTCTCTTGAGGGGCACAGAAGGCATGTGTTGATGGCCAAATGAACACTACAATAGATGTTCCCCTTTAGGTAGCCCCTCAGGAGAGTTACTGCATAGAACAGGAGTCCAACAGCACCACATGAGAAGTGGATGCTGAGCCAGGCCCACTCAGAATCTAAGTGGTTTGCTTTTGCTGACCAGGCCTTTAAGATGAGTGAGTCTAATTTTTGCTTCAACAAAATCACAATTCTCAATGAGTCATGGATATTTGGGTGGCTTTAGAGTGGTTAAAATCACAAATGTCAAGTCCACAAATGTGAAAAGCCTACAGCAGAGATCAAAACACAAATGTTTATAGGAGCCAGGCAGGAAACGTAAATGAGTAGCTCAGGATGGATGGAAGACAATAGCAAGTGGTAAAGGCTATGTTTAATTGGGAAGGAATAATAATCATAATCACAGCAAACACTGATATAGCAGTTATTCTGTGCCAGGCATAAGTTGAAGAGTTTTACACATATTAATTTATTTAACCCTCCAAACCACGAGGTTCCCTTACTATCCCCCAATTTAAAGGTAGGAAAACTGAGACACAAAGCATTTAAGTTAGAAGCACATACCCCATGTAAAGGGGGCAAATACTACTCAAGTCCATCTAATTGCTGTCATTAAGATTTGTGTTCCAATGCTATCAAGTCTTATGACTTTATAAGAGAAGCTAGAAATTCAAATTTGTATGTGAAATCTTAGTTTTAAATTACGGCTTGTGATCTTTAAACATATTTTATGGACCACACATGTCTAGTATTCAGCCCAGAGGACACTAGCTTGTGTTTCCGGTATTTACTACCCTTTAATAAAGGGATCGTCCTCAACAATGACATCTCTTCAGTTAGTATTTTTAGCATTTTCTTTCTGGAAAAGTGACAAGATTAGGAATTCCTTCTGAACAAGTGAAAAAGAAGGGAAGGGAGGAAGAGAAGGAAAAAAAAGGAAGAAAGAGAAATTCATACATTCATTCATTCATTCATCTACTCAAAGGCCATAGGTCTTTGAGTAGATGAATCAAAGGCCATAGGTCCTTTGAGTAGATGCACACAGCACACTGCTGCTATACAAGACCACACTTTATGAATTTCAGAATGATACACACACACACACCCCCACCCCCACACACACAAAACTATGTGTACAGCAAATAGAAGTGGACCTTTCCTGAATCTCCTACAATCCAAGTGCATTACAACCATCTCTACCTTCTTTCCCTCTGATCCACTCCCAAATGAAGCCACAGCACTGCCTTTCAATCTACATACAATTCCAGTCCTCTCAGTTGCCCCACACCAAATCTCTCCAACCATCCCAGGATTCCAATTACACTCCAAAAAGTCCCTTCTGGATACCTCTACTACCTGTTTAGAGACAAAAATACTCTTCTGAGGAGAGCATATAATGTTAGAACAGTAAAGTTCATTAAGAATACAGCTTCTGCTTTTTAAAAGTAAAATAATTAAGGCTTAGATAGATAAAGCAACTTGTGTACGAGTTTAGAAGCAATCTGTGAGCCTCATTCCAGCGTTCTATCAGAAGACCAGTTGGATTTACTATTTGGGGAACATCTAGGAGAACTTTACTGTGTCCTGAAAGCAGATATATATAAAATCCAGATCGTTTTTTTATTTTTTGCTTCAATGCCTTTCCTTGACATCAATATCCTTTTTTTCCTCTCCTGGCTAACAAATACTCATTGTTCAAGCACAAATCACTACTTCCAAGAAGGCTTCCCAGACACCCTTTCTTTGCATCATACACAACTGAGATGTTGTTCTTGTGTGCTCTCTCTGCTAACTTTTATCAGTGTTCTCATCATGTTGTGCTACAAATGGTTCTTTAGGTGTTTGCCCTGCTCCCCTCAACTCCTGCCTCTTGGGGACAATGGATGGACCTTTGTATTGCTGTGAACCTAGGGCCTGGTAAGTTACTGACAGATGCATAGTGAGCTGTCAGAAAAAGTTAGTTTAATGAATGGATGAGTAGATGCTCCATCTGCCCTTTGAGAGACACAAGTGAGAAATTGATATTTCTACAAAGATACTGAATGTCTAAGGATGAGCTCTGCCACAGAGGAAAGAGAAAAGTTCCTTAGTGACCTCATCCTTTATGGGAGGAACAAAAGTGAATCTCTTTTGCCAATTTATTTTTATGATGATGGATTCTTAAGGAAAGTGTGATTGTTTTACCAAGGATGACTCAAGTACCTGTAATACTGTTGATTTTTTCCATTGAATTTTACAGATAATCTGTTCTGTTTGAACATGGACTCTGGTAGAGGGGGCATGGGAGGGAAACAAAAAGAGGATTCTCTAAATTTGGCCCTTGTATAGGATATAGATTAGAATTGGGCTTGCTTACTGGGCAAGAATGAGCTATTGGAATGTCAGAAACCTATATTATGTTTGTCTGATGGTGTTTTGAGGCACATTTGAGTGTGTTGCACGCTTTCTTTTCTTGTTTCTCTTTTGTTTCTCCATGGGTCCTTCAGCAAAGCTCCTTTTCTAAAATTCATCTGATCTCAGCTATATAAAAGCAGAGAACTGTTTTCCCAATACTTGTGTGATAAAGAAAGGGAGAGCAGCAGTGTCAGCAGAAATAAAATGAAAGAACCCCAAGGGTCTGCATACTTATCCACTGAACACCAAGAAAATATAGGTAGAGAATATAGAAATGAGATTTCTCATATACCTCCTCAATATATTTTGTTTTTAGCACTTCCTTTCAATTCTCATACAACCTTGATTCAGAACCTCATCATTTCCAATTTACGTCATTTCATTATCTTCTTACTGGTCTCCAAGACTCCAAACTCTACCCCTCCCATCCTCACATCTTCCAATCCATTCACCATGCTCTGGAGTGAGCTACCTGAAAAATTATTTTATTCCTTGCCAAGTTAAGTTTTACTGCCGTTCTCTTGTTTACAATCCCTCAGCATCTTCTATGAGGCCAGTATTACCTTGACACCGAAACCAAAGATATCACAAGAAAAGTATGTACAGACCAATATCCCATGTAAATATAGATGCAAAAGTCCTTAACAAAACACTAGGAAACTGAATCCAATAACATGTAAATAGTATTATATACCACAAACAAGGTATATTTACACTAGAAATGCAAGGTTGCTATAACATATGAAAATAAATCAATACACGACATTAATAGAAAAAAACGGCAAAAATCATATGATTTGACAAAGTTCAACAACCTTTCATAATAAAAATACTTAAACTAGGAATACAAGGGAACTTTCTCAACCTGATAAAAGACAGCTATAGGGGCTTCCCTGGTGGCACAGTGGTTAAGAATCCACCAGCCAATGCAGGGGATACGGGTTCAAGCCCTGGGCCGGGAAGATCCCACATGCTGCGGAGCAACCAAGCCCGTGTGCCACAACTACTGAAGCCTGCACATCTAGAGCCCGTGCTCCGCAACAAGAAAAGCCACCACAGTGAGAAGCCTGAGCACCGCAACAAAGAGTAGCCCCCGCTCGCCACAACTAGAGAAAACCCACACCAGCAACAAAGACCCAACTCCGCCAAAAATAAATAATAAAAAAGAAATTTATTTTTTAAAAAAGATTCTTACAAGAATTAAAAGACAGCTATAAAAAACCCACAGCTAATATTATACTTAATGGTGAAAGGCTGAATGTTTTCAGCCTAATATAATGAAGAAGACAAGGCTATACACTCTTCCTTCTATTAGGCAACATTGTACTGGAGGTTCTACCCAGGAAAACTAGGCAAGAAAAGGAAATAAGAGGGATCCAGACTGGAAAGGAAGAATTAAAACTATCTCTATATGTAGTGACATGATCTAATATATTGAAAATCTGCAATATTAAACAAAAAAGTATTAGAACTAACAAATGATTTCAGCAATGTTGCAAGATAAAGATTAACATAAAAATCAGTTGTTTTGTTTTTTAGCAATGAACTATCAGAAAGTGAAATTAAGAAAACTATTTTTTACAATGGTATCAAAAGGAATAAAATACTTGGGAATAAATTTAACCCTGGAAGTGCAATATTTGTACACTGAAAGCTACAAAATGTTGTTGAAAGAAATTAAAGAAGAACTTAAATAAATGTATAGATATCCTATATTCATGGGTTGGAACATATGTTAAGAAAGTAATACTTCCAAAACTGATCTACAGATTCAACACAATGCTTATAAAAATGTAGCTGTCCTGATGGTCCTAAAATTCATATGGAAATGCAAAGTTGGAGGACTCAAACGTTCCAGTTTCAAAACTTTCTACAAAGCTATAGTAATCAAGTTAAGGTGGTATTGGTATAGGTGAGATATATAAATCAATGGAATATAATTCACATTCCAGAAATAAATGTTTACATTATCAATTATTATCAATTTATCTTCAACAGGGGTAACAAGATAACCCAATAGGAAAAGAATAGTCTTCAACAAATGGTACTAGGAGAACTGGATATCTACATGCCAAAGAATAATTTTGGAACCCTAATGCATTCCATATATAAAAATTAACTCAAAGTAGATCAAAGATCTAAATATAAAATGTAAAACTATAAAATTCCTAGGAGAAAACATAGGAGCAAATATTTGTGACCTTAGTTTAGGCAATAATTTCTTAGATATGGTAACTAATGCACAGATGATGAAAGAGAAAAACAGATAAATTGGATTTCATCAAAATTGAAAACATTTTCTTTCAAAGGACACCATCAAGTAAGTAAAAAAAAATCATGAAGAAAATATTCATAAGTCTATATATTGATAAGACATTTGTATTCAGAATACATAGAGAACTCCTATAACTCAACAATTAAAAGTCATATAACCCAATTCAAAGGTGGTGTTACAAAGTGAACTGTGCCTCCCATAATTCATATGTTGAAGCCCTAATTCCAACGTGACTGGGAAAGAGGCCTTTATGGAAGTAACTGTGGCTAAATAAAGTCATAAGTGTAGGGCCCTAATCCAATATGGCTGGTGTGTTTATGAGAAGAGTTTTGAGGTACATGTGCAGAAAAAAGGTCATGTGAAGACACAGTGATAAAGAGGTCATCTGTAAGCTAAGGAGAGAGGCCACAGGAGAAACCAAACCTGCAGACACCCTAATTTTGGACTTTCAGCCTCCAGAAATGTGAGAAAATAAATTTCTGTTCTTTAAGCCACCCAGTGTGTGGCATTTTATTATGGTAGCCCTCACAGACTAAAACAAATGGGAAAGAATTGGAAGAGATACACTAATGACATATAAATGACCAGTAAGCACATGAAAAGCTCAAGATCAGTAGTCATCAGGGAAATGGAAATCAAAACCACATGAAATACCACTTCACACTCACTAGAATAACTAAAATAAAAAAAGACAATAACAAGTATTGCCAAGGATGTGGAGAAATTGGAACCCTCATACATGCTGGTAAGAATATAAAATGGTACAACCACTTTGGAAAACACTGTAGCAGTTCCTCAAAAAATGAAACATAAAGTTACCATATAACCCAGGAATTCCACTACTAGGTATACCCTAAGAGAAATGAAAATACACATTCATACAAAATTTGTACCAAAATGTTCATAGCAGCCAAAAAGTGAAAATAATCCAAATGCCCATCAACTGATAAATGGATAAACAAAATGTAGTATATCCACAGAATGGAATATTATTCAGCCATCAAAAGTAATGGAGTATTGCTACATGCTACAACATGAATGAATCCTGAAAACATTATGCTAAGTGAAAGAAGTCAGTTAGAAAACACCACACATTATATGGGTCCATTTACATAAAGTTTCCAGAAAAGGCAAATCCATGTGGACAGAGGTAGATTATTGGTTGCTGAGGGCTGGAGAGAAGAGTGTATGACTGATTACTCATGGGTATAGAGTTTCTTTTGGGATAATGAAAATGTTCTGAAATTAGATTATGGTGATCATTGTACAACTCCATGAATATACTAAAAGTCATTCCATTGTACACTAAAAGGTGAATTTTATGGCATGTGAATTATATCTCAATAAAATTTTTACTTTAAAAAAAAAAATAACAAAACTTGACATTTTCCTTTTGCCTACAGATTTAAGTCCAAACTTGTCAATCGGCCCTCTAGACTTTGCTTACCTAACCTTCTCTCTCACCACTTCAACATCCTCATTTATTTTCTCTTAAAGAAGGCATTCCATTCCTTATATTCCTGGAAAGTCATACTCTTTTTTTTTTTTTAATACCCAGCTCCAGAGTCAATTTCTCTGTAGCCCCCCAATCAGTAAACATGATTACTTTCTAGTTTGTGCCCATACTGTATATTTTATGTATTTCTGAGCACCTAAGTTTTCACCAAGAAAATGGTACACATTTTCCTTTATGTCACACAAACAATGGGACTGTTCTAAAAGATTTTTTTTAAGTTTCCCATTTAAAAAATTCATGACATGTTAATAATTAAATAAAATGCTGTGGGTGTTTGGCATTTATTGAGTGGCCTACAAGTGACCAGCTGATGATGATGCCATAGTGCCTTACCTACGCAATAAATACAGAGAGCATAAATTTTAATGAAGAGACTGAAAATAAATTTGTCAGTGACTACTTCATTTTATGAAAATATCATACACTTCATGGGGAAAATGATCATGCCACTGAGCAGAAATAATTGCATATAAGCTGAAAAACAAGTTGAAAAGCTAAGATAAAAAAATTGGCAAATGATGCATATATTTTCAAAAGGTTTTTTCCATCACTGTTTGGTTTCATGGATGCTGTTCTACAAATTCTGATCATATGTGGTTTCACCATAACCTTATCTCCAAATAAATGGGTATTTCCTGGTAAACAAACATTTAATATACTCCTTTAGTGCTGCATTATGCTTATTGCATCTTTCAGAAAAAGGATATACACTACAAAGCCTAAAGTATTTTTAATTGAAGTATAATTGATTTATAATATTGTGTTAGTTTCAGGTATACATCAAAGTAATTCAGTTATACATACATATATATATAATTTTTTCAGATATTTTCCATTTTAAGTTATTATAAGATATTGAATATAGATTTCTGCATTATACAGTAAATCCTTGTTGCTTATTTATTTTATGTATAGTAGTTTGTATCTGTTAATCCCATCCTCCTAATTTATGCCCCCCTCCTTCCTTTCCCCTCTGGTAACAATAAGTTTGTTTTCTATGTCTGTGAGTCTGTTTCTGTTTTATATATAGATTCATTTGTATTGTTTTTTAGATTCTACATATAAGTGATATCATATAATATTTGTCGTTTTCTGTCTGACTTATTTCACTTAGTATGATATTCTCTAGTTCCATCCATGTTGTGCAAATGCCAATGTTTCATTCTTTTTTATGACTGAGTAATATTCCATTTTGTGTGTGTGTGTGTGTGTGTGTGTGTGTGTGTGTGACACCTTCTTAAACCAATCATCTGTTGATTGGTACTTGGGTTGTTTCCATGTCTTGGCTATTGTAAATAGTGCTGCTATGAACATTGGGGTGCATGTATCTTTTTGAATTAGAATTTTTGTCTTTTCTGGATATATGTCCAGGAGTGGGATTGCTGGATCATATGGTAGCTCTATTTTTAGATCTTTGAGGACCCTCCATACTGTTTTCCATATGGCTGCACCAATTTATATTCCCACCAATAGCGTATGAGGGTTCCCTTTTCTCCACACCTTCTCCAGCATTTATTATTTGTAGATTTTTGATGACAGCCATTCTGATTGGTGTGAGGTGAAACCTCACTGTGGTTTTGAATTGCATTTCTCTAATAATTAGCAACACTGAGCATCTTTTCATGTGACTGTCGGCCATCTGTATGTCTTCTTTGGAGAAATATCATCTATTCAGGTTTTCTGCCCACTTTTTGATTGGGTTGTTTTTTTGATATTGAGTTGTATCAGCTGTTTGTATATTTTGGATGCTAACCCAATGACTGGTCACATCATTTACAAATATTTTCTCCCATTCCATAGGTTGTTTTTTTCATTTTGTTGATGGTTTCCTTTGCTGTGCAAAAGTTTTTAAGTTTGATTAGGTCCCATTTGTTTATTTTTGCTTTTATTTCTTTTGCCTTGGAAGACTGAGCTAAGAAAATATTGCTACAATTTATGTCAAAGAATGTTTTGCCTATATTCTCTTCTAGGAGTTTTATGGTGTCATATCTTATATTTAAGTCTTTAAGCCATTTTGAGTTTAGATTTTTTTTTTTTTTTTTTTTTGCGGTACACGGGCCTCTCACTGTTGTGGCCTCTCCCATGGCAGAGCACAGGCTCCGGATGCGCAGGCTCAGAGGCCATGGCTCACGGGCCCAGCCACTCGGCGGCAGGCAGGATCTTCCTGGACCGGGGCAAGAACCCATGTTCCCTGCATCGGCAGGCGGACTCTCAACCACTGCACCACCAGGGAAGCCCTTGAGTTTAGTTTTGTCTATGGTGTGAGGGAGTGTTCTAATTTCATTGATTTACATGTAGCTGTCCAGCTGTCCCAACATCAATTGCTGAAGAGACTGTCTTTTCTCCATTGTATATTCTTGCCTCCTTGGTCATAGATTAATTGACTGTAGGTGTTTGGGTTTATTTCTGGGCTCTCTATTCTGTTCCATCGATCTACATGTCCTTTTGTGTGTGTGTGTGTGTGTGTGTGTGTGTGTGTGTGTGTGCCAATACCACACTGCTTTGATTGCTGTAGCTTTGTAGTATTGTCTGAAGTCTGGGAGGGTTATACCTCCAGCTCTGTTCTTTTTCCTCAGGATTGCTTGGGCAATTCTGGGTGTTTTGTGGTTCCATATAAATTTTAGGATTATTTGTTCTAGTTCTGTGAAAAATGTATGGATATTTTAATAGGGATGACATTAAATCTATAGATTGCTTTGGGTAGTATGGCCATTTTAACAATATTAATTCTTCCATTCTAAGAGCATGGAATATCTTTCCATTTATTTACATCTTCAGTTTCCTTTATCAATGGTTTATAGTTTTCAGTGTATAGTATAGGTCTTTCAGCTCCTTGATAAGTTTATTTCTAGGTATTTTATTTTTTGATATAATTTTAAACAGGACTGTTTTTATACTTCCTCTTTCTGATATTTCATTGTTCATGTAAAGAAATACAACAGATTTCTGTATATTAACCTTGTATCCTGCTACCTTGCTGAATTCTTTTATTAGTTCTAATAGCTTTTGTGTGGAGTCTTTAGGGTTCTCTATGTAGAATATCATGTCATCTGAAAATAATGACAATTTTACCTCTTCCCTTTCCAATTTGGATACCTTTTATTTCTTTTTCTTGTATGATTGCTGTGGCTAGGAATTCAAATACTATGTTGAATAGAAGTGGTAAGACTGGGCATCCTGTCTTGTTCCTAAATTTAGCAGGAAGGCAAAGCCTGAATTTTTGATATGATAGCACATAAAATGTAGTTATTATATTTGCATGACTACATTTTTATATTTTTATATAATTTTGTTCCTAATTCTAGGTAAATGATGAGAAATAGCTTATATTAATACAATTTACATAATCTTAATATGTCAATTAATACATTTGAATTATATTAAATGAAAGTATTCCAAAATATAAATAAAATTCTTTATGTGTAGCTGGGCTGATTGAAAATAAGAAAATATTGATTTGTTTTTCTAGAATCAATCAAGGTTAAGAATAGTCATAACCCTTATTTTTCTTGATGTGTCTTAAAAACAACAAACCATTAATTCATTGATATACCAACTATTTAAAGAGTGGATGAAGGAGATCTCAATTCCCCCTCCTTTCCAAAATCATTTTTGGTAGTGGGAATATAACTGAGTAAATGCTTTATATTAGGCCCAGAGGCAGATGCAATCTATGTGGCCTGATAATAGCAAGGTAAACACAATGATGATTGACATTTATATTAAACTTGGAGGTTTAGAAGTCACTTTCACATACATTGCCTCATTCCATGCTCACAATATGCTCTGAAATAACGAAGTTGGGTTTAATCCCTATACTGTAGGTGAAAATGCTAAAGCCAGGAAGCTTGAATTAAATTTACAAGGTCAAAAAGTCATTCTCAGAACCAGAACCAAAACTCAGGTTTACTAACTCCTTTCCTGGAGTTCTTTCTACTTCCCTATTGTCAAACTGCAGGGCTGTGGGAAATGGATGGGATGATAAATGTGCTAAGGACTGGAGAATTACACCTGAAGATTATATTCAGTTACAAGGTATAGAGTCCCTGTGATTCATCAAGCTCTGTGCTAGGTTCTATGAAAACAGTGATAATAATAAGACAGTAAGATGTGATAATACGTTCTTATGTTTCTTCATCCAACTTAATATGTGTTATAATGGAAGTAAGGAAGACATGGACCCACTGACAAGTGGTACAAACATGTACAGAATATTGAAAGGGCAGTTAAGAAATAAAAGATAAGCCAAGGGATATACATGGAAAGACTGTCCTTCTGCAAGACAGAGAGAGGACAAGTACCTGAGAACCAAGGCCTATGTGGGTAGAGAAGATTTCTATTCTTGACCTAAGACTACAAAAATAGCAGTAAATCTTAAAATATACTGATGTACTGCCTACCAGCAAATTACAAAGGTGTTCTCCATGATCTACTATTGAAACTACTTCTTTTTATTCTGAACTCTCTCTGCTTGGACTATTGAGTTTTATAAGATTGCTATCAATTCTGCGAAGTGTTACAACCTTTTACATAATTAAACTTACCATTTTAAGTTTGAAGGATATGTGTTAATTATCTTGGGTTGCCATAACAAAATATATGGACTTGATGGCTTAAAAAACAATTTACTTTCTCACAGTCTGGAGACTAGACATTCATGATGAAGAGGCTGGAAAATTTGGCTTCTGGCCTGGCATGTAGATAGCTGCCTTCTCACTTTGTCCTCACATAGCCTTTCCTTGATGCATGTGTGAGGAGAGAGAGAGAGAATATGAATGTATGCTCTCTGGTATCTCTTATAAGGACTATCATTATCAAATCAGGGCCCCACCCTAGGATCTCCTTTAACCATAATTGCTTCCTTAGAGGCCCCATCTCAAGACACACCCACACTGGGGGTTAGGGCTTCAACATATTAATTTTGGGGGAAGCAAAAACATTCAATCTATGATAGATACTTTCTCTTAAAATACTGAGGTTTTTTTTTTTTTTTCCTTTTCTTTTTTAAGTATATGTTCAGCCTACTTTTGATTTTCAAATTTTAAAACCTTTGGTCTTATTTTCCCTCAGACTTTATCTTTTTAATCTGGAGTCTAACATTTATCATTCAGTCTAGTATCCTCTCTCTAGATCTACTGCCTTTGTTTAAAGTCAGGTTCATTGAGCTACAATTTGCATGTAATAAAATGCACCTATTTTAAGTGTACAGTTTCATGAATGTTGCTAAATGTATACATATGTATAACCACCATCACTATCAAGAATAGAACACTTTCATCACCCTAAAAGCTCCCTTGTGCCTCTTAGCATTAATCACCACACCTGTGGCACCAGGCAAGCACTGATCTGCTTTCTCTCACTATAAATTAGATCTACCTATTCTCCATTATCTGACAAATGGAATAATATTGTATGTAGTTTTTTGTGTCTGGCTTCTTTCACTCAGAAATTTTTGAGATATAACCTTGTTATTTTGTATAGCAGTATCTCTGTCCATTTTATTACTGTATAGTAGTATTCCAGTGTGTGTCATATATATGCTATATATATATATGTCACAATTTTCCCACTGACATGTTGAAAGATGTTTGGGTTGCTTCCAGTTTTGTGCTATTACAAATAAAGCTAATATAAATACTTGTGTATAAATTTTTGTGTAGACATATGTTTTAATTCTCTTGGGTAAATATTTGGAGATAGAATTGCTAGGTTGGACTGTAAGTTTATCTATAACATTATAAGAAACTGGCAAACTGTTTTTTCAAAGTGGTTGTAGCATTTTACCTTCCTACCAGCATGTCTGAGAGTTTCGATTGCTTTGTTCTTCACACTTGGTATTAACACTCTTTTAAAATTTTTAACCATTCTAGGATGCATGCAGTGGTTTTAATCTTCATTTCAATGATGGCAAATACTATTAAACAGTTTTATATTTTTATTGGCCATTCACGTATCTTTTGTGAAGTGTCTGTGCAACTCAATTAAAATATATATCATGCACATATACATTGTGAATATTTTCTTCAAGTCTGTGGCTTTTCTTTTTATTTTATTATAGCGTATGAACTTTTAACTTTGACTGATAGTGTCTGATTATCAGTCTTTTTTAGTTCATGGTGTTGTGTCCTAAGAAGTTTTTGCATAGTCCAAAGTTGTGAAGATTTTCTCTTACATTTTAGTAGTGCTATAGTTTTCATTTTATTCTAGAAGTTTTATGGCTTTAGGTTTATGTTTAGGTCTATGATAAATTTAGACTTAATCTTGGTATTGTGTGAGATGGGGATCAATTTTATTTACAAATAAGCCTCCAGTTTTTCCAGTACCACTTGTTTAAAAGAGTATACTTCCCTCCCCACTGTCCCCCCCCCGCCACTGAATTGCCTTGACGTCTTTGTAGAAAATCTGTTGAACATATATTTGTGGCCATATTTCCAGTCTTCTATATATTCATCCCCACACAGTCTTGATCACTATAGCTTGATGGTAAGTATTGAAATAAATGAAAGCCTGTCACACTATTACTTCTTTAAAAACAATTTTGGCTGTTTTAGATCCTTTGCATTTCCATGTAAATATTATAATTAGACTGTTGATTTCTAAAAAGACAAAACAAAAAACCCAATAGTCTGCTGAAATTTTTATTGGGATTCCATCGAATCTATAGATCAATTTGGGGAGAGCTGACATTTTATCAATATTGAGTCTTGAACATATTTAGGGGGCCATTATTTAGCTTTCTACAGGCTGGAAGTGTAATTTTCTTGCAGTTTTCTATATGTTAAGCCGAAGTGGAAACTTTCTGGTTCTTTTTTGTATCATCTCATTCTCTTCTTTCCAAGCTCATTTTTAAATTTTTATTTAATCAATGTGCATGTTTATAGTATTGAAAGTTTTTGTCTGTATCTATACTGTTTCTGTTAATTCATTTTTCTCCTGGTAATGTGTCAGTTTTTCTGCTTAGTACCACCTCTTCTAATTTTTTGTTGGTTGCTGGACACTGGGTTTTTCATTCTTCAGTGCCTGGATTTTACTGTCTTTTTTTTTAAAGTGTTGAATTTTGTCCTGGCAGGCATTAAATTTACTTGTGTATGAGCTTGATCCTTGTTTTTAAGCTGTTTAAGAATGGGGAGGTCTAGAGTATCCTTTTCTCTGGGGCTTGTTTAACCCTACTACTGAGATGCAACTCTTTTGGGATCTCTACTGAATACCTCAGGTATTCAACAAAGAGTCTTTACTCTGGCTGATTAGAACTTGAAAGTGCCTCAGTTCTGTGATATCTCCTGGAATTGTTCAGTTTATATCGCCCCAACAGTACTAGTCTGATCATGTGGAGTTGTGACTTCCATTATGCACAACTTCCTATTCATCAACATATAAAAGGGATCCCGGTCTTCCCTGGTGGCGCAGTGGTTGGGGGTCCACATGCCGATGCGGGCGACGCGGGTTCGTGCCCCGGTCCGGCAGGATCCCGTGTGCCGCGGAGCAGCTGAGCCCATGGGCCATGGCCGCTGGGCCTGCGCGTCCGGAGCCTGTGCTCCGCGGCGGGAGAGGCCACGGCGGTGAGAGGCCCGCGTACCGCAAAAAAAAAAAAAAAAAAAAGGGATCCCTATGCAAATTTCTGGAGCTCTTTTTATGTATAGTTTCTCTCTATCCAGTTCTTTGCTCCACAAATTCCATATACCATCTTCACCTCTCTAATTCTAATCTCTGTCTCCTTGATTCAGTGAGCACACGAGGCTTTGCTTTGATTTTCTCTTCCTACATTATGGTCTAGAAGGTATCTCAAGGGTGTTAAGCTGGGGCTATCATAGGGCTCATCTTATTTGTCTCCCTTGTGTAGGAAACACAGCCCTATACTATTGTTTCCAGCTAATTGTTGGATTACAGTGGGAGGGCAAGTTTGAAACAAGTTACTCTGGCATGGTCAAGGCAGAAGTCCTTCCAACTTGCTACCATTTTTTAAATGTACACAAAGTAATGAAGTATAAAACCATGACGGTTTGTTAGCTGAGATGGAGCTTTGTAATTAAAAATTATTCTCTTCCTGATGATACCCAGTACATCACTGAAATTTTTGCCATATTTAGAAAATCATGCAGTTTCCCCCACAGAATGCTTTGTGGTTTGTATTTTATTTTTTAAGCTAGAATTTATTTGGAATTATCTTTTATGAAATGGCATGAGCCAAAAGGAATTAAATTGTGATTCTTTCCTATTGTGGATAAGGAGCCCTCCAAATCTCTTCAAAATCACTTATAAAGTCTTCCTTGGAAGGATAATGCACTTTTCACTCTCTGATAACAGCCATCTTCAGAAGGTGTTGTTTGAAAGGTTTAGGAAGAAAAGCATTCTGATACACGGATAACTACCAGAAAAGGAATCTCAGCACCAGCTAATCCCTGGAAGGTGATGTTAAGCTGAGTGCTGAAGCTGAAGTTTCAGAACCCCAGGCATGGAGCACCCTACTATAAGCATTGGATAAGTACAGTCAAATAGGCTGTGTAAGACCAGCCTTCATCTGTGGAACCATTTGGCAGTAAGAAACAGCACTGCTAGTGGACTAATGAGACTCCAATTCTCTTTCCATGAGAGAGTGGTAGGCCAGTTCCACTTTTGGACTATGTAAGTAGATTATAACAATAAGTCCTTGTGATTCTTAGACATTTCAAAAGGTCTGTATATGCTGCTAAAAGCAAAGGTGGAGACTAAGTGGTTGATTTAAAATATGCAATTATGTGACCATATTTGCACCACAACTATAGCACACTTCATATTACCTACAGACTTGAGTATTTTGAGTGAGATTATCATAAAGAGTTTCTCAGAGAATATATAATTAAAAAAAAAAACATTCAATTTACAAAATAAAAAAACTCTACAGCATCTCTAGTAGTTCATGCAGCAAGTTATTCTTACAAGAGTTAGCTCAGAAAAACATTAAACTTTCTAAAGTAAAATACATACATATATATATATATATATATATATACACACACACATATAATTACATGTAGTACTATGATGCATATAATGATATTCTTTTTCTGATTTCTGTGATTATTTTAGCAAGGGGTCAGTCTGTTCTCACTTCTGATAAAAAATAAAGCTGCTAAAAACTAAATGCTCAGATCTCTGTCACCTCTAATGAGAAAAAGCTTCCTATTATGGATAGATTTTATCACATTTCACTGTGTGTGGGGAAATGACTTCATTGAGCATAGTTTTTAAAGAATAAATGGCATGGGATTCAATGATATTTTATATAACCTTAATTAACAAAGAGAGGGCTGCAAAATTGGCAGGAAATAGTAATACTGTTTAAAAATAAATCTCTGATCAGTAAAATAAGCATCAGTATATTAGCTACTCAGAAAAAAGTATAAGTCAGATTTCTAATATTTACTTTCTCTTTATCTCTGTGCTGATTATTTTCAAATGTTTGTCTCTTGCCTTCACCTCTCCCCTGAGCTTCAAATCCGTATGTTCACTTGCCTGCTTGACATGTATACTTAGGTGTCTAACAGAGAGCCTAAATTTAAAGTGTCAAAATGAAAGTCGATTTCTACCTCTGCCCACGGTATCCCAACCGGTTCCTTCTAACAGTCTCCTCTATGAACCCTACTTGCCCAAGCTAAAAAACTAAGACTCATCCCTCAACTTTCCAGTGGAAACGATTCAACATAAGACTATTTTCTCCATCATGCTTTCCACTTGACTGCTTCCATGTGTTAACCCCGCAAAAGTTCAAACCAATTTGAATTGTTTAGCGAAGAGAAACGACAGAGTCCTCTTCTAGTATCAAGCAGAAGATTTTCTATTTTCAGTACCAGAGACAAGTTCAAAAGCACTTGATTCTATTAAGTCCCCTCAGCTAAATCAAGGCAGCACTTTAGCAAAGCTACCTGCTAGTGCTGCTATATGTATAGTGGGTATATTTGTTTCCTATGGTAACTGTAACAGATTACCCCAAACTTGGTGGCTTAAAAATAGAAGTTTATTCTTTCACAGTTCTGGGGGTCAGAAGTCTGAGGTCAGAAGTTTATTCTTTCACAGTTCTGGAGGTCAGAAGTCTGAGGTCAAGTCTTGGGCCAAAATCAAGGTGTTGGCAGGACCAGCCTCCCGGCAGATGCTCTAGGGAAGAATCCATTTCTTGCCTCTTCCAGCTTCTGATAGCTGCCAGCACTCCTTGGTTTGTGGATATATCACTCTACTCTCTGCCTTCATGGTCACACTGTCTTCCCTTTTTCTGTATCGAATCTTCCTCTGTTTGAGGGAGTTTCTCTGTGCCCTTTTATAAGGATACATGGGCATTTAGGACCCACCTGAATAATCCAAGATAATCTCCCCATCTCAAAATTCTGAATTTAATCACACCTGCAAAACCTTTTTTTGCCATATAAAATTCCCTTGTACAAGGGTTTAAGATATGGATATCTTTGGGGGGAGGGCATTATTAAGCCTACCACATTCATATAAGTATTTCAGGCAATGCCCTTAAACATATTGCTGATAGAATGCAGAGACCTAGGGTTGGTTTACAAATCCAGCTCCAATCATCTTTGCATATCTAGAAGTTGAAGTGATATTTTCTTCCCTAGATACTGTAGAGTATAATCCTTTTAATATGTTTTCCGAACCTGTCATCATCATTTGTTATTACCTAGAACACAGTTACAAATAATCAGTTCTTATATTAATTCCTACAAATAATTATTCTTTCTGGATTATTCCAAGACTTGTCAGCTGCTTGTCACTGAAGGTATGCATATTGACAGTTTCACTCAATGAGTTAAAAATCAAATCCATTTTCTTTATCAGTGGACTGTCTCACTAAAGATCTTGTTGCTTTTCTTCTATTTTTAGAAAGGAGAATTCTACCCTAGACATGGTATCTCATACCTTTCTTTTAATGTTATTCAGGGAACCATAGTGATTTTTTTTTTTTTTTTTGTGGTACGCGGGCCTCTCACTGTTGTGGCCTCTCCCATTGTGGAGCACAGGCTCCGGACGCACAGGCTCAGCGGCCATGGCTCACGGGCCCAGCCGCTACGCGGCATGTGGGATCCTCCCGGACAGGGGCACCAAGCCGTGACCCCTGCAGCGGCAGGCGGAGTCTCAACCACTGCGCCACCGAGGGAATCCCCATAGTGATTTATTTTTATTTCTAGTCCCACTTTATGGTCAGATCTTTTAGATGTTTATTTTTGAAACAAAGCATGTTATCTCTGTAGAGGGGCTCCTTTTTTTCCCACCTAATCATTACATTTAATGTCATGGATTGAGAAGTTTCAGTGTAGTGAAAATCCCAGAATCTGTGGTACAGAACTAGGGTTTCAGTTCTGACTGTGCTATTTTCTCAACTCACGTTTTCTAATCTGCATAATGGAGGTGGTTACAATGAAATCTACAGAAAAATGTTGTTAAGAGAATTAAATGAAGTATGTTTTGTGAACTGTAAAATACCATTCAAGTTATAATTATGGTTGCCTTTGAGACTCTCTCATAGATGCCTTTGAAACAAGGTTTTAGTTCAAATGATCCTCTGTTCATTAATTTCTACTTTTTCATTTAACACTTACTGAGTACTTACTGTCTATTAAACAATGTTCCTGGTGCTAGAGACCCAACAGTAAATAAAAACAACTAAGTCATTACCTTAATGGCACTTATATTCTAGTACAGATTATTAAGCTCTAAAGTCCTATCTTTAGAGACTTTTGCTAAGAAATCTGCCCTTTTAGAACTCTGTTCTATTCTGGCTTTTGGAGAAGTCATACATGCACTCATTTTTCATTGATTCAACAAATCATTGTGCATCTCCAGTGTGTCTGAATTTTCTATAGATGCGTTCATAAAAATGACAGTCCCTTCCCTTGAATGGCTTAATCCCATAGAAGAAATAATAAACTGGCAATGCTACTAGAAAGAGAGAAAGAGTGTAGCATCATATAGAAGCTCCTAAGAGGGAGCATCCAGCCCAGGCCAGGAAGTCTTGTCTTCCCAGAGGTGATAACATCAAAACTGTGTCTGAAGGACTACTAGGATTAGTGAGGGAGAGGTTGGACAGACATTCTGGTAGATAACTATCATGATAAATAATGTGTGAAAAATGCCAGTGGTAGTTTGATAGGGATTGCATTGAATCTGTAGATTGCTTTGGGTAGTAGAGTCATTTTCACAATGTTGATTCTTCCAATCCAAGAACATGGTATATCTCTCCATCTATCTGTATCATCTTTAATTTCATTCAACAGTGTCTTATAATTTTCTGCATAGAGGTCTTTTGTCTCCTTAGGTAGGTTTATTTCTAGATATTTTATTCTTTTTGTTGCAATGGTAAATGGGAGTGTTTTCTTGATTTCACTTTCAGATTTTTCATCATTAGTGTATAGGAATGCCAGAGACTTCTGTGCATTAATTTTGTATCCTGCTACTTTACCAAATTCACTGATTAGCTCTAGTAGTTTTCTGGTAGCATCTTTAGGATTCTCTATGTATAGTATCACGTCATCCGCAAACAGTGACAGCTTTACTTCTTCTTTTCCGATTGGATTCCTTTTATTTCCTTTTCTTCTCTGATTGCTGTGGCTAAAACTTCCAAAAGTATGTTGAATAAGAGTGGTGACAGTGGGCAACCTTGTCTTGTTCCTGATCTTAGTGGAAATGCTTTCAGCTTTTCACCATTGAGGACGATGTTGGCTGTGGGTTTGTCATATATGGCCTTTACTATGTTGAGGAAAGTTCCCTCTATGCCTACTTTCTGCAGGGTTTTTTATCTTAAATGGGTGTTGAATTTTGTCAAAAGCTTTCTCTGAATCTATTGAGATGATCATATGGTTTTTCTCCTTCAGTTTGTTAATATGGTGTATCACATTGATTGATTTGCGTATATTGAAGAATCCTTGCATTCCTGGAATAAACCCCACTTGATCGTGGTGTATGATCATTTTAATGTGCTGTTGGATTCTGTTTGCTAGTATTTTGTTGAGGATTTTTGCATCTATGTTCATCAGTGATATTGGGCTGTAGTTTTCTTTCTTTATGACATCCTTGTCTGGTTTTGGTATCAGGGTGATGGTAGCCTCGTAGAATGAGTTTGGGAGTGTTCCTCCCTCTGCTATATTTTGGAAGAGCTTGAGAAGGATAGGTGTTAGCTCTTCTCTAAATGTTTGATAGAATTCGCCTGTGAAGCCATCTGGTCCTGGGCTTTTCTTTGTTAGAAGATTTTTAATCACAGTTTCAATTTCAGTGCTTGTGATTGGTCTGTTCATATTTTCTATTTCTTCCTGACTCAGTCTTGGCAGGTAGTGCATTTCTAAGAATTTGTCCATTACTTCCAGGTTGTCCATTTTATTGGCATAGAGTTGCTTGTAGTAATCTCTCATGATCCTTTGTATTTCTGCACTGTCAGTTGTTACTTCTCCTTTTTCATTTATAATTCTGTTGATTTGAGTCTTCTCCCTTTTCTTCTTGATGAGTCTGGCTAATGGTTTATCAATTTTGTTTATCTTCTCAAAGAACCAGCTTTTAGTTTTATTGATCTTTGCTATCATTTCCTTTATTTCTGATCTGATATTTATGATTTCTCTCCTTCTGCTAACTTTCACAATTTGTATGTAAACACAAAAGACCCCAAATAGCCAAAGCAATCTTGAGAACGAAAAATGGAGCTGGAGGAATCAGGCTTCCTGACTTCAGACTATACTACAAAGCTACAGTAATCAAGATAGTATGGTACTGTCACAAAAACAGAAATAGAGATCAATGGAACAGGATAGAGAGCCCAGAGATAAACCCATGCACATATGGTCACCTTAGTTTTGATAAATGAGGCAAGAATATATAGTGGAGAAAAGACAGCCTCTTCAATAAGTGGTGCTGGGAAAATTGGACAGGTACATATAAAAGTATGAAATTAGAACACTCCCTAACACCATGCACAAAAATAAACTCAAAATGGATTAAAGACCTAAATGTAAGGCCAGACACTATCAAACTCTTAGAGGAAAACATAGGCAGAACACTCTATGACATAAATCACAGCAAGATCCTTTTTGACCCACCTCCAAGAGAAATGGAAATAAAAACAAAAATAAACAAATGGGACCTAATGAAACTTCAAAGCTTTTGCACAGCAAAGGAAACCACAAACAAGACCAAAAGACAACCCTCAGAATGGAAGAAAATATTTGCAAATGAAGCAACTGACAAATGATTAATCTCCAAGATTTACAAGCAGCACATGCAGCTCAATAACAAAAAAACAAACAACCCAATCCGAAAATGGGCAGAAGACCTAAATAGACATTTCTCCAAAGGAGATATACATATTGCCAACAAACACGTGAAAGAATGCTCAACATCATTAATCATTAGGGAAATGCAACTCAATACTACAATGAGATATCATCTCACACCGGTCAGAATGGCCATTATCAAAAAATCTAGAAACAATAAATGCTGGAGCGGGTGTGGAGAAAAGGGAACACTCTTGCACTGTTGGTGGGAATGTAAATTGCTACAGCCACTATGGAGAACAGTATGGAGGTTCCTTAGAAAACTAAAAATAGAACTACCATATGACCCAGCAATCCCACTACTGGGCATATACCCTGAGAAAACCATAATTCAAAGAGTCATGTACCACAATGTTCATTGCAGCTCTATTTACAATAGCCAGGACATGGAAGCAACCTAAGTGTCCATCATCGGATGAATGGATAAAGAAGATGTGGCACATATATACAATGGAATATTACTCAGCCATAAAAAGAAACGAAATTGAGATATTTGTAGTGAGGTGCATGGACCTAGAGTCTGTCATACAGAGTGAAGTAAGTCAGAAAGAGAAAAACAAATACCGTATGCTAACACATATATATGGAATCTAAGAAAAAAAAAAGGTCATGAAGAACCTAGGGGTAAGATGGGAATAAAGACACAGACCTACTGGAGAATGGACTTGAGGATATGGGGAAGGGGAAGGGTAAGCTGTGACAAAGTGAGAGAGTGGCATGGACATATATACACTACCAAACGTAAAATAGATAGCTAGTGGGAAGCAGCCGCATAGCACAGGGAGATCAGCTCAGTGGTTTGTGAACACCTAGAGGGGTGGGATAGGGAGGGTGGAGGGAGGGAGGCACAAGAGGGAAGAGATATGGGAACATATGTATATATGTAACTGATTCACTTTGTTATAAAGCAGAAACTAACACACCATTGTAAAGCAATTTTACTCCAATAAAGATATTAAAATAAAAATGTATTTAGAAATAAGGTTATATTATCTCACTTGTAGAGAAGTTTATCTTTCACTCTTCCTCCTTATTTTAACTGAAAAATGTTTTAAGTAAGGTTTACTACTGCGTTATTTCTTAATGACAAAATTTGATGATGTTTTTTCACTTTCATTTTTGTACTTTTCTGCATTACATAGAATCTTGGTAACATGTATGTGTTGATTTTAAAATAATAACTGAGTAATTTTTTTTTTTTTTTGTGGTACACAGACCTCTCACTGTTGTGGCCTCTCCCGTTGCAGAGCACAGGCTCTGGACGCGCAGGCTCAGTGGCCATGTCTCACGGGCCCAGCCGCTCCGCGGCATGTGGGATCTTCCTAGACCGGGGCACGAACCTGTGTCCCCTGCATCAGCAGGCAGACTCTCAACCGCTGCGCCACCAGGGAAGCCCTATAACTAAATAATTTTTAACAATAAGATAAAGTACTAGAAGCACTCACACAAAAAAATAGTTAATGTGGGCATTTGAACATCTGCAGGTGAGAACATTGAGGCATGGCACTGTTCAATTACAGGACATTCAAATAACATGGTCTACAAACTTGGAAGGTTTTTCCTTCCCATTCTCCGGAATAATAAAGTACTTAGCAGTCTCATTTTAAAATTATTCTTATCAGTATTTGATACCTATTAGTTGATATGCTAAGTTAATGTCCTCTTTATGTTCTCTCTAATTGAATGGGGATTCAAAATATTCTCAACTGGCTAGGTCAGAAAGGCCTTTTTGACACTATCTTTGCTTGGTAAGCCAGGCAGGTTTTTCACTACAGAACTGTCTTTGAAGTATGTCTTGATACATACCTCTAAGTTACTGGCCTATCATTTCTTATAATTTCCCTTGACTAATAATAGAAACCAAAATGGAGCAGTGCTAAGAATTCTGATGGAGACTAAACAGATTCAGCTGTGGGTTTTGGCAGTGGTGTGACTAGGTCAATTCTAATGCCGTTCACTGATCAGGTGTTTTTTATTTCCAGTTTAGCTAATTCACCCTATTACTTGAAAAGCTGCTGATTAATTTTGTATCTTTGGTGCTAACCATTAATTGGGCTGAATATTTATTTGGGCAAAATATTTTTGTATTTTACCCTCAATCTTACTTTTGAATACTTTTAAAAATTATTTTGAATCTTCATCTTAGACCAGATATATATTTCATGTTGCAAAAAGCCAGATATTGCTGTAAAATTGTCTATAGCAAGACCAAAGTTCTATATGACCAAAGTTTTTCTTGTGTTATGTCTGGGTTTTCTGTTCAATGGTTGCTTTCAAAGCTAAATCTCTTTTTATGATGGTGTATGGTTCTATTGCCCTTTCATGGCCTGTTTATGTTGTACTGAAGATTATCAAGAGTGTGGTGTTGGGAGAAATCTGATGGTTTTATTCCCTTCCTCACAAAGACAGCATTATCTTGTTTTTTTTTCTTTAATGGGAACATGGGTAAGTGATTACTCATTGGTTTGCTGCCTGAGTATAAAACATGCCTTTGTTATGACTTCTGGCTTTTGTGAAGGTGTCATCTTTTGATTCAAACTTGAAGGGTTAGACTACGTTAGTTAAACTTGGCACAGAGCCCTGTAATAAATTACTAACCCCATAAAGTATTTAATAACACTGGTGGTTCTAAGACAAGAAAGACGCCCTCCCTCTTTACCTCTTTGTGGAGATGACTGTCATCCTTTATTTGAGGTATTAAGAATGGCCTTGTTTGTGTGATTTATCATAAGAAGAATTGGTTCTTACTGCTCTCTCTACTACTTCTCTATCATGAATTGACCTAACTAACACCTTTACATTTTACTGATGTAATTTGTTCCATCCAGACATCCCCTGAGATCACAATGATTAGGTTTCTTTTTTGACTGAGTGCATTCTGGGATTTAAAATTCCCCTCTTATTGACAAAGTGCACCAAGAACTATGGTGCCAGAGCGGAGAGCGCTTATCACAACAGAAAAGAACACCAATGCAGAACATGTGGATTGGACGGACGGAGAGCTACAGTATCCTATAGACAGTGCCAGCATTTGAAGGAAACAAAATCTTCAGTGACAATCATCTGATGAAGAGCTACCACTGAAAGGCTATTTCTACAGTGATGTCACCAAGATGGTGGAGTAAGAGATCCCAGCTTCTGTCCCCTGACAAAGATCAACAATTAGACATTGGACAATTAGACACAAACAAAAACACTTCTGGGAGAGCTCTGGAGTTCACTAAAGGAACTTCAGCAAAACAGTGGAACAAAAAACCTGAGAATAGCCACACAACAAGGGAAAGAAAAATAGTATCGTTTTTGTCTGTATAATCCCATCTCCCCAGCCAGCAGTTCTCAGCAACAAGAGGGAACTCCCCAACTAGAAAGAGCTTCCCTCACAGGGAAGGGAGATGAAGAGAGTTGGCTAGGAACAAGGAAGAAAAGCAGGAGCTATCAATATCATCTATGCAGTGGAAACGACTGTAGTTCCTAGTGACCAACTCTTCAGACAGCCCCAGCACTTTACTACTGAAGAAGCCAAGGGCCAGCACAGTTGCTGGAGACCCCCTGCAGATTTCTCCATGTTTTTGCCTCACAGATATTCACACTTGCTGATGTCAGTCACCTGAGTTCTTCTCTGCTCTCTCCTCCTCCACCGCAACCCCTGCTAGAGTCCAGGATTCACACTGGCAGCCACCCCAGATCTTGCAGCTGCCTGAGTGTAAGATGACAGCCTAGATTGGGCAGCCGACCCCCATTGCTGTGTACACCAGGTGGCAATCCTGTAGCCACAGAATTGCATGGTGATAGCTAAGGCCCCCATCGCTGCTTTTGGGTCTGGATTCAGCTTTATTTCCAGTCACTGGCCTGCACCACTGGGCTCACCTGCAACTAGTCCCCCAGCCATCCAACTGCACGCCCCTGGCTGGCCCACCCTCACCAGCCTCCACTACAGTGCACACTCTTATGTGGAGAGTGTGTTGCCACAGTTGGTTCAACATATGAAAATCAGTTAGTGTGATGTACCATATTAGTGGAATGAAAGACAAAAATCATATGATCATCTCAACAGATGCAGAAAAAGCATTTGATAAAATTCATATTCATTGTAAAAACTCTCAACAAGTCTGGGTATAGAAGAAATATACCTCAACATAATAAAGGCTATATATGACAAACCCACAGCTAACATCCTACTCAACAGTGAAAGCTTGAAAGGTATTCCTGTCTGATCAAGAACAAGACAAGGATGCCCACGCTTACCACTGTTATTCAACATAGTATTAGAAGTCCTACACAGGGCAATCAGGCCAAAAAATTAAAAATTAAAAAATTAAAATAAAAGAAAATGGTATCCAAATTGTAAAGGAAGTAGTAAAATTGTCCATTTTCTGATGATATGATCTTGTATATAGAAAATTCTAAAGACTCCACAAACTGTTAGAACTAATCAACAAATTCAGTAAAGATTCAGGATACAAAATCAACATACAAAAATGAATTGCATTTCTATACACTAACAATGAATTATCTGAAAAAGAAATATAGAAAACAATTCCATTGCTTCTAAAACATAAAAAAAAACCCAACTAGGAATAAATTTAACCAAAGAAGTGAAAGGTCTATACACCGAAAAATATAAGACACTGATGAACAAATTGAAGAAGACACAAATAAATGGAAAGATATCCCATGTTCATGAATTGGAAGAATTAATATTGTTAAAATGTTTAAACTTCCCAAAGTCATCTATAGATTCAATGCAATCCCTATCAAAATTCGAACAGCATTTTTCACAGAAATAGAAAAGACAATCCTAAAATTCAAATGGAACCCCAAAAGACCCCAAATAGCCAAAGCAATCTTGAGAAAGAACAAAGCTGGAAGCATCATACTTCCTGATTTCAAACTGTATTGCAAAGCTTAGTAATCAACACAGTATGGCACAGACATACAGACAAATAGAACCGAATCAAGAGCCCAGAAATAAACTCACACATATATGGTAAACTAATACTGAATATTTGACAAGGGAGCATAGAATACTAAATGGGGAAAGAATAGTCTCTTTAACACCAATAAATGGTGTTGGGAAAAATGGATAAAACACATGTAAAAGAATGAAATGGGATCCTTATCTAACACCATTCACAAAAATTAACTTGAAATGATTAAGGACTTAAACATAAGACCTGAAACTGTAAAATGCCTAGAAGAAAACAGGAGAAAAGCTCCTTGACATCAGTCTTGGCAATGATTTTTTGGATATGACACCAAAGCACAGGAAAAAAAAGCAAAAATAGACAAATGGGACTACATCAAAGCTTCTGCATAGCCTATGAAACAATAAACAAAATGAAAAGTCAAACTACAGCATGGGAGAAAATATTTGCAAACCATATATCTGATAAGAGGCTAATATACAAATTATATAAGAAACTCACAAAACTCAATAACACACAAAGAAACAATCAGATTAAAAAATGGGCAGATGACTTGAATAGACATTTTTTGTTTTGTTTTGTTTTGTTTTGTGTTTTTGCGGTACGCGGGCCTCTCACTGTTGTGACCTCTCCCATGGCAGAGCACAGGCTCTGGATGCGCAGGCTCAGCGGCCATGGCTCACGGGCCCAGCCACTCCGCGGCATGTGGGATCTTCCCGGACCGGGGCACGAACCCATGTCCCCTGCATCAGCAGGTGGACTCTCAACCACTGTGCCACCAGGGAAGTCCCCTTGAATAGACATTTTTCCAATGAAGACATATAAATGCACAACAAGTACATGAAAAAGTGCTCAAAATCACTAATCACCAGGGAAATGCAAATCAAAACAATGAGTTATCACCTCACAACTGTTAGAATAGCTGTTATCAAAAAGGCAAGAGATAACAAATACTGGTGAGGACTTGGAGAAAAAAGAAATCTGGTTCACTGTTGGTGGGAATGTAAATTGGTATAGCCATTATGGGAAATAGTATGGAGGTTGGAACTATCCAACAATATCCTATGATCCAGCAATCCAACTTATGATATATATATGAAGGAGATGACATAATCATCTCAAAGTGATATTGGTGCTACCATGTTCGTTGCAGTATTATTCACAATAGCCAAGATATGGAAACAACCTAAGTGTCTATCAATGGATGAATAGACAAAGATGCAATATATACACACACAAAATGGAATATTATTCAGCCATAAAAAGAAGGAAATCTTGCCATTTGGGACAAATGGATAGACCTTGAGGTCACTGTGCTAGGTGAAATAAACCAGACAGAGAAATACAAATACTGCATGTTACCGCTTATATGTGGAATTTTTTTTTAAGTCTAGTATATAAAAACAGAGAATAGAATGGTGATTGTCAGTGGCTGGGAGCAGGGGGTAGGGAGAATGGGGAGATATTGGTCAAAGGGTATAAACTTTCGGTTATAAGATTAATAAGTTCCAAGGATCTAATGTACCATATGGTTCCTATAGTTAATGATACTGTTTGTATACTTGAAGGTTACTATGAGAGTAGAGACTTAATGTTCTCACTGTAACAACAACAAATTGGTAATTATGTGAGGTGAGGATGTGTTAACCAGCTTTATTGTGGTTAAACATTTCACAATGTGTATGTATATCAAATCATCATATTGTACAACTTAAACTTACAGAATGTCATGTCAATTTTATCTCAATAAAGCTGGGGAAAAAGAAGAAAATAAATGATTAGCTAACTCCCTGACAGTGTAAACGTACGTTTTAAAATTTTTCACAAAATGTTTGCAATAGTCCTTAGATGAAAACATTAGGAAAGCCTGGAATTGTATTAATAGTCTATAAGAAAAAAAGGCTGTATTTTCACCAACTAAAATTCAGCACAGTGCCATGTAACAGGGGCACTGAGTTAGCAGTTATGCCATAGTAGGATGAAATGGAACGAGAGCAATGTAGAATGTGTAGAAGTGGGTCCAAAGTATTGATATTTGGATATTGATAAGGACAATACTTTTAACCCCACCAGTGAATGGTTATCATCTGTTCCTACCTGAGGAAAAACTAGAAATTTATATCAGATCTCATCACATATTCCTTAGTTTTCTCTGTATGGGTGTGTTAGTTTCCATTTGATTCTGTAACACATAACAGTAAGTCCCCTACATATGAAAGTTCCATTCCGAGAGCATGTTCATAAGTCCAATTTGTTCATAAGTCCAACCAGGTTAGTCTAGGTACCCAACTAACACAATCAGCTAAATAGTACTGTACTGTAATAGGTTTATAATACTTTTCACAAAAGTAACACATAAAAAAACAAACACAAAAAATAAAGAAAACATTTTTAATCTTACAGTACAGTACCTTGAAAAGTACAATAGTACCAGCTACATTGCTGCTGCTTTTACGCTTGCTTCCGGACATCCTGGGCTTGAAACAAAGATACAGTACTACTGTACTCTATACAGTACTGTACAATAAAGTACACAAAAGCACAATCACTTGTAGAAGATGCATGCATGTGACAATGACTCCAGACATGTGAACTAACTTACGTGACTGGATATGCGAATGCACAGTTGCATCTTTGAAAGGTTCGCAAGTTGAAGGTTCATATGTTGGGCACCTACTGTACTACAAACTTGGTGGCTTAAGACAACATACATTTATTATTTAATAGTTCTGGAGGTCAGAAGTCAGGGGCTGAATTACTTCTGGGAGTTCTAGTGGAGACTCCATTTCCTTGTCTTTTCCGGGTTCTAGAGGCTGCCCACCTAATCCAACCTCTGCTTCTGTCTCCCTGTCTGATTCTGACCCTCCTGGGTCCCTCTCATAAGGACACTTGTGATCACATTGGGTACGCTTAAACAATGCAGGACAATCTCCCAATTTCAAGATCCTTAACTTAATCACATCTGCCAAGTGTCTTTTACCATGTAAGGTAACATATCCACAGGTTCCAAGGATTAAGACTTAGATATCTTTGAGAGGCCATCATTCAGCCTACCACAGCGGGGTGAACTCTCAACAATATTTTTTCACAGACTGACGGTTAGTTAAGAATAGTCAATAAATCCTTCTTGTCATCCTTATAGCCCAATGTGGCTCTAGCTTACTCAGATTCACTTGGGGTGTTCAGGATTCAAATCTAAGTAAAAAACATCCTACACAAAATTGTTTTAGTGAGATTTATTTTTATCTAAAACTTATGTGTGCTATATAGTACACAATATATTCCTTCATTCAAGTCATTGGTATAAATTTTGAACTGACAAGAATATACCATTTTCTAGTCAAATAAAGACCTCCTTCCTTAAGCATTAAACAGTATCTGTTAGATGTTATTAATTCATTTAATAATTCATGAATTGTTTTACTGTTTTATCCTAAATAACATGAAGGAAAAATAGTCTAACCCTTTACTGAAATCAATAGGTTCTAAGTCAATGACACTTTCCTGAATTAGCAGTCAATCATCATCTTAAAATGATATGAAATCAATATGGCTTCACTGTGCTTGGTGAGTGCATATTGGTTCCTAGTGATCACCGCATTCTTTTCTAAAGGTTCACAAGCCTTCTATTTAAAAATCCAATCCGAAATGCTGACAAAAACTAAAATTCAATTGTTCGGTTCACACCTTCTGGCAGGAACAAGTATCCCTTTAAAAACTGGAATAGCATACTAACACAACATTGTAAAGCAACTATACTCCAATAAAAATTAATTAAAAAATTGGAATAGCATCTGCAAGTCTTGAGTTTTAGGGTACCTCTCTGTCCTGCCATGGACCTATAGCTTCTTCTTATTCTGCATAGTTAGAATAACTACTTTTGTCATTTCTTTCTCTCTCTAAAGCTTACCTCATTCACTTCACTAGTGCTTTAGGCTTCTTGATGCTTTTCTTATATTCTGGTCATTCTTTTATATTCATCTTTCATTATATGTCTCTCTTTGTATCTTTTGTAAAAGCCTTTTATGAACCTGGACTTAGAGTTAAATACCTATGCAACCACATTATTTTCCTTAGATGTCTTTCCTTTTGCCTTTTTCATTGAACTTTTCAAAATTTTGTATAATCTAAATTACAGAATTACATGTATAGAACTCTCCACCCTTCATCATCTATTTTCCCTTTCAGAATCTCAAGGAAGCATTTTCACAATTGACTTTTAAAGTCTAGGGCACATGAATAACTGAGCCCAGTGTTCCTTTTCTTTGGTATTAGGCATTTATTGTTACATTAATAATCAGTTTTTCCTTTTTAGTTAAAATCAAGTCCAGGATGAATTTGCCTACATTTAATCTCTTACTTTCTCAGTAATAAAATAGTCAGGCAACTCAAAAATTTATCAGATGTCTTCCTTTTACCCAAGTTAGACTTCCAATAGATTCTAAGAGAGTTAAAGTCTCCTGAAACACCAATATATATCTTTATAATCTGCCATGAGGAAGCATATTTTGTCTGTTGAGCAAGCCTGTGAAACATCACACAATATCATTTCAATTTAGTTCTCTTTCTATATCATCCAGCTGCCCTCTGCCATGCTTACAAACTCAAGTTCATAAATTTGCATACAGTTGATATATTTTTCTTCTGGGAGGAGCTTCTCCCCACCTCTTCTTTTTGATTGATTTCTACTTGCCATATTCTTGTCTAGAATCTATTAACATCATGCTTAATGATGCCTAAAATTTTGTTTACCTCCTTGACAACATTTTGGGTTCAACTTATTACTCATTTTTTGTGGACGAATTATGTGTTAATATAAGGCTCAAGTATCTTTCAAAATCAGTTTCCATGATGTTTTCACATGATAATACCTTCACAATAACTTTTAAAAAAGAGAGGGCTTCCCTGGTGGTGCAGTGGTTGAGAGTCTGCCTGCCGATGCAGGGGACACGTGTTCGTGCCCCGGTCTGGGAAGATCCCGCATGCCGTGGAGCGGCTGGGCCCGTGAGCCATG
Source organism: Delphinapterus leucas (assembly GCF_059928025.1). NCBI lineage: Eukaryota > Metazoa > Chordata > Mammalia > Artiodactyla > Monodontidae > Delphinapterus > Delphinapterus leucas. The sequence continues at coordinate 61,600,346 of NC_143132.1, read as the reverse complement.
GCTGCTGAGCCTGCGTGTCCAGAGCCTGTGCTCTGCAACGGGAGAGGTCACAACAGTGAGAGGCCCACGTACCGCAAAAAAAAAAAAAGAGGTACCACTGCATAAAGCTGATGTTAAATAGAATCTATACCCCAAAGCTTACCAATGAGAAATAAACACATTTTGACACATTTGCACAGTGGAATATTATGGCTATACAAAATACAAGTATGTGGATGATGTTGATAAAAGGAATTAACTACAGCCTTCTATACGGAAAATGTTACAAGAAAGAAGATTACCACACTGATTCCAACTATGTGAAAATGAGTACAGATATATTAACAGCAATTAGATGATTTGAAGAATGTTAATAGTTGGTGTTTAGTCTTCAAGAACAGTTTGGGGAATGTTCAAGGAATCAGAATTTTTAAATTGCAACTAAGTAATCAAGTCCATATCATATTTTTATTTGTACAATGAGACAACTATCCAATTGAAGTCTACTCCAGTGTCATCATTAGCTGAGCCAGTTGTAACGGATGAATCACTGAAATACTTGTTAACTGTTCTGGGACCAGAGGAAAGGAAAAAAATAATTCATTTGCTGTTTTTAGTTATATATCTATCTCCAGAAGAGCAAAGAATTTAATTGGAAGGTTTATGAACTCCTAGGTATCTCAGATGAAACCAAACTCAAAACTAACCTGCATCAGACTCATCTGGTATTTTTGTAAAAAAAATGGACATTCCTGATCCTTATCTGGCCTAATCCAATCACAGATCCTGGCTCTTAGAGTCTGGGACTCTGCCTTTGTTGACAAGCACCTGAGTTGATTTATAAGCATTCTAAATTTTAAGAACTCAAGCATTATCATGAAAGATTTCAAGGAATCCATGAATCCCCAAATCCTGAGTGTATGATAATTTTTCTTGGCTGTTAGATTTTTAATGGGTTTATGATTCCTGAAATCTGTATGGAGCCAGAAGAACTTTGAGATGCCTCTCTCCCAAGCATACTTTTCCACAGTAGATGTGAATAAATTTTGGATGGCCCAGAGATTATAAAATGAACCCCCGTCTACAACTTTCTCTTGAAGTGCTACAGTTTTCAAGGTATATTTGACAAATAATCCTTTACAATCTTTTTCCACTTTTTGTCTCAAGATTTATGGTGGAATGAACTATCTGAAAGACCTATTTGCTACGCAAACTGATCAAGTTCAAATTTGATTGGACATTAACAGAACTAATTTTCTACAATGATAAGCCCTAGTGTTTAATAATGTAGGATGCCTACAGTCTTTACAGCAGATCTAAAGATTTTTTCATGTCACCCAGAAAAATCATATAAACCCAATGTAGAAATTAGATAGTAACTTGTGTCAAGAATGGCAATTCTTAGATGGCAGATCTCTTTAGCACAATGAGATCTATGGCAATGAAAATGATCAAGTTTTGTTCCAAGTTACATTGAGATTAAGGACTTCAAACTTGATAATGATGCTGTATTGAATAGCTTTGTGGGGAGAGGGTGAGAGCATTTTGCATTTGGAAGCCAGAGAATAGAATGTGGTATTGAAAAATGGAGCTACAATATTTTACAGCTCTTACCATCAAGAAATAGAAACTATTTTTCCACTTTTTGGATCTGAGTAGTCTCATGACTTGCTTTGACCAATAGACTGTAACCAATTCTGGTGTCTGTACCACGGCTTCCATATTTGCCTCTTGGAATACTCCACTCCCACATAAAGAAATAGGCTACTGAGAGAGAGATCACATGGAGAGAGACCCAGTCAACAGCAAGGCCCAAGACATGTGAATAAGATCCTATTAGATCCTCTATCCATGACAGAGAGAGAATATGACTAGAGTCGCATGAATGACTTCAGGCAAGACCCCAGAAGAACTATCTAGTTGATCCCAGCCAACACAAAGAATTTTGAGAAATACTAAATCATTGTTATTTTAAGTCACTAAATATTGGAGTGTTTTATTACATATCAATAATGCATGTTGCAATATTATGTCATTTCATTAAAGAAGTAGGAATAAAGACATAGAGATTTTACTAAAGAAGTAGAAATAAAGACATAAAAAGGACTAGAATATATTTCGAAGACAATATCTTATTGTAATAGACAAGAACATGATGCCCAAACCTCCTTCAAGAAAGGACTTGCTGCCCAGCTGTGGGAATGCAGTTGGCAGACAGCATCCAACTGTCAGCTCCTTTAGGGTTTTACCTCAGCTACTGAGAAATGCCTCTCCCAAGGTCATGCCTTTTTTAGGGCAGCCCACATTCAGTGACATAGTGAAGTGGCAATACAAAGTCCCAGTAATTTCAGTCCAAAAGGTGAAATGCTCACAGGCTATTCTTGCTCAAGAGCTCCCCACTGGGTTGGCCAAGTCTTTTAAATAAGTTTGTGAGAATGTTTGTACTAGGAACAGTTTCTTTGTGGTCATAGACTATGATGGCAAGCATTAGCTCATACTTGGCCAGCTTCTAGGTTCACTCCAGTGAGGATTTCCTCATTATGTTCCCTCAAGATTTCTACTACCAGGTGTGATGGGGAAGTGATGAGCAATTTCTCTACTTATTTGTCAATGACTGCCATGTTCTTGTCAGTTAGGGAAAGAAGAAAGTTTTCACCATTTACCTGGCCCCACTGGAAGTTTTAACTTTGTTACTCAAAGTACAGGGGAGATTTGATAACAAGCCAGACCCTGTCTTGAGACTTGTATTGATTTGTTTAAAAAATGAGATTAGTTTTATTATAATAATGTCAAACTATATATTTTTTCAAACTATATATTTTTTCATTTAATGTTTTTCAACATCACATAATCTTCATAATGACTCATCAGGATGTGTGTATTATTCTCAAATTTAAAAAAAAAAGCACTGAAGCTTAATTACTCAATGTCATGCAAGTAGTTAATGATATGGGGAAGATTTGAACCCAGTTTTGTCTGACTCTTGAGCCCATGTTCTATCTGCAAGTTCACTGCCTCTTATAGGGCTAAGCATGACTTAAATAGGAGTACAATATGACTAAAGAAAGGGCATGGCCCAAAGGCCTACTGTGGATAATTCTCCTCAGCGTTATTAATAAAGAGAGAGATAAAGACAGAGACAGAAAGAGAGTATGGCAGAAAGGAAAGAAAGAAAGAGAGAAAAAGAGAGAGAAAGGAAGGAAGGAAGGAAGGGAGGGAGGAAGGGAGGGAGGGAGAAGGAAAGAGTTGGAAGGGGAGAGAAGTGGCCACAACAGGAAAGACCTATTAGAAGCCTATGAAGTCATGAAAAAGATGGAGAGAATGAATGTGAGAATCGTAACACTCTGCTATGTAAGAATTTAGATCCACCCCCTGAAACTCAAAGTGTTTAATTTTAGGACAAATAAGAAGTACCACTTTATACAACATTAAGTGAGTTTAAAGAACTCATTATCCCACTGAAATAGTAAAATTACAAGAGATACAAGAAACACTTAAATAATTTCATGATCACCAGATCCTTAATGATTTGGTGAAAGAACTCAGAAGATTTGAGGATGGGGGTGGAAAAAGAACCCCATAAAGCCTCGGTTCCCACAGCCCTTTCCTGATCCTCTGCCAAAGGCAGTGTTCTGGGTGGACTGGCCCTTACCCTGCCCCAGTTTAGCATTTCTTATATTCACTTGCTTGCTTCTGGGAGAAGGAATATGCTGCTCTGGCAAAATCTGTCCTGACAGGGCTTCGGAGTCAATTTCCAAACACTGAAAATAACCTCCCTTTTTTCCTCCCTTAAAGATAGGGCTTATCCCTTTGTCTCAAGGTCACTTGCATGGTGTCGTGTGGGGTAGCGGTGGTCCAAGAGCAGCTGAGCCCCTCCCTTGACTCCCAGAGCAGTTTTCCTGAAAGCCTAAAGCCTCCTACTTGAGTTTAACTCCTAGATTTCTTGAGTACAAACCTCATCTCTGCCCCTAAATTGTGCCTGTGGTGAAGAGGGTTAAATTGTTCCTTCTTATTCCATATCACTCGTAGTTCGATAGATTTTTGTTCTCTCTTCATCTCCTGCCCCTCCTCTCTAGGGCTAATGGCTTGAGTTTAAGTCTCTCTTGAAGAAACGGCCATGCTTCATTTAATCCTGCGGCAGCCAGACTGTTGTGGATGTCATGCTTCTGATGAGACATTAAATCAAGGTAAACATTAATACCCTAGGCTGGAGCATCTATGAAGAGAAGAAAAATGTGGCTTCACCTCACAGAAACACTACAGTTAATTCAGGCCCTCGACTTTGCCCCCAGACCCCACCCTCAGAGTTAAGTATAAAATGTTCCCTCTGGAATATATTAGAAGCCATATTTAATTTGGTGGGAAAAATATTTTCACAAATCTTGCCTGAATACAAATGCTTCTGACAAAAATAAATAAAATTATGCATCAAAACAGAGTGCTTACACTTTCAACAAAGACTGATATAATCTAGATTCTTGCATAACCTGGGTACGATGAAATGAGATGCAGACTATATGGGTAATCATGCAATCAAGTTAAATCACCCAAAAAGAGCAAAACTGGTTTGCAAAAAAACCAAAAAGATACTAGCTCTGAATTGCCATTTCAGAATTTTTTCCTCTAAATGTTTCAGTTTTTCATATTTCATTCTAAGGCACTTGGAATTTTGATGTTAGTTAAGAATACAGTTTATTTTTAAACTACTTTTACCAGCACTATTCATTAGGAAAAAATTTTATACTGATATAAATCATATATGTTGGCCTGTGTCTAGGCTGTCTGTTTTGCCCACTGATTCCTATACCAGTACCATACTTGTGGTTTATTGTATGTTTTAATATCTAGAGTCCAAGTCTCTTTATTTTTATAAAATTCATTGCTTTCTCACACCTTTATTCTTCCACTAAATAAGTCCTTTCTTAAAATGTTTCTCATTCAACATTTGTGAACAACTCCATTTATATTAGTCAAGACTCTGGTTGTCAGGGGCAAAAGCTCAAATTAAGTCATCTTTAAAAGGGAGGAGCACTGTATGCAAGAATAAAACCCAAATTGATGGCAATTCTATATGTAAAATCTAAAACTAGAAAGTGTCTAGGGAAAAAAATTAGAAAAATATTTTCATGGCCTTGGGTTTAGCAAAAATTTTTTAGATAGGACACTAGAAACATAACCCATGAAATAAAACAATTGGTAAATTGAACTTCTTCAAAATTAAAAACTTTTGTTTTTTGAAAAAACTGCAGAGAAAATGAAAAGACAAGTCACAGACTAGGAATAAATATTTTCAAAACATAAATTTGATGAAGGACTTATATTCAGAATCTAGATCTCATAATATAATAATAAGAAAACAAACACAATTAAAAATGGACAAAAGATTTGATCAGGTACTTCACTAAAGATGTGGATGGAAAATCAGCATATGAAAAGATGCTTGATTTTGATTTGAAATCAAGTTGCTCCTCACATAGACAGGTGTAGCACCGCTAGGGTTATTTATTTAATCATGATTCTGTAGAACAATTCCAGGAGGCCAATTTATTCATAATAAATACTGGAAAAATATTTTTTAAAAGATGCTTAACATCATTTTTCACTGAAACTATAATGAGATACCACTGCATACCTATTAGAATTGCTCAAATTGAAAAAGAAAAGAAAATATGAAATGCTGGTGAGAAAGAGGAGCAATGGAAATTTTCATTGCCGGTTGTAATGAAAAATGGTACAGCAGCTTTGGAATAATTTGGAAGATTCTTGTAACATTAGAAATATATTTACCATACAACTCAGCAATCCTATGTTTAGGTATATTTACCTAAGAGAAATAAAAACATGTGTCCATACAAAAACCTGTATGCAATTATTTATTGTGACTTTCTTCATATTCACCAAAAGCTGGAAACAGTCCACATGCTCATGAACCTGAGAATAAACAAAACTGTGATATATCCATACAATGAAATACTACTGAGCAATAAAAAGGAACAAACTACTGAAACTTTTGATACTCAGAAGGCTACATAATTTATGATTCCATTTTATGTGAGAGTCTGGAAAAGACAAAGCTAGAGGGGTAGAAAAACAGATCAGTGTTTGCCAAGGGGCAGGGTGGAAGAAGGAGATTGACTTCATAGGGGTATGATGAAACTTTCTGGGGTGACAGCAATAGTCTGTATTTTGATTGTGGTGGTGATTATACAGTCTTTATACATTGATCAAAATTCATGGAACTACTCATCTAAACAGGGTGAATTTTTTTTGAATTTTATTTTATTTTTTTTATACAGCAGGTTCTTATTAGTTATCCATTTTATACATATTAGTGTATATATGTCAATCCCAATCTCCCAATTCATCCCACCACCATCACCACCCCACCACTTTCCCCCCTTGGTGTCCATACATTTATTCTCTACATCTGTGTCTCTATTTCTGCCCTAAACAGGGTGAATTTTACTGCATGTAAATTATGCCCCAATAAACCTGTCCTAAAAGGGGCAGAGGAATTTCTAATCTCATATATTTAAGATATCTGGGTGTTTTCTGGTTTCAGGCATATTTGGGGCTGGGTGCTTAAGCAAAGTCCTTTGTCCTTCCTTACTCCATGTTGGTTTACTCTTTCCAAGTGGTGGGGCCCACCATTTGCTTCCATCTTACAATGATCTTTACAACGCAAATTCAGAATGAATTCCTCTCCTCCTATAACGATAGAAATTCTCCTCAAAAGATACTAACTGGCCCTACTTAGGTCTCATACCCACTTCTGGTCAATCAATATCTGGGCCCTGGGAAATGAGATATTCTGATTGGCCACCTTGAATCGTTTGCCCACCCCTGGGTGGCAGGAAAGATGGCCACATTGGATTTGCCTGAATGTGGTAGAGGAGCAGTTTCCAACAGAAAGGGGAGCCAGGCAGACACAATAACAGATGTTCTGACACCCTCGCTCGTGATTACCGCATACCAGTAATCTGTCTGCTGCTCTTGTTGCTCAACAATACTCAGCCAGGCTTCCCTCCCTCAAGCTGTGTTCCAAGGAATCTGTACAGCATGTTTTCCAGATTTTCATCTTGTAGTTTTAAGCTTTCACTTACAATACATCATCTGCTATGGATACTTCTCTTAATTTCTCCCTTTTTCTACATGAGCCCAACCCAGTGTCCTCAGGTTGGAATGGCTGTTCCATGCTGAGAGACTGGCTTTAAGGTAGAATGCACATCCGCCTTCCAGGTGGTGATCTGACCTTCCACTTTGATGACAGCAGTCCTAGGAAGTAACACTGCTGCCACACTTGCCTGGTTCTCATTGACTCACTCAGCAATTGCCCTGCTACAGAGCAAGAGAGAAGACCAACAGGTGAGCTGGACTGACTTGCATAATTAATCTCACCATGCAAGCCCAACACAGGTACAGTGCTCTCATGGCTCTCTTTCAACTGCAGAGACGATTATACTATCTGTATTTTTTTAGCCCCCCTCAGGAAGAAAACAGTTACATTTTGAAAAAAAAAACCTTAAGGACTGTTTAGTACAAAAGTCTGATTTTACAAATGAGAAAACAGAAACCCCGAAACAGAAACCTCTTGCACAAGAGATTGGACTAGAATCTGGACCTCCTTATCTTCTGACTTGTGCCCCTGCCACTACTTTTTGATGCTTTTCTTTTTCTAATATTTCCCTCTGATTAATGGTTTGCCTCTGAACATTTCTACCACAAATGAATGTAAATGTTTTGAGATGCAAAGCAGTCAAGGTTGCCACTCATTTAGTAATAGATGGTGATATTAGTGTGTTATCCTAGGAGGATGTAGAGTTTAATAAGCTTTAAAGTCAGAAAGGCTTGAATTTGAGTCCTGGTTATAAAAGTTATTATTTAGGTGACATTGGCAACTTACTCAGCTTTTTCTCACCTGTAAAATGCAAATAATAGTATCTCCCTTAGAGAATACTGTGTAGAATAAGACTTTTAAAACATTTAGCATAACATGTAGTATAGAGTCCTTACCTAGCAAAATTAGCTATCTTCTCAGGTTTTCTCATTGGTCTATGCTTCTGCCCTAGTCAAGAGATAAGGTTAGAAGGGAAGGAAAAACAAAAAGTTTTCAGTGGACCTAATAGAATTAAAGGGGTGATTTCATGTAATGTTGTTTTAAGAAAATATTGATCTCATAAAAATACTCCATATCACTGTGATGGATGTTGAAACGGGGGAGAATGATAGCTTTAGGGCAAGAAGAGCAACTTTTGATATTTTGCTAGGTAATAGTGAAGTTTAACATCTTGGTCTCTTACAACTCTGGAATTACACAGAAAGAAGGTCAGGTCAGGATTTGGGCAGCTAAAGGACAGGATAGGACAGGAAAGACTAGCCAAAATGGCACAGGAGTGTAGAGCACGTATAGAGTTATTCTTGGTTAAGCCAAGAAAAAGGAAATGGGAAGGCACCTTGGGTTCAGGCAGGCAAAGTGTCAAGTCTAGGAAGTCAGCTGGACAGTTGATTATAGGTCAATGAAATGAAGGGTACTTGCAAGAACAAGTAGCAAGAATCAGAAAATTAATTGAGGATCTGAGTTTCACTATACAGAGCTGGGACAATATGACAGTGGATTATATGACGTGAATTACTAACAATGACCCTGGGTTCTAAGAAATGAAATCACTACTGCCACTAAGAATCCCACACATGTGGTGCCCAGGATCAGGACTGAGGCCAGATTAGTGTAAAGTCTACAGACAGGATAGAGGGGGAAAGATTTTAGGCCAGAATGGGTAGTGAGGAAAGAGTGTCCTATTTGTAAGGAAGTCCTTCATAGTCTTCATATGACAACAGACTTTCACAATCCATATAATTTGAAACAGAAATAAAGAATAGGAAAGCATGATTACAGAATTTATAAAGATATTTTGGTACATGTGCCCAGAGGCACCTAAAAATATGGCCATGTTATTCAAAATTAAGAAAATAAACTGAATACATTAATGATAAAGAAGGCATCACACTAAAACCCAACTGATATATTTGTAAATTATTTTCAAGAATACTCTAAGGCTCTTAGGGTGTGGGTTATTTAGTGAAGTGGGAAGTTTTCTTTTAAGTAACTTGCAATTATTCTATGAAATTCAGAGATGGAAAATTCTACAGTTGTAGATAGTTTTGGAGTTGTGGATAATTTGTAAGAATATGTAAGGACCCTGAAAGGGATACCTTCATTCCTTGATATAGCAGAAGTGTGTGTGTGTGTGTGTGTGTGTGTGTGTGTTTAGTGGCGAGCAGGTAGAGGCATGGGTGCAATGTGTGGGCATGGGAACTACTAAAGGAAAGTGGAGGACTTCCCTGGTGGCGCAGTGGTTACGAATCCGCCTGCCAATGCAGGGGACATGGGCTCGAACCCTGGTCCGGGAAGATCCCACATGCGGCAGAGCAACCAAGCCTGTGCACCACAACTACTGAGCCTGCGCTCTAGAGCCCGCGTGCCACAACTATTGAAGCTGGCGCACCGCAATGAAGAGCCCATGCTCTGCAACAAAGAGAAGCCACTGCAATGAGGAGCTCATGCACTGCAACGAAGAGTAGCCCCCACTTGCTGCAACTAGAGAAAGCCCACGTGCAGCAACGAAGACCCAACGCAGCCAAAAATAAATAAATACATAAATTTATTTTAAAAAAAAGGAAAGTGGAGGGACTGAATATAAGGCCAATCAATAACTACAGAAATCATTTAATGGTTTCTAAGCTGTGATTTACACAGATCTAAAAACTCTGGATTAGGGTCTCAATGAAAAATCCAAGAGAAAAAATGAGGAAGCTTAATCAGAAGCCCCTATACTCATTTCAACCAAAGTGATTCTGCTTTTCATATGAGTTATGACTAGAGATTGATTCCATAGAACAGTTTGTTTGAAACAAAGGACTCCAATATTTATCTCAGAAAAATTGTAAAGGATTTTAAAATAGACAAAAATAGAATACTGAATATCCTGTCAAGTACCTCCTTTCAGGTTATTTTATTTGAAGAAGACTGAACCTTTTATTGTCTTTGCAGTATTTCACAACTCTGTAAGTTATAGAATGCTTACAGTAATGCAAATGATTCTTGTCCATAGAAAGGCAAATGATTTTTTTTTTGCCTGAAATAGTGCCTTGTGGATATTGACCAGTTTAGCATCTGTTAGGAAACTTATTTCTTGTTAAGTAACAAGACATATGTGTGTGTATTTAAATTATCTTGGGAACTAATTGTTGCATGTTACTGGCTCCCTCATTAATTAATGAGTTAAATAAAAGTCTTTGACATTTGTTCATTTTATGTTAGTATGAGATTCATAATTTTACATTTGAATAAATTATCCTTTAAAACTTATAAAACAATAATTGGCAGCTATTGATGTAAACACCATAATTCACAGATAAAGAAATTGTAATCTACTGTATCTAAGTGACATGTCAAAGTGACAGTAAATTGTTAGTATCTGTATCATGATTAAAACTCAAAGTTCACAACTTCCTGCCCAGTGTTGATGATGTTCATCTGAGAAAATGATCTTTGATATTTTTAATTTGATGAGAAGATTTAAACTCATTAACACACGAGGTTTACTGAACATCAAAGTATAAAGGTAAAGCCAGTCAATTAAATTTTGCCACGTATAACAAAATTAGCTTTGCCTTACCTGAGAATATATATATAATACCTGATTTAGACATAAATAGAACATGTCTAGACTGAAAAAAATTATTCCCTATCTCCCCAAGGGAGGCCCCTTGTACCCAAGAACTTTTTGGTCTCATCTTTTTTTCTGCCTTGACACACATGATGGATGAGAGTCACATGTGTGACACATCCCCATGGGCACAGATATGGTGGTCTATTCATTACATACAAATTCTCACACACTGGGTATAACTTCCCTTACTTCCTGCTTCAAGAGAGCATATCAGAATACAGTAAGTCCCCTACATACGAACCTTCAAAGATGCGAACGTGTGTTTGCGTGTCCAATCGCATAAGTTAGTTCAAGTGTCTGGCGTACATTGTCACGTGCATGCATCCTCTACAAGTGGTTGTGCTTTTATGTACTTTATTGTATAGAGTACAGTAGTACAGTGTCTTTATTTGAAGCCCAGGATGTCTGGAAGCAAGCATAAAAGCAGCGGTGATGTAGCTGGTACTACTGTACTTTTCAAGGTACTGTCCTGTAAGATTAAAAATGTTTCCTTTATTTTTTGTGCTTGTTTGTTTTTTATGTATTATATGTGTGAAAAGTATTATAAACCTATTCCAGTACAGTACTATATAGCCAATTGTGTTAGTTGGGTACCTAGGCTAACTTTGTTGGACTTACGAACAAATTGGACTTACAAGCACTCTCAGAACGGATCTCGTTCGTAGGCAGGGGACTTACTGTATAAATACATGGGTGACTATTAAGGGTTTATTCTGAAATACATATTTTAAAAAGGCAAATCATTGGTAGAATTGGGTATTTACCAATTATAAGGAATAAGTTATCTGAACACATTTCACAAGCCTGGGATTCACTCAACCCAGGGTATTTTACCTCCCTTGTTGATAATCACTGGTTCAGAGAGATGTTAACCCTTCTTTTGAATAAAGGGAGCAGAAGCAGGTATCCACAATGAAAAGAAAGTAGAAATAAGAAAAAAACACTCATAAGAAGGAACAAAGACTTTAAAAGAGATAATTAGGATTGAAAGAAAATAGATTTCTAAGGGAGGGTCCTGGACAAGAAAGGATGAAAGAAGAGAAGTAGAGAAAGATAAGTCCAAATAAAGAAGCCAAACCAGTAAAGAACACATTCCAAAGTAACTCTTTAAATATGTTTTGTCTTCTTGTGTTTTTTGTTTTGTTTTGTTTTTGTGTGTGTGTGGTATGCGGGCCTCTCACTGTTGTGGCCTCTCCCGTTGCAGAGCACAGGCTCCAGACGCGCAGGCTCAGTGGCCATGGCTCACGGGCCCAGTTGCTCCGCGGCATGTGGGAGCCTCCCGGACTGGGGCATGAACCTGCGTCCCCTGCATCGGCAGGCGGACTCTCAACCACTGCGCCACCAGGGAAGCCCTTGTGTTTTTTTTATGTAGGAAGTCTATACTACTGTTACAGGTTGAATTTTGTGCCCCCCAAATTCATATGTTGAAAGCCTAATCCCCAGTACCTCACGTGACCTTATTTGGAGTTAGGGTCTTTACAAAGGTAATCAAGTTGAAATGAAGCCACAAAGGTGGGCTCTAATCCAGTCTGACTGGTGTCTTTATAAAAAGGGGAAATTTGGAAACAGACATGCATACAAGGAGAACACCACGTGAAGATAAAGGCAGAAATTGGGGTGATGCTTCTACCAAACCAAACCAAAGATTGCCAGCAAACCACCAGAAGCTAAGAGAGAGGTATGAAGCATATTCTTCCTCACATTCCTTAGAAGGAATGAACTGGACTGACACATTTTAGCCTCCAGAACCATGAGACAATTAATTTCTGCTGTTTAAACCACCCAGTTTGTAGTAATTTTTTATCGCAGCCCCAGAAAACTGATATAATTCCAAGGCAGTGGTAGTAGTCCTCAAGAAGATGGGCCCATGTCCATTTGTCAGGTAAGAAGGATTTCCCTGCTGAGGGTCTAGAAACTGGAAAGAATTCAGGGCAGGGCAGACAGGGAACCAACAGCTAAACAGTGACTGCCAATCAGTGTTAATTCAATGAAAAAGAAAGGAGGAAAATCAGACATTTTATTATGTATATCCAAAACACATCAAAATAATGAGAGGGTTACCAAGTGTTTCTAGAGTTCAGAATTATATTTCTGGCAGTAAACAGGTCAGGCAAGGTGGAGTATGCGATAAGCCTGAAAAGTCAGACACATCCAGCAGCCTGGTTTTCTCTAGGTCTAAAATACTGCTGGGAATGTGAGTGCCTGCAGCCTGAATAGTAATTAATTCTCTGGGCAAAACAAAACAAAATTAAAATGCATGTTAATTTTTAACTATTCTCTTGAAAGTATGGCTAAGTGTAGCTCTGTAAGTTTTCATGGGTAATGGATAAAGAGTTACCATGTTTGTTCTCACTTAGAGGACCTCTGGCCTTTGTATCCCTGTATATGATTCCTCACGAACCTTTCAAACAGGGGAGAAGTGACCACTGGAATTAACAATATTGTAGATTAAACAAAAATCAAGTGCATAACAGTACATGGAGGACAAAGAACATACAAACTGGCAAGTGTCACATCAGATTGTTAAACCAGTTTGACTACACTAAGCTACTTTACTGTCATGTGAACACTTCGTATCACCAACTATCCCTCCGGTCATTCCAGCATCCTGCTTTCCCACAACATTCCCTACTGTCAATAAGGCATGACTACTATTCCCTTGCGTAGACCACGGTCAGAAGCACTGTCGAAAGAAGCAGTAAGAGGCACACTATCTTTCCTTGAAAATAAATATGACTTTTTTTTTTTTTTTTTTTGCGGTACGCAGGCCTCTCACTGGTGCGGCCTCTCCCATTGTGCAGCACAGGCTCCGGACGCACAGGCTCAGCGGCCATGGCTCACGGGCCCAGCCGCTCCGCGGCATGCGGGATCCTCCTGGACCGGGGCATGAACCCGTGTTCCCTGCATTGGCAGGCGGACTCTCAACCACTGCGCCACCAGGGAAGCCCTAAATATGACTTGACTGTCAGTTGTCAAATGGTTGTTACCAAACTTGCACCACAATTCTGGGTATGTGATATTCTCTTATCTAGAAATGTTCGCTACTGACACTAGGCTCTTCCCTGGATCATCATTCCCCTTTGCTTTTCTCCTTTCTTTGGTCTTCCTGTTCTTTGCTTCTTTCTCACTTCTACTTAGCTGTATTCACTTGCTAAAACAAATGGTTTTTACATTTTATACTTCTGCTTTTCCAGAACATGGTGAATAGTCCCAGCAGCTATCCAGATGGACTCCTCCTTCCCTCTGGGCCCATATCTTATGTGCCTTAACTTTTCTTCCTCAAAAAAAGCACTCTAATCCTAACATCCTTTCTTCCATATCTTAGTAAATAATTGGGGTAGATATGCCTGTGGTTGGAGAGGAAAGTCAAGTTCTTTCTTAGTGTCTTCAAACACCCACAGTCCTACTCCTATCTTTTAAAATAATTAAATAAAACATCTTTACTTACTCATTTCCAACACCTCTCTCTTCCCTTACTCTTGCTACTCAGTCACCTATGTTGTCAAAGAGACAATGAGATGAGGAATCAAAAACCCTGGATTTAAGTCCTAACCATTTCCTTGCTTTATAGAAGAAAAATCTAGAAAGATCCTTTAACTTTTTATTATTCTTGCCTGTAAATGGGATGATTATCATCAACCCTGACTACGACACAACATTACTGTGAGAGGAGAATGCCTGAACCATTTTTGATCTGAATGAAGTTAGAAAAATTAGCATGCTGTTGAGAAGTTAGATGTTTTATAATCTTGTCTGAGAGAAGTTCATGAGCTGGAGATGGATAGGTGAACTAAACCTTATCTAAAAAGTTCAGAAGAAGCATGAGTAAGATGATATTGGCCAGAAAGCGGTATCTTTTTAATATTTCAGATTTTGAAATGTTAAACACATGAATGAAAAAAATTGTGTGAATAAGACTATCTGAGGACAGTTTGAGGAGGATGGCATTTGCCCAAGACCAATAAGAGCTTCTGCTCATGCTACTGCCTCTTTCTGGAATTCTATTCTGGCTTCTCTCCTACTGAACCAAATCTTTTCAGTTCTCTTTGATAATTCCAGCCAACGTTGATCTTGTCTCCTCCTGACTGCCCAGAGCACAGAAGATCTATATCATTTACTTTGGTTCTTAATTAACAGGTTATTGCATACCATCTAGATTCCTATGCATTCTTTAATCTGTTAATATTCTACAGCTTCTTAGGTTCAGGTGATTTATACCAGTCCACCAAGCTGAGCACAGTGTTAGACACAAGTTATGTGTTATCCATCTGCCTTTGCATTCTATCTTATGATGCTTTCAGATTTCTGCTTCCCTTTCCTAGACTTCATGTATCCTATTCTCTTGAAAAAGTCAATTTTCCAAAATTTTCTTCTGGACCTTGCAAAATCCTTTTCATAGGTATGCTTTTTCTCTTGAGTTTTCACAATAACTTTATTCCCCTTGTTCTGTAATATTTCTTCATGCCCACCATGTTGATTCCTAGTCCTTATATAGTTAAGTACTGCTGAATCCTCTTCTTAGATATACAAGTGGTCTGGATTGACATCTACAACAGGGACTTCCATAAACTTCTACTGAGCTGAAATGGCCCACTTCCTGGTTTTCTGGCACTCTGAACTGATGGAGTTCATTTATACTGTAGCCAACACTCTCCCTGTCTCTTTTATCAACTATATTTTACTTGTGAAGACTATACTCCCCCACTTCCCATGATGCAATGCTCTATCAATCTCCCCTCCTCCCTACTCAATTATTTCCTGGTGTTGTAGGTTCTAGTTGGATATAAAAAGAGAGGTCTTCAAACATTATGAATATACTTAACACTACTGAACTCTGAACTTAAAAAATGGTTAAGATGGTAAATTTTATATATATGTATTTTGCCACAATTTAAAAGAGAAAGAGAGAGAGAGAAGTCTTGACTGGGAACAAAAGGAAAAGGAAAAGGGAGAAGACAGCATTATGGCTACCCCCAAAGTGGTAGAGGGGTAGCTGCCCAAGTTTTTATTTGAAACAGAGCTAGCTTTTGTGAACCAAGGGGCATACGCTGGGAGGGTGAGGAAGGAGAAAGGAAGGTCTTCCTAAGTACTTTCAGTTGAGCATAATAAAGGTAAGCCACCAGTTGAGTTTTTCAATCTAGAACCAAACACCTTGTAGCTAATGGAAATTCCCTCAGATGCCAGCAATAAGTTGATTATCAGTCATCCATTTTCAGGGTCACTGCAAGTTTCCACCTTTTTCTCATCTTCAAGGTATTGGGTTGGCCAAAAGTTCATTCGGGTTTTTCCATAATCTCTTATGGAAAATCCGAAAGAATTATTGGCCAACCCAATATATCCGTAGGAAGACATGACAGAACTTTTTTTAGGACCCACTATCCAGGTGCTGTTTTACACAAGAAGCCCCATTTTTAAAAAAGCTCATTAAACAAAATTCAAGTTTTCAACTAAGGGGCTTCCCTGGTGGCGCAGTGGTTGAGAGTCCGCCTGCCGATGCAGGGGACACAGGTTCGTGCCCCGGTCCGGGAAGATCCCACATGCCGTGGAGCGGCTAGGCCCGTGAGCCATGGCCGCTGAGCCTGCGCGTCCGGAGCCTGTGCTCCGCAATGGGAGAGGCCACAACAGTGAGAGGCCCGCGTACCTCAAAAAAAAAAAAAAAAAGTTTTCAACTAAGAAAGAGAAAAAAGCAGTCTAATACCAAGTCCCTGAAAAATTTAGAAACTAATTAGAAAGAGAGAAACAGAACTACCAAGACGGGAAGTGATAGGTTCCAGTCATTTTCAAACATTTAAAACACAGTCTATGGACTTCCCTGGTGGTACAGTGGTTAAGACTCCATGCTCTCAATGCAGGGGGCCCAGGTTTGATCCCTCGTCCTGGAACTAGATCCCACATGCATGCCACAACTAAGAGTTCACATGCCACAACTGTGGAGCCTGTGAGCCACAACTAAGGAGCCCACCTGCCACAACTAAGACCCGACACAATCAAATAAATAAATAAATATTTAAAAAATAAATAAATGAATAAAGCACAGTCTAACAACATGGGGAAAGAAAGCATTATAAGCCTGTTGCAAAAGGATTTTTATTTAAGGGAATAACTGTTTCAGTACTGGCCTAATGAGGGCTAGATTGTTCATTAGCATATAGCCAACATTCTGTTACAGTTTCCAGCTGTGCAGGGAGCACCAAGAAGAGAGAAAACTAAGACAGCCCACTATTCTGTGGAATCAACAATTCGTGTATAAAGCTTATGGATTCCAGAAAAAGATAATCACTCATACCACAAATATTCACTGTATATACAGAACCAGGTCTAGATCTGAAATGAGCAGAACAAGCAGCTTGCTTCCATGGTGTGTGATAACAGAGAATTTCAATGCTTCTTCAAATTATTCAGAGGCCTTCCTCTCTTCTCACCCAAAAGGCAACTCTCCCATTAATGCCAACCATCTGCATTAACACCTATGCTTTTCCCATATAAACTAGTTGCTACCTTCAGAGGCAGGAAGAAGGAATCCAATCAAAAGGTAAGTTGCAGTAGGAGGAAACATTTAATTTCCTTTTATTTTATTTAACTGGTTTTACTGGGCTCCTACTATCTGAAGCCACGATGTAGGTGCTATGAAATATGCACAGATGAACAGAGCACTATTTTAGCCGTCAAGGGAGCTTTATAGTGGAGGAAGGAAAACATACCTTAGCTCAAGAGCCCATGGGAGGAAACAAAAAACGGGGCAGTTGATAGTGGATTATATTGGGAAAAGGCAGTCTTAGGGTCCAGTCAGTGATGCTATCCCAGCACTTTCAAATCCTGGTTCAGCAGTGAGGAGTCTTTAGAGACTTGCTCTGATCTACTGACTGGAAAAGAGGCTAGACAGAGGGGTTGCTTTTAAAATTCCAGAATGTATCAAAGGCCTTGAATGGTGCAAAATTATATGAGTGGTCTTAGGGAAAAGTAAACACTACTGTCCACTGTCTAACAAGTTGATTCGTTCACTCACAATATTTATTGAGCGTCTTCTGTATGCCAATCACTATTTTAAGAACAGGGTATATGTAAGATATTATATAAGCATACACTGTAGAGAACCAAACCCAGACCATCCAAAATGGATCTTCCAAATGTTTTGTTAGCCATGTGTCCTACCCTTACAGGGATGCATCTCAGCTGAAACAGTCTACATCTCAATGATTTTGCACTATTTGGTCTTTGACATTTGGCTTTCTTGTATTGCCAGTGACATTTAAGGATTCTTCAAGATACTCACTTGACACTACCTGTGTTATTAACCATTACAGTCAGAAAATTAGAATTCATTAACAGGCAGATACTGTACTTGCTACTAAGATATATGGGACTATATTTATCCTGCAGTGTAACATATCTGCTTCATCAGTGCAGGAACTAGACTATCTTTCATCTGGATGAAATAGCCTTGAAAGCTTCGTCACTGCAGTGAAGCAAGAAACTACTAAAATGGTTCTTCCTGGCCTCTTTAAAAAAAAAAAAAAAAAAAAAGACTGCACCACCTCCCAAGGGCTTCGATGCAGTTGCTATAGCAACACTATATCTGAGTCAGAACTATTAACAATCACCATGACAACAAGTGTCTCACTTGCCATTTCCAGAAACTCATTGCATTTGGACTAGAATCATCACACCATGTAAAAAGGGGTGGGGTTTTCCTCTCACTAGGAAACAGGATACTTTCTCCAAATAACTTATCCAAAAAATATTTTAAATTAAAAAAAAAAGGAATTATAAGAATCATGCTGTCATAAGCTGATTATCCTCTTTTCTGAAATATTATAGTTTAACGGAAATAATGGTTAAATTGTTAATAATTGATATGGTAGATTCGTTTCTCCCAGTAAGATCCAGTAAATTCTTTGGTATATAAAAAGTTCCCTCCTATTTTGTAAATTCCCATAACTGCTTTATTTCTTCTGCCCAGTTCCTTTTTGTCTCTGCTAATTTCCCTTTCTTCCTTCTGTAAAACACCCTATTGAATATTTAGCAGAGCAGAATTCCTTAGAGATTTGTGGATTACACGTGTCAAGTTAGAAGCAGCAGAAACAATCCCACATATTTCTGGAGTTACACGAATAAGGAAATGTGTGGTACTCTGTGGGAAGCTGTCATGGTGGAGCTGTGGGCCCATACTATTTCCTTTTTTCTTTAAACGCAATATGGCAAGATGGTAAGAATGGGCAGTGTCCAGATTTTCATCCAGAGTGTGGCCTCCACAAGTGATTGGACACCAGAGGAGAATCATGCTTCAATATATACAAAGCAGCTCTAGTTTCAAGATCTATTGGATCATCTTTGCTCTCACATTACCTTCCCTCCCTAGACGTCCCAGGGTACCTCTTCACCTCCTGATCCTGGTGCCCTTATCACACCATATCATGTCACACAGACATTTTCTTAGGATCTTTGTCCTGGATCAGAGTTGCTAGGGCCAGATAATGATGACTAGTAGCTTTCAGAATATGTTTTCATGTGTATTGACCAAAAAAAGTGCAAAAACAAAACAAATTTTCCTCAACTAAAAGCCAAATTACACCAAACATCAAAATGATCTCTTTTTCTTTTCCAAGTATCTTGTTCTGTGAAAACAAAGATTCTATGTTCTGATGTGCCCTTTCTTCCCTCAGAGCTCAGGAGAATGAAGGCAGGAGCAAGCAAACTTTGGTACAGAGAACACAACTTTACCAGAGGTGGGAGAAGGGAAATGGAGGTGACCCTTCTTTTCACTGTGAATCCCAGGTTATTTACCTGGCTTAGTGTTTAGGTAGAAGTTGAAGGAGAAAGGTGGGCAAAATTAAAGTGTCTCATTAAGCCGATGTGATAGGTGATAGGAAGTCCTTGAGAAAAGACTCTCTAGCCTATTGTTGAGAGGTTAGAAGGACTTCAAGGTCAGGGTAACATTAGACTGAAAGTTGAGGGCTAGTCTAGGGTAAACAGTTGTTCAGAAAAAGGTTGCATTTTATAATGAATGCACCTTTGAGTGAGGCTCTCACATTGTTGTCCTGACCCTGGACTACCCAGGAAAATAGGAACTAAATTTTCTCTAGAAAGTATAAGCAACATTGGAATGCTCACATTTACAATGTTTTCTCTCAAATGCCATAATTTGTCTATAGACTGCTTGTTGACTTTTCCATTTTTTTCCTCCGTGTTCTAAATGAAATCGAGCCAACGCCTCTCTAGAAAAAGAAACCTGCCTTGTGACATGGTGTGGCTAGTCGAGTTAAGTGTTCACCTACATAGTAGTCAATGTAAGGGACTTTGGCTGGGAGACTCATACTCTGATTGGCATTTTTCATGGCTATTTGTGTATAAGTAAATCACAGAAGCACTAGCTTTGGATTCAAATCCCTCTTCCTTCCATTGCTAGCTGTGAGACAACGAGTACAAACTTGATCACACTGATCTCCTCTTTTCTAATTTTTGAGATAGAGCTAACAATAATACCTAGTTTACAGAGCTGTTTCAATTAAAAGAACTAATATACATAAAGCACCTAGTAGAGTGCTTGGCACTCAATAAATACTATTATTACATTATAGTTGGATTCAATTTGTCTATATACTCATTGATTCCTACTCAGATAGATATAAAAAAATTTTTTTACCTTAAAGATTGTTCACTCATTTATTCATCTATTCATTCAACAAACATTTATCTCTGACAAGATTAGGCCTTGCCTGGTTTGAAAACTGAATAATTTGTAAATTGAATAATTTACTAATGTTGAAAAATTAGTAGAGGAGGGAAAGCATTGTAAATGATATTTCAGCTTCAGAATTAAGCAAGAGATTTTTACCAGCTGGGAGGAGTGGTCATGCATTTATCTTTGTGGACTGCTCTCTTTCTCCAACACAACTTTTAATAGGTAAATATGCCCACGGGCTTTTGTACTCCATTTGTGAAGCTATAGCATATGTTGTCCCAATACTGCCATTAAAATTGCCGTGTATAAAGTGTTTGTTTCTCTTGGCTATAAAAATAAAAGTTCCCTGTAGACTGGAACTTGGCAAACATAGTTTGATTAAGTTGGGCTATTTTATTTTATACTCAAGGGCAAGCAACATGCCCTAGTGAAACAAGCTGTTTGAAGTCAGAAAACTGGACTTCCCATTCTGACTCTGCCATTGAGTTATATTTGGAAAGTTCCTCCGTTTCTCCGCATTTGAAAAAAATGGAGAACAGTTTCTGCCTCCTACATTTTATTATAATGAAGGTGAGTAAAAGGGTTACATGTTATAATGAACCCTAATTCTTCCACATGCTGTCTCAAAATGGGAACATGTAAATACTGGTTCTACTGCTTCCTTATTCTACAAAATAAGAGCAAAGTAAATGTAATCAATCCAGCCTGATTTAGTCATATGCAGATAGACCTAGCAAGTGTCAGAGATTAAACCTCTAGCAAACAGCACATTCTAAAAGAATTCAGACATCTTTGGGCACTATGAGAGAACAAGTAGATAGAGGGGTGCTCATCCCCTGAGCCTCAGTTCAAATAGTTGTTTATTACTTGTGCATTGCCATTCACAAATTTCCTCCTCACAACAATTTACAGCATTACAAAATATATTGCTTTGAGATAATGCTCTGCATTCCATTTCTGCTTTCAAGGAAGGTCATGGAACGCAGCAAACTGATAAGTGGCTCTTTGACACTCCCTTACACACACACATGCACACCCCTTAGACTAAAATCATTTAGTTATCACCATCCCAAGTCCTCCTTAATAGAGGACATCCGGGGTAAAACCAGCTGAATGACTGGCTTGACAAAGCAGTGATGCTGTCCAGGCCTAGCCTAGACTGGGAAGTTCTGTGAAATCAGCTGGGTGCTAAGAGTCAGCACTAATTCTCAATGAATAGAATTCTGCTTTTCCTGGTGTCTCCAGATTAAAAATGTATCTTCTCTCTCAAAGAACTTTCAAGGCTGTTTATTTGGCAATCTCTTCAAAAAGGTTATATGCTTTCTGTGGGCAGAAACTGTACCTTCTGTTTGTTTTCCTTATAGCAGCTAAGACAAATAACTTGTATATCCTTCTTAACAAATGTTTTGATTTCAGGGTTCTCTAAAGACTTTTCAAAAATTAATAAAATACTTCCTAACTGCTGCTTGGTTATGGACAAAGGAAATTATTCCATCTGGTCACAGTTGGCGCAGTTTTCTTTGCAACCTTGCCTACGGAGTATAACAGTGTTTGAGGTATACATTGAATCAAGATCACTCTAAGTAACTTTGTCTTATGCTTATGCATCTTATTAGGGCCAGAAGGCACAGATAGCTCAGTTCCATCCTAATTAATCAAGCTGTGACAAGATGAAGTAGAGAAGGACTAGAAAAATGGGAGGAACCACCATTTTGAAATATTAAGATTATCCCTATGATTTAGATAATCCAAATGTTATAATTCCATATTCAAACTGACTCTGTTACTACCAAAGATCCACTCCAGACTTGGTGGTCTTTCTGACACTCTGCTCTTATAAGAAGTAGTCATTCTCAGTATTTCAGGTTATAAAAAGCTATTTAGGGTTCTTTGGTTGCTAGGAAGAGAAAAACTCTAGTTAATTTAAGAGCTATATTATTAAAATGCTACTTGGCAATGCACGTGATCAAATGGAAG
Organism: Delphinapterus leucas; assembly: GCF_059928025.1. Classification (NCBI taxonomy): domain Eukaryota; kingdom Metazoa; phylum Chordata; class Mammalia; order Artiodactyla; family Monodontidae; genus Delphinapterus; species Delphinapterus leucas. The sequence goes on along the minus strand of NC_143132.1, from coordinate 61,577,975 downwards.
ACTGAAGAACCCAACTTAGGACAATCAACTGCAGGTAGCTCCTGAAGGTCTCAACAGAATCTCAGTAGATGCACTTCTACTGAAGTGAATGGATCCTTTTTTTTTTTGTCTCTCAGGAGAGTGTGATTAGCCACAGTTAGGGTACATGCGTACTGCTTGGCTGTCCTAGAAAGAGAATCTGGCAGAGCGAACCTCTAGAGAAGCCCATGATTCCATAGAGATGGAATAGGCACCTGAATTCGCCAGCTCATCAAGGTTTCACCCGACATAGGGAGAGAATCCACCCCCTTCTACTCCCCAAAGTATCAAGAAGCTTTAAACAATGGGAGAAGGATATTGGGTACCTCCCAAACTGCAAACATCTACTACAACCATTACCCACCTTTCTCTTCTGCTGTGGAGGCATTATTAGATCTATTCTAAGTCTGTTAGCCCTTAATAGAGAAAGTGGGGAAATTACGTGTGCCTGCTGTTTAGAACTTTGCTAATGAACTTGTCCCATCAGCTATCCTAATTTTCCCAGTATATTCGCATAAGCTTCTAAAATAAAGATCCTGCCTATTCTTCTGTGCCCCTGTGTATCACAGAATGTAATCTAGGTGCTCAGTTTAGCAACATTTTGCAACATTGATACTATCCCCACCTGATTTGCTTGGAAGCCGTTGATAAGCAAAATAGCATTTTCCAATCTTAACAAAGGAAGAAGGGTTCTGTAATATTAACATACAGTTGGACTGGAATAAGCAGCTAAAGCAACTGGCTGTGCAAGGTTTATAATGTCTAAACATCCACCAAGCTGCTGTCATTTCGCCATATGTCTGCTGGTCATTGGGAGCCAAGTTCAGGATTTATAAAAATCAGCACAATGCCTTTTCTGGTCATGATACCTCTAAGTGAGCAAATGAAGAGGATGACCTGCTATTTACCAAATCGGCATGTTTAGTAGCTGTCATCCAAAAAGCATGCAGGAGAGCCAAGACGGCGCTTGAGTTCATACAAGCCTCCAGAAGAAAGATTCTGAGTGTCCATGTTCTGCTATTTCTCTCCAATATTTACACATTATAATATGACTGCATAATGTATATTTACTCTGATTACTAGGTCATTTTCACTTCCCAGCTATTCGGCTGATAATTGCTATTCACTGTGTTTCCTAAATGCTAAATGAACAACATGCTAGTGCTGATGAAAGTTGTATGTGCTGTTTTAGCACTGTGCCAGGAAAAGAAGCTGGGACCACAGGGGTGCCAACTGCAAGGCTTACGTTGTACTGACCAAAACTTTGGTCCTCATGTGTTCATTCAACATTTCAGAAGTTATAGCTGCAGTTATATATTTAAAGAAATAGAAATAATGATTTTTGTAATCCATTTATGCTGTTGGTTGGCACACTAAGTCCAAAAGATCCTGAATTATCTATGTTTTAATTGGTTCTTTACAGTGAATACACAATCCAAATAATTGCCAACTCTTTCTTCTATGCTGTGAATTTATAAGCTGAAAGTTTAGTTATCTTTCATGGTGGTTTTAACTGATTTCATATGTCTGAACCAGCTATAGAACACAGGGCTACCCTTTAAAATATGGCATTTCCTGCCCAGTAAAAACCCTTTGAAAAAGTATTCCTCCTAAACTCCAATTTTAGATGCATCCTATCTGCAACTTTCCAGGCCAGGCAAAAAAGGAAGATAAAAGCTGAGGATATTATGCTTGGCTTTGTTTCCTGAGGTTTGAGGTGAAGCTCAGAAACAGCACTGGTGTGACCTGATGAGTTTCATCTGCTTCTGGTTTCAGGAGACCATACATTCAGACCTAAGTTTGCAGAGATGTGTAGAAAGAGAAATCAGATACTAAGGAGCTGAAGCAGAGAGATAAACTCATGTGCCCTTCATAAACAAAGCTCCATGCTCACCTGTTTGGCTGTAGCCTTACTTTCCCAGTAAGGTACAGAGTACTAGATGGGCAAGGGGACTGGAGCATAAAGACAGGCAGGATAAAGGGGGCAAAACAAGGCTTGGTATTCCACAAGTCTGATCTCAAAGTAGGCTACAGAATGGATCATTATTCCCGGTGCCTGCCCCATGGGTTTGCAACTTAAGTTGGGAAGACATTGTTGGGAGGTTATTACAGGTGTTTCAGCAAAACCAACAGGGAAGTTTGGGAGTTTCTGATTATGGATGGAGAGATGCCTTGGTAGCAAGGAAAACTTAACATATAATTATTTTTAAGCCACGGGAGAAAATGAGAGACAACAAACAATTGTTTTAAAAGAGTGCCAAAAATTCAACAATAAGTATTACGTCTATATGGATTTTGAAAAGTTAAAAACAGAGTGGCACTACCAATGACAGCAACAGCAAAAGCTATTACACAACACTGTCTTTTCCAACTTCCTCATTTCACCCTTGCTTCTACCTACCTAGTTCATTCTTTCCATAGCATTGTCTTACCTTGACATACAGATAGCCATCTGCCACCCTTCACTCTGTTTTGGGCTCCAAATATTTCTGGTGGGACTTGGTTTAACCCTTTGTCTGTCTTTGTTGTTGTTGGTTTGTCTGAAACTGGGCTTGAGTAAGAACATTTGATAACATTTCCTTCTTATAAGCTAAGCAAGATATTAAACACCTCCCAGGGCCTTGCCATCTCCACTTGTAGAATAACATCTACCATCCCTAACTCATAGGATTATTTCAGGAATGAAAGAGGTAAATATATGCTTTATAAATTGCAAAGTGTAGGACCAGTGGGAGTTGATTCTTTTTAATATATTTTCATGATTTAAAAAAGTTGGAAAACAAAGAAACACACACATGGATTTACAGCTTTAAATCATGGCTAAAAAGTCTCATTCCTCATTTCACTGCAGTCATTTACCTGGGCAGCTCCTCTCCACTAAGGTGGCAGCATCTGTCACATTTGTATGTTGGTCTCTGATTGTCTGAATCTAGAAAATACATGGGAAATGGAAATTCCAGCATATACTGCTACCTACATTCCTTTAAGGAGTACATCTTCTAAGATGGAATGTGCCACGTTTGTCTACACACACATGCAGATGCACACACATGCAAATACTCCTCCTAGTCTGATGTTTAACTGATCTCTGGATGCTCTCTCAGAATGCATGTAGATGGATTCCTAGGAAATTGTAGTGTCAATCAAGATACCACAAAAGCAGCATTCTACAGTGGACAAGGAGAAGGCAGAGAAAAAGAAAAGAGGACCAAAACTTTCAACCCAGAAACGTAAAATGGATGGAGCACCTGATGGTCAAGGAAGAAGAAGGAAGCTGAAACTATGAATACACATTTATTTCATAATCACTAACTTTAAACCGGTAGTTCTTTAATTTATGAGTCTTCATAAGATGTACTGTACATGCTCCATTGTTATGTCATTCAAAGACATCTGTTTACTAAGCTAGAAACATAGTATGTAGTTTCACTTTTTTAAATGCAACAGGTGTGCTGAAATTTTTTTTATCATTAACACTTGAAGTAATAAAATAGGCTTCATTTATTTAAAAAAAATATATATATAAGGTAAAAATACCTTAGATTTGTGGTAGGCACAGATCCTGGTGATTGGTGAATATCTTTCTTCAGGTCTTCTCTAGCCTGGATCTGCCATCATTTTGTTAGTTGATTTGTGTGTGTGTCTTGTTTTCCTCAGAGCAGTTCTATATGTGTCATAGGCGATAGAGAGTATTCCTACACAGAATCATTAAGGTGTTTATCAGTCTTAGTGTATGGTTGAGCTGTGTTTTCATCTTTTCTGGTGTACTTGTAAGTATTTTACCATCAAATTAAGAGATAGTAATATTTTAATTAACTAGCAAATATCTCACATATTGATCCAGAAGACTTGTTTTATCCATTGGTCTTCATCCTAACGTCACTGGATCTGTAACACCACAGCATCTTTGGCCATGTACGTCCTCCATGATTATGTGGACAGTGTAGCTAGGAGGCACTCTTGGAGTAGAGGCAGTGATAGATGATAGAACAGACATTGGAAACTTACAGCTGTGCAAGTCCCCTAATGAAGCACCCAGCCTTAAATTCTTGGCTCTCATCCTAGTGTTAGCTGACTGTAATACCTGGTTTCCATTTGCACATGTGTCTCATCCAAAAATTATATTTTCTGGTCTGAAAGAGGGATTTTAAAATAGTAGAATCAGAGAAGGTTAAAGGCCTAATAATTATGCAGAAGGCAGGGTTGATGGGTGGCAGGGAGCCAGCACAGGATGAGCTCTTGTGAACACTTCTATTTTTCCTTGAGTAGCGGAAAGAGTTCAATCACATTCATCAAAGATTAAAGTGCTTTGAGCTGCCCTTCCAGAGCACTTGGAAAAAGATGCCTTCTTCTCTCTCATCTAGAGGAGCTTAAGTTTTCTCATCCATCTATTAATTTTCTACATCTGGCACAGTTTTTCCAACTTTCCACCAGGGCTTCCTCTTAAAAACCATTGGTCATTCAGAGACAACAATTTTTCCTTCTTTGAAAAAGCTCTGAGAGGCTTGAAGGGCAGGAAGAGAGGAATATGGGGTTAACCTGGAAAAATATGTGAAGGTAAGTTTTGTTTTCAGACCCCCGATCTTCTATTCTATATTACGTATCTGTAGAAACGGTTCTGAAAATTAATAGAATGAGTTGTGGGAGCAAACCTGAATCATTCAACTGAGGAAAAACATGAGTCTGAATCAGGTTCAACTCAATTCAACAAATATTGATTGACTGCCTAGGATGTGTTATCACAGGGTTAGCCGACTAAAAAGCAGAAAACCTACAGAGAGGAGAGTGATTAAGGCTCTCTCACTTGCTGTACTTGGCACTCCTATGCCTGAATCTTGACTAACAACTTAACTCATGAATTATAGGAAATTTTTGTGGGAAGGTTTTGCCTTCAGAGTACTCCTTCCCCTACCCCTGTTAATATGATACTGATTTTCTTTGGGAAATGCCCCCTCCCACTTTCAATCCATGACATTTGGTAGAATTGATTCCATCACCAGTAACAGGGGAATGCATGTGAAGCAGTCTAAGGTGATCAGAGCATGACCTTCCTCTAGCCACAGAGACTGGCTCCGGGAAGAGCATATGATAATAGCAAAGACAATCTGAACTAATCATGAGACAATTTTCTGGAGCCACAAGAAGGGAGATGCCTTCTCCCTGATGAGGTTTCTAAAAACATAAGATTAAAGGCCTAAAACTTCTGGCAATCATATTGCCATTAAAAGAAAGAGATTGCCTGAGAAAAGACCTAATCCAGAGATAAGCAGAGCCAAGTACCAAAAAAGAGAACCCTGAAGCCATTGTTTTTATAGTTTTTAGATCCACCTTTTCCAGAAGCCATTTTCCCTTGGAATTCCCAGTTAGTTGAACCAATAAATACCCCTTCTTCTCAACCCGCTTGAATTGGATTTATTGTCACTTGCAACTCAAAGATTCTTGACAAACTTATCCCTATATTTGATGAATCATCCGAAAGAATACTAACTTTCCTTCCATTAATCTTAGTTAATTGAAAGAAAAGATAAATCATTAAGAAATCATGTTTATTATTTTATATATAATTTTATAAGCACAAAATTCATCTTAATACACCTTCCCATCAGGATGGATCCCAGAGTTGGATGGATGCCAACCCTCATTTGTTAATTTGGAGTAAGGGAAGACTATATTTAAAATCATTGGCCAAGAACATAAGTTCACAGGGAATGAGAATGAATATTAGGGTATTGGTACACTGGCACATTCATGCTGGCATATTCACCTGATACCTTCTGATAATATAAACACACACATCTCTCCCAACTATGTGCAGTAAGGGACTAATCAAACTCTAGAAGAGATCAGTAATTCTGCTGACGTGATCTAAAACATCCTGGGACAATATCAATCTCTTATTGCAGTAGCATAAAGTCCACCATCTCAATAAACCTACTGTTTCTTATAGAGGGTTTACTACCTGCCAGTCACCATGCCAAGAGCTCTACAAACATTTCATTGAAACTTCACAAGACACTATTATGAATCCCATTAAAAATTAGGAAACTGAGGTTCCTGAAAATTAAATAGTTAGTTCTGCTAGAAATGGAGAGCTGAACTTGAAACCATGTCCATATGATCCCTAACATGTGACCTCAACTATATTATCTCATCCTGGAATCTTCTCACCTTCCCATTCCTTGCCCACCATTACGGTTACCAACTGAGCTCAAAAGAATATTGAGCCAACTAATTCAACTCAATTTCTTGAGGTTCTAGCCTTTTTATGTCCCCCATTGCACTCTTTCCTCACCTCAGTGCTAGGATTCCCTAGGAAGACTCAGCTTCAGTGTGGGAAAAAGGAACGAGAGCATAGAAGGGGTCTTCTAGTCCTTTGTAAGTCACCATCCTACTACAAACTCATGATCTTCCTCTTTAAACCAAGTTATTGGGGCAGATGCCTCAAATGAAGAACCAAACTAGTTGCTAAATTATGCAAATTCCCCCTTCAAGATTATTCCTGTCTGTTGCTTTATAATCTTACTACAGCATTTGTTTTATTACCTGCTCTCCTATTAGAAGTTCTTCCTACCCAGTTTCTCTGTTTCTGATCTCTCCCTCTCTAACTCCTCCTTGAGAGTAACCTAAAAGACCCTTTTTATCACATTACTTGTCATCTAAAAAAAAAAAAAAAACCCCCAAAACGAAAAATTCCATTAGCTCCCATGGTTTACTGAATGATTTTTAAAGTTTAAACTTTTACAGCTTCTAAGGACTTGGATAAACTGGCCTTTGTCTACTTTTCTCTCCCTTTACTTCCTACATAAAATGTTACTCTAAAGAGTCCTGGTTGCTGGCCTCTAAATTCAGGTTGCTTTCTTGACTCTGTGATCCTGTTCACATTGTTTATTCTGCATGAGATGCACTTTCCCTTGTCACCACTCACAGCATTCTGTTTCATCCTTAGAGACTCAGATTACATTCCATTTCATCTGAAGCTACAACCAGAAATTATTCCTCTTCCTCTGAACATCTAAGGAGCTTACTGATATCAATACTTTCTTGATATATATTCCATACTTCCTTGTACTACAACTATGCAAGTGGGGATTTCATTCTTCCCACCAAGTATGAAGCTTTTAAGAGCAGAACTCACAACTTAAACATCTTTAGGCCTCAATACAGCACCTGGCCTAGTAGTACCTTGGCTGTAAGAGATAATGCACAGATATACTAACTGAAAAAATAAAATATATGAAACAGGTAAAATGTTGTAGTAGTCAACATCCAAGATGGTCCCTAAGGATTCTTGCCTCCTGGTATCCATGCCCTTGTGTAATTCCCTCCCACACTGAATACCAATAAGATGTTGCAGAAATGATAGACTATGACTTACAAGGTGAAGTCATGAGAGACACTGTGAACACTAAGAGTGACCATAAAGTATGGACTTCAGGTGATTATGATGTGTCAATGTCATTTCATCAATTGTAACAAATGCACCCACTCTAGTGAGGCATGTTGATAATGGGTGAGGCTATGTATGTGTGAGGGCAGGGAGTATGTGGGGAAATCTCTGTATTTTCCTCTCAATTTTCCTGTGAAACTAAAACTGCTCTAAAAAATTAAAAGTCTTCAAAAAAATATATTGTGGCTTTCACTTTGTGTTCTCTTCCATCACTTGCTCTTGGGGAAGGGAGCAACCATGTCATAAGAACACTCAGGCAGTCCTATGGGTTGGTCACATGGTGGGAAACCAAAGCCTCCTGTCCACAGCCAGCCCCAAGTTGTCTACTACATGAGTGAGCTATCTTGGCAGTGTATCCCCCAGCCCCAGTCAAGTCAAATAACTATAGCCCCAGACAACATCTTGCCTACACTCTCCTAAGACACCCTAAGATAGAATCACCCAACTAAACTGCTCCAGAACGCCTGGCCCACAGATACTGTGTGAGATAATATATGCCTATTGTTTTTTCAAGATTCTAAATTTCATGATAATTTGTTACAAAGCAATATATAGCTAATACATAAGCCCATCATGGTAGCTGTAAACATAAGAATAAGAAAGTCCAAAGAATTTCCATTGGGTTTGAGGAGAAGAGAAAAATGGGAAATAATATAAAAAGAGAGAAGACTTCAAAAATTTGAACACCTGAGCTGTGCATGCAAGATTTTTCTACCGCTAGAGACCATTTATGAAAGACCATTTTCAGTATCCAAGTCTCTGCATGTTTCTGACTTGTGAGCCATAATCTCTAAGCATATTTGTACTAATCCTAACTATCAAGCATCTGATAAATATTGGTGACTATCATTTGTTTAGCATTCCTATGTGCCAGAAACTCTTCTAAGATTTTCCCAACAACCCTAGGACGTACGTATTCTCATTATCCCCATTTTGCAGAAGAGGCCACGGAGGCACAGAGATTAAGTAACTTGCTCAAGGTTTCGGAGATGGTAGGTGGCAGAGCTGGTTTTACATCCAAGCAGGCTAGATCTATAGCCCACACTCTGAATCACTAAGCTATATGAGACATAATGATTCTTTTAAGACTTGACAATATATACGACATTTCACAGAAATCATTTAAAGCATTAAAATTAAGTTTATTTAAAATTGGTGACTAAAATTAACTCATAGATTGGGCCCAGCAATCCTCACTTGGTTACAAGATGGTCTTACTTTACTTCCTTTGATAGTTAAAATCGTGAAGTAAAGCTGAGAGTCTGCCTCATTCTGAATTCCCTCAAGAGATACTCTCAAAGCCTTGAGTGTATTTATCTCCAGCAAAGAGGGATTTGAAGCATACTTCGATTCAAGTTGGTTGCATCAAACAGTGATATTTGAATCCATACTGCAATTGTTGATTTTCTAAATACAATAAAATCCCTTTTACTCTTTTGTTGATGTCTGGAAGGAACATGGTCATTTTTTTTTTAAAGATACAATTTGGGAGATACTTTCATTCAGCCTATTTTCAACAAATGCTGTTCAAAATCCTGAGAAAGATAGGGAAATATGTAAGACTCTGCTCTCAAGGAGTTTATACCCTAACAGTTATAGGTTGTTTAAAATAGCTTTTCATTATTAATAGGATAAATTGTATTGTAAGAACCTAAAAATTTAGGCATTACGAATTTTTGTCACATCTCAAGCATTCAGCAAAAACATTCTATAGATTGGATCATAGGTTAGAAAGTCAAAGTAATAGACCCCTTCTCAATATTCTCAATACAAACATCCAATAAACATAATAAATATTTTCAAAATGTATTAATTTTTTTAAATTTATAAATACAAGATAAATACAAGAAGTGGTGAAAAAAAGCAAAGTCATTAAAAAAGGTGTCTTTTTCCTTACCCTTCCTTTATTCCCACTTTCCTAAGCTAACCAGTTTATTTTTCTTTCCATACCTTGTCCCACACCCACACATATATTTGCAAACAAAAATATACATATACAGAGTATTTTGTGGTGGCTGCCGTTTTTTTGTTTTATAAAAATGGGATCGCAAACACTACATATTACCCTTCAATGAATACTGTTCCTTAATAGTATACTATAGACATTCCATCAGGTCGATAGATAAAGGACTTAACTCATTCCTGGTAAAAGTTACAAAATGGTCCAAAACTATGCATTAGTTTATTCTACCATCCTTCTACTGATAATCAATCAAATCTTCTCTAGAAACTTTTGTCACTTCAAATAGCACCACAGTAAAACATTCTTGTGCATATGGCCTACATTCTGCTTTTATTTCTCCTAGATGATTCTCCATTGGGGAGTCATTGGGTCATGGATATGTGTTTTTAAATTTTAATAGAAATTCCTAGATTATTTTTCATAGCAAGGTTGTAGCACTTCACACCGCCAGGTGCCAAAGCAATCTATGTTGTATCTTTGACAACACTAGGTCTAACTCTGTAGTTTTTGCTAATCTGATGGGTAGAGAATATCATCTTGCTGCTTTAATTTTTATTTTCCTGTTAATATGGTAAAACATTTTAATAAATGTTTACAGACCACTTAGATTTTTCTCTTCCCATAGTTATTTATACCTTTTGTACATCTTTCTATTAGATCCTTTTTCTTATCAATATGTAGAATCAAATTGTATTAGCTTTTTGTCCATAATTTGAGTTGCAAATAATTTTTTCTAGTCAATCCTTTGTTATTTTTAAACTTTGTTTATGGAATTTATTAACACTCAAACACTTTATTTTAATTTAGTCTAATATATATATTTTTTCCTTTATGGTTTCGGAGTTTGCTTTCTTAGGGTCCTGCAAGTGTAATATCATACAACAGTTTTCTAAATTTTCTTTAAATATTTTAATCACTTTATTTGGATCACATTCCTTTTCTTTTAATAAGCTGTAGATATTGTGCCATTATCTTCTAGCCTCCAATGTTGGAGATGAGAAGTTTCATGCTAGTCTCATTTTCCTTTTTAAATAAACTGGAGGGTCTTGTATGTTTGGTATTCATGTGTGTGTGTGTTGTTTTGTTTAAGTCTCTGAAAGTTTGAAAATTTTTCTCTTTATCTTTGTAATTCAATAATTTCACCAGTGTTTATTTTCACTAATCCTGCCTGGGTATAGTAGCTCTGTACTTTAGAGGTACTAAGAATATGTACCTCTAAAGCATAGTGAATGCAGTAAATAAAAACCTGGATTATTCCTTGTGCTTTTCTTTCCCTTGGACATGAGTTTCTCCTGGTGAGCCTTAAGGGGAATTGGGATATTTATAGTAGGAGTACAAAAAGTTCAGCTAGTCATTATTCTTTTCTATTTTTTTTTTTTTTAACTTCCAAATAGTCTCTTAAAGCCCTCTTCAAAAACAGTAGTTTTGGGGACTTCCCTGGTGGTCCAGTGGTAAAGAATCCACCTTCCAATGCAGAGGACTCGGGTTCAGTCCCTGGTCAGGGAACTAAGATTCCACAAGCTGAGGGGCACCTAAGCCCATGGCCACAAATACTGAGTTCCCGCACCTCAATTAGAGAGCCCGCATGCCCTGGAGCCCGCGCGCGCCACAGCTAGAGAGAGAAAACCCGCACACTGCAACTAGAGAGAAGCTCGTGTACTGCAACGAAAGAGCCCTCATGCCTCAATGAAGATCCTGCATGATGCAACTAAGACCCGACGCAGCCAAAAATAAAATAAAATAAATAATAAAATAAATCTTAAAAAACAACCCAATAATTTTGACAATAGCTTTGATTCATACAAATTTGGATTTGCAAAAAGTAAAATTTGTTAAGAGAGAAAAGCTCTTGGAAAACAGGCAAGATATAGATTTACATGTAACAGTAGATGGGACAGACAATAGATAGAAAGTCCCAGAAGACTTCCGACCAAGGATCTCTGAATGAGGGGTACACAGATTGGCAGGAGGGAGAAAGAATGGGATGGAGCATGACCATAGATGAGATGGGTAGAACCTAAAGCTAAGGGGAAAGACCTAGAATATCCCTTAAAGGGGATCCACATGGGAAGCCAAACCCACATACGCAGACTATGTGTGGCCATTCAACTGAGCACAACACATGGGCTGAGGCCCTAGTTGGATATTCTACTCAGTTCTGCCAAGTCCTGCATGATGTCCTGAATTGTCACTTTGCTGTGTACTTGAAACTAATACAACTTTGGTAATCAACTATACTCCAATATAAAATAAAAAGTTAAAAAAAAACCACCAAAGAACAAAACCATAATCTGTGACTTGACTGAATTCCATTTGAGCTTTCTGGTATGAACACCTCCAGGACACCTGTAAGCTCCTGAAAAAAAAAATGGTGTGCACCCTGATACCCAAAAGCTAATTGGTAGCAATAAGCATGGTGAAGTCCCCAGCATTTGTATTTTGATGGGACTGGGCGGTGTGAAAGCTATCCCATCACATAATGATTTTAAAGATACTTCTGATGGCCCATTTTATTTCCCCCCCAAAAAACCGTATGTTACAAAGTAGTTTTAATGTTGTAAAGGCAATTTATTATTATTTCAATGTGAGTTTGAGGACTCAGGAATTCTAGATCGGTATAAATGTTGACAGTGAATAAAAGGGTTATTTTTAGGATTTAGATACTATTCAATAGAAGGCAGGAAAAATAGATGAGTCACTGTCACAGATTCAAACAGTGAATTAGTGTCACTACTTCAGGATATTACTCAGACTTATGCTTTTCAACTTCTAAAATACTTCTAACCAAATGGAAAAAAAAAAGTTAAAAGCAACCTGATGACATTAAAAAAAAAAAGAATTATTATTATCAATCTTCACAGTGTGTTTTTGGAGTAGAATTTTATTTTCTTTTAGAAAGTATCCTCTAATACTAATGATGGATTAAGATTCAAAAGAAAAGAAAACAAAAAATACTTCAACTTAGAAGAATATACCAGTCCCTGTAATAGAGGAAATCACAGCTTGGCCTTGGTATATATGACATTCCAGTACCAAACTGGAACACTAGATTACTTTGTTCCTTATCTCTCAGTATGCTAAGAAGCCAATTATGTTAAATAATATTGCCTGAAGGGATTTTTTCAGAGCCACCAGAGAAAGATCAATGCAATAACCTAGGAACTTAAATGTCAATATTTAGTTTTAGGAAGCACACAATTTTCAAAAATATAGTTTTGTTAGATATTATTTTTCAAAACACATTTTCAACAATGAACATTTTACAGCAATATGCCGATTGTGATCCTTTGGTGGACAGCAGTTGGAAAATACATCAGGATAAGCAATAAATTATAAATACGAAATATTTACTGAAATAATATTTCAAGGAAAACCTAAGGCTCTTATCATATCAATCCAAAGGGACTTATTTAACTGACTATAACCTTTAATATAACTATCAATCAGATGGGCTGGATATTCACTCCCTCCATTTCCCACACACTGCAAAAAGCTCCACATTTCTCTGATTTGCATAAATAATAAATTGTCTTTTGTACAAAGATGAGTCTTTATTGTTCAATCTCTCAATCAAAATGGAAGTGCCAAGTGGAAAACTATAACCCCAGGCAAGAAAAGGGTGCGCTTCAGGAGATATGGGATTTAAAACAAAATTAATGTTGTAAAATAACAAAGAAAATATTGAAATATATATCAGGGAAATAATATCTAAATGACTCAACATTAACAAAAGATCCTGTGAGAAAATATGAGCTATTTAAAGCATATGTGCAGAACTCACCACAGGCAGCATTTCTTCAAAGGAAGGGGAAAAGCTTGATCTGGTCAGGGCAATGACCTTAATAAGGAAAGCTCTGGGTTCTATTTTACATTATGCCATTGAAATTACTGTGAGGATTTGAGCCACACACTGTGTCTGTTGGTGGGGTCCCAAGTATTTTCCATTCACCCCTTCTCAGTATTCATCCACTGAATCTATGCTATAATGAGCCCAGGTAAAGCCAGAAGCATAAATGCAGAGTTCTCAATTGGGAATATCCAATAAATGTGGCCTGTTTCTTCAATTTGCATTATGCCAAGAGCAATATAATATTTCTGGAGAGAATGAGGTAACTAAGGGCCTCTTAAAGGAGCTTTGTGGACTTCTTGGGCACACTGATAACCCTTTCCTGCCTATATCCTCTCCAGTGCCCTCTTTCCTCTGCACCCACCACCCTCTGCAATGGGAGGTGGGCTGATTTAAATTGGTCAAATAAGAGGACGCACACTAGGACTCAGTTCCAAGTGTTGAAAATTGCAAAGCAATTAGGAATGGCCTTTGGGTTCCTTTTTGGACACTTGAGTCCCAGGAATTTGGAGATTTAAAATATGATCCAAAAATTCATACTCTTATCCACCTTACTTAGGTCTCTCAACCTTGCTTTCCCTTCTGCTTCTCAAGAGTGTGTGAGGCCTGAATTGTAATATTCAAGCCCAGGTTTTAGCTGGGAAGTGAAGATGAAGCAAGTGGGCCTTTCAGCCTCTTGTTTTAGGCCATTCAATATATACATTGCTTAAGTAAAGGACTTCTTCACAGAGTCCAGCTAAATGCACCAGAGCTCTGCATTGGAGTTTGGATCTAAAGCTCTAGATGATAACAATATGTTGCTTTTCCTTTGCCTCCTCTGTGTAACTCTTTCTTAGAGTCTTCCTAGATGAGAATGGCTAGTAAATATCTGGATGTAAATACTCTGGATCCCTTGGCCAAATATCATCATAATACTATCTTAATAACATAAAGACCTGGTCACTTGCACAACGTTTTGACAGGGCTCCGTTGCTACATAAAGTACAAAATATACCGACAACATTTGAGCAAATAATTATAAATCCTCTAGGAGTTGTGGGTTCAGTCTACTATTGTCTTAGCAATGAAGCTTGTAGGCATGTATTAAGTAGTTTCTACCTGAATGGGGAAACATCTCTTCTTTGCACCTTTTGCAGAGGGCATAGACTGCATGGGGCACTGTTTTGGTCCAGAGACAAAAAAACACGTCAGGGTTCAGATTAGAAACAGGCCAGGCTGAAGGGATCTATCGATACTTTCGCATCAATGTCAGAACTCACTTCTCACAAGTTCTGGAGACCCAGTGGCCTTTGCCAGTTTAAGATTATTCCAGAGGGCCTTGTGAGAGCTAAATAGGACAAGGATTTTCACAGATTCTCAGCGTAATGTAAATGCATTAAGGCATCCTCAAACCTTTATTTACCTTTGGAAGAACACTGATTCATAGACAGCTTGAACCAGGAAAATGTTATGGATTAACTGCAGGCTCTGTGTGTATCACCCTTAACTTCCCTTCCATATTATACCCTGCCTGCCAGCCACCACCATCACCAGCTCTGCAGACCATGCCACATGTCTGTAGCCATAGACATCTGACCTTTCTAGGATTAGTGAAATCCTTGTAATTTTGCACCATGGCATGTTTTTAACTGAAACCATTGTGGCAAATCCTATATCTCTTAAAGTTATACAGAATATATGACAGTCTTCTGGGCAACAGTGGGACCCCTAAGGAAACGGTCACATTAGCTAACAACATGCCTCCACTTAATTTGGCTTTTTCTAAAGGATTATATAACTGCCAATCCCTTTCTAGTACCACCTCCTTCATCAATTATCTTATGCAGATTTTATTCCGAAATCTCTAATCACTGGAGATCCAGTGTTCCTATGACTACGATCAACATGTTGCTAGTGGAAGTAATTATCCCCTCTAACAAGTAGCTTCTATAAAAGCTAGCTACAACTTCCCCTAAAGTGATTGGCATGCCCTTTCCCCTTCATAGCAACTCATATAGTAGAAAGAAAGCTGTGGCCTCCAAGTCTTCTTTGGCCCAATCTGGTAGTTCTTCTGCTCTTAGAGCCTTGGCTATTACTGGCTTCTAGATTTTTGCCTTTTGGAAACTTCCCAAACAGAACTCCCAGCATTCTTGACTAAAGATTTAACAGGGTGCAGATCAATGTCCCCAAGGCTTTTTCTCTTATACACTACACTTTTCTGTCCATCAGCCTCTCACATTAACGTTCCCAAAGTCTCCCTTCTCCTCATGACTCAGCTTCCAAGCCTATTGGCTATCCCTGTTATCATTCCCTGGCTAAAGCTTGGGCTTCCTTAGCCTCTCTTGAGAGCATGCATTTCCTTTCTAGGCCTTCTAAGGGATTTTTAGGGCCACAATTTGCAATCATTATCTTGGGAGTCACCAGGTGAAACAATTTCTCCTGGCAGCACATATTATCACCTTCCCATAGGCGCTCCTCCTCTGAATACTGAAACAGTCACAAACCTACTACACTCTCCATTAGGTTAGAGTGACTCTTCTAGGCTATAAAGGTGCCTTGAAGAGCACTGTAGAAGAGTCCCTTGATATCTCTCGGCATCCTCCAAACCCAGATGTCCTAGGGACTTGGCAATAGGCCTTAGGACATGTTAGTTGCCTCCAATATCTGCGCTCCATAGCAATAGTTTTACCTGAGTATTTAAAGGCCTTTCTCAGACTTCATTGCAGGTGAATCTGTCCATATTATAAACTCGAACACATGGGATGTGAGAAGCGATATGTGTCCCTTCCAGGTCTTGTTTTTAAAACAATCATACATGCACTCCCCTGACTCCTTCCTCCTTTCCCTGGCTGCCTGGAAGATGGAGAGAAATGGAATTGTTCTCTTGCACACTGAGATAAAAGACTGAGGTTGAGATTGACAGAATCACCTTACCACTCTGGACTATTATATGAGAGAGAAAATAAACTTTGTCTTGTTTAAACCTCTGTATTTTGAGTTCTATTTATGACAGCAGTTTTAGTGCGTACATAGCAAATTCACCTCCCATTTATCTTAATATACACTACCTGAATCTCATAGATAGTAGACTTTTTCAAGACAAATAAGTAAGCCCAACTCTAATAATAATCCTTGATTATACAATTCTATCATAAAGGACCTAGAAGGGGGCAAATAATAGTTTTATAACCCTGTGTAGTCAGCAAAGTAACAGGGAACTCTGCTTATAACTGTTTTGATCTCTATTCTGCACTTCAAGCTCAAGAAGTTTTCAAGAACTCCATATTCTTCATTTACATCTGTTCTAATTCAGCATCCTATCATAGCCGAACTGTACAGGAGCTTTCTTTACTAGATGTGATTATTTGAAGAGAGAAACAACTATGTCTCCCTTCAAAAGAAATGTAGGCATGACCACCAATCGTACATTCCCTAAACAAAACCTAAGAGGAGGAATTTTCTGAGCAATTATAAAAATTGCTCCCTTGTAGCACCTAAAGTTTTCCTTCACATCTCAGGCTGAGTATTAAGGTTGACCCCCAAGGGGAGATATGCTAGAGTGTTGTTCAGTCCATTGGTGATAAGCAATACTATTTCCTCTCTGTGGGGTGCACATGGAGAAGATCTGCCTTAGTCCACATGGTTTATAAAATAGTGATAACCACAGGCTCTCAACTGAAGTAATATTCTGTATCAAGGATAATGATTTCTTATCTTTTTACCCTTTCTACCCTGTAGCAGCACATCATGTCATCCCCAAAGGGGACCCATAACAGCTATCAGGTAGGTCCCTTCTGGAAACTGAAGGAGAAAATATGAGGGGATTTTTATAGCAGTCATGATCCAGGGAATAGTATGATGGCAACTCTTCAGGAACATAGAGATACTCTCTTGGGACGTTCTAGAAGACCCTCAGACCCAGTTTGAGGATCACTTGTCTAGGGTGCACAAATTCATCATCATCACCATCAAACATTACTAGCAATCATTGTGTGATTCTCAGTCTCCCTATTAGGAATTAAGGTTAGAGACAAAGAGACAGAGAAATCCCTTACCAAGTAACTTTCAAAGGAGAGGAAATGAAATATAAGTTTGTTCTACATTTCCCAACATCTGCTTCAGACATTTAAGATGCCTTTAGGAACATGATAACAGGCTTTCATCTCTCTTATCAACTTACTTATTATCTCATAACAACAACCTGGAGTTCTTTATGTCATTCTAGATATCATCCTAAAGAAACCACCCCTCCCTTTTTACATTCTCCCCTCCCATTGCTTCCAACACCATCTGAACTGTACAAGTACTATCCTATAGATTGATCTGAAACACATCATCCTGGTTCTGTCCAGTCTACACAGATCACAACCAATATACATCGATTCCAATACGTTTCACAATCTGTCATGCATATGTCATTTTACTAAACATTCACAGTGAATGAAAGAATAAATGGTACTTTCTTTTTCTAACATTGAGTACAAGGTAACAATAATTATTATTCTTTGGTTCCTCATGTTATGGCTGACATAAGACACAGATAAATTAGTATTCCACAGAGTGATAAGACACACTGGGATCATTTTGGAGAGCATACAACCCTCAGTTGTCCTACTCTACCTCTTGGGTTACTAATAAACACTAAATCTTTGGAAGCAGAAGGCTTTTTGACTGCTCTGATTTACATTCCTTTCTAATTTAATTGCCCTAGCCCCACCATTCTAATAAAATGTTCCAAATGCACAAGAACTTTGTGAAACCAGTGCCATAATTAATACCAAAATGATTACTGTACCAGTAATCACTGCCCAGTATCACTGCCCATTATTCCTTAAAGGCAATTTATAAATAATCAACTCCATAAAGTAGGTGAGAGCCTATATATTGGCACCCACTCTCACAAACTTACAGGATTTTCATATTATTCACCCAAGAAATATTCACTGTGCATCCCCTCCTCCCACACCAAGCAATATACTCTGCTAGGATACTGAAGCACTGTGCTCATTTAGCAATCCCAAAGCAATGTCATCAGCCCTATAGCATGCTCTTCTGTTCAGCTCTTTTCAATTTAGTTATATCTCAACAGTTCACTAGGTGATAGCTGAAGGGAAAATACAGAAAAGCAAAATTCTTTGTATGAATTGTTCTCATAGTTGGGCTTACGTAAAATAGAAATTAACGATCCTAATGAATGTGTTTTTTAATATATTATGATGTTGAAATGCTCGATTCTATACTGAAACACATAGGACTAGAACACAAGGTGTTTCCCGTAGGAAAATGAGGGAGAAAGAACAATGTTTTGCTGCTTTTAAGGCAGCCAGTCAAATTGCTCAGTTTGAAAGGCTGTGTGTGTGTCAGTGTAAGATAATCCTGCCCTCTCCCTTCCTCTCTCCCACTTCTCCAGGGAAATGAGTCACACCTGGTCGCTGCCCTTGATATGATGTTTGATATTCTGAATTCCCATCAGCCCCACACAGCTAGGATGATGTCAGCACAGTTGACATTGTTAGATCCCTGCTCTGCTGACATCAGCTCCCTGTTGCTCAGGTGTCAGATGAGTGTGGCAAAGGGGAGAAGGCATCATCTTCTTAGCAACTAAGCCCACGTATCCGGGATCCAGAAATGACATCTGGCACTTTGCTTTGGGAATTTCCAGCACTTTCCAGAATTCCAGCCAGATTGGAATACTGATGCTCTGCGTTAAAAAGATATTATTTATCCTCTTCCCATTAGGATGTGTATGCTTTTACAACATTTCACGTCAAAATGTTTATCACCAAAGCACTTTTTACCACAGCCCACATTCCATATTTCCTCAGTTCTTCTGGGATATCCTTTTTTGACTTTTTTAGAAATAATCTTACTTCTGGTTAAAAATGGGAAAGCTAAAATGAGACCTTTCTATCATCCTTCTACCTCAAATCAAACGTATGTATAATATAAGCAATCATAGTTGGATGAAAAATCGAGATGATTGTGCTAATTATGATAATCTTTTAAAATTACTCCAGATAAAGTCTGGCAACATTTCTGTGTCTCATTTGCTAGATTATACACATTTAACAAAAAAGTACAATAATGTGATGAACTCGGAAAATTGCAACCTATGTAGACATTCAGTCATATATTGATTATTTGGGAGTGGGGTGGGGAGGGGAAGACTTTAGAGAAGAGATCTAACAGGACATTTTGGAAATTACTGTGCTGCAGTGGAAGAACTGTGGTAGTACCATGCCACCACTTTTATAGCTGTCAGAATTCCCAACAGTGGATATTTAATGTCTAAATTCCAAGAACAATTTCTCTAAGTTATTGTGAGTATCTTGACTACTTCATGTAGACGGTCCCAATTATTTTATAGCTCTCTTTCTACCCACTTACTTAGCTGTCCAACAAATATTTCTAGGTAGGATTGTTTCCACCATGACACTCAGAGATAAATGGGAGAGTTAGGTGAATAATCAAACAGCCACAGTATTATGTGGTTCTCATGAGAAATAAACCCAGGGTGCTGAGAGCAGGGAGAATCAGAGCCAACTCAGCCTGGAGAGCAGTTAGAGGGAAGTCCTCAGGGATGGCTTCCTTGAGTTGTCATAATTCTTTCTCTGTTGTAATGCAAAGTATTTTCTTAAGCCCTGACACCTTATCCATCAAACACTACTTCTAAAATTTTTAACACGTGGCTACATTCAATCCATACAGTCCATTTGTCTTCTGACATGGCCAACTTACCTTGAGCATCCATGTCCCACAAAATGGGAAGTGGTTATTACATTTGGCTTCCCATGGCAGGGAAAATGAGAAGAGTTCAGAGGGATCTCTCTTCAAATCTCAAGATCTGAATGGGTGGGGGCTGGTGGCTGGGATATATATGTAACACTTTGTAGTTTTCTCATTCCTCAGTAGATTACTTTACAAACTGTATTTCACTGTTTATTTACCTATACCTCAGCTTCAAGAGACTGAGCTCTTTGAAAGCATAATGTTTCTATCTTGTTTACCTGACAGTATCCCCACATTCTGACCTAGGCACTGGAATAGAGCAGGTGCTCAATAAGCACTACTGTTGAACAAATATTTTATGCCTTTACATCCTTTCCTGATTTTAATTCTGGCTCTACCCCTAGGGCATCCTAAACTTTTTCATATACTAGCCTACATAGAAAATGATAACATTTATTAGGCACACAGTGGTACCTGGGGGAGACTGTTCCAAACTTCAGGCTGTTAGCCCCAGGCCCTGCCTGATGTCCCAGGACCCCATCCTCCACAGTCTACCTCTCCCCTCTACACCAGAGCTTAGAGGATCAGCATCGCAACATATCTGAAGCTCATCAGTTGGGAAACTCTTCTGGTTTAGAGAATTAAAAAGGGAGAGCAAGAAAATTAACTTTCTTTCACTTGGCTTTTCATAACCCAGCTTTCTTTTCTAACATTTTGCAGTGTTTCTCCTTCTAACTTTCAGTTAAAAAATGTTTTTAGGAACACTGTGTATTGCTGGTTGGAATATAAAATGGTGCAGCCACTCTGAAGAGCAGTATGGTAGTTTCTCAAATAATTAAACATAGAATTACCATGTGATCCACCAATTCCACTTCTGGGTCTATATCCAAAAGAACTGAAAGCAGGGATTTGAACTTTTATTTGTACCCCCATGTTCATAACAACATTATTCGCCATGGCCCTAAGATGGAAACAACCAAAGTGTCTGTTGATAAACAAAATACGTGGTACATACATACAACGGAATATTATTCAGCCTTAAAAAGGAAGGAAATTCTGACACAGGCTATGACATAGATGAACCTTGAGGACATTATGGTAAGTGAAATAAGCTAGTCACAAAAGAACAAATATTGTATAATTCCACATATATGAGGTACCTAGAGTGGTCAAATTCATAGAGATGGAAGAAAAATGGTGGTTACCAGGGGTTCAGGGGAGGGAGCAATAAGGAGTTATTGTATAACAGGTATGGAGTTTCAGTTTGGAAAGATGTAAAAGTTCTGGAAGTGGATGGTGGTGATGGCTGCAGAACAATGTAAATGTACTTAATGTCACAGTACTGTATACTTAAAAATGGTTAAAGTGGTAAATTTTGTTATGTATATGTTACCACAGTAAGAAAAAGTGCATATTTTTACATGGCATTATTCAAAACACTTTAAATGATAATAATTATTACTATAACTGTTTGTGGAATGATGAATGGAACGCTTAGATGCACTGTTGATTTGTCCAGACATCATGGAAGGCACTTTCTCATCTTGCAAAGTAGAGATTGTCAATAAATATACATTAGTCCTACCCCAACCCCAGCTCATCATTACTATCACCAGTATCTGTTGTCCAGATGGGTCTCTAATATTCCACACATTATGAAATTCTCAAGCCAGATCTGAATGGATCTCAACTTGACTTCTTTGTCATAAGCACAGACCCATACACTTTTCCATTCTCACACTTGCCTTAAATTTTTAATAAATCGTGATTGATTAACATTTAAATGCAAACACAAAAGACTTGATCGACCTGCACTTACGCTGATCAATGCTTCCAAGAAATGCAAAGCTCTAGTCCCTTGAAAATGGAAAACAGTTTTGGACTGACAGATTTTCATAGTGTGCTCAGCATTAGATTAACACTTTTCTCATGATGTGTTTACATGGCACAGCACAGAATTTAACATGACTCAAATAGCCTCTTCTTTTGCTCATTTCACTTGCTGCCTTTCCAAGGTAAAAATTCCACATTGTTTGTTTTTCTCTCACCCAGTTTCTATGTCTTCTTTCTCATCTTCATCTTCAACTCTTAATTTAGAGTCTCATTTCTCATTCTTGGATAAGAAATCAAATTGAGGACAGCTTAAAGAATAGTCCTGCTGGGAGTGAGCAGAAGACAGAAACTGGCCAAAAAAGAGTCCAATTTTATAGCCAGAGAGAATTCTATAATCAACCCAGGAGAAATGATCAGGAGCATATCCTATGTCTAAAAACTAAGATTATCATTTTAATCCCTTGAGGACACAATATATAATTGACACAAAGCAATTTAGAGTTTATTCTTCGAATGCCTCACCACTGTATTTTCAACCCCTTTCAAACTACTTGGCACAGAGTAGGCCTTCAGTTCTACTCCACAGTAACCACCTTCTTCTAAGTTACTCAAGGAAGCCAGTTCCTGACAAGTTGCTTAGTAGAAGGAAATGTAGATTAAGCAGAAAGTTGATTACAATACTTTCTGCTTCACTGAGACCTGGCTCTGAGGGGTCAGGAAGGGTTCCCTGGAAGAATTAATACCACATTGAAAAATAATCATTATTATCATAAGTAGGAGAGGGTAAGGAGTTTGAACGTTGTCCTGGAGGAATGGGGAGCTATTTAAAGGTTGTGAGCAGGAAAGGGGTATGATCAGATTTGCATTTGGGGAGGTCTGCAGTTTGGAGATGAGATGGGATTCAAGTAAAAAAAAAAGAGAGAGAGAGAATATAGAGAGATTAACAATTATTTTTTTAATCTAAGTGCTTCTTGGATAAAGTTCTGGAGGATAAAATTTTGGCCATGGAGAAGGCCTAAAAGTTCACTGGGTCCCAAAATGAATTGTGGTCTATCTCTGACCATAAATGACCATGCTTATTCTGCACTTAAAGCATTGGGCCAACTCTTAGAGGGGCTCTTTGCTATCTGGCTTCCTTTGGAAATCCCTTCCTGTTTGTTCCATAGATGCCTCAAATTCAACTTGCCCCAAACTAATGGCCTATATCTGTCCCCTCTCCTTCCTCGACCACAGCTATGCATACTGTATTCTTTATTTCAATAAATAGCATTACCTTCTCTACCTTAAAACTAGAATCTTAAAACTACAAATTGTTGCTCTCCTAGATTTCTCCTTTTTCTTTATCATTTACTCGTATATACTACTTCCTTCTATCCCCTAAATCCCTCCTAAAATCTTCCTTCTTCTCTGATCTCATTGATTGTGCCATAGTCCAGACTGTTGTATTTTACTGCAACTATTATAATAGCAGCTACCAGGCCTCACTGTGTCCAGTCTCTCTACCTGGAATTCCTCTCTCAACACTGTTGCTGCATTTCCCATATGAGAATATGATCACATCACTCCCCAGTTCAAAATCCTGCAATGACTGGGGCAAATTAAAACTCAAATTCCTTCATATGGCTCTGTGTGTCTCTGGACCTGCCAGCTAAGCTGTCTGTTTAGCACCACCTCTTGTCACCACCAACTTTAGCATGCCAGCCTTAGTTACCATTTCTGACTGAGAAACTCTTACTCAAAATGTCAAATTTCACTTCCAATGACACTCTTTTGCTCTGTGCTCCCATAGCACACGTTTGGTTCTAATATTGCTTTGGATTGTAAACTATTCATTTCCATGTCTTCCTCCTGCCCTCAAAATCCTAGGTCTTAACTCTGGTTCCATTGGCTCCAGGATGAATTTATGCCTCAAATAGCCTGCATAATTTTGTAATTATGCAGGTACACATATGCAGGTAATTTTCATAATCTCTCAAAGGTGTCTATGACCCCACCCCCAAGAAGGTAAATATCACTACTGCCCTAAACCATGAGCTTTTTAAGGGCATAAAATATACTGTGTGCTTTTTTTGTGTATAACCGGTTTATTGAAGAGTCTGATCTCAGTGGGGTATAAACATGAAACAGTTTTATTTTTCTGTAATCCTTACTTTGAACTATGTTCTGTCAAATCTTCCTTTCCTGCTCTTTAATGACACGTCAGACAGATCTCACAGCTTTCTGGTCTCTTTCAGCTATTAAAAAGACCAGTTCACTTGTTTGGCTCCTGATTCAAACCAACCAACCCTCAAAATACATCTTTGAAACAACCAGGGAATTTGAATATGGATTGATATTTTTAAAATCATTGAATTATTGTTAATATTATTTGGTATAATAAAATTGTGGTTATGTCTTTTTAAAGTACCTAAGCATTAAACATGTATGCAGAAGTGTTTTCAGATTAAAAACTATGATATCTGGGATTTGATTTGTAATACTCCAGGCAAAATGTTGATAATTATTTAACTTGGGGAATGGATACATAGTTATTCTATTTTTTTTTTTTTTTTTTTTTTTTTGCGGTACGCGGGCCTCTCACTGTTGTGGTCTCTCCCGTTGCGGAGCACAAGCTCCGGACGCGCAGGCTCAGCGGCCATGGCTCACGGGCCCAGCCGCTGCGCGGCATGTGGGATCCTCCCGGACCGGGTCACGAACCCATATCCCCTGCATCGGCAGGCGGACTCTCAACCACTGCACCACCAGGGAAGCCCCCGATATTCTTAATATTATTCTATTTCTGTGGATATTTGAAATGTTTCCTAATAAAGTACTTTTTTCTAAGTTTAGTCCAGTCCAATCTAATATTTCATCCTCATATCCAGGGGTGCACTGGTAAATGTTTAAAAAACAGCTTTATGGAAAAAAAATAAAAACAAACCCCCCCCCCCGATTTGTAGCATTTGCTAATTTGCATTGTGTAAATACTACCGTGGCCAATTTCAAGTTACCAAAGTCATACCACTGAATTCAAAGTTGGACAGAGGCACAGCAGCACACTCTTTGAAGATATTTTCACCATACCAATACAGTAGACGTCAATAACAGCATAAAGTAAAAATGTAGTAAAACAATTAAGAAGTGATGAGTTTTAAGCATCTATTGCCTTTGTTCATACAATTTACTTATTTAATTGTATGTTAGTGTAATTTAATTTTTAATAATGGCTATGTAACAGCTGGCTCAAAAGATCAGTGAAAATTTAACAATCTGCTCTCATGAACTGGAACAAACCAGCTCCAAAACACCATTGCAAAGTCCATGTCTTTCCCAACCACCTAATACAGTCAAACTTGAGAACCACTGCTCTAACCTAAAGTAATACATCTCTACTCTTTACTCGTAAACACACCCTACTCTTCTCAATCAGGCATAACCAGCCATTGAAGGGAGAGGCAAGTAGACTACCCCCTCCTTCTACCTCTCTCCCCTCATGCTACTCTGAATCCTTGATTCAGGACTGCCCCTCAAATGACAATTTGCTCCCTGTCTTCTTGAACCTTGGGTTTGCTTCAAAATAGCTACGTATATAACTCTACAGTCTATAAGTGTTTCCATCTCTCATAAAGAGATAGCTGACATTTTTATACATTGTATTTTTAAAGGAAGAGGATGAGAGAAATGTTTTTATTCCTAATAAACACTGTTAGGGTATTGATGTTTTAAATCACTGAGTGAGCACCCTCTTGGCTTAAACCTAAGTATAACATCCATTCATTATTTATAACCATTCGAAATTTTTAAGCAGTCCAGTCTATGCTGTTATTTACACTTGTCTTGTCCTCGTTCTAAATCATATGATTTCAATTTAACAATGAAAACCCATAATATGTACTTTCATATCCTGGTTGAGAAAACTCAATTTATTTTGACCGCTTTTTTTCCCAGAGAAATAATACACGTTAGGCAGAACATTTTATCATCACCAAAACAACCACAAAAAAACTTACTAAACAGTACATACGGTACTTCCTGTCATCTTTACTCGACCTAAATAGCACAAATTTATATGGATTTCTAAGGTACAAATCAATCCTGAAATGGCATCCCTAAACCACCTGGCTTATATTACAACAGGTGACTCTATGTAAATAATAGGCTGTACTGCCACAGTCACAGACTTATAATGCTGGAAGGAAAGTCAGCCAACATCTAAATTCCCAGAGATAGTAAATGAGTTTTGAAGTCTCATTTTGAAGACAGGAGACCAAAAATCAGAGTGTTTAAATAATTTGGTCACCTAGTTAGGAAGTCAGAGAACCCGTATGCAAATAAAACCTGTCTGACCCCAAAGCCATAATCTTTGCCCCAAATCATGCAGTCTTCCAAATCTGGGGCTCCACCCCAGTCTAATGACTCTCATCTTTCCACTGCAACCCAGCACCATCTTAAAGCCCATATTTAAAGCTTTATTAGTGCAAATCCAGGAGGGAACAAGAAACAAGTCCTGGTGTCCTGTGAAATAAATAAGATCTTAAACTCTTCCATCTCCCAGGCTCTCCTACATCAATGTGGAATTGAAGACAAAAAATCAGTGAGCTATTTTGATTCTTGGAATTCTTGCCTGTTACGACCATCACATGTCTGAAGTTGTCTATAAGTTAATCCATACACTGCAGGTCAGGAGAACCTGTTAGCCTTTTCCACTTCCAGCCTTCATCTCTGGTTCACTGCTGAAACCCCATCATCCAGAACAGTGTCTGGACCATCGCAGGAGCTCAAGAAGTGTGTTGACTGTGTAGATATCTACTTCAGATAAGAGATTCTGAACATAGTAAGCTGCCTCAGTGCAAGATCCACAGCTACTCTTGCGTTCTCTCTTGTACTGATTTAAAGTGAAAAAAAAAAAAAAAGCCCTTCACACAAGAAGAAAGCAGTCATAAGATAAACAGATGTGCTGCATTGCAGAAGTGTAGGTTCAGAGGTTGAACTGAAAAATACACCAAAGTAAAAGTGGCTTTCTTTCTTGCAAATAAATAGTCTTTGCTTTTTGTGACTCTTAGGTTGAAGATTATTTAAAATAATACTGAAGAATGCAGCTACGCTGCTGTGAGATAGTCATTCATTCGTTGAGAATTCCCCAGAGGCTTCTAAACCAGTGTGCACAGTAATTTTGCTTTATTTATTTATTTTTGATGGAGGCTTTCAAGGTTTGTGCCCTTTTCCTCAGCAATTTTTTAATTAGTGTATCTGTTACTTCCGAGTAGGACAATTGCTGCCACTGCTTGCGATGATGGCCTCATTGACATGCAGGAAGGATCTCACAGACACTGAGCTTAGAGAGAATCTATATAGCCTGTCTGCTGAGAAATTAATGGCCCTGATCAAGCGCCAGGTTTTGGGCAGTTCTGCTGTGGAAGGTGGTGATCAGAATCCAGGAGAACATACATGGGAAAATACTCTGGAAACTGCTAACTGACTTAAAGAGGAATTGTCATTGAAGTACTAATAATGGTGCCAAATTAATATATCTGCTATCATCATATTTATCTTTTTTTAAAATCACTGATTTTAAAAAGTGTCCACTAGAATGGACATAGGCTAAGTAGTCAAGAGAAGGGATACAGGGCTCTTACTCAAGTTGGTGCGTGAAACCCTGCACAGAGAAGCAAGCATTAATCTTCTAGAAGGGCCGTGATGTCACTAATGAACTGACAATCCCAATGCAATCTGTCTGTGCTTTCCCTGTTTCCCTGTTTCAATAGCACCTCACCTATTAGGAGCACTATATCATCTACTTTTTACCTAACTGGAATATGAGTAGGGTTGCTATGTATGGGGGAAAAGTAGCAGCCAAAGTCACTGTCACCAAATGCCGTGACCAAGAGCACTCATTTGTTCTATCCCAATCAGAACCTAATCACTTCAGTGTATAATTCTAATGTTTGTCTTCATGGTTGCCAAGACCACAGCAGACTGTAAGCAACACATTTTTATTAGGGAGAGGCTCTATTTGATCTGATATACTGTACATTGATAGTAGTGAGAAAAGGTACGTGTATAGTGCCTGTAACAGTAAAGGCAATTAAGAGTGGATATAAACTCAAATATCATAGCAATCTAGAAGGAGAAATGTAGAAGTGAGCAGCCCGGAATACACTGATGGCCCTTGAGGGCATCATTGCTTTACAGAATAATCACTGATATGCACAATGATGACCTTGAATCATCAAGAAAAGGTTAAATAACGTTCAGTCTTCTTTAATTAAGAAGGCAGCAAAGTGTGCAATCTATTTCAGAAATCTTTCCTTAATAGATGCCTTAAATTTTAAATAAAATTTTAAGCAGACAAAGCTGTTACCTAAAATGACTTATCTCCCAATAGTTCTGACTCCCTGAAACTTATAGAAGTCTGACATCTTATTCTTTCTTCTCATTCTCTTTTCCAAGCATTTGAAACCAGTTCTTTCCTCCTTGATTTATCTTTCAGCTAAGTGATCTTACTACTACCACCACCCCCTTCCCTCAAAACATGTCCCAGGGATCCTAGTGCTCGTGGCTTCCAAAGCTCCAGGCTATGCAGCTAACACCTAATAACTGTATCAGTGAGATCACTGTGCTGGAAGTTACTAGGTATATGGAGGAGGGTGCAGGGATGAACTGGTAAAGGAGGAACCAGGAGAAGAGCATAATTATTCTTGATTACCACCTGCTATGGGCTAAATTGTGCCCCACTCCCAAATTCATATGTTGAAACTCTAACCCCCAGTGTGATGGTATTTAGAGATGAGACCTTTGGGAGATAATTAGGTTTAGGTGAGGTCATGAGGGTAGAGTTCTCAGGATGAGATTTATATACTTATAGCAAGAGACCAGAGAACTTGCTCTCCCTCCCCGCCCTATCCCCACTCCCTGTCACGTTGAGGATACAGCAAGAAGGCAGTCATCTGAAAGCCAGGAAGAGAGTTCTCACCAGAACGCAACCATGCTGACATCTTGATCTCAGACTTCCCAGCCTCCAGAATTGTGAGAAACAACTTTCTGTTGTTTAAGTCACCCAGTCTATGGTTTTATTATGGCAGCCTGAGCTGAGACACAACCATTCTCCACCACCACACCAAGCAATTCTTGTTCACTGTTTGTTATCATCCTTTTTGGAAAGGGTTTCAAGTTTTCACCTTTCTACCTATAGGACAGCAACAGAAGGAAACAATCTCTCCTGGGAGGAGAAGGGCAAAGAAGTGAATGATGAGGCTGAGCAACTCATATGTATTTTCATCAACTCCTTGTTCCAGCAGGCTTTTTGTTCTGCCCTGATACTCCCCCTGTGGATACCACACTAGCAGTCTGGGCCGACGCAGTAAAGGAGCTGGTAATAATTATCCATCTTAGGAGAAAGGAAAGAACAAAATTTAAACCACAGAGACACAGAATAATGTCGTTGGTAATAAGATTTCTACCACAGATACCAGTTTTTTTCAAATATGATCAGATAAACAAAAAGATTCCTGAACAGGGTTCCTTATTCCTAAAAGAAAAAATAAACTCAGCATTCAGGGTGCTCAATGACAAGAAACCAAACTTCAAGCCAATGTGAGACTCACCCCAGGGTAGGCTCAGAGAAGGCTTGAAGGGCCACAGGGGAACAGCTGTGTTCAAGTCAAAACCTGTGTTGAGTCCCCATTTCAACTGAATTTCCTAGAGCCTCCAAGATTGTCAAATGCTGGCTCCCCCAAATATCCACAATATTACCAAAGCAACTTGTTAATAAGACAAAGCTCACTGTAAGGGAGAGCACTGCCTTATTAGTCTTAGTAGCATCTTAGAGGGGAGAGGGAGAAGCTAGGATATTTATTGAGATTTCAAGGCCTGGTTTAAAGCAGGTCTTTCAGTGAAGAGGCTTGGTTAGAACTGGGCAAGGATCATTATATGATGGTTTGGGATTGGTAGACACAACAAAGCAGGTATTTTGAAATGAGAGTTCTGAAGTCTTGTGGTGTAAACTGTCTTTGATGCTTTCTCTTAAACAGTTGATGGGTCTTCCGGGAAGTTCCTGGAATGAGCAATAATGTTATTTGTAACTTTCGTCTTCCAGGGCAAGAGCATCCTGGTGAAGAGGAGTAGGATATGCCATCACAAAACACGCACTTTGCCATAAGGATTATTTTGAGCTGAAGGCAATTGATAAGAAGCAGATACAAAACAAAACAAAACAAAACAAAACAAACAAAACGCTCCCTTCCCTGCCCTTATTTTCCTAAAAGCAGGACATAAATTTGTAAAGTTGTCCCCCCTCAACTCTCTTATCAGGAAGTACGAAGTTAATCACCAGAGAAAACTCTAGACTCTTAACAACCCACAGGTAGCATCAGAGGAATCTATGTAACTTTACTAAGGAGCCCTTATCTTCCATTAGTTTCCCCACACATTTATATTCCCACAGTTTTCTGACCCTAGAACCTCAAAGTCCTTTTCCTTTGTCCTGTCACTTCTCTAAATATCCATTGTTCTTTTGTTAGATGCTATATAAGCCCAAGTTCTAACCACCTCTTTGAGCACTCCCATCTGTAAGTGCAATGCACATGTTAACAAACCTGTTTATTTTTCTCTTAACCTGTCTTTTGTCAGTCTAATTTACAGGGCACCAGCTGGAGAACCTAGGAGAGTAGAACCTAGAGGGGAGACATTTTTTCCTCCTGTACAGGGGAATGATAATGTTAGATTGATGACATCAGTAAATAGTAAAGTCAGTTTAATGTAGAAATAAGCTGTGAGGATGGTTTCCATTCTCACTCCATGATACCCCTAAGTGTATTTAGTTGTGTACATGTCTATTTTCCACCCCAAAATTTGTAAGCTCTCTCAGAGCAGAGATTATATCTGCCCTGAAACATTGCCCATTGTCTTTTCTGTCCCCCATACTGTTTCAGGTTCAAAATCACCATCATCTCTAAGACATATATATATTCTAGAAGTTTCTATTATAATTTTCAACCCTTCTGTAGGCAGAAAGCTGCTAAGCAAGATGGGAAACACCAGTTGTGGGGTTTCTAAATGAAAAACTGAAAGCATCTTAGATTTCCTGAGCTTGTTCAACATCATTCATTCAGAGAGTATATGTTTTGAGCTAATTTTAACATGGATTGATTGTTAAGACTTCTCAATTGTTTGCAAAACACTGATAAAATAAGATAGCTTGGGTATGTAAAAGTATATTGTATTTTTTCTCACAGCAGTGCTAAGTGTTTAAGAATCACAGTTGTAAAAATTCCTTTTTAATATGTCTTTATTTTTATTACAGCAGTTTGTCATCAGCAAAACACTGTGAAGTTTCCTGAGGAGAGAAGAGTAACTCTGCCTTTGAAATGCCTCAGAAAGAAATGTTTTTAATTATCACTGGTATTATTTCAGATCCTATGTTAGTCACAGATGCCCCATTGATGACCTTTTCTATGAATCTGCTTTTATTTCAAACTTGTAAAATGCTTTTCTCTTTTAGAAATGATGTTGCTCTTCCTTTTCTCACTTTCATTGCATTTTATGTATCACTTCATCAAATGTTATAAGGAAGGGGATCTGAGATAAATTGCAAGTTGATGGGAGGTTTCTCAGAGACTTGAAGTCACTTGAAGCTACAAGAACGCTCCATGAACCTAACAATGGTTGGGTCTTTTTATAGCTGTATTTACCACACCCAGCACTATGCCAAGCATGCTGGGCATTTTCTCAATTACTCCTTAAGCCTTTTTCACATCCATATTAATAAATGAGACCCTCAGGTAACTGCTGCTGAGAATGTCAAATTCTACTTCTACCTCACATTATCATTCAACAACCCTTAATTTTCTTAAGTAATCTGTTTAGGTCTTTTCTTTGGGAGTCTCAGGCATGATTATATGCCAAATAGGACACTGTGTTCTCCACAGTTGTCAAGTGATGAATTCCAGGGTCTCCTTAAGGCTGCAGAGTGGTGTTGTATGGGATTGCTTAAGTCCAAATTGACCGAAACATGCCCCTGGCTTTTACATTCTACTATTTGTTTTCAGATCATGATCTGCAACTTTGTAAGTGTTCTAAGGGAAAGGCTAAGAAATGCAGCCTTGAAAGATGTGAGAGAGAATGTGAGCAGTGCCTTTTATCCAGCTATTAAAATTTTGAATGGTGTAACTACAGGTAAGCAGATAAATGCCTAAAGTTGTATTTCCCAAAATGTGGTAGATAGTAATCAACAAATGTGTGAAAAGGGCACCTTCACTGCATACCTTTGAGAAAGCTGAATTCTACAAAGTTAAATTCATTTCTCTACTGCAGGATTTCTAGAGCCTTTAATATGTTCTGAGGGAGATACAATATACAATGTTTTTCCAGTTAATGTGTAAAATATGACACTTTTTCACAGAATATTTCTTAGGACTAATGTTCAGAGAAAACCTATTGGGAAACACTGGGCTAAAGTATAAATATCAATTAACAAATGTCTCCAGGTGGCTCTTGTCCATCCTTTATCAAAAGCAGATGAAATTATTCTTGTCTTATTCATAATTCCTACCAAAGTCATAGGACGAATCTAAATAAAAATAATGAGTTATATACCTATCCCTCACCATTTGCTCTGGTCAGGGAAAAAAGAATATGCTTTTTAGATGGTCTGGGACACATGCCCATCCCTAATGTCCCCACCTCTGGGAAGGTGGGAAAGGCAGTGGGGTCAGCTGTACCCACATGGACTAAGTGAAAAGTCATTGGCTAATATATTGGCATAATAATACCTACTTTATATGATTGTTGGTATTAAATGAGATAATGTATCTAAAGCACTTTAGCACAGTGCCTGGCTCATAGGAAGTGGTAAGTGATGACTGCTATAACAATGACATCAACATCATCACACCCTATTTATTCAGGGCATGTCATCTTTAACCCACCTGATCTAGAGCAACTGCCTCCCAACTGACCTATCTATAATCCTGTCTGATAATTCCTTAAACTGCATTTAAATTATCTTTCAAAAGTTCTTATCTGAGCATGCCCTACTCTCTATGGAACTCTAGAATAAAGTTCAAACATTTGCCCACGGAAAGGTCTCTCTGCTGCCTGGCAAAAGTCTACATTTCCAAGTTCATCTTCCACCTGGTCCCATGGTCTCTACATTTCAGCTCCACTGCACCCCTTGTCCCCGAAGACACCATATACTCTCATTCATCTGTTGGTTTAATCACATCATATGTTCCTGCTATTCCCTGAAAATGGGATATACTTCCCTTCACTACAACTACAAAAAGGCTTCAAGGCCAACTCAATTACTATCTGCCCTTGATATCCCCAGTCAGATTTAATCACTTTCCCCTCTCTGCTTCCATATGCTTTTTACCTCTATTATAGCACTTTTCACACATTCTCATATAACAATTCCTTATGCCTGTGTCTATTTCCATGCATTACTCAGGACTGCCTGTTACAAGTGATAGACACCTAATTCAAACTTGCTTGGCTAAAAATATGAGGGTTAAATTGAAAATATCCTGGGTGACTCATGTAATTCATAAACTACATGAATTACCAAACTTCAAAGAAGGCCAGAGATACGGTCAGATACACCCTCTGAAAAAAGCTACAACCACAGATAAAATGCCAATTTTGTTCCAAAGACAAACCCTCATCACAGTTTCTCTCTGTGGGTGGGGTTTCCTTTTCTCTGTGAAGTGTATTGAGGTAAAATTTACGTATAGAAAATACTTCCTTTTTAGTATACAGTTGTATGAGTTGTGGCAAACACATACAGTCATGTAACCACCATTATAAACAAGATACAGAATGATCCTATGACTCTCTGAAACTCCTCTTTATACTCAAACTCTCCCTGTAAGCTCACATCTTGGCAACCACTGACCCATTTTCTGTTCTCACCATTTTGCCTTTTCCAGAATGGCATATAAATTCATACGGTATGTAGCCTTATGAATCTGACTTCTTTCACTGAGCGTAATCATATTTGAGATTTATCCATGTTGTTGCATGTACCAATAATTTCTTGATCTTGCCTTACTACATTAACTAGGACCTCCAGTGTGATGTTGAACAGGAGTGGTGTGAGAGAACATCAGTGCTTTTTTTCCCCAACGTTAGGGGGAAAGTGTTCAGTAATCCATTATTAAGTATGAGGTTAGCTGTATGTATTTTTGTACATACCCTTTATCAGGTTGATGAAGTCTCCTATTCCTACTTGTTGAAAGATTTATTATTGTTGTTTTAAGTCATGCATCGATATTAAATTTTATAAAAAAATTTTTGCCTCTATTGTAAATATTATGTTTTTCTCTGTTAGAGAAATATCTGCTGATATGATGAGTAACACTGATTTTTGAATGTTGAACCAGCATTGCATTTCCAGGATAAACCCCACTTAGTCATAATGTGTTATCCTTTTTATATATTGTTGGACTCAGTTTTCTAGTATTTTGATGATGTTACTGTTTTTCTGTTTTCTTGTTCCCTGAATTACTGAGAGTGTTGAATTCTCCATGTTCATGAGAGATACTGATTTTTAGTTTTATTTGTAATATGTTTTCTGGTTTTGGTGTTGAGGTAAAATGAGCTGACAAGTGTTCTTTCTGTTTTCTGTAAGAGTTTGTGTAGACTTGTTCAGGATTATTCAGGTTATCTATTTACTCTTACATGAGCTTTTTGATAGTTTGTTTTTCAGGTAATTTGTCCATGTCATCTGAGTTATTGGATGTATGAACATAGATGTTTGCAATAACCCCTTCTCTTTTTAGTGTCTGTAGAATCAACAGTGATGTTCTTTCTTTCATTTCTGATATTAGTCATTTTTTGTCTTCTCTTTTTGCCCCCTTGCTCAGTCTGGGTAGAGGTTTTTCAATTATATTGATCGTTTCAAAGTACCAGTATTTTGTTTCATTGATTGTCTGTATTTTTCTTCTTTTAAAGTCTATAGTTCAGTGTATTTTATTATATTCAGAGCTGTGGAACCATAACCACAATCTAATTTTAGAACATTTTTGTAACCCCAATAAGAAACCCCAGACCCCATTAGCAGTATCCCACCCCCCTGTCTAGTTCTAGGTACCTATTAATCAACTTTTTTTTTTGAATTTTTTTTGAATTGTCTCTATTTTCTTGTTTTTAATTTTTATCTCTACATTTATCTTTATTTTTCTCTTCATTCTGTTTGCTTTGAGGTTTAATTTGTTTCTCTTCTAGATTCTCAAGGCTTAGATCATAGGTTTGAGATGTTTCTTCTCTTCTAATATAAGCTTTTGATTCCATAAATTGCACATATAGCATGCTTTAGATTCATCCCACAAATTTTGATGTGTTGCATCATTTTCATTTAATTCAAACTGTTTCCTAATTTCCTTTGTGACTTCCTCTTTAACACATGGATTATTTAGAAGTTATGTTGTTTACTTTCCAAAATATGCATGGATTTTCCAGATATCTTCCTATTATGTATTTCTAGCTTAATTCCATTATGGTCGGAGAACATACTCTATAATTTCAATCTTTTAAATTTCTTTAGGTTTGTTTTATAGCCCAGAACATGGTCTCCCATGAATGTTCTATATGCCTTTGAACAGTATGCATATTCTTTTGTTGTTAAGTAGAGTGTTCTGTAAGAGTCAACTAGTTCAAGTTGGTTGATAGTGTCTGTTGTCTTCTATATCCTTACTGTTTTTCTGTTCTCTTGTTCTCTGAATTACTGAGAGTGTTGAATTCTCCAGCTATAATGTGGATTTATCTATTTCTGCTTCCAGTTCTATCAATTTTTGCTCCATGTAATTTGAAATTCTCTTAGGTGCATACATATTTAGGATCATTATGACTTAGAGATTGAATTCTTCGTTATGTAATATGCATGGGTAGGTTCTGAAGTCCACCATGGCTTCTGCACCCACAGAGATCATAAGCAAGGCCAAATCCTGAGTTTCACATTTTGTCCCCCATCACCAGAGGTTAACTCTTTCCCAGGTAAACTTAAAAATGTACTCAGATGACCCACAGTTTGAGTTAGGTACTCAACTCAGGAACAATCAACAGTAACAAAGTGGCAGAGTCTGTAAGAACATGGCATCTACCCTGTAAATTGCACAGCTGGAATGAAAAAAGGAGCAGTTCACAGTGGGAGGGGTGCTGGGAAGATACTAAAAGTGTCTGCCATGCTCTCTTCTAAATCTTAAAAATGCTGAAGGCATGACATTTGTCATATTGGTCATGTTTATTCTACAGAATCTAGCAAAATATCCACCAAGGAAGTTTTGGCCAAGGGCTTTGTTTTGACTGCTTGTTTCTCCCTCTGTCCAGTCCTGTTTCTTTCCTTTCTCTAATAGGTGGTAATGCTGAGAGCACTTCTTGGTACACTTCCTGTACCCTGATCTCCATCTGAATCTGCTTCCCAGCAACCTGACTTGTGACACAAGATTCTCTTTTAAGAATCTAATAAAAGATATAGTTCTGCTTGGAAAAATATGACCACATAAACATTCAACTTGAAATAAATTTAGGACATTCACAGCACTCTGATTTTCACCATGAACCCAAAGAAAATGGTTTAAATCTCTAATTTTTAAAAGATATTTATAACTTGCCTAAAATTATATGATGACTCAGTGGGAAAACTAGAACTAAATTCTTGTTTCTACTCACATAGTCAATTACATTTTCCACCATCTTGAGAAATTTGGGGAATTTGCCTGTTTCTATATTTTAATTACTCAAATTAATAAATTGATAAATATGGAAAACATATCATGTTCCAGGTACTGTGCTTAATGTTTGTCCTGCATTATTTCATTTAGTCCTCAGAGGAAACTTTTGAAGTAGACACAATTATCTTCATTTTGCAAATGATGGAAATGAGGCTATGTCAAAGTAACTTTCCAGAGGCAGTATGAGAGTCAACATCTGGATCCCATTGTCTTTCTATAGAGCCTGTCCTCCTAACAGCAATACTACATACACACATTGGAAATGTTCTGTGTATAATACATTTTATTGATTTTTCCACATATTACAAATCTATAAAATAGGAAGCCTACACAAAATTTGAAAACCTGAACTCATTCCAAATGTTGGAATTAACTCATTAACTCAGGAAATAGCATTTATTGAGTGCTTACTATGTACCAGGAGTCTCAATCAACAATAACCTAGGAAGATACAGTCTGTGTGTATAAGGAGTTTAAAGTCTAGCAGGGATACAGATATTAAATTATTATAAGTGTAATTTTAGTTTAACTCATGCTAACTTTAATTTTTGTATCAAATTATGGTAAAAAAAAAAAAGTACAGAATGCTATAAAGGCTTTTAACAGGGCAACCTAAAATAGAATTAGGGAGTTAGGAGAGGCTTTCCTAAGAAGTGATGTTCAGGCTGAGAACTAACAATGATTACAGAAAGGTCCAGTGAAATGCGAGGAAGTAATGTGTTTGGCAGATAAAATAGGGATGGAAGACACAGGTCTCTATTTCAGTGAAGGATAACCTTGTACCAGGTTTCTGAGTAGCTTTGATTACCCTTGCCTCCATCTGTT
The DNA here is from genome assembly GCF_059928025.1 of Delphinapterus leucas. Classification (NCBI taxonomy): domain Eukaryota; kingdom Metazoa; phylum Chordata; class Mammalia; order Artiodactyla; family Monodontidae; genus Delphinapterus; species Delphinapterus leucas. The sequence goes on along the minus strand of NC_143132.1, from coordinate 61,540,629 downwards.
CTATTTTGAGCATGTTTTAACTTATTTGTACCATGTTTTTACCATATGTGTTCTCTTCTTCAGTTCTGTAATTATTCTCCATTATGAATGGAAATGAAATCTTGTTAGTAGTTCTCCTTTTCTTTCTGGTTCAGGCAGTCATCTCTGTGGAATGACTTGAAGAAAATGCTGAAAGCAGTCTTTATCCTACTCTCCACCACCTAACTCATCAACACACAGAGCTGTATAAAACCTCCCACCGAACCACTTCACTCATTTAATTATTACCCTCCATGGTCCTCATGGAGAGGCAAATCCTCCTAAGAGTGACCGTAAATGAAGCCCCTAGATCAGGCTGAATGATTTAATTACATTTTCTGCTTTCCTTATGACCCAGATGAATAGGTGTCAGCAACCTGTCCCTTACTTTTGAAAGGTTGTGAACCCCTGATGTAGCCCAAGTCTCAGAACCTAGTTTTCCCCCGCACTGTGACTGTGAATGCTCCAATTCTGTCTCTGGTACTTTTCAGTGTCACTCAGAAAGGTACAAAACAGTGTTCAAGCTGTTGATAAGGGTGTTCTGTACTCTCCTGGAAGTGTAGCCGGGTACTTCCACAGCCGCCAACGGACCTTCAGATCTAAGAAGAATGGCTACTCCTGAAACCACTCAATCCAACTCGGCTCCCTGCTAGGTCCACTTGATGAGAATGGTCTAAATTTAATATGTGACCTGAGAAAATGGGAAAAGCACAACACAGACAAGTATTTGGGAGAAAAATAATTCTGCAGAGATCTTAGGTTAGATCTTTCAATTTCCATAGGCCTCATTTTTCTCAACTGTAAAATAAGGTAATGGGACTAGACTCAAAGATCTCTTCCAGCTGGGGTGACCAACTTTTCCAGGTTTGCCTGAGATGATTCTGATTTTAAAACTGAACGCCTCATCTCCCGGAGACCTTCTCAGTTCCTGGTGATGTAAGATAGTTGGTCACCCAGCTTTATCCTCTGGTCCATAAGTAAGTCTTAACTCATCACTTGATACAAACGTATTTAAATTCACTTTGGTTTAAGTGGTAATAGTCTCAACTTTATGATATTTAATTTCAGCAGAAATGAAAATATTTTTGTTTTACTTCTCACATAGCCTTTAGTCCTTATACATTGTTCATTTAGGTAATTTAGGTAAATGGGTTCTAATAGAGTTGAAGGTTGAGGGTTTTCTTGGGGTTTTTTTTGGCTTGTGAAATTCTTGGATATACCACGTTACTTGTTTTGATTGACTGTGGTGTGACATCTTTCAAAAGTGGCAGAGCACAGTGACATGATGTCATCAGCTATCTTCTCAAGAGCTGTTCTCCCAGCACCACTTATCTGACAGGGCAAAACACTTCACAAAATCTACAACTAAGGGTCACAGGTATTTGCAGCTGCTATAAAAATCATCAGCTGTTATTTGATATTAATATCAATGTAATTATTTCTGTGGCTCTTCCAAATTCATTCCATTTGTAGTCTCTGCTTAGAAAGGAAGCAATGACCTCATCCTTAGCTACTATTCTGACATCAGTCATAGTGTCTAAAACCCTTGTTTTCTTCACAAAAGAGAGAAATCAGATGACCTTTGCTCTGATCTTTGACTTGATATTTACAAAAGCTAATTATGGGGTGGGCCAACTCTCCTTTATCATTCAGAGACATTTGGTTAAGGTCTACTCTTTAAATTAAAAAAAGAAAAAGTCATTCAGGAGACTGTTTAGGGCTGTATACAGTATGATGAAATCTAGAAACCGATAGTTCATTTAGAATTTTGGCCGTCAGCATCGATTTTCTCAAAACCAATCAAGTAGAACATGGGAGTCGATATAAGTTAGTCATTAAAATCAGTGTTTCAACGAACAATACAGAATCAGTCATCTGATGGTCTGGTGGTTAGAGGTCAGAGAGATACACAGTCTGACAGCTTCAGCATTAAAACCTCTGCAGTTTCCAACAGCACACCCTCTGCTACCGCATCAGCAAGAAAAGAACTGCAGGCAACTGTGCATTACTTAAACTCTAAAGGTTGCTTGGCTAATAAGGACTGGCCCTAAGATTGAGTGCAGTCATATATCCCCATAGTGCACATAGCTTGTTTATTTACCTTTAATATAGTCTTTATGCTTATAAATAGAGATTTTAAAAGGGTAAGATTTCAGAAGAGAAAAAAAAATGGATTTGGCAATTAAAACTATGACGGAGGCACACAGCATTTCTCTTCCTCCCCAGGCTTCTCCTGGCAATCTTTTTCTCAGGGTAAAAGTAGAGGTCTGATTCCTTTTGTTCATTCCAGCCACCGCCCTTTAGCAATCTGTGTCTGAGCAAGACTGCCACGCCCAATCATGGGACAAAGGCAGAAATAGGGGAACTCTGGATACAGAGACAGCCCGACTTCGTCTACAGATGTGTAATACATTGGTCTCAATGACATGAAGGTGCAAATAAGTTGCTATCTCTACAAACGAACAATTAAAACAGGGCACTTAAAATATATGTATGTTCTAAAATGTTATCTGATAAAAGTATTCTTTTCCTAGAAAGAAATGTATATGGCCAAAGGGTGCTCTGATTTTCAGAAAAAGGGTGAATGCTGCCCCCTTTTGACTGTTAAGAGCTATGGATACCATGCAGCCTTAAACTGGAATCATACATAACGCAATGGATGGGCTGCGGGAATAAAGATACTATTTCTGTAATGAGAAATCTGATTAAATCTTGGAAACTGGAAAGCAGAAGTGAATTCAAAGTTTATCTAGTAAAACTCTTAATGGGCCTTTACTAGCTTCCTGGAAGATTGTTCATCCTTCATCCAGCTTCCTACATCATTATAATTTTGCCTCTTTTATAGACTTAATTCTGCCTGTATTAATCATTTGAGTTTATTGCTCTGTTTCTCCCACTAGTGATAGACTCCTTGAGATCCTAGGCCATGTATTCTTTTGCCTATGTAAGTGTCACAGTACCTACAAAGACTAGTGCTTGGTGGCTGTTCAAAAAATATGTTTATTGAAAGCAAATGTCTAGCTGAGGTCAAGATCATAGTCTAGTTATGAATGGTTCTCACTGAGCAAAGCTAATGAGTCTATCTGGGGCTTAAAGTCAGAGTATTCACAGAAGTGGTGTCATACTTTAATCCAAGAACCCTAGACTTTTGGAGCAAATATCCCCAGTAAATTTTATGTTTATTTATAGATTATATGGATCTAATACTGAACGATTATGTTATACACGTCAAAAATACACACACAAAAAAAATTAAACAAGATGAAAAACTTAGTCACACTCCACACATATATAACATTGAGTGAAACAAACTAGACACAAAAGAGTGCATACAGTATGATTCCATTGACATAAAACTCAAAAAACAGGCATAACTAATGTATAGCATTAGAAGCCAGTCTAGTGATTACCTTTGGGGGAGTACTGATTAGAGGGAAGAACATGATGGAGTTCTAAGATGCTACTAAAGTTTTATTTCTTGATCTTGATGCTAGCTGCACAGATGTTTCAGTTTGTGAAAATTCATTAAACTATACACTTATGTGCACTTATCTGTATATATCTCATTTTAAAAGATTTTTAAACAATATTTTTCTCAAACTCCAGGAGACTGACTTGCATATTTCCTAGGGTACATGCTCACTATTTGGGATACCTCTGCTCTAATTAACAAAGTTAATCAAACTTTTTCAGGTCCTGGTCAGACAGAAAGACCTCTTCCATCTATGGAAATTCTCTAGCTGCAATGCCTCTGCATCAGTTCCTAGTTGCTATAGCAACTACAGGGCACCTCTCTTCCTTGAGAAAGAGTTTGTTCATCTTCCTACCATCTCAGGTCTGTAACATTATTGCTCACTTGGTAAATTCATTTCATGCATGTGAGCCTATCTTCTGGGGCGAAGGCAAACACTTTCATAATGAAGAACCTCATGTTTGCCTCCCACAGTCTCAGATTTCCCATCTGTAAAATGGGAAGTAGACTTCATGGCTTTGTGAGGAGGGTTTACTACATTAAAATGTGAAAAGGACAGGACTTGGCAACTTATTGACCCTTTAATACATTTATTTAAGAAATGTTCTAAATTATTAGGGAAAACGTCCTGCTCCATAGTCAGAGGACCCACATCCTAGACCTGGTTTTACAGTCATTTGATGAAACCTCTAGTATTAAGTACATCACTAAATGTCTTAGTTACTTCAACTGTAAAATGACCAGACGAGCTTCAAGTTTCAATGGTAACCACTTAGATGTGAATAAAGACTAAAAGAACAATACAGAACTCTGCCAGCCAGTGAGCAGAGATTCAATGTATCCCTGCTGCGTGATTAGAATTTTATGACTTGCTGGCCAGTTGCTTCCTTGGTTTTTCACTTTATTACTACAATTTCCTGTGATAGTATAATTTCCTGTTTTCTCCCCTGCCTTCCTTTGACCTTACTTAACCACATTGTGTTGCTGGACCATGAAGTTTTAAGGAAAGGACTCTTGAGGCGACGTTAAGCCCTTTGTGACTGACTGGTTAGCCCTCCTAACAGGACGTGTCCTCTGACACACTTGAGGAAAATGACGGTAGTGAGAGCAAACAAAAATGATTTGGCCTGTGTTAAAAGATACAGCAAGGAGAGGATGCTTTTTTTTTTTTTTTTTTTTTTTTTTGCCGTACACGGGTCTCTCACTGTTGTGGCCTCTCCCGTTGCGGAGCACAGCCTCCGTGGACGTGCAGGCTCAGCGGCCATGGCTCATGGGCCCAGCCGCTCTGCGGCATGTGGGATCTTTCCGGACCGGGGCACGAACCCGTGTCCCTTGCATCGGCAGGCGGACTCTCAACCATTGCGCCACCAGGGAAGCCCGGAGAGGATGTTTTAAAAGGAAATACGTTGGTTATTAAATTTGCAGAAGCAAAGTAGAACAATGCAAACCAATTGCTATAAAAAATGAACTGGAGATGATGCTATTCAAGAAAAATCTGTGGAATATTTTAAGCATAAGGTTAGCTAGAAAACTGCGAGCTTAGACCTTAGGTATTGGGTTAGCCAAAAAGTTCATTTGGGTTTTTCCATAAGAGCTTACAGAAAAACCCAAATGAACTTTTTGGCCAACCCAATATAAATCTGATTTTAGAGAATAGTCAAGTCCTAAAAGCAAGAAGGAACACTGCTTGAGGTAGATGGGCACAGCTCCAGAAAATACATTAATGCCCAAACATAAATGTTTAGTAATTGTACATATGTGAAAAGATAAAAAAGGGATCAGAAGGTATACAAAGATGCTATGGCTTGTTTAAAACTGTGAAACAATTGAATAGAAGAACTAAAGAATAAACAAAGGACTATGGAACTGTTTATATGCAGCCTTTCATATTTATCTCATTAATATACTTGAGATAAAGAGCTGGGTAAAACTAGGATTAGATGATGTTAAGGACAGAGTGATGGATGAATGTAACTGCAAAGAAGAAATATGAGAAAAAAAGAAAATGGGAGATTAGACTTAGCTTTCAAAGACAACAGAGTAACAGAAAGAAGCAACCCAAGATAAATATTCTTGTAGAGAAGAACAGATAACAACAACAACAACAACAACAAAAAACAGGTATTTTCATCTGGGGAAGGCTGAGAGGCCAACGCAAATGTCAGAACTGTCCATGGGAAAGGGCAGGGCTGTGATGAGCGAGGCTAACTCCCACTTGGGAGGATGATCGCTTAAAGCTTACTTTGGAGAATCCACCATTTGAATACTACCTAGATTCAGGTGCATATATTTCTTTAACAAATGATAAAGATTTCTTCAGAGAACTTGACTTTGTCATGTAAGGCAAGAATTTTCTGGCTGGTGGGAAAAGCTTATCAACTCCTAAAGCTGTATACTCCATTAAAGTACATATGTGAGACATTGGCAAGGGGTTTCTGTGTGTCCTGAATATAAAAAGAACTCTCTGTTAGGTGAAATATCTCCTACAGCGGTGCTTCTTAAACTGTGTTGTAAATATGAACCACAGGGGGATCTTGTTAAAATGAAGATCCCTATTCACTAAGTTTAGAGCCTGAGATTCTGCATTTCTAAGAAGTTCCTGGGTGATGTCCATACCTGGATGCTGGTGCTTGGCCATACTTTCAGTATTAAACATGCACATTTTAAAAGGGGAAAGAAACATTAACAGTATGAGACAAATACCAAATCACTATTAATTCCAGCTAGAAACTGAATGGTTCATTTAAGAAACAAAGATAACTAGATATAATTCCAGCCCTCCAGAAGTTCACTATTTGAAGAGACATTGTATTGTTTGTAGCTGTTCACATGACTAAGCACCATAACAGAGATATGAATATGGTGCTTTGCAGCACAGAGACAGAGACCTGACTAACAAGGTAGAAAAACAAAAATAAACACTGTATACAAAAGCACAGAGGCCAGGAACTGCAAGTAATTTAGTATTGCTTAAATGCAGAATTTATTTAGAAGAGTCAAGTAGATGAGATTGGACAGGTAGGCACAGATCACTAAAGGCTTGGTTTTCCATCCTGAGGCATTTAGAAATTATCTAATAAGCAATGTTAAGCAGTAAAGGGAACACATTGACATAATTAGATTTGTGTGTTTAAAAAGTCATTCCTACTACAGTATACAGTATGGGTCATAAGTGTGGGTGGAGTCAGAGGTGGAAAAACTATTGTAATAGTCCCAGGAGAAAATAATAGGAGCTTGAATAAATCAGTGGAAGTGGGAATAAAGAGGGAGGTGCAGATTCAAGAGATATGTATTTTAGCAAGCTGCCAGAGTACAAACCAAGACACAAGATGAAGCACTACAACAAAGAAACCTTCACATAAAGAAAGGATATTCTTCCCATGCTTACACTGCAGAAATAAGTTAACAGAGGGTCATATATTTTAACTTGTGTCAATGATGTAAGTATCACTTTTGAGCAAGAGAATGATGATGACAAAATGATACATAAGATGGACTAGAATTTTAACATAAAAGAGCTAGAAACATCACATGCTATCTTGGCATCTGAAAAGATAGTATGGAAAGAAGCAGCCAGTTTTTGCAACCGAACATCAAGAAAATCTTTGTCCTAAGTATGTAAAGGAAGCGAAAGTCTACTTAATAACAAACTGGATAAATAGTGAGAGCCTGAATTAACCATCAAACAAGAAACATTCTGGAGAGGGACTTCGAAAAATTATAAATACACAATAGATGTTACCTCAGGCTCCACTGATCTGAAAAGATTTCTTTTTTAATTACTGTACGTGGGTCATGACAGCAACCGAAAACTGCTTTCTGACTCAGGCCCTCATTAACATCATCCATGGAACAGCCTTTCCTTGTTCCCTCCCAGAAGGGATGAGAAATAGTTCCTGAACAGCTAGCACCCGGTAAATTCAACATGAGTAGCTATGGGCCAAGCAGCTCCACACCCTGGCCTCTGCTTCAGGACTGCTTCCTTCTTTTCAGTACTGCCTCCCTTGGCATTAGCCTGTGCTACAAGCACTGCAGCTACGTTCGTTCTCCCACTTTTATGTTCCTGGACCCAATTCAAACATGGGGGGGATGGTTTCCGCATACCAACAAGAAATTCCCTGATACCACCTGGGTATCCTACTATTCAACTCAATTCTGACTCTGTCTATCTGGAGATAGCATCAGATTCCATAGGTTAAGGGTCCAGTCCCACTAGACTGTCTGCCCCAGCCACCCCAACACACACACACACACACACACACACACACACACACACACACTTCAGACACTAGGTGCAAGCCCAGGTTGTTACCTGTGCTTCTGACCGACTGGCTATAGATCAGAGGTTCCCATGACCCCCTCTCCTTGGGTTCAATTTATTTGCTAGAGTGGTTCACAGAACTCAGAAAAACAGTTTATTTACATTCACCAGTTTATTGTAAAAAGATGATAAAGGATACAGATGAACATCCTGATGGAAGAGATGTGTAGGGCAAGGTATGTGAGAAGAGGTGGATCTTCCATGCTCTCTCCAGGTGCACCGCTCTCCTCAGATGTCCATGTGTTTAACAACCCAGAAGCTCTCAGAAGCCTATCCTCTTGGACTCCTATGGAGGTTTCATTACATAGGCATGATTGATTAAATCATTGGCCATTGATGACGGATTCAATCTCCAGTCCCTCTTCTCCCGTGAGGGTGGGTGTTGGAACTGAAGGTTCCAACCCTCCAATCACATGGTTGGTTCTCCTGGCAACCAGCCCCCATCCTTAGGTGGGGTCCAAAAGTCACCTCATTAACATAACAAGAGACACTTTTGTCTCTTCAGCACCTAGGAAATTCCAAGGGTTTTAGAAGCTCTTTGCCAGAAGCAACAGAGACAAAGACCAAATATATATTTCTTATTATAAATCACAATATCACACTCCAGAACATACGTATCAGCCTCTAGTGTGCAGAAGGTGGGAGAAGTCCTTGACTCTTGTGACGTGCAGCAGCCCTTTGCCCACTCTTCTGTCACAGGACTCTGCTCCCACTGGCATCATCTTCTTTTGCATCCCATCTTTACTCCCAAAGATTTGTTTCTATCCTTACCACATTTCCATGCCCTCTATCACTGGCTTCAGTTCCAACTCCTACCTAAGGACCCCAGCTGCACAGCAAAATGCCATAATAAGAACTGATATTGCTGCAGCTGAGGTAATTTTGATTGGAAAAAAACCTAGTTCCCAACTGAAGTTAGAAAAATAAAGTGCTATCTAAAAGAAATGATTCATATCAGGCTAAGTCTGCCGGGTATTGTACTTCAAATCCAAGCTGTATAAGTCATGGTGGTTGGTAGAACTAGCCCTAGTCATAAGTGAACCTTATTCATTAAGAGGAAAAACTACTTCTTCAAATGTCAACAACTTCTTAATGAATGAATACATCTTGTCTTTCTACATTAGCTTTTGTGATACTAGACTCTTCCAGTTCTCCTTCTGTGCCTGTTTTCTATTGGTGTTACAACACACTGCCACAAACATAGCAGCTTAAAAGACCACCAATTTTATTACCTCACAATGAGTGGGTCAGAAGTCTGGGCCCAGAGTAGCTCATCTGGATTCTCTGCTCAGGGTCTCACAAGGCAGAAATCAAGGTGTCTGCTCCACTCTTACCTGAAGGCTGTGGGGAAGATTCTACTTCTAAACTTATTCTGGTTGTTGACAGAATTCAGTTCCTTGTGGCTACAGAGATTCAGGTCTCTGTTTTCTTGCATAACCCCCTTCATCCTCAAACCAATAAGGACATTTCTAATCCTTCTTGGGCTTAGCATATTTTACTTCCCCTTCTACTACCAGACAGCGACCTCTGTTTTTAAGGGCTCATATAATTAGACTGGGTCTACCTGGCCATCCATCAGGATAAGCTCCCTATTTTAAGATTATTTTAAAAAAATAAAGTTTAAAAGAATTAAAAAGAAAAAATTACATACTGAGACTTCCTTAGCTTAACCCTACAGAAACACTTTTACCAAATTGGGAAGGTGGTCTAGCAGAGTTGTTAAAGAACTGTCCAGTTCAGATTCTAGCTCTGCCACTTATTAACTATGTGGCCTGGCTTAAAACTGCTTAACTTTTCCTCACCTGTACACCTGGGATAATGTCAGAACCTACCTCATGGGGTTGTTATTGGGGATTAAATCAGTTAACATCTGTAAAGAATTTAGAACAAGACTTGGCACATAATATGTGCTATATAAACATTTAATAAATTTTAAAATGGCTAATTTAATTTGTCCTCAACTTTTATCAAGGTTTAACACTGTTGGTATAATAATTGGGATTGACATATATACACCAATATGTATAAAATTGATAACTAATAAGAACATGCTGTATTAAAAAATAAATAAATAAAATAAAATAAAATTCAAAAAAACAAAAAATGAGCAGAAGACCTAAATAGACATTTCACCAAGGAAGACATTCAGATGGCCAAGAGGCACAATAAAAGATGCTCAACATCACTAATTATTAGAGAAATGCAAATCAAAACTACAATGAGCTATCACCTCACATGCTGGTCAGAACGGCCATTATCAAAAAATCTAGAAACAATAAATGTTGGAAAGGGTGTGGTGAAAAGGGAACCCTCCTGCACTGTTGGTGGGAATGTAAATTGATACAACCACTATGGAAAACAGTATGGAGGTTCCTGAAAAAACTAAAAATAGAACTACCATATGACCCAGCAATCCCACTACTGGGCATATACCCAGAGAAAACCATAATTCAAAAAGAGTCATGTGCCACAATGTTCACTGCAGCTCTGTTTACAATAGCCAGGACATGGAACCAACCTAAGTGTCTGTCCATCGACAGATGAAAGGATAAAGAAGATGTGGCACATATATACAATGGAATATTAGCCATAAAAAGAAACGAAACTGAGTTATTTGTAGTGAGGTGGATGGGCCTAGAGTCTGTCATACAGAGTGAAGTAAGTCAGAAAGAGAAAAACAAACACCGTATGCTAACGCATATATACGGAATCTAAAAAAAAAAGAAAAAGGTTCCGACGAACCTAGGGGCAGGACAGGAATAAAGATGTAGACATAGAGAATGGACTTGAGGACACGGGGTGGGAGGGGGAAGCTGGGGCGAAGTGAGAGAGTGGCATGGACATATATACACTACTGAATGTAAAATAGCTAGCTAGTGGGAAGCAGCCGCATAGCACAGGGAGATCAGCTCTGTGCTTTGCGATGACCTAGAGGGGTGGGATAGGGAGGGTGGGAGGGAGGCTCAAGAGGGAGAGGATATGGGACTTAGGTATACATATGGCTGATTCACTTTGGTGTACAACAGAAGCTAACACAGTATTGTGAAGCAATTATACTCCAATAAAAATCTACTAAAAAAAATCTTAAACTGGATATTAGCAGTGGTCATCCCTTCTATGAATATCAGGGATTTCAACTCTGAGAGAAAAAAAGAATGGTTTTATTCAAGCTAGGGGTTTCTTAGCCCTTCCATAAATCAGCATTATTAACCTATACTTTTGAGAATAGAGGACCTATCTTTATTATGACTGTCCTACTTGTAGTAAACCAACAGGTAAAATCTTAAACTTTTGAAAGTCCTCATAGAGCCTTATGAAACTTTTACTTCCACCAATGTTCTCCCTCCTTCCCCAGAACACAGAATTGTGCAATAGGTTCAAGCCCACAACACAGCAGCATTTACAGGCATCTTCATTATCTCATTCTTTCTCAGACATTCAGGAATGTGTCCCAACCGATCGATGTAGACTCTGTGCTCAGGAATGCTATGCTGTCAATAGCAGAAAAAAGGAATGAAATACCAGCAGAATTGGGGCAAAGGGAATTAACTTGTCAGTAGGGCTGGTCCCCAAAGAGGAGTACAAATTTGAACCCAGTCCAGGCTTATGCTGATACTCAGGGGATTCCTAAGGAGACAGGGCACTATACAAAGAGTCTCTGGATAGTAGCTATACTCATCATTGGGCAAATATTTTGGTTGCAGTTAGGTTAGTCCCGTTTGAAAGAGGGCCTGAAAGTAAGGCCCAGCCCCAGGGAAAGCAGATTAACAGAAAAAAAGAAAGAGAATCAGAGCACCAGGTAAGTGGCGCAGAGGTTAAAGCCACAGCTACAGTCCCAGCAGGAAGGTGGACTGCACGCTGCAAAGGAAGTAAAACCCTGGCACATGGACTTGTTATACGTGTTGAATATTACTGGGCAGATCGCCCCTCACGGCGAAAGCCAGTGGCAAAGGACTTTACCCAGGACACTAAAACTCGGACTGGAAGCCACCTGCTATTTCTAGGCCCTATCTGCTTGTTAATTTCAGCAATTAATATTTGTTTTCCACTGGTTCAGGTAGTTGCAAAATTGAGCCTATAGGAGAAAGGCTGTTGGAGCTTGCATCCTAAGTAATATACATCCCAGAGCTAACGAGGGTCATAGGACTAGGAGACGACGTGCATACCGAACAGCAATACTCATAGACACTGCTTCACAGAAACTAGAATGCCTTCTTTCCAAGGCAGAGGTGTGTTGAGTGATTTTTTTAAAATCTGTTTATTTATTCCTTTGTCCTTGTGAACACACCCACATCTTTTTTTCAATCAAGATTTCTCAGCTACAACTCTCTTATATAACATTTTATGAACATATTGTATCTTTAACCCTCTCTTGAAAACAGGCTTAAAAATGAACGACAAGCAATTCATTTGGTTAATTGATATACTGCAAGGTATCCACCCTATTTCCTTACTAAAGGCACACGAACTGTCTATAGTAACAGCAACTATCTTAGTCAGCTCAGGCTGCTGTAACAAGTTACCACAGACTGGTGGCTTAAACCAAAGCATTTATTTCTCAGAGCTTGGAGGCTGGAAAGTCCAAGATCAAGGTGCAAGCAGATTCAGTTCTGGTGAGAACCCCCTTCCTTGTCTGCAGATGCGTGTCTTCTCTCTGTATCCTCACATGGTGGAGAGCAGAGAGAGAAAGAGAGCAAGCTCTTACGTCTCTTCTTATAAGAGTACTAATCTTATTCGTGAGGACTCCACCCTCAAGACCTAATTACCTCCCAAAGGCCTTACCTCCTAATACCATCATATTGGGGATTAGAATTTCAACCTATGAATTCTGGGGGACAAAAACATTCAATCCATAACAGTAACACAATCATCTATCTGGCTGCTTTCCTTAGCATTTCTCTTCTACTCCCTGCTAAGGTCACTGAAGGCCATCAACATGTGTATTCCTCTGGTTGGGAAAAATTGAGAGGCTCAGGTAACAGCCAACCTACCTTACTGCTAATCTTGCTCTATGTTTATTAAAAAGGACCCAGAACTTCAAAATTGGGGGTAATTTCATGTGCAGATGATTGGATGTATAAGTGGTTAGTAGTGATAATTGAGATCCTGTCTCACATCTGTGACCAACCACCTACTTTCTATCAGAATTCCAGTGATTGGTCTGTCTTATTTTCTGTGCCTAATTGATTACACTGGTAAATACATTTCTCTGTTCATTTATTCAAGAACTATTAAATAAAATCTACTCTGTGCCAGCCATTATTCTAGGTACTAGGATACAACAGTGAGTAAAACGGACAAATTTTCTGTCCTTGGGA